>NW_023416313.1:193148179-193816929 GCF_014108235.1 Myotis myotis | reverse complement strand
TCATTCAGAATTGAAGGTCAGATAAAGAGCTTCACAGATAAGGAAAAGCTAAAGGAGTTCATCACCACCAAACCAGGATTATATGAAATGCTGAAAGATATCCTTTAAGAAGAGGAAGAGGAAGAAAAAGGTAAAGATACAAATTATGAACAACAAACATGCATCTATCAACAAGTGAATCTAAGAATCAAGTGAATAAATAATCTAATGAACAGAATGAACTGGTGATTATAATAGAATCAGGGACATAGAAAGGGAATGGACTGACTATTCTTGGGGGGGAAAGGGGTGTGGGAGATGCGGGAAGAGACTGGACAAAAATCGTGCACCTATGGATGAGGACAGTGGGTGGGGAGTGAGGGCGGAGGGTGGGGCGGGAACTGGGAGGAGGGGAGTTATGGGGGGGGAAAAGAGGAACAAATGTAATAATCTGAACAATAAAGATTTAATTTAAAAAAAAAAAAAGAATTTCTGCTTCAGAGATAGTATCTGGTCCAAGTCTCCCATCAACTCAACACACACACACACACACACACACACACACACACAAAAAAAAAAAAAAAAAAAAAATTCCTCTTTCGCATTACAACTCATCAAGAGAGTGGAAGTTGCTCATCTTCCAACTGACCTTGATTAGACACCATTTTCACACTTCTTTATTTTCCACTCATCGTTTCCCAAAGTGTACTATCCGAATGTTCAGAGAAATGAAATGGCGTGCCTCAAACTGAACTGAGCTGCCCATCACTGGGAATGTACACAGAATGGACTCTCACTCGTTAGGGGTGTTGCAGAGCAGACCCAAGAATCAGGGGGGCACTGGCATAAATAGCTTCTGAATCCACTCCACTCTGAGATTCCCTGATGACGTTGTACTCCAAGGCCTGCGTGTCTAGGTCTTTCAAGGGATGGCATTAAGAACTAAGTACTGTGCTTTGTGTGAGGTTCCACCAGGCAGAGCACATATGCTACTTTGATTCTGTGCATTACTTTGGGCAGAATCAACCTACTTTTACCCCCAAGGTAAGTAAGCGAATTCCTTCCAGCATCTAATGTCTTATAACTTGTAAGAAGTCAAAACATAGCTCTTATTGAATTCCAAGTCAGTGAAACCCTCTCTTTAACACATGTGCTGCTAAGATACATCACCCACCATTGTTGGCAATTCATTTATTCAGTGTGTTCACTTAGATAATATATTTTTATTGATAACTTATGATGCACCAAACACATTCTAGACAAACAGCCAGGATTGAGGCAGACAAAGTCCCTCTGGTCATAATTCTACATAGTGGTCTGAAACATGACTCTGGTGATAAAATTTGCAAGTTTTTCATTCTCGTGAAATATTCATGAGAATGGAGGCTAAAACACCTCCTTTTCCTTGAGGATAGAACATGAACTCTGTAGGTCCCACAGAGCTTGAAGGTAATTCTTCTGGAACTTCACTTTCAAGGTGAAAAAGTCTGACTCATTCATTTCAAGTAAAGAGCCAGAGGAATATGATCATAGCATCATAGAACATTAGAAGAAAATAAAGCAAAGACATCCATGATAAAGCCTAACCTTGAAATTATCCTAAGGACAGAACATCTAATATATGTGCACAGGAAAACTGTAATTATCCACTCGTACAAGTCTTGGACAATAATCCTTTCTTTTTCATCTATTAATTACAATGGGTCTAGGGAGGCAATTCGAAATAGTTTCTGAAGCAATTTTGAAAAGTGTGTGTTTTCCACAATATTAAATGCTAAGAATATAATTAGCTACTTAAATGTGAATGCTAATACATCAGTTGTGTCCACAGTGAACATTCTTTGCACAACACACCATTTGATACCATTCTGTGCCAAGATTTTCTTCTGCAATCACAAATTAACTGAAACTGGCCACAGGAAGGAAAGGAGAAGGAAGCAAGCAGTTGGAGAACATCTTATGCAGACACTATCTAGGCTACCATGCCAGAGACTGCTAGTTGCCCTCAATATCTACTCTCTCCTTCTTCCTTAGGACTAGAGCCATCAATTATTAGCTAGGTAAATAGCTGTCCCAAATAAAGATGGCATTTCTCAGCACCGCCAACAGCTCAATGAAGCCATGAAACTAAGGAGATACAAAGTGCAACTTATGGGCAACTTTGAGATGTATTGAGGTTGGTGAAGCAACAAGACAAAAGGATCCTGGGTCCTTGAAGCCAACACAGTGCCCCCAAACTAAGCTACCTGTAGGTTTGGCTTGGGTGAGAGAGAAATTAACTTGATTAAGGCACTGTCATGTGGCGTTTTCTGTTGCTCATAGCTGAATTTAGGACATAATGGACTTATTTTATCCACACAATACATGCATTATATTCTTTCTTTTTTACACAATAAGAAAGAATATTTCTTCAAGGTCCCTCAGAAGCAAAAGAATCCCATACATGAAAAAGAAAATGCGGCAGATTGTCTGAGAAGCAAGCAGCACTTCTTGGTGCCATAGACAAACAACAGCACTAACTAGGTTGTCATGGAAGTTTTTAACATAGGATTCTGAGAATTCAATCAGTACCCAAACCTAGATTTAGTTTGAGGCACTTTATTTAATACTGAAAAGGAAATACAGCCTAGTTCTGAATGCAAAATATACCAATTGTTTACACACTAAATTGATGCTGCTGCTGATGCTGCTGCAGCTGACACCTTTACTCTTAGGTTAAATTGCAATGAAGTTTCCTAGGTTTACTTTACAATTTCATCCAAATGACAACTCAGAGTCTTACATATCATAGTTAAATATTCCATATATGCTAACACCCTCTGCCCCCTTTCTTCACTATATTTCTCTTTTTTATATATCCATGGCCCTTCACAACATTCTAGGTATAACTAGGATTATCAAAAAAGTCACTTGAAGGAATTGTCTAACATGCAAGAATCACCAACTCAACTTTTCAGTTAAAATAATTTCAGCATCTTCATACCCCTTTCCTTCCACCCTGATTCTGCATGGACAGTGGTCTTACATAGCACTGTGTAAGTATTAACTTTGCTTGGTTGAGATTTAATTTTTAAGGGAAACTATGCATTTCTCCAAACAACAAGAACAAAAGGCTGACAGCAACCTCAAAATATATTGTAGTCTTAATGAAGAATGTAGTTCTAGAATCATTTTTGTCAATACGGGTTTGAAGGAAGATCAAATCCCTAATCATAATATGTTGAATTTTAATCTTTATAAAGAAGTGACAGCATGATTTTCAAGAACTTTAGAAAACATAGCAAATAAAGATCATTAAGTTGTGTCAAACACTTTAAGCTGAAATTTCCTTTCCATTTGTCTAGGTCAGGTATTTAACTGTGCTACATCCCAATAATTGCATTAAGATGTTCAGAGGCTACAAATAAAGTTTTCTTCCAGACCTTAGCCTAGTAGGAGACAACTATACAACAATTAGCTCATAGTGTTCACCTTCACTCATTGGCCAAAACATAGGAAGGGAGGGTCATCTGGTGGTGAGGTCAGGGAGAGATTGGGGAAAAGGGGTTTGGGGTTTGTGCAATAGATGTTTGACTCTGTGTGATAAACCAGAGTAGTACAAATCAATAACTTATCACTTAAATCAATGTATTTTTTAAGAGAAAAAGATAAAGAGATAGCTGTTTGATTACCTTGATATATTTCCAATGAATGCAGTTGGTACCATAATTCCATTAAATTGTAGCCCAACTAATTGGAATATTTCTTTGTTACCCTAATAACTTAGTACATAATTTAAAAATTCACAAGCATTCCAGAATGAACAGAAATAATCTCTATATATTAAGAGCCCATTGTCCTAACGCCGTAATGACCAAAGACTGGCGCGGGTGGGTGGGGCTGTGAGCAAGGCGAGGCTTGCGTGAGTGGGCGGGGCTGCAAATGTAGGGGGGAGGGGCCATGTGATTTCGCTGGTTGGGCTTCTAGTGTTATAATAATAATCTCTCCACCCCTTTCTAATATTAGTTTCATCACCACCAATAAGAACTTATAAAGCATTTTCTTTTCTTCTTTACACGTGGCACTAGTTGGGCTCTAAATGTGATCTTTCTTTTGAAACCTTGTGTTGACTATTAAGTACCAGATAGTCTCATTTTAGACATAAGAACCCAGGGATCACTTTAAAGCCAAGTTAATAAACTCATAAAGCACTTCCTTTGTATAAAACAGCTAGTATTTTACTGAAGCTAGGATTTAAAACCAGGTCTGTCTGTTCCTAGGAAGTTTTCTCTTAACCACTGTACTATTACTGGCTCATTCATCTCATTTTCATTAGGACATGTGCTTTGAGGTTGTTGCCACACAGTTGTGCCACAAACTGTTATCTTTCTTTTGCTGGGTTCCCCATGTGACTAATCACAATTTTCAGAGAAGCTGGTTTGGGTTAGACAATGTTGACACTGAAGAGGCATAAACATATGGTTTTTCAATGGCTCTGAGCCCCTAACTCTAATCAACAAAGCCAGCAGGGCCCAGGCAAGCAGCTCACAACCTGAGGTGACACTGCACAATATGGAATACAGGCAGCTAAGGAGAGAACGCAGAATGAATACATAAATAGGGCAGACACAAAATTAAATATTGACACTGCCTACAGAGCAAAGGTTATGAACACAATGATACACAGCAGTTTCCTGATAGAGAGAATAGGACTAGGAAAATGGCCCCTTGCTTAGGATTAGTCACAGACAGCTTCTCAGAGGAGAATTTCAGGTGCTGTCAGAATGAAGAAGAGGCTAGTGGCTTTGCAGTAAAGAGTGATGATGTTGGACCCGATTCAAAGGGCAAAGTGAGTAGAAGCAAAAGGTTCTAAGACAACCCACCACTACAAGCACACAAGGCCGTGATGATAATGAATCAACATAGGAGTGTTTATTTGGGTCAACAAACAAGATCTTCTGTGCTTATTGTGCTAGACTCTGTGCTAAACACTGAGGGAACAAAGATGAATAAGTCAATGAGTATTTTCCAGAGGGAGACAAGACACAAACACAGATGTAATTATCACATGTCAGCTACTGAGCTGGAAATGAGCACAGAGTGCTGAGGGAATGGAGAGGAGGTGCTCCTGGAGGTGGAAGAAGAGTTTATCAGAAACAAGGCTGAGACTGTTTAGCTGTTTAATCTGGTCGTTGGGAGTACAAGTTCTGCACTCAAAAACATCTCACTCATCTCTACCACTCACTGCGCTGTAAAGGAGGCAGACCACCTAACTTTTCTGGGCCTCAATTTCTTCAGCTGTAAAATGAAAATAGGAATAGTATCTACTACCCTGACTGCGTGGCTCAGTTTGTTGGAGCATCATCCCATAAACCAAAAGGTTGCAGGTTTGATTCCTGGTCAAGGGCACATACCTGGGTTGCAGGTTCCATCCCCAATAGCGGCACATGTAGGAGGCAATCGATCATTGTTTCTCTCTCATATTAATGTTCCTCTCTCCCCCTTCTCCCTCTCAAATAAATAAAAACATACCTCGGATGAGAATTTAAAAAAAAAAATAGTATCTACCTCATGTAGATGTCCTGAAGATTAAAACTTAAAAGAGAGCCTAGCAAATGCAGTGAACAATAAAAGTTACCTAATTGCATTGCTGAATAGAATAATGAACATTCATTCAACAAATAAGTGAATGAATTTAATAATATGGGGAGTGAAAGGGATCAAAAGGAAGTGTGTTTTAAATGTTAAGTGGCCACAATGCCTATGAACACCAAAGTAAAGGTTTCTAATAGGCAGTTGTATATGCAGGTCTAGAGACAGGAATTGAGCTAGAGATATAAATTTGAGAATCATCAGGTGATTAAAGTCATGAGAATGAATGAGATCATTTAAAAAGAGAGAGAGGATGAACAAGAAGGTTAGGACCACGTTCTGAACATATCAAACATTTAACAATCAGGAAACAAAGAGGAACCAGCAAAGGAAAACAAGGGGGTAGGAAGAAAATCAGGTGTATGGTAACCAGATGATTAAAAGGCAAAGGAACCAGCATCAGCCAAGGCAGAGGGTGTGTATATGCAAGGTGGGAGTGGGAGGAAAACTATTACAATGTCAGCACTACCTGAGCATAAACTGAGAGGCAGGAGCGAGGTGAACACTGAGATAAAAGTAAAGCCAAAGGGTGAGAAACCTTGTATGTCAGGTCAAGGACTTTGGATAATTAAGAGGCTCAAAGAGGTTTTAACCAGGACAGAGGTCTGATGGGGTATGCATGCTAGACAGCTTATTCGGTAGCTATGAGGATGATTTCTATGGGAGGCAGAATAATGCCCCCTCAAAATTTCCATGTCCTAATCTTTGGGACTTGTGAATATTTTAGGTTACATGGCAAAGGGGCATCAAGATTGCAGGTGGAATTAAGGCTACTAATCAGATGACCTTAAAATAGGAGGGTTACCCTAGATTATCTAGATGGACCCAATGTAATCACAAGGGTCCTTAAAAATGGGAGAGGGAATCAGAAGAGAGAATCAAAGAAATGGCAGCAGGAGAACGTGACCCGCTATTGTTGGCTTTGAAGATGAAGGAAAAGGGCCACAAGCCAAGGGATAAGAGCAGCCTCTAGAACAGTGGTTCTCAACCTTCCTAATGCCGCGACCCTTTAATACAGTTCCTCATGTTGTGATGACCCCCAATCATAAAATTATTTTCGTTGCTACTTCATAACTGTAATTTTGCCGCTGTTGTGAATCATAATGTAAATATCTGATATGCAGGATGTACTTTCATTGTATCAAATTGAACATAATTAAAGCATAGTGATTAATCACAAAAACAATATGTAATTATATATGTGTTTTCCGATGGTCTTAGGCAACTCCTGTGAAAGGGTCGTTCAACCTCCAAAGGGGCCGCAACCCACAGGTTGAGAACCGCTGCTCTAGAATCTCGAAAAGGCAAGAAATTCATCCCAAAAACTTTCAGAAAGAAGTCTTGCTGATACCATGTGAGATGCATTTTGGACTTCTAAACCACAGAACTAAATGATAATAAATTTGTGTACTTTTAAGCAACTAAATTTGTGGTCACTTGTTATAGTAGCAATAAGAGATCAACCAAAGGACTTCTATGCATGCATATAAGCATAACCAATAGACACAGACACTACGGGGTGGGGGGGGAAGGTGAGAGCATTTGCTGGGGGGTGGAGTTTGGTGGGGGGGATAAAAATAAGTAAAAGTAAAATTATATGGAAAAGAAGAAAGAATCTAAGAATAAAATTTAATATTTGAAAGAAAAAAAAAGAAACTAATTTTATTTTAAAAGAAAGGAAACATACTCTATGAAAATGCCATGCTTTTCTTGCCAGGCAATATATTATGAATCATTCCATGAATATAAGTGAACTTTTAAAATATAATGCTTAGGGAGACCACGCCATCTTGAAGAGGAGAGTGTCTGTTATTGGAAACCTATACATCCTGGGAATCTACAACAACACACCCAGGGAACAGCTGTGAACCCAGGAACACCGGATCTCAAGCAGCGTGAATACACGGACTCAGAGGAGCTCTCCACTTTCTCATGGAAAGGTCAGATTTCGCCTAGAAAAAGGAGAGAGAGAGAGAGCTACATAACCAGATACACAGAGAAGAGAGATCATGGGAAGACAAAGAAACAGCCCACATATGAAAGAAAGGGAGGCACCACCAGAAAAGGAAGTAAACAAAATGGAGGCAAGCAATATGTCAGAGAAAGAATGCAGCGAAATGGTCATAAGGTCGCTGAAAAGAATGGAAGACAAATTCAACAATATGTGTAAGAACCAAGAGGAAATGAAGAAGAACCAAGAAGAAATGAAAAATGACATTGCTGCTATAAAGAGCTCAATAGAAAGCATCAACAGTAGACTAAAAGAAGCAGAGGACCACATCAGTGAGCTAGAAGGCAAGAAAGAAAAATATACCCAAACAGAGCAGCATCTAGAAAAAAAAACTTAAAAAACAGAAGGAGAGCCTAAGGGAACTTAGGGACAACACAAAATAAAACAACATCCACATAATAGGGGTGCCAGAAGGAGAGAAAACTGAGCAAGGAATAGAAAACTGAGCAAGGAATAGAAAACCTGTTCGAAGAAATAATGACAGGAAACTTCCCTGATATAGGGAAGAAAAAACTCACACAAATCCAAGATGCTCACAGAGTCCCCAAACAAAATGAACCCCAAAAGACCAATGCCAAGGCACATTATAATTAAATTGGCAAACACCAATGACAAAGTAAGAATATTAAAAGCAGCCAGAGAGAGACAGAAAGTTACCTAGAAAGCATGCCCCATCAAACTAGCAACTGATTTCTCAACAGAAACACATTAGGCCAGAAGGGAATGGAATGAAATATACAAAGTCATGCAAAGGAAGGGTCTGAATCCAAGAATACTGTACCCAGCAAGGCTATCAATCCAAATTGAGGGGGAAATCAGGAGCTTCACAGACAAAAAAGGACTAAGGGAGTTTTACCACCAAATCAGCAATGCAAGAAATGTTAAAGAGTCTGCAGTAAAAAGAAGAAATAGGAAATGAAGAAGGGACACAGGCGTAAAGAATAAAAATGGTGACAAACAAGTATCTATCAATAATAACTTTAAATGTTAATGGATTAAATGCCCCAATCAAAAGACATAGGATAGCTGAGTAGATAAGAAAACATGACCCATATATCTGCTGTCTACAGGAAACCCACCTCAGAAAAAAAGGACTCACACAGACTGATGGTGAAGGGATGGAAAAAAGGTTTTTCAGGCAAATGGAAATGAAAAAAAAAAAAAAAGCTGGGTTAGCAATATTTATATCTGACAAATTAGATCTCAAAGTTAAGGACATAACAAGAGATAAGGAAGGCCACTTCATAATACCAAAGGGAGAAATCCAACAAGAAGAAATAACTCTGGTAAACATATACACACCCAATACAGGAGCACCCAAATACACAAAAAAAAAAACTTCTGGAGGATATCAAGGGAGAGTTTGATAGTAATACAGTCATAGTAGGGGACTTTAATATCCCACTATCATCATTGGACAAGTCCTCTAAACAAAAAAACCAACAAAGAAACATCAATACTAAATGACTCACTAGATCAGATGGAATTAATTGACATCTTCAGAACATTTCACCCCAAAGCCACAGAATATACATTCTTCTCAAGTGTACATGGGCCATTTTCAAAGATAGACGATATATTGTGTCACAGGCAAAGTCTCTTCAAATTCAAGAAGATAGATATCATATCAAGCATCTTCTCAGATCACAATGGCATAAAACTAGAAATCAACTACAATAAAAACAATCAAAAAAATCAAACACCTGGAGACTAAAGAGCATGCTATTAAACAATGACTGGGTTACCAGAGAGATCAAAGAAGAAATAAGAAGCATCATAGCAACAACGACAATGAAAACACAACAATCCAAAATCTATGGGACACAATGAAAGCAGTCTTGAGAGGAAAGTTCATAGCTCTACAAGCCTACAGCAAAAAACAATAAACAATGGTAATAAATTACCTAATTACAACTCAAAGAATTAGAAAGAAAGCAGCAAGAAAAGCCCAGCGTAAGCAGAAGGAAGGAAATAAAGACCAGAGCAGAGATACATGAAACAGAGACCAAAAAAAAAAAAAAAAAAAAAAATACAAAAGATCAACAAAATCAAGAGCTGGTTCTTTGAAAGGATAAACAAGATTGATGAACCTCTAGCCAGGCTCACCAAGAAGCAAAGAGAGAGGACCCAAATAAACAAAACCAGAAATGAAAGAGGTGAAGTAACAACCAATCCCACAGAAATACAAACAATTATGAAAAAATACTATGAACAACTCTATTCCAACAAAATGGACAACCTAGATGAAATGGACATATTCCTAGAAAAATACAAGTCCATCAAAAACTACTAGACCTAATAAATGAATTTGGCAATGTAGCAGGATACAAAATTAACACCAAGAAATGTATGGCCTTTTTATACACCAATAATGAACTCACAGAAAGAGAAATGAAAAAAAAATTCCATTTACTATTACACCAAAAAAAATTAAGATACCGAGGAATAAACTTAACCGAGGACATAAAAGACCTGTACTTGGAAAACTACAGAACATTGAAAAAAGAGATAGAGGAAGACATAAACAAATGGAAGAACATACCATGTTCATGGATTGGTAGAATCAACATCATTAAAATGTCCATACTACCTAAAGCAATCTATAGATTCAATGCAATACCTATTAAAATACCAATGGCATATTTCAAAGGTCTAGAACAAACTCTCCAAAAATTCATCTAGAATAAAAAAAGATCCCGAATAGCTACAGCTATCCTGGGAAAGAAGAACAAAGTTGGAGGGATCACAATACCAGACATCAAATTATATTACCCATCAAATTATATTACCAAGCCACAGTTCTCAAAACTGCCTGGTACTGGCACAAGAACCAATATAGACCAATGGAACAGAATAGAGGACCCAGAAATTGACCCATGCCATTATACTAAATTAATATTTGAGAAAGGAGGCAAGAACATACAATGGAGTCAAAGCAGCCTCTATAATAAATGGTGCTGGGAAAATTGGACAGATATATGCAAGAAAATGAAACTAGACCACCAACTTACACCATACACAAAAATAAACTCAAAATGGATAAAGGACTTAAATGTACGACGGGAAACCATAAAAATTCTAGAAGAATCCAAAGGCAACAAAATCTCAGACATATGCCGAAGCAATTTCTTCACTGATACAGCTCCTAGGGCACTTGAAACTAAAGAGAAAATGAACAAATGGGACGACATCAAATTAAAAAGCTTCTGCACAGCAAAAGACACCATCAACAAAACAACAAGAAAACCCACTGCGTGGGAAAACATATTTGCCAATGTCATATCTGATAAGGGCCTAATCTCCAAAATTTATAGGGAACTCATACAACTTAACAAAAGGAAGATAAACAATCCAATCAAAAAAATGGGCAAAGGACCTAAATAGACACCTTTCAAAAGAGGACATTCAGAAAGCCAAGAGACATATGAAAACATGCTCAAAGTCACTAATCATCCGAGAGATGCAAATCAAAACAACAATGAGGTACCATCTCACACCTGTCAGAATGGCTATCATCAACAAACGACAAGTGCTGGAGAGGATGGGGAGAAAAGGGAACACTTGTGCACTGCTGGTGGGAATGCAGACGGGTGCAGCCACTATGGAAGACAGTATGGAGTTTCCTCAAAAAACTAAAAATGGAACTCCCATTTGACCCTGTGATCCCACTTCTAGGAATATATCCCAAGAAACCAGAAACACCAATCAGAAAGGATATATGCACCCATATGTTCATAGCAGCACAATTCACCATAGCTAAGATCTGGAAACAGCCTAAGTGCCCATCAGTAGATGAATGGATTAGAAAACTGTGGTACATCTACACGATGGAATACTATGCTGTTGTAAAAAAGAAGGAACTCTTACCATTTGCAACGGCATGGATGGAACTGGAGAGCATTATGCTAAGTGAAATAAGCTAGTCAATGAAGGAAAAATACCACATGATCTCACTCATTCATGGATAACAGAGACCATTATAAACTTTTGAACAATAATAGATACAGAGGCAGAGCTGCCTCAAACAGATTGTCAAACTGCAGCGGGAAGGCCGGGGAGGGTTGGGGGGCAGGAGGGAGGGGGGCAAGAGATCAACCTAAGGGCTTGTATGCATGCATATAAGCATAACCAATGGACATAAGACACTGGGGGGTAGGGGAGGCCAGGGGATTGTCAAGGGCGGGGGGGGGGACACATATGTAATACCCTTTGTAATACTTTAAGCAATAAAAAAATAAAATAAAATAAAAATAAATAAATAAATGGTGCTGGGGAAATTTGGTCAGATACATGCAAAAATAAATGAAACTAGATCACCAACTTACACCATACACAAACACAAACTCAAAATGGCTAAAGGACTTAAAGGTAAGACAGGTAACCATAAAAATCCTACAAGACTCCATAGGCAGCAAAATTGCAGATATATGTCATAGCAATATCTTTACAGACACAGATCCTAGGGCAAGAAAGACTAAGGAGAAAATAAACAAATGGCCAACATCAAAATAAAAAGCTTCTGCACAGCAAAAGAAACCATCAACAAAACAACAAGAAAGCCCACTGCATGGAAGGACATATTTCCCAATGTTATCACCGATAAGGTTTTAATCTCCAAAAATTTATAGGGAACTCATACAAGTTAACAAAAGGAAGATAAACAACCCAATCAAAAAATGGGCAAAGGACCTAAATAGACATTTTCCAAACAGGACATTCAGAAAGCCAAGAGACACATGAAAACATGCTCAAAGTCACTAATCATCCAAGAGATGCAAATCAAAACAACAATGAGGTATCACCTCACACCTGTCAGACTGGCTATCATCAACAAATTAACAAATGACAAGTGCTGGAGAGGATGCGGAGAAAAAGGAACCCTTCTTCACTGCTGGTGGGAATGCAGACTGGTGCAGCCATTGTGGAAAACAGAATGGCGTTTCCTCAAAAATTTAAAAATGGAACTCCCATTTGACCCAGTGATCCCACTTCTAGGAATATATCCCAAGAAAACAGAAACACCAATCAGAAAGGATATATGCACCCATATGTTCATAGCAGCACAATTTACAATAGCTAAGACTTGGAAACAGCCTAAATGCCCATCAGCAGATAAGAGGATTAGAAAACTGTGGTACATCTACACAATGGAATACTACGCTGCTATAAAAAAGAAGGAATTCTTACCATTTGCAGCAGCATAAATGGAACTGGAGAGCATTATGCTAAGTGAAATAAGTTAGGCAGTGAAAGAAAAATACCACATGACCTCACTCATTTATGGATAATAAGGAACATTATAAATTGATTAACAAAAAGATAGATACAGAGGCAGAGAAGCATCAAACAGACTGTCAAATTACAGAGGGAAGGCTGGGAAGTGTTGGGGGTGGGGGTAAGAGATCAACCGAAGGACTTGCATGCATGCATATAAGCATAACCAATGGACACAAGACACTTGGGGGTGGGGTGAGGGCATGTGCTGGGGGGTAGGAGAGGCTGGGGGAAGGTCAATGGGGAAAAAAAGGAGACATATGTACTACTATTTGTAATACTGTAAACAATAAAAAGAAAATATATATATAATGCTTAAAGAATATTAGATATTTCTTCATAAGCACATATCATAATTTATTTACTCCATCCCTGTATCACTGGATGTTGATTTCATTTTCCTTTACCCTCCATCTTCTGTGCCCTCTCCCTCTTTACCCTCTGTTCATCTAGGTGTTCTCAGACATCACCACTGGGTGATTTTGTCAGCCTTGCTGAGGCCTATGGCTCCTACTACCACTACTGCCCTGGGTGGCTGCCAGGTCTTCTCCACCCAATTGACTACTCAGATCTCCTAGACCTCTTACCAGCATGGCACTGGGTAGTATGGAGACAAAGTGACCTTTAAACGGATCAGCAAACTTGACCGTCAATAATGTTAATAGTGACCAGAAATATATATCAGTCTGAAAAGTCCTCAATGCTAAAGCTTTGGTTACTAAGACTAAAAAGTTCCCTGCGTTATTATTGCTTATAGCTTATAGGTCTGTGCTAAAAACCTTGCTACATAAGAGTCCTTACTTTTATTTGCAAGTAACAAAAAAAATGCCAACTCAAACAAACGAGGTTGTTTCGGCTAACTTAAATCAGGTATGATCAGATCCAGATGCTCAGACAATGTCAGGAAGCTGGTGACCTCTTAGCTCTGCTATCTGTTGTGCTGGCTTTACTTTCAATTTGGGAGGGTTTCTCCTCAAGGTAGCAAGCACTTCCAGGTTTCTATCATTATAGCTCCAAGTCCAGTAGAAGATGCTTCCTTCCTCAATACCTCACATCTTGGAACTGGCTCTACTCAGACCATTAGGGTCATGTACTTGTCCCTGTGCTACCTAGAGACATGGCTAGGCTCACTGACTTCATTAGAGCTGGGTTACAGGCCTCCCATACCATGTACTAAGTATGGCCAAAGACATCAGATACCAGGAAGAAGGGAATGGATGCTGTGTAAGAAATAAAATAGATATCCATGCAAGGGCAGTGACCTCAACTTTTGGGGTTACAAACCCCAAAAGATAATTTTTTTTATTATTAGTTAAGGTATTACAAATGTGTCCTCATCCCCCCCCCATTAACCCCCAACCTCCCCCCCACACACAAACTCATGCTCCCATCCCCCCGTTGTCCATGTCCATTGGTTTGGCTTATATACATGTATACAAGTCCTTCGGTTGATCTCTTCCCCTTACCCCCGCCCTCCCCTACTTTCCTTCTGGGGATTGATAGCCTGATTGCTGTTTCTCAGTCTTTGGGTCTGTCCCTTTTCATCAGTCTATGTTGTTCTCTATAATCCACAAATGAGTGAGATCATGTGGTATTTATCTTTCTCTGACTGGCTTATTTCACTTAGCATAATGCTCTCCAGTTCCATCCATGCTGTTGCAAAAGGCAAGAGTTCCTTTTTTTTTACCGCAGCATAGTATTCCATTGTGTATATGTACCACAGTTTTCTAATCCACTCATCTGCTGATGGGCACTTAGGCTGTTTCCAAATCTTAGCTATGGTGAATTGTGCTGCTATGAACATAGGGGTGCATATATCCTTTCTGATTGGCGTTTCTGGTTTCTTGGGATATATTCCTAGTAGTGGGATCACTGGGTCAAATGGGAGTTCCATTTTTAGTCTTCTGAGGTAGCTCCATACTGTTCTCCACAGTGGCTGCACCAGTCTGCATTCCCACCAGCAGTGCAGAAGGGTTCCTTTTTCTCCACATCCTCTCCAACACTTGTTGTTTGTTGATTTGTTGATGATAGCCATTCTGACAGGTGTGAGATGATAACGCATTGTCGTTTTGATTTGCATCTCTCGTATAATTAGTGACTTTGAGCAGGTTTTCATATGTCTTTCGGCCTTCTGTATGTCCTCTTTCGAAAAGTGTCTATCTAGGTCCGTTGCCCATTTTTTTATTGGATTGTTTATCTTCCTTTTGTTAAGTTTCATGAGATCCCTGTAAATGTTGGAAATTAAACCCTTATCGGTGGTATCATTGGCAAATATGTTCTCCCAAAAGATAATTTAATTAAGCTCTTAATGGAGGAAAATGAACAAAAGCACACACATTTGGCTTATGATACCCTTATAGATTGAAATTTTAGTTCCTTCAATAGGTATATGTTCAATAGAAAATACAAGCAACCTTATAAACAGTTATGTTTCTCACTCGTTTTTCATGCAAAAATTAATGGGTATTTCCTAAACAGTAATTGAAATAAATCCAAATTTTGCATCCCACAAAAAATATGCTCAAAGTAAATTTCAACAAGAAGACTGAATTAGAATTTAAAATTATGAAATAGTTTTGAAATAGAATGTAATTCATCTTTAATATTTAAGCAACTTTTCATTTTGATAGCAACTAGTCCTGAAAAAAATTACTCATACACACACAGAAGCCAAGAATCAAAGCACCCATCTTTCACCTTGACAGATAGGCAGGCTTGTATCAAGGAACACAAGGATGCTCCAAGATTTGGGTTGAATATATGTACCATTTCCTTTGTCCTCAAACCCATGAGATCATCTTTGGCAAAGACTGTATCATTGATGCACTGATGTCAGCAGGAAGAGAATTAATAATCCATGCTTTAATACGAAGGTCTTCCAAATAGAAGCAACCTTCAAACAAGTTCAATGTTCTCAGAGGTCTACAGAGTTCTACCCATAGAAAGATCAACTGACCAGATACTGTCACCCTAGACCAGGGGTAGGCAAACTTTTTGACTCGAGGGCCACAATGGGTTCTTAAACTAGACCGGAGGGCCGGAACAAAAGCATGGATGGAGTGTTTGTGTGAACTAATATAAATTCAAAGTAAACATCATTACTTAAAAGGGTATGGTCTTTTTATTTTTAGTTTTATTCATTTCAAAAGGGCCGGATCCAGCCCGCGGGCCATAGTTTGCCCACAGCTGCCCTAGACTGTCCTTGGTGTCCTATTTATACAATTCAGAACATGACAGGAAAAGAGTGGTATTATTTGATGTCTCCCCAAAACCACAAACATATGAAAAAATTAGAAAACTTGGAGAATGACAAGGTTTTCTTCTAGACTATGTGAGCAGGAGCATAGTAAGGAGAGTTGGAGGGAATGGGGTTGGACAAGATCACATGTGACCCTCTAGTCTAGGCCATAGTGAGAATGTGAATCTGATTCTACTAGTAGATATGATGGAAGCCATTGGAACATTCTGAGCCAGAGTGTAAGAGACCTGATTTATAGCTTAAGAGGCTCACTTTGCTGCTGTGCAGAGAATAGGCTAGAAGGGCAAGTGTGGAAGGAAGATTACTTAGCACCCATCCTCAGTATTTCAAAAAAGGGGTAATGGTGGCTTTTATCTGGGTGACAGCAATAAAGGTAAATATATTTTTGAAGGTAGAGCTAAGCCAACAAGTATGACTGACAGATTGGATATATGTTGTGAAGAAAATGAAAGAGTCAAGGATAGCTCCAAGGATTTGTACTCAGCAGACTATAGTGCCTCTTTACACAACTGGAGAATGCTTTCAGAGGAATAGGTGGTGAGGAAGAATCAAGAATTTGTCTTGGACATGTTCAATCACAGATGCCTACTGGACACCCAAGTGAACATGTTACCTGAATCAATGAGTCTGGATTTCAAGTCAAGCCTGGAGATAAAAATGGGGAGTCCTAAGAGTGTGCTAAAATAGTATGCATGTGACTGAATAAGACATCCTTTAGACAGACATCAAGATTCAGCAACAACATAACACGTGAAACTTTTGCTTCACCAAAGTGGCAAAAATAGAAATATTTCATCTGTGCTCCATCTGGGTTCAGAGGACAAGCTTTTCCTTCCCCTTGGAGTTCTGCCTGGCAAAGAAGCTTCGCTTGGACCTCAGCCTCAGAAATCATGAGGCTTCTCCAATCCTGAAGTGATATAACAATATATATTACAGAGAGATCAATGCTGTTCCAAACTGAACAAATTATAACTCCCCATACCATTTCAAAGACGTCACTAGCTTTTAAAGTTTCCAGGAAGGGCCCTGACAAATTTGGCTCAGTGGATAGAGCGTCGGTCTGCAGAATAAAGGGTCCCAGGTTTGATTCTGGTCAAGGGCACATGCCCTAGTTGTGAGCTCAATCCCCAGTAGGGAGTGTGCAGGATGCAGCCAATCAATGATTGTCTCTCATCACTGATGTTTCTCTCTCTCTCTCCCTCCTTCCCTTTCTCCCTGAAATCAATGAAAATATATTTTTAAAAAATAAAGTCTCCAAGAAGGGCTCCTCAAATAAGAAAAACAGGACAGGCCATCCTGAGAGAGCTCAGTAATATCATCCATTCGCATGCTAAAGAGTTGTGACCTAATTGATTTCTCCAAAGCCTGCTTCAAAATATTAGATTGGCCAGTAATTCTTTTTTTTTTATATATATATTTTATTGATTTTTGACAGAGAGGAAAGGAGAGAGATAGAGAGTCAGAAACATCGATGAGAGAGAAACATCGATCAGCCGCCTCCTGCACATCCCCCACTGGGGATGTGCCCGCAACCCAGGTACATGCCCTTGACCGGAATCGAACCTGGGACCTTTCAGTCCGCAGGCCGACGCTCTATCCACTGAGCCAAACCGGTTTTGGCGAGTAATTCTGGAGCTTGTCCAACTGTGTGTGACTTCTTGTCTTTGGCACTGCAATAAAAAAAAATGTAAACAAGACTACTTATTCAGCAAAACCAAGTTTGGTCTCTTCTCATGAAGCAGATCTATTTTGCCTGGTGTGGTTTCAACATGCAGAGATGTAAGGTCCTCCCTTCAGCTCCATTGCCTCCAAGCTCTCTTCAGCCAGAAAAAAAAAAAAGATTTCATTTTCTTCTCTGTCATTTTCTATTGAGGCTAGACCTAGTGTAAATAAAGTCCAATGTCCATAATCATAACTGTAGGGTGTACTTTCTTTTATTTCCACCAACAGAAAATTATTTAATTTCAAAACATAAAAATGGCAATAAGTATATATCACCTAGCAGTATACATCAGCATCCCATGCCATCTGACTCTTAATATATGATATGACATTCATTTTTCTTTAAAAACAATCTGAAAAGGGTAAAATGAAAGTAGTTTTTTGGGCAGCCCACCAATCTCCTCAAGGCCATAGACTATGTCTTTGTAAAATGTAAAGAAAGTCCTCATGCTTCCACGGTGGCAAATTGTATTCCCAGAATCCATCATTCATTCATTCACTCGTCCTTTCAACAAGTAGTTGTTGGTCATGTACTATGCACTGGGCACTATGGCTCTGGGCAAAGCAGCAAACCAGACAAAATTCCTGCACTCATGAACCCACCGTCTAGTAGTAGAAACAGACAAACTAGTAAACAAATAAATGTATTTTTTCAGAGTGACAAGTACTAAAAAGACAAATATAGTGAGGTAAGGAAATAAAGATAGATGTGAGCTGTCTGCAGGGTGGGGAGAGGGTATGGGAGAGGATTTTAAAAGGATGTCACATTTGAGCCAAGAGCTGGATGAAATGAGGGAGGAGGACCAATACTCCAGATTCCCCAGAAGAATTCATCACCCCCTACTTCTCTATTGCACTTTAAATCTCTATTCATTCATTTTGATAAATATTTCTTGAGCAGCCTACCGCATCCCAGGCACTGTTCCCAGAGCTCTATTGTAGCTTCAGTTCATCCTGTTTCTATCTGTTCCTACCAAGAGACTGCAGTGACGGGGACTAGGTCTTTGTAGCTCCTTTAGTGCTTTGTATTTTGGGAAATAAAATGTTTGATGGAGAGGTGAATAGATGGATAATTGGGCAGACAGTCCAAACCTCAAGTACTTCCAAGAGTCAATTTTGTTATTTTCCTTGCTGCTCCCCCAGTCAATATTCATCTTCTCTCAGAAGAAAACCAAGGTTACACAGACTTCTCCTACAGAACTCAGCATAATAAATCAGGTTGGGCCTCTTGGGAAATAAAGGATTCGAGTAAAAGGAAATCTTTGATTTAAAATGTAGTTCATTATTCAACACTCTTTGCTAGACAGCCAATATAAAGGCCATAAACCTTGCCTTAACTCAATAATTCAAAGAGCTCCCCAAACACAGGGTAATACACTGACTTACTTGATATCGTACCCAACAAGTGGCTCATTGGTCACAAGGGCACACAATGTCACACTTGTGTGTGGCGCTGTCAGTGCAACAACATTTCTCAGATGTCAAAAGCAAAATGAAAATGAATTTGGTAATCCTATCCAATCCTTTAATTTTAAAGAAGCCCACATATTTCCTTCTTTTTCATTCTTAACTCTGTGTTTCTGAGTACTTAGAGAAACCTTTTCAAATTAGGAGTTTTAATAAATCCTTAGTCTCTCGGGAGGGGACATGTACCAAGGGAAGTTCAAAATATTAGCTGGTTGATCAAAATTAGTTATAAAATGGCATTAAAGCTTGAAAACATCACTCGCATCATCAAACTGAAAATATACATGACATTAATGAATTTGCAGTTGAATCTCCGCCAGCATCTCTTGTAAGGTCCGTACCAAATGCCTTTCTAACAATTTTCTGCCACTATAATAGCTTGGCAAATTGCGATAATAGCACACTTGTTTCCCTTTAACTGCACTTTTTGGCTAAGGCAGATAATATTCCTCATGTAAACCCCTGTTTCTGTTGTTTTAAAGATCAAACATCCTTTCACCTGAAAAGCACAGAGGAGCTGGTTTCCCTGGCAACAACGTAATTTGCTTCCAGTTCAATGGAACATCGAGTTCTTTTTCATGGGTTCACTGCACTGAGAGGCCAATCACAGCTCCCAGAGCCCCGCTTCCTTTGCAAAGGACTATTAAAAACACAGTCTGTTGCTAAGGTGTTTTTGTTATGGTTAAATGAATCTCTTAAATATTGATTTTAATGCTTTCAATTTTTTTTAAGCAGCTCTGCTTTCAGCTTTCTCTTAAACACATAGGACATAGCTTCTCTGAGTTTCTTATTCATCTGCTGTGGCTCTCTCATTTCAATTATGCAAATCCACTGGCATCTTCTTTTGTAGATTTTTTTTTTTTTCAACTAAAAACAACAATCACTTGACTAAATGGGGATGGGCTTGGGAGAGAACTGTTTTTCCAACTCTGGTTTAAATAATCCAGAACTGTAACAAAGTTAATGCCTCTGAATTGGCCAACCCTTGCCATCTAAACTAAAATACTTAAAGGTACATTAATTGGGGCTGAATTTGTATTAAAGGTTGGACCATTCTGGCACATGCCTCATTCTGAGAGCAGATCTTCAAAGCTAGTTAGGTGCTAGTCTGTGGCCAGTCCTACAAAATGCAACTTCTGCTCCCATTTCAGGGGTACCTAGTTGTCCACCTGGAATTCCTATGAAATATTTGTCCATAAAAGAGATCTGTCTGAGATAATACCTTACAAATTTTACTCAGGAAAGTTCAGGTGAGTAAATTAAAAGTTCTGCATACATAGTAAATAGGTAAAAAATAATAATAAATTTAAAACTTTCCTATAACAAAATCGCAGTCAAATGGCATGTTTATGCCAAAGGACAAGTAGCAGCTCAGGGTAACATATAAAAATGAAATATAGAAAACAAACACAAGGAAACAGCTTCTGAAAATGGTGGAAAACAGCTTCTGGAATGGGGGCTCATTACCTCATTTCAACAAAGCTGGCTTCACCTTTCAGAACACACTTAAAAACGCCGGACGTTTTGCAGAAAGTATTGAGAAAGATGACATATTTGAAAAAATTACATAGAGTTAGAGTGCATGCATTTATATGGGTATGCATGATAACAAGTTGGAGTAAAAATAGCTATCATAATAGAAATAGTTGTCAAATTTGGGGCAAGAATTTCCTATTTTTTAAGCCTGAACTTTAAGTGAATGTAAACAGAAGTTGAAGTTTCTGTAACAGTCACTGTGTCAAAAAGCAACAAAACCCATGTGATAGACGGTTCAGCGTGGAGTGTGGAAATGGACAAGGCACATCAGGGACTGATGCAGAGGGAGCTTAGAAGAAATAAAAATACAGGTATGGACATGACTAAATGCTGCATTCGCCGTTCTTTTTTAAAAATATGTTTTTATTGATTTGAGAGAGAGACAGGAAGGAAGGAGAGAGAGATAGAAACATCAATGAAAGAGAACATCAATTGGCTGCCTCCTACATGCCTCCTACTGTGGATCGGCCTGCAATCTGGCATGTACCCTGACCAGGAATCGAACCAGCATTCTCTTGGTGCATGAACCTACTGAGCCACACCGGCCGATCTGCATTAGCTATTCTTGATTAAAAGCTCCACCAATATGCAAATATGCAGTAAAGAAAATGTAATAGTTAACTCTAGGCGTTCCAAGTTATCTTATATAGAGTTTGCTTTCAGTTTTACAGTAGAGTAGTGTAGTGGGTTTGAATGGTGGCTTCCCAAAAAGATATATCCATATCCTATCCCCCAGTTCCTATGAATATGGCCTTAATTGAAATAAAAAGGTCTTTGCAGATGTAATGAAATAAATGGTCCCAAAATAAGATAATCATGAATTCTCCAAGTGAACTCTAAATCTAATGACAATGTCCTTCTAAGAGATGCAGAGGAGAGACACACAGGAGAAGACAGGAAGGCTAGATAAAAACAGAGATTGAGTTACGCAATCACAGTGAAGGAACCTCTGGAGCTATGAAATGGTATAGGAGGCAAGGAAACAGTCTCCCCTGAGCCTTCAGAGGCAACACAGACCTGCCAACACCTCAGTTTTGTACTCTGGCCTCCATAGATGTGAGAGAATAAATTTCTGTTGTTCTAAGCCACCATTATGGTGGTCACAGGAAATAAACAAGTAATATATAGCATGCATACAATGCAGTTGTACCTCTTGTAGAGTTTTCAAGTTAGCACATGATGTAAAATTTGCATATATTCTAGTTCTGGATGGTTTCTCAGTGGTTAGAGCATCAGCCTGCTGACTGAAGGGTCACGGGTCTGATTCCCAGTCAAGGGCACGTACCTCAGGTGCAGGCTCAATTCCCAGCCCCAGTCGGAGCAGGTGCAGGAGGTAACCAATCGATGTGTCTCTCTCACATCGATGTTTCTCTCTCTCTCTCTTCCTCCCCTCCACTCTATCCAAAAAAAAATAATCAATGGAAAAAATATCCTCTGGTGAGAATTTTAAAAAATTGCATATAGTCTAAAAGCGGTTGCCAACCTTTTGGACCTCACAGACCACCGGTTGTCTGCAGACCACCAGTTGGCAACTGCTGGTCTAAATTACCTTGAAAATTCTTTGAATTACTCTGAAAGTACTCTGAAAATATACGGCTTGGCTCACTTTGACTTCAACTTCAGTGTTTGAAATGGTTGCTGCTTCTTGGTTGAGCACCAAATGAAGAAGCTGGCTTGAGTTTCAGGAACACTTATCTAAATCAATGTGGTTTAATATTATGGGACCTAAAGTGATTTTTGAAAAACACAGGCCTCTCCTCAGAAGATTCTGATTCTATAGGTCTGCACCAGATTGAGAATCTGTGTGTCTAACAAGTAGCAGGTCATTACAACTCGACAAGTTTGTAAATCACTAATTTAGTCCATAGCATCTCAGTTTGTTGTCATTATAAAGTACAAATTAAAGGAGCACCTCATGATTTCACTAAGCAGCTAAACCTGGTACACCCATATCAACTCTGCAGTCAGCATGCTGGGGGAGAAATTGGGAAGAAAGAAAAGACACGTAAACCAAGATGGCAGCATAGGCAAACACCTGTACTTGCTGCCTCCCACAACCACATCAAAATTACAACTAAAAAAATAGAACCACCATCATCCAGAACCACCAGAAAGCTGGCTGAATGAAAGTCCTAGAAATAAAGAAATAAAGAAGAAAGCACACCGAGATTAGGAGGAAGGGCGGAATGGGCTGGTCCAGTACCCACGTGTGTTGCTTTTTTTTAATCAGGAGGGAGATCATCTCTGCTGAGGCTGCCCAGAGGAGTAAGGGGTCCCAGCCCCACACCAGACCTCCTGCCTAGGGTCCCAGAGCTGGGAAAAGAAGTCCTTATGGGCAGTAGGAAGTATGGGCTATTAAAACCAGTGTGGATTGGGGCTTAATGACTCAGAGGCTGTGGAGACCCAGCTGTTCCTCTTAAAAGGCCGGCACCATGAACGGAACTTACAAGGTCCTGCTACCTCTGAGCTCCAGCACCAGCGCAAGGCTTTGGGGGACACAGACACATACGAGGAGGAACTGGATTGTCTGGCATCAGGGCAGAAACCCAGGGGTGGCTTTCTCCCAGATGGAGGTGCTTGCAGGGGTCATTGTTCCTATTCTGGGACCTTCCCGTTTGCTCCATCCTGGTGATTTCCTGAGACCCCACCCCATTCAATTTACAGCCCGACTCAACCTGTGTGCAGTGGCTTTTGCATATGAATGGCCTGTCTTGGTTCAGGTTAAAATCTGTCAAATAAGCTGCAGCTGGGTCAGAAAGCCCCAAACCTATCAATAAAAGGTCCAAGACCTGGTACTAGAACAGTGGTTCTCAACCTTGGCTGCACATTAGAATCACCTGGGAATCTTTTTAAAATCCTGATTTCTGGGCCTCATCCTCCGGAAATTCTGTTTCCTTGTTACTAATGTTGTGGCCCCACCCCATAGAAATCAGGATTTTAAAAATATTCCCAGGTGATTCTAATGTGCAGCCAAGGTTGAGAACCACTGTACTAGAACCTGCCTGCCTTGCTTCACAGTTGGGCCTCGTCTGGCCACTTCCAAACCCGATACAAACAGGAGGAATCTGCAGATCTCTCTGTAGCTCCAGCTGAATGGCCCCAGGTAGTGGCTAACTTTACTCCTCCCTGGAGACCCAAGAGCCAGTATATCCAGTGGTCAGTGTCAGACCATAACAGATTACAACTCTACACATCCATAAGCAACACACTCAAGGGGCAGACTCAATGAGCACCAAAGCCCCACTGAAGCAAGCCCTGCTACATAAGGGTGTCTCCTACACAGCAGCTCTCCCTCTGTAGTCGCAGCTGATCCTCACAGCCAATTGGCCTGGAGGTCAATTTCTCCCGGTGACACCAACAGCAATCAAGTCTCAACTACAACAAGACTGTGCGCATAGCCCATAAAGGGGTGCACTCAGAGTGTCCACCTCAGGTAATTGGGGAGGCTGAGCCACAGGGCCATATAGGGCACCTACTACACAAGGCCACTCTACCAACTCAAGGAGACTTAGCAGCTACCCAATACATAGAAATAAACACAGGGAAGCAGCCAAAATGTGGAGACAAAGAAACATGTCACAAATGAAAGAAATGGAAGAAAGCACTATTGGATATAGAGTTCAAAATCATGGTTATAAGGTTACTCAAGAATCTTCTAGAAATCTCCAAGGGACTTAGTGAGACTTTCAAGGATCTTAGTGAGAATGTTAAAAAAAAAAAAATTGAAAAGGACCAGTCAAAAATTAAGCATACACTGACTGAAATAAATAATAATATACAAAGATTCAACAATAGACTAGAGGATCCCAAGAATCAAATCAACAATTTGAAATATTAGAAAGCAAAAAGCAACCAACTAGAAGAGCAAAAAGAAAAAAGAATCCAAAAATATGAAGATAGTGTAAGGAGCCTCTGGCACAACTCCAAGCATACCAACATCTGCATTATGGGGGTGCCAGAAGAAGAAAGAGAGAAATATATCAAAAACCTATTTGAAGAAAAAAATGACAGAAAATTTCCCTTCTCTGGTGAAAGAAATACACTTACAAGTCCAGGAAGCACAGAGTTCCAAACAAAAGGAACCCAAAGAGGACCACACCAAGGCACATCATAATTAAAATGCCAAGGGGTAAAGACAGAGAGAATCTTAAAAACAGTGATATAAAAGCAGTTAGTTACCTATAAGGGAGTGCCCATACAACTGTCAGCTTATTTCTCACCAGAAATTATGCAGGCCAGAAGGGAGTGGGAAGTAATATTCAAAGTGATGAATAGCAAGGACCTACAACCAAGATTACTCTACCCACCAAAGCTATAATTTAGAATTGAAGGTCACACAAACAAGAAAAAGTTAAAGGAGTTCATCACCACCAAACTAGTATTATATGAAATGTTGAAGGGTATTTTTTAAGAAGAGGAAGAAGAAGAAAAAGAAAACTATGAACAACAAAATGGCAACAAATACATATCTATCAACAATTGAATCTAAAAATCAAAATAAAAGAATAAGAAATCTAAAGAACAGAATAAACTGGTGAATAAAATGGAATCAGAGGCATGGAAATGGAACAGACTGAGGATTCTCAAAGGGAAGGGGGTGGAGGAATGGGAAGAGATTAAACAAAGATCTTATATGCATATATGCATTATCCATGGACACAGACAATAAGGTGGCGAAGGCCTATGGTGGGGAGGGACCCAAGTAGAGGAGGGCTATGGGGAGAAAAAGGAGGGACACCTGTAATAATCTCAACAATAAATATTTTTAAAAAACAATAAGAAACTCTCATTTGACCCAGTGATCCCACTTCTAGGAATATATCCCAAGAAACCAGAAACACCAATCAGAAAGGATATATGCACCCCTATGTTCATAGAAGCACAATTCACCATAGCTAAGATTTGGGAACAGCCTAAGTGTCCTTCAGCAGATGAGTGGATTAGAAAACTGTGGTACATCTACACAACGGAATACTACGCTGCAGTAAAAAAGAAGGAATTCTTACTATTTGCAACAGCATGGATGGAACTGGAGAGCATTATGCTAAGTGAAATAAGCCAGTCAGAGAAAGATAAATATCACATGATCTCACTCATTTATGGAATATAATGAACAACATAAACTGATAAACAAAAACAGATCCAGAGACAGAGAAGCATCAATCAGACCGTCAAACCTCAGAGGGAAGGTAGGGGAGGGTGGAGGTAAGGGGGAAAGATCAACCAAAGGACTTGTATGCATGCATATATGCCTAACCAATGGACACAGACAACAGGGGGGTGAGGGCATGAGCGGGGGAGTCAAGGGGTTGGGGAGTGGGTAATGGGAGGATGAGGACACATATGTAATACCTTAATCAATAAAGAAGTTTAAAAAAAAAAAAACACTAAAAAACAAAACAGACCAAAAAAAATAAGAATAAGGTAAACAGCAGCCTTTAAAGACCAATGGAGGTCTCATCCTACAGGGGTGTCCCATGGCCTTAAGTGAGGATTATGAAACAATGGGGCCCATGTTTTCTTTGTTGTTTTTTTCATATCCTTGCCCAAAGATATGTTCTTAACCGATTTTAGAGAGAGAGAGAGAGAAGGAAAGAGAGGAAGAGAAATATCAACCAGATTGAACCCAAAACTGAAACCTAGGTATGTGTGCTGACTGACAATCAAACCCACAACCCTTTGGTGCACAGGATGACACTCCAACCAACACTCCACTCAGTCTTAAAGTCACAATGTATTTTTTAAAAAGGCTACAAAATGAAAACTGTATGGTTATGAACACACCTCCACCTAAACACAAAAGGAGTCTTTAATGCTCTTTGTCCTTTGTATATGGTCCTATGAGCCCTAAGATGGCCTGAATCATTTTGTAGAAACATGGTCATATGCTCACTTTATTAAAGGGGTCTTTTAAAGAGTGAAGGAAAAAAAGTTATGAAGAAAGGATATTATGGTAGCCATCCAGCCTTCAAGATGGCCTTCAATGACCTCCACTGACTTGTACTCGTGCCTTTACTTAGTCCCTCCCTATACTATATCAGGGTTACCTATGGGACCACTAAAACATAGAAAGAGTAATGATATATCACTCCTGAGGCTATGTCATAAAGGAGATTATACCCTTGCTCTCACTTTTGGATTGCACACTGTGGGGAAAGGGAGCAGACATGTCATGAGCAGCCCTATGGAGAAGTAAGGGCCTGTGGCTTCCAGCCAACAGCCATGTGAGTGACCCTGCTTAGCAGCAGGTCTTCCAGCCTCAGTCAAACCTTCTGATGACTGCAGTCCCTGCTGAAATTCATGAGAGACTCTGAGTTAAAACCACACAGCTCAGTCTCTCCTGGGTTCCTGACATCAGAAACTATGAAATAAGAAATGTTGTTTTGACCTGCCAACTTGTAGGGTAATTTGTTATATGCCAAAAGATAACTAGTGCAGATTTCATTTACAAATAAAGTATTTTCACTGGTAATTATCATTCATAAGAACATCATCTCTAATTATTGTCTAGGTCTTGCTCAGCTGTTTTACTGAAAATTTTCAAAGCAGCTATCACCAAGAATAAAGTGATCAGACATTTAAAAGCCATTTGTATGCTGCAATTGGATTTGAGTTTCCATGAGTCAAGTGGCTATTGAGGGAACTGAACCACTCTGTCCAGCTCCCCTCCACCTTAGTGCAGTTCTGTTGGTTGTAAATACAAAGGGGTGTTTGTGTCTATCTTTGCCTCAACCAGACCTTGAAAGCAGAGACTCTACATACTGATATCCACCACTTCTTCTAGCACAGGACATAGATGATAAGCATTTAAAACACTAATTCTAAAACAATTTCTAATTTTCAGAATGTGAGCTCCATGACACAGAGGTGCTATGTGTCTCACTCATCACGGTGTCCTCAGAACCTCTCCGAGCTCCTGGCACAAAATAGCACGTGCAAATAATGGATGGGTGGGTGGGTGGATGGGTGGATGATGGATGGATGAACAGTATATCCTGAGCTACTTAGTGCAACTGTTTATTTATATAAGATTTAAATTTTGACATGGGAACCAGAGATGAGAGGAAACTAAGACACCTGTGCTCTACAGCTTAGGACAATAGGAGATAATTTACAAATATTCACTCAGGCTATGAAAATAAGAGAAAGGGGAACATTATTCTAAGCAAGCTAAAGAGTGAAAGGAGAACCTTAAATGTTAACTTGGTGAGAAATCCCTTTTAACCAATAGGCTACAGCAGTACACAGTTCTAGGAAAAATAATAAAGTAAGGAAAGGTACTTTGTGGCCCACTGCTAGAGCCTTTCTCCTTCACTGCTAGCCACAACCCCCTCCTCCTCTTCCCTGAGGAACTTGGCTACCTCAAATTACCCATCAGTATATTTTTAATAAAGTGTTTTACAACTTTATTAGTTAGGGTAGCACTAGATCTAGAAATAGATAAACCCAAATTCTCAGTAGCTTAACACAACAGAAATCCAATTGCAGCAGGAAGTAGGAGTGGAAGGGGCTTGTTCCACACAATTATTCAGGGGCCTGGACCCTGCTGCCATGAACTCTTGACTTCCAAGGAGATCCTGGGTGTGGACAGCCTGCAGGTATAGGAAGAGAGCAAGTGTATAATATAGCACAGAAGGTTGTCCTAAAGCTAGGCCTGGAAGCAGCTTACATCACCTCCATCCACATTCTGCTCGCCAGAACCCAGTCATAGGGCCTCAGATAGATACAAGAAGAGCTGGGAAATGTAGTTCCTGCCTAGAGAGTCATTTCCCAGCAATAACTCTACACTGTAAAGTGAGAGCATGAATCTTTGGACATCCCTACTCACAAAACTCATTCACACAAAGGTGTTAATATTTGATAATAGCTTAAAGCTCCCCAAAGAGATTTGTTAGCATAATTCAAGCCTATAAGCTCAGGGGATGACTTGGATAGAATTTTAGGCATCTGAGAACAGTAT
Organism: Myotis myotis; assembly: GCF_014108235.1. Classification (NCBI taxonomy): domain Eukaryota; kingdom Metazoa; phylum Chordata; class Mammalia; order Chiroptera; family Vespertilionidae; genus Myotis; species Myotis myotis. The sequence continues at coordinate 193,788,090 of NW_023416313.1, read as the reverse complement.
TGGGTTTCACTCACCTATATAGCCCTCAGGCATAAATCAGTGCTGCTGCATCCTCTATTAGGTTGTCAAAGGAACAAGGAAAAAATGTAAGGGAGAGGTTTTGAAGTGGGTAACAAGTAAACACATGCTGCTCTACTTTGACCCCAACAATAATAGAAGCAATTAAATGGCACCCCAAGTTTTAGGCCACCTAAGAAAATGTGTTCATGATTATTCCTTCATCTCCTGTAAGTGAATTTTAATATCTCCCTTTTTCAATAATTGCTATGTTTCTAACCTCCCAGTGGTCCTGCATATTCAAGTGCATTATGATTAGGAACTGCTAATTATAGTAATGAGAAATAGGAAAGAAAAGACAAAGGGAAAAAATTCACAAATACAATACATGTGACTAAAGTGGGCCACGGCTTCTGCCAATCAACCTTTAGAGGCCCAGTGAGAAGAATAGGAAACTCAATGAGCATTCCCAAAGCTTTGACTTGCTTCACCTATTCGTGCACCGGCACTCAAAGGGCACACAGATCTTCCCTTTCCCTGGTAGTTCCTCTTTATCTAAAATCATTACAACTCATGGTGCCCAGCCAACTACTCAAATGACCACCCAGCAAATGGGAAAGAGCATGCTTCAGTGAGAGGCACGCTCCGACCATGCACCTCTGAAGGGATGCAGGACCGCTGCTTATGTTCTTAATCCAGAGATAAAAATTAGCTCCACACACTGCATTCCCAAGACACAAGACTCAAACCAGAGAAAGCCAGCATTCAAGGCACTTCCTAAAAGTTTGACCTAAACTTAATTATTAAGAAACACAAACCTCCTAACATCATGGCAACTCAAAAACTGACTCTACATTGGCTCCAAGGTAGAGGGAGTCTCAGATTGGCACTTCACTGCGCTGCTCTCAATGGGGTCCAAGAAGGACACTGGCATCCACCTCTGTGACAGGCTGCAGTGTGTGGAAGCTGACCACATGCCTAGGGAAAAGGATTCCAGGGAGGAAAGCAGGGACATGAAGGAAACAAAGTCTGACCTCCTCAGAGATGATAGTCCTAAATCAAGTCCCAAATGTGGCATAGCTGAGTATTAAACTCCACAGAAGTGGGAGACCCTGGGAAAAACCAGGGGTGGCCAGTGCCAGTAGGACCAGGCAATTATCAGTTAATGCCAGGTTGTGGATGGGGGGGGGGGCGGGTAACCTAAATATCCAGTCTGGGCAGTACATGGGAGCAAAGCTGGGTTTCAATATCCTGTGATTGGGTGTTTTTAGGGACAGATAGATGAAAAGCAGGGTCAACCTCTCTCAGGAATTATTGGCAAAACTTCTCTCATTGGTGATACCCTTGGAGGACATGAAGAAGCCCACAAAGTCTTCAGAAGAATGCTGATCTACAGGAAAAAAAATTCCGATGTCTTCAGTACTCCAGCAGTGATTACCTATTATAATACCAGGCTCCTACCTCCCTTCCCCTAGCTGGCAGCTAGCAAAAAATCAATTTTACTTGCCAAAGTTTGTGAGTTGATCTAAACAACTACAGCAAGGACCTGGCTGGGGTAAAGCCTAGGAAATGTTTCTCCAGTCCTATATAATAAAACGGTAATAAGCAAATTGACCAAACAGCAGAACGACCAGTCACTATGATGCACACTGACTACCAGGGGGCAGATGCTCAACGCTGGAGCTGCCCCCTGGTGGTCTGGGGGGCTCCCACAGGGGGAGCTCCACTCAGCCAGAAGCCCAGAAGCCGGGCTCACGGCTGGCGAGCGCAGCGGGATGATGGGAGCTTCTCCCGCCTCCACGGCAGCACTAAGGATGTCCGACTGCCTACAGGGAGCGGGGCTAAGCCATCAGTTGGACATCCCCTGAGGATTCCCGGACTGTGAGAGGGCGCAGGTCTGGCTGAGGGACGCCCACTCCCCCCGAGTGTGCGAATCTCACGCACTGGGCCTCTAGTTACCTATAATTTACTTCCTATGCTCTTAATCCACTCATTTAACAGTTTCCATCCAACTAAAAATATATGGACATGTAGTAAATTTTTATTTAGTACCTACTCCATGCTGGGCATGCTCTAAGCACTAAGGATGTGTTAGTCAAATAGGCAGAGTCACTGCTTCTGCGGCGCTTCCATGATAGTGAGAAGAAATCCCAATCCACTTTCTGCTTCATTCCTAATGAAGAAAGCACAGCTCCTCTCTTTTCTTCATAATTTACTGTCTCATGGAGAGAGCAAGTGGCACAAAGATGAGTATGGTGTGATTTACAGTCCAGTGGGGGAGACCACACACTCAAAAAAGGTGACCATACAGCCAGACTTTATGGGTTTACGTGTGTCCTCACCCTCAAAAAGACATGCTAATGTCTTAACCTCAGTACCTCGAAATGTGACCACTTGCTTTCAGAACAGAGGCAAAAACAAGAAAATGGCTGAAAGCTGGAGGATGTCTGTCACTCACTGCCCGGCAACCAAATCCATCGTGACGTTGGAGTCAGCTGCTTCTCTCCCTCTGAGAAACGCGAAGCCTCACTGTATACCCTGTATTCAACAGACTTGTGCTGTGGGACAACAGAAGTTATAACATGACCTAGATTTCCTACCTATACCAATCACTGCATTAATCCTTTTTTCATTTTGTGGACACCAAAAAAAAAGGAGTGCTGTTTCCAGAAATGAGTTCTCTCTTCTGAACACTGTTCCACGCTGAGAGTTTCATGGACTCCGGTTTCCCTCATCAGTACCTGGTGTTAAGAACAAAGGAATCTACTCAGATCAGATCAGCCTGTCTCTGCTCTGTGCCCAATTGTTCCCCAGGGCTTTGTTCAGCTAAGATCAGGTTTCCAACCAACAGGCTGTCCACACCACTGAGCCTGAGACCATCCTAACGTCAAATCTACATTTCCACCACAATCAGTGTTCTGATACTTTCAAGTTCACTTCCTGTGAGCATAGTTGCAATATTCTTGATGCTATGTTTGACGTGAAGACATTCTTCCCCTTACTGATGCTTCTGTGCCTTTCAAATGTATTCACTCAACCAGTCCACACAGAACTTTGCATGTGTTAGAACTAAAGGTAGGCAGATTGCTACATCCCTGGAGGGAAGTGAATGTTACTCATTTTGCATCCCATGCCTAGCAGCGCACCTGGCACATGATAAAAGGCCCAGAAAAAGTTTCCTTGTCAAAGGAAAGGTTTGCTTCACTAAGAGATATATGCAAAGTAGATTACAACACCCTATCATAAGGTCCTACCCAAATCTCAAGTCTTAGGGTATGTGGAGTGGGCAGAACACCAAAGTCATACTGCCTGCCCCAAAATCCTAGCTGCACGCCTTCTGACCATGTGGCCTTAGACTAACTAATGCATCTTTGAACGCCTTAATTTTATCTGTGGAATGGAATTAGAATACCTGCCTCACAAAGTCATGAAAATAATTAAACAAGAATGCTTGAAAATCATTCAGTATAATACCTAGCTCATAGTATTTAATAGATGTGACTACACCTGGTATAAATTTAATAAATCATAAACTCTGGTGCATAAGAAATATAACTTTACTTCCCATAACTTAGCTTAATTTCTGACTTATAGGCCCTATCCTGCCTGACATGAAAAATAAAACTCAGTAAAATAGAAAAATGTTCCCCTTTGTCCCACCCCTCTCTGAAGTTGTCCTTAAGTTCCAGACAAGGACACGCTGGCAGTGGTGAGAATTTGGGCTATGGCCTCCTTTGCAGGATATAACTCACCCTTCTAATCCTTCACACAGGAAATGAGCAGTGATTTCTCGGATGGCTCCCCACTGATCCAGTGAGGTGTTGGCACAGCGTGGGCAGAGACTGTCCATGTCACATCTTCCCAACACATATCCTCCTGTGCTGCCTGAAGACTCTTTCAGGTCTTGGGTGCACACTCTCATATGGTGTCATGCCCCATTGGAGAGAGCCACAGAGAACCTGCAGAGATTGCCAAGGCTTTCTGCAGCCTAGACACACCTAGCAACTGGCTCTACTATACAACAGTACCGTGACAGCAACAGAAATTCTTCTGTGACACCCATCTCATGAATCCACCCAGGACACCGGACTGGGTCCTCTCCCCTATCATTTCACCAATCAAAGTGGGGAACAGTAATTGAGTCCCTGTAACCCCAGAACTCACCCTGAAGTGGGAATCAAGAACAGGATACAAACAAGGTGGGGGATGGAGGAGAGAGGACAGGGGAGGTGGGAGGAAGAAAAGAAAGGAGAAAGGAGGGGAAGAAAAGGAGGGTGAAAGACCAGAAAGAGGGGGAGGAGAGGAAGAGAAGAGGCAGAAGGGGGAATTCCCTCTTACTTCTTCTCTCCCACCCTTCTCTTTCCCTGGTCAGAAGGTCTTTCCTCCAAAGAAGAGGAGAGGTGAGAGGGGATGAAAAGGGAAGGTCAAGGAGAAACTCAGAATTGTTCTGACTCCTCACATTTACTTTCTCAACCCTTGTTTCACTCTTCTATTTTGCATTTAGAAGCTAAGAATTGTCACGTTTTCTGCAATTTGCTTCTGACAACTCCCCTGGGGGTACATGGTGACTAGGAGTGGTTAGAGAACAGATGAATCCAATCATTAAGACAAAAGCATCATAAATGGGACTTAAGCCCAGATGTTGAAACCTTCTCTGATGGGAGTACCTACAGGGAAGCCCCCTGTGCCACCAGTACAGCCCCAGAGATGGAGGCTCACACTGTTAGGAAAGCCTGCCAGGCCTTAGGAGGCGAGAAGCCTTAATGCTCCAAGGCGCAGGGGTTCAGGATGACGGACAAGCTCTGGCCCAGTCCAAGTGTGCCTCTGGGTTTCAAGTGGCTTTTATTTTGCCTTTTTCTTCCAGATGGTTTCCGCCCGCCTCCCTTATCTTGTCAATACTGAGATTTCTTTCGAAGTTTCTTGACTTGGGAAGCAGATCAGCTGTGTGACTCGCTTGCTGCGCACTCGCTCCCTCAATCACACATTCCAGGGCTGTTGTTAGCTGCTATTTATTTTTCATCTACAGATGGCTTCATAAAAGCCATTCTCCTTATTTGCAAAAAAAAGTCCAAGTGGTAGCTGGATATGCATTTAAGATGCAAATCAGGTTATGCAGGTGGCATAAAATAACAGCAGCTTGAAGAGCTGCGATGGGAGGTGGGACTGAGACAAACAGCACACACAGTGCCGCGTGATGAAAGCGCACCTTCTCTGCCTGCTTCCTTCAGATCAACGCCTCCGCCGTGGGGTTGTTCCGCTCTTACCTGGAGACAAAAAGAATTCTAAACAGAATGCTCTCCTTTCCATTCCTCTTCGTAGTACATCCACATCCTAGACCGGGGTCAGCAAACGTTTTCTGGTGAGGGTCCAAGAGTAAGTATTTTTGGTTTTGCAGGCCACACAGTCTCTGTTGCAACTATTGGATTCTGCCAGTGTAGTGGGAATGCAGTCAACAGCAGCCATGGCTGTGTTCCAATAAAACTTTATAGATGCCGACATCTGAATTGCACGTAATGTTCACATGTCATGAAATATTATTCTTTTGATTTTGTTCTAACCATTTGAGACTGCAAAAACTATTCTTTGCCCCTAAGCCCTACAAAGCAGGCAGTGGACTGGGTTTGGCCCACAGGCCATAGTTTGCTACTTCTGACTAAGATCATCACTATCTAGTAGGATAAATCTCAATTCTAACAAATTAATTCTGGTCCCAAGTAATACATGAAAGGAAACTTTATTAATTCATCTCTTTTTTGATATATGATCAAAGAGAAGGGGGCTAAAGTTTACATATTTCTTTTATAGAAATAATGCAAAATTATAAGATGACCACAAACTGTGAAAAATGTTTTCAAGTACAAAGTCTATAAGTGGAGATGCATTCTTATTTATTCATTAAAAGTGTGACAGGGTCCCTCTGGGCAGTATTTTATTGGCCTATGTTGAATGGACCTGCATTACATAGTCTATAGCCCAGAATTTTCATGTGTTCATTCTAGCCTGCCACCACCACCTACTGTCAGTTTGAATTGGTAAGTTGCCCATATACAAGAATTTTGTTCCAGAACAACTGTTAAGGACATGTTGCTCATGGTTGACAACATATTTGAGCCTTCACTGGTCACCTCTGTGCTATGATTTCAGAGATGTAGCTTAAGAAACCTCCTCCCAGCATCCTTCCCACAAAAAGGGGGGGGGGGCGGTATGTATGTGAGGCTAGGGGGGAGGGGGGATTCCTGCTCCACATTTGAATTTCCTCCATGAGTGATGAGTTTATTTGAGGATTTCCGAAATAAAAAAATAAAATAACATTTGGAGGATGCTGTATTGTACTGGGTGCTGGAAATGGAAATGCAGAGATGAAGCAGGGAAGTATAAAACTTCCCTTACATTTGGGGACTCGAGGACAAGGGAATTTGTGCCTCATTTTGAGCCTGTAGGCCTTAGATGAAGACCTCTAGTCCAGCTTGGTCCCCACAAGTACCAGGATAAGAAGCCTGAGCTCAACTTCACAAGAAGGAGGCAGCATGAAGCCAGAGAACATTCTTTTTTTTTTTGGTGGTATAACAAAAGGTGGAAATTTATTAAGAAACAAGCACAGACTCCCAAGTGGGGAGGGGGAAAGAGTCCCCCCAGAGAACATTCTTATTGGTATTTGTCCATCCCACCCCCTACAGGTCCAAACATGGCTCAGAAGAGGCCAGCCCAGACTCAGAGGTGTGCAAGGACGGAGGCCAAGGAACAAACTGAAGTCAAAACAAGGTACCTCCATGTGGATGGACGATAATTATGGACCACACAGCCCTGAATCCACTGTAGGGTCAGATGTAAACCCCAGATGGTTAGCTCATCCTCTGAGGAAAAGAAAGTGGTTGAAAGGGGAGTTTTCCAAATTAACTCTTACCTAAAAATCCAAAAGAGAATAAATTTATCTTGAAATTGACAAGATTAGATATTTTCTGAAATTAGGAGAAACTGGAGTTCAACATACAAAGTAAGAGTAGAAGTAAAACAAAAGTAAGAGTAAAAATCATAGTAATACAGTAGCAATAATGTAGTCATAGCAATAATACAATAGTAATAGTCAGAGTAATAGTAGAGTAATACAGTAGTATATAGCAGTAATAGTACAATCGTAGGTAGCGGTGGTGGTAATAATTGAACTAAGAAATAGCAGCTAACATTTATTGAGTACTTTCTATTTGCCAGGTTTTGTTCTAAGTATTTTACATAACAGTACTCATTTAATCCCTACAACAAGTCTATGAGACAGGTATTTATCCCCATTTTACAGATAAGAAAACTGAGACACAAGAAAAAGATAAAAGCTTGAACAAAGACTCAATGAATATTTGTTGAGTGGATGAATGGGTTTTTATGAAATCAGACATAAAGAGAAAGTGGTTCTGACACCAAATCAGAAGGATGTGAGCATCCCAACGTTGCTGACAAAGCTTCTTGGAGCTCTGGCTTTGGAAACCAAAGTTAAAAAAAAATTAAAAAAAAGAGGAAGGAAGGAAAGAAAGGAGGAAGGAAGGGAGGGAGGGAGGAAGGGAGGGAGGGAGGGAGGGAGGAAGGAAGGAAGGAAGGAAGGAAGGAAGGAAGGAAGGAAGGAAGGAAGGAAGGAAGGAAGGAAGGAAAGAACCTTTAAAATATTATTAAGACAACGGATAAGGATAGGTAACCATCACAGGCTAACTTGCTAACAACTCACCTTTTCTATCTTATCATTTCCTGCATCCCCCACATAAGTTCACAATGGATTCCTTTCTTTTTCCTCTTAAATAACGTTATCAGTCCTATCAACTTCCAAAATGAAGCTTCTAAAGCCAGTGTTTTTCCTGCTATTCTGCACTGGGAGCAGTGGGCAAGGCTGAGGAGGGAGAAGCCAGCAGGGAGGAGATGTCTTTAGGTCCAGATGGCCTGTGATTGAAAGATTATTGGAACCCACAGCTACTCTTGCCCCCCTCTTAGCCATGGCCCCATTTCTTTAGTGATTTAAGACCCTGTCATCTGATTGCTTTTTCTCTATGCCAAAGTCCTTAGCAGCATATATTTACTGTATAATTAAAATGATTTTAAATTTTTTAAAAAAGGTGGTTTCCTACTCAGCCACAGGGAAGGTTATCAGTCCCAAACAGGGAATGAAGGAAGGAAATCTTCCCTGTGCACAGAATCTGGGCCTCCCTTTCCCAGAGAAGACAAACACTGGGCCCTGGATGATCACGCCACCTAGCGGCATACGCGTTCTTCTGTGCACCTCCCTCCGTCTGAAATGAGGGTGCCCAGCTATCAGTTAAATTATTCCATCTCACAGCCTATGAATTTCAATAAATATACCATCTGTTCACCTTCTGTGTGGGAGTTCAATCATCTTCCTGGCAGCCGTATTCTTCTACAGCAATTACCTATGTCTTTATTGCCCCTCATTGAGCTGCAGCAGCATTCTGCAAAGGTGACGAGTTCTAAACCACGGTCTCTGTACTCAGGATAGTCTCTATGGTTGGAACACAGAAAAATATCTACACTTAACTGCATGTTGGGGGTGGGGAGTGGGGAGGGAGCAAAACCTTATGAAATGAGCAGGCTTTCCTTGAGCCATGGCACAGAGCTGAGGAGCCTTCTTTCCAGGCTGCTCAGGTCTTGTTTTGATCTGTTGAAGTAACAAGACTGGCCAAAGAGAGAGAGGAGCCTCCGGCTGACAGATATGCAATCAGGCATGTGGGATGCAACTCCAGCTCTGCCACTAACCCACTGAGTGATGGTGTGCAGAGCCAAGTATCCTCTCTGGACCTCAGTGTCCTCTCCCGTACGCTGAGGAGGTTGGAATGAGTGACCACAGAGCGAACCTCCCGTGGGCTCTGAAACTGTCAGATTCTAGTGGCTGGGGAACTAGAGCATACGGCGCAGCCCACGCCCAGATGCACCACTGAGTTGTTGAGCTCCATTGAGTTGCTAAGTAAAATTACAGCTAGAAAAAAACCTCACACCCACCAAAGTGATTTGAATGCTTTTTTTTAAATTTAGATATAATTGGCATGTAACTTCACATGTTTTCGTCTCAGGTGTGTGCTTTTTACATTTGGGTTATTATTAATGATATTTTCTTGCGTGGTATATGAGAAAAGGAAACAAAGGCTTCAAGAGGCTAATTTCTTCACAATCACCCCTAGAAAATGGGGAAGCTGGAGGTTAACTTGTGCCATTTGGTTCTGAAGTCCAAGCTCTTAAATACAGTGCCCTATTAGAAGGCTTCATGAAAAAAAAAAAACATAATTTTAGGACAAGGTGTTGATCCAAAGAAAGAATGGAAGTCCAGCCAGTGTTGTTCAGTGGTTGAGCATCAACCTATGAATCAGGTGGTCATGGTTTGATTCCTGGTCAGGGCACATGCTCAAGTTACAGGCTTGACCTCCAGTAGGGGGCATGCAGGAGGCAGCCAATCAATGATTCTCTTCTCACTTTTGATGTTTCTATCTCTCTTTCTCTCTCCCTTCCTGTCTGAAATGAATAAAAATATTTTTTAAAAGAAAGAATGGGAGGCATTCCAGAGGAAAGCACATTAATATCTCATAAATACCCAGTATTAACTTTACATTGGTTCCTTTCAATCACATATCTAAACAAACCGACTATGGCCCAGACAGTGCTATGCATTCCTCAAACCCCATTCATTTCCCCTCTGGGTGAAAAAAAAAAACGCTATATTACCAGCATCCCTTGCAGCTGGAGTGGGAACAAGGGATTGGGTTCTGACCAATGGGATATGGGCAGAAACTCTGTATACCATCTGAGTGTGACCATAAGACCCTGGATGTTCTACACTCTTTCCCTCCTGCTCATGCAGCTGGAAGTGGAGGGCTCAGCACAGCGGCACCGCATGATACAAAAGCCTCAGTCCCTGTGCTGTCCCTTCAGAAAGCCTCATTGAGAAAGCTGCTCCACCTGCATTGGACTGTGGAGACTGGGAAATTAACACTGAAAACAAATCTTTATTTGGGGATTATTGCTGCTTTTTAAATTTGGTTGATTATTAATGGCATTTTCTTGTAGAAAAGTAGTCGGTAGACCACTAGTCAGTAGACTGGACAATGGGAATAGTAATGGCACCTTATTTTTTGCCTGCCCAGTATCCAGTACCCTTTCTTCTGAATCCAATCCCCAATTCCCCTTCTCTAGCACCTTGATTTTCCTGAACTTCAATTGACATGGTTCAGAAAGTGAAACCACCACCCATTCGCAGCTCCAAGATCTGTCAGCATATCCCAGCCCTACATTAGCCAAATGAGAGGCTATGTGGGGACTTGCTGCTGAGACTAATGGGAAAGAGACACTCTCTTTCCTCTGGGAAGTCTAAGGTGATGAAGTCTGGAGTTATAGGGTGGTTCACCACGGAAGAAAGCCTGCCCTGGAATCAAGTTAGCATGTGGGACAACAGAACTATGAGAGGGGCAGGGAGCAGGGAGAAAGAGGAGAGAGAGAGAGAGAGAGAGAGAGAGAGAGAGAGAGAGAGAGAGAGAGAGAGAGAGAGAAAGAGAGAAAGCGAGAGCGCAGGAGGCAAAGGGTGGCCAAGAAGGATGGAGGGAACAGAGCAGGGCAAAGAGAGGGAAGGGGGTGAGGTGGGAAGGATAGAGGGATGGACAGAAGGAGCAGAGGGAGAGAAGGTAGTAAGGGGGGAGAGTGAAAGGAAGAAGGAGAGAGAGTGGGATCAGAGCGAGAAATTGTCAGGGACCAGAGAGATCAGGCACAGGGAGCATGGGGAGGAGGAGGATGGAGTGGGGAGACGACAGAGTCTGAGAGAGAAGGTAAGGGAGAGGAGAGGAAGAAAAGAGAAAGGGAGAAAGAGGAGAGTGTTAATGGTTGGGGCTGGGGGCTAAGGAGAAGGGGCAGAGGTACAGAAAGAGAGGCAGGGAAAAAGAAAGGGGAGAAAGAAAAAGGAAGGGAAGGAGAGAGGGAAGTGAGATCCTTATTTGAGTCCCTGGGTCCAGTCATACCTAGCCAGCCTTACCCCTGGATTTCTCTGTTATGTAAATTACATTCTCTTTCCCATTTATACATTTTAATGGGGATCCTGCCACCTGCTAGAGAGATTTTTTTTTCATATTTTCCAAAACAACCTTAAGAATAGATGAAAGCAAATTATAAGTATCAAAACATGGACACATGATTACATAATACATTCAACAAAAATTAATTGATGACCTTCTACCAAAATGAGAATTTTCATTATGTAAAGCGGCTCTATCAACTTATCCTTTCAGTCTTTCCCATTTGACTTCTTCAGTCCTCTTTTAGCCTGAGATTACATTCTATTATGATTTCTGCTTGGATTCCTTTCTCTCTCTTTCTCTCCTTGAATCTTGCTCCCTATTCTAATAAGTTGTTCTGTCTTTATGGCCTCTTCCTGGTGCAACTTTCCTTGTGTCTGTCTTTCATATAATGGTTTAGACGTGTGCAAGGGTCCCAAGGTGTCAGTCCCTTCGGCCCAGATGTACTCTCAGCACTGCAGTGGCAGCTATTGAGGCTTGAACTTGACCTCACAGGCTGCCAGCTCAAGCTGCTGCCACCCAGATCACCCAACGGAGTCAACAGTGAGCTGACACCCCTTGTTCTCAATCTCCCAACATCACATTCTCAAGAGCAGAAGCAAGGGACAACTGGGTTGAAATGCAAGTCAATGCTTCAATTTTCAAGGGCCAAAAGAAGGGGGTGAAAATGATGTGCTTGGCACAAATTGTAAATGCAAGAGAGACAGACACAGAGACACAGAGAGAGATTGAGTGTGTGTGCCCAGGGGCACATATCCTGGAAGGAGGGAGCAAAAGGTAAATCAAAGGACCCAGCTCTCAAATGCTCATCAGGAAGTAAAACACCCTGGCTTTCTGTAGAGCCAGAAGAAAAATAATTAGTGGAATTTTTAAAAGCAAGAGAAGAAAAGTACCTTAGCTGAAGCCAAGGGAGCAGTTTTACAAGTTGGCAAACATCCCCTTCTCTCTGAAGCAGAGTTGCCAACAGGGAGTCCCTGCACACTGGGACTTATTTATTTTCCCAGCACATTTCATATCCATTCGAGCAAAATTATATATATATGACATTTGGGCACAAGGTCTTGTTCTAAGAGAAAAGTCAACCCAGCCAAGCTCATTTTCCTCATTCATAGCCACCACCCCACTCACCTGCCTCCAGCCCTCTACCATTCACTCCCACAACACAGCCAGGAAACTGTTCAATACATGCCAGGGGACGGGTGCTTTTTCTACTACTCATGCATAATTTACTCAAATACACACTTCCTGTCAACAGTGGCCTCAGTTTTTCATGTATCAATGAATTTCAAGGCTCTATAAAAATCTGGATCCAGATAAAAGAACACTATAGAGGAAAAAAACTCAGTGTTTTTTCTAAAAAGAAATAAAAATTATATTTCTGTAGAAGGTTAAGTTTTTGTTTGTTGTTTCAAGGTGTTATTAATAAAATGCTCCTGATAGATTGAAGACCACCTAACTCCTGCCTTCCTCTGGAGCTCCACACTCAGGGACCCAAGGGACAAATGCAGCCCCTCCATGTTGGACAGGACAGTGAGAATGAATCCTTGCTCCCCTTCTCAATGTGTGACATAGGCAACTTGAAAAGAAACTCAAAGCACCTTCTCTCTCACTCTCTGCTTCACATCCACAGTTCTGGGACCTGCCCAGGCCCCTCCTTTTATCCAGGGCAGCAGTCCTCCCTCTAAACCCCCAACCCAAATTACCCACAGCCACCAGGCCCCCAGACCCATCTATACTTCCACCAGACGTATCCACCCAGTCTTGTCATGTATGAAACTGAAGGGGGGAGGAGAGGGAAGGCTCACCCAAAGTAGAGCAATAGCCTACCTCTTCTTGGTCTTTCTCCACTTGTAAAAGGGTTGCCTTCCTTCCCCAAGGGCTGGTCTGAGCGGTATGTCCCTGGTGGCAGCAAACCCCTTTTTCTCTGCAATGGCTACCAGAACCTCTCCTTGGACCTCCTAGGGTTGTGTGTGATCCTAATGCCTCATCCCAAAGCTGGCAGGAACTCAAATGTGAGAGATTGCAAGATGCGATGTTATACAGAGAGCTACTAGCTTTATCGCCATCACTGTAGTTTTTTAGAAAAAAATAGTTCGAAATAAGTTATATCTATTAAGACATAAGTGGGATATAAAACTGAAAACAACAAATGAACAAATAAGAAAAAAACTCATAGACACAGACAACAGTATGATGGTTACCAGAAGGAAAGGGGTGGGGGGAAGGTAGAAAAGGGTAAAGCAGGTCAAATATATGGTAACAGAAGGAGATAGGACTTTGGGCAGTAAACACACAATGCAATATATAGATGATGTATCATAGAACTGTATACTTGAAACCTATATAATCTTATTAACCAATGTCATCTCAATAACTGTAATAAAAAATTTAGAAGAGACCATAAAACATGGATTTGATTTGATTTCCAAACACCTGCTTGCTTTGTCAAGCCTCGATTGACCATTAATAAACATTAACCTGACTATACTGGTAAGTGCAAGGATTCATCTATCCACAGATGTTAATACCAGGCCGAATTTACCTCCGGTGTCCCCTGAAAGACCAAAAGATAACTTTGGGCCATTCCCCAGTAATATCAACAATAATAGCCCTAGCCGGTTTGGCTCAGTGGATAGAGCGTTGGCCTGCAGACTCAGGAGTCCCAGGTTCGATTCCGGTCAAGGGCATGTACCTTGGCTGCGGGCACATCCCCAGTAAGGGAGTGTGCAGGAGGCAGCTGATCGATGTTTCTCTCTCATCGATGTTTCTAACTCTCTTTCCCTCTCCCTTCCTCTCTGTAAAAAATCAATAAAATATATATTTTAAAAAAATAATAGTAATTTTATATCCATCACTACCTGCCACGCATTTTACATAAATAAATTTAACTAAAAACAAAACAAAACAACAAAAAAAACAACACTCCGTAGAAGGTACTGTTATCTTCTCTCATTTTATAGATAAAGAAATGAAGGTAAAGAGTAGGTGAGTTACGCACCCAAGCTCATATAACCAACCGAGTCAAGTTTGAATCCAGATCTCTGGTTGTGCCCTCACCTCCTTGTGTCCATTTAAATTTAAGATTCGGTATCTTGTTACACAATATTAGACAGATAATGCATGTTTTATGCCACTTTCTGAAATAGTACCTAAGAAGAAAAGAAAGCTGGGTGTGACCCAATCAAAGAAACCAGTAGAGATTACTTTGCTCAGATCTTTCATGGGAGAAATCATTCCATTATGTTTATGGCCCTGTGTCAAAAGAAGACAGCTTGACTTTATTTCCTGGAGTCCTCTGGTTTTTAGTGGGTCCCAAGTGAGAAATCTGCTGGAGACTTTTCAATGTAGCACAAAGTCGCCAATCACTGTTATTGACTTTCTGCCCTACAAACAGTGGGAAGAGTGACTTCATCCCCCAATCAGCATAACAGATCTTGACACTGAATGAGCAAAAGCTTTTTGCACTCCAGAAAAGCAATTATTTTCTGGAAAAAAAACCAGCCAACTTCTTAGGCATAATAAACCCACCTATTAATCTTGTCCTGCCACTCTTGTTAATTCTGAAAAGCAGTCATGCCTTGTTGCTCTCAAATTTTAGAACTATGCACATCATCAGCAACAAAGGACTCTTCAACTTTGTCCTTCAATTGGTCAAGCTTTTCTGTGAGCAGCTACTTAGGCACCAACGATGTAGAAGAGAAGCTATTTAATTATCACTTTAATTAGGGTATCTAAATATCATTGAAAGCACTTTAAAGAACCCTTTACAATATGCACTTCCTTAACTAGTTGAAAATCTATGTCTAATAAAGTAAGGAAAGCAATAATAAATTGACTGTGACTCACTAGCATTACTCAATATTAATGTAGGAAGCCTGAGGAGTTCTATTTCCAATGTTTTTACAAGACAGCTGTGGGTGAATGAACTGCCAGGTGGTGCATCAACCCCAGATCACTAGTTCTGCTTATACATTTCCTTCCAACGACTGTGCCAATCTGCCCTGTTACTGAAAAAAGGCATCTACAGACTGTAGTTTGAAGTAGGGGTAGGTGCAGAAATAGAAAAGCACCTGGTAGGACAATAGTTGTCAAAGACACAATAGTTGTATGGAAATTCAAAGGATGCTTCAAAAATCTGGGAAAATGGTGGTATTGAAATTAAATACAAATTACTGATCAAGTCATTGGTATTTGATAGTGCAGTCCTGCACTGTCTTGCTTACTCTGTTAATTCTGTTTTTATATTCTGGGGAGTAGGATATGACACAATGTGTACCATATGGAAGCGATTTAATCATACTACTATTTTTTAAAGCACCACTGTGACTATCATATTGAGAACCCATTGGAGAGAAGCAACATCAGAGTTTAGAACAGTTTAGAACAAAAACAGTTCAGAAGCTACTGCAGTAACGACATGGTGACATAGCAGAAGGATGAAAGTGGAAATAGAGGGAAATGGATGTATTCAGGAAAGGTATGGGCAGATATTAGTGATGCATTGGACGTGGGGATGAGAAAGAAGGAGGTAAGGTTTCTGGTTTACTGTATGGTAGTGGTGTATAATGAAATAGAGAACACTAGCAAAAGAAGGAGTTTGCGGACAAAGATGATAAACACATTTTGGATCTGTTAAATTTGAGGTGCCAGCAAGACATTCAAGTAGACATGAGACAAACGTGATTGGATGTGCATTGTAATCCCTAAGGCCCAGACAACAAATATTTGTCCATCTAGATGCTGGGAATGGAGCCATGAAAATGTTAGGCATTACCCCTGCCCTTGTGGCACTCGGAGTCTAGGTGAAGAGAAGGGCATTAAACAAGTAATCACCTAAATGAATAATAAATGGAAGCCACGAAAAGGACGGATTTCAAGATGGGTTTGGGCCAATGACATCAAATGATGCTAAGAGACAGAAAAGGATGCTATTGTGTTTGATAACAACGGAGGTCACTGTAATCTTGACAAGAGCTGTTTCCGTAGAATACCAAAGACAGAAACCAGATTCCAGTGAGATGAAAAGAAACCGTAAAGTGAGGAAGTAGAGACAGTGACTACAGAACATTTGTTCAAAAGGTTTCCTTGAAAAGGGGAGCAGCAAAATGGAGCAGTGACTAGAAAGAGGACATTGGTAAAGGAAGGGCTATTTAAGATGGATGATTTTAAAGCATATTTGTATGTTACTGGGAATATTCCAGCAGAGAGGTAGAAAGTGATATGCTAGAGAGAGGGGACTCCGCATGAGCCAAGTCAAAAAATATTAAAAGCACAAGGGCTATTCTTTGAAGAGTTAGTGATGGAAGAGACCATGAGGGGTAAGGGGGGTTTCATTTCTTGATCTGGGTACTAGTTAAATAAGTGTGTTCATGTTGTTAAAATGTATCAAGAGGTAAAATTGTGTGTTCTTTCCTATGTCTATACTATATGTCAATTAAATATAGTTTTTAAAGCAGAAGGATTGAAAAGGAGGAAACAAAAAACATCATTTTTTGTAAGTGACAGTACTGTCTGCATAGAAAACCCTGACAAATTTATAAACTACTAGAGGCCCTGTGTGGGGCCCCTCAGCCTGGCCTGTGGGGATCGGGCGGAAGCCAGCTCTCTGACATCCCCCAAGGGGTCCCAGATTGCAAGAGGTCGGTTCTCAGGTGACGCACCCCTGAACTGGGCTTCCTCCTCTCTAATTCCAGGTGCGTCACCCGAGAACCACAGCTGCCAAGTCACTGCAGCTCAGCAGCTCCTCTGTTGATCATCTGCCCCCTGGTGGTCAGTGTGCGTCATAGCTACCAGTTGGAGTGTCGGCCCCCTAGTGGTCATTGTGTGTCATAGCTACCAGTTGGATGGTCAAATGGTCGGATAGTCACTTAGGCTTTTACATATATAGATTATAAACAAAATGAAATTTTAGCAAAGTGACTGCATATAAGAAAAATGTCCTGTGTCAAAGGCCCTGTGTCACAATAAAAAAATATGAGACATAATTTTAAATGCACTGAACTATTGTTATAGTTCAATAGAAATGAGAACTATACAAAACCTTATAAGAAATAAACAAGATATAGGTTCAACCTGGATACAGAAAATTGTGCCATTTTGTTGAAAGATATTAAAGGAAAAGCAAATACAGCACTACACATGTTAACAAATAGGGAGATTTGATGTTGTGATGATGTGAATTCTCTCCCAAACTGGTGTAGAGTCTCAATGAAACTCCAACCAAAACCTCAACAGGGTTTTGTGGAACTTTATAAACTGAGCTAAAATGCACATGAAATAGTTAAGGACCAAGAAGAGCCAATACACTTCTGACAAAGAAGGGAGCCCTTCCCCAGCCATGATTCAGGACTTATTATAAAGCTAGGTTAACTACCAGTAGAGTAACTAGGACAGTAGGACAGTGTGATAGCAACATCAACACACTAATCTGAAGAGCCAGCCTAGAGACAGACCACCCACTATGGAACTGTGTTATATGTGTCATCCAAACTGGGGCTCTGTAAAGGGATCTATGTATCCATAATTATGTCAGGCCAACAAACGTAAACCATTATTGAACTGGGCCAATGAGGACACATTCTCAGTATGTCTATGACAAGGTTGGAAAAGAACAAGGAGTCCTAACCAGTTTGGCTCAGTGGATAGAGCGTCAGCCTGCGGACTGAAGGGTCCCAGGTTCGATTCCGGTCAAGGGCATGTACCTTGGTTGCGGACACATCCCCAGTAGGGGTGTGCAGGAGGCAGCTGATCGATGTTTCTCTCTCATCGATGTTTCTAGCTCTCTATCCCTCTCCCTTCTTCTCTGTAAAAAATCAATAATTTTAAAAAAAAAAGAACAAGGAGCAGCAGCTTTTGATGGGAACAAAGACACTTCACCTGCAGGTACAGGTGGAAAATGGAATGCGGATGAAGATATTAAAGGCCTGTTAGACTTGATGAGGGCATTTGGCCTACCTCGCTATTTTTTATTTTCTCAATAAATTCTGAGGCAAGGTCATTAGCTGAAGGTAGGTGGGAAAGGAGCACAGAGAGATGGGGGTGAGAGATACAGCACAAGTGTTCTGGAGAGTAGCAGGGTTGCCAAGCAGTGTCAATGGTTAATTTTAGATTTACATTATGAATCTGTAGATTAATGAGCACAGTTATGCATTTTTCTCCTGCAACATTTAGCTGCTTAAATAACTATAATACCCATTGTGCAACTTAAACTAGGTAAAATATATGTATATACTAAATGCCTGATGCACGAAATTCATGCAAGAATAGGCCTTCCTTCCCCTGGCTGCCTGTACCAGCTTCCCTCTGGCACCAGACCAGGGCTTCCCTCACAGCACCGGCTTCATCTGGAAGGATGTCCGGCCTAATTAGCATATTGTACTTTTATTATTATAGATATAGAAAACAGGAGGGTCATGGATAATGGAAATGTGGTGAGGCAATGGATTAGTAGGGTGATCCTACTAAGGAGGGTAAGCTGGGAAGATGGGGTGGGTGTCAGAGAGCAGGCTCCTCCAAACTAAGATGGTAATGGTGCCATTTTTGGGGTGATTAAAAGTCAAAGCAACATGGAAATAGAAGATCAGGGAATAATATTATTTAAGTGATAAAATCATGGATCATCAACTGTTAGAGCTGAGGTCCAGAGAGGAGAACGTATACTGAGCTCATACTGTTTGCCACAAGCACAGAGGTAAAGGTGTGATGCGTCCCTCGATCACTAACAAGAGGGGATCCTTATGTCTTGGAAGTAATCTCTCTGTCACTCATTTTATGAATTTGGAGGCAAGAAAAGGCACACTGCTTTTTTTTGTTTTAAGTCATTATGGGAGCCAACTAGGACAATTATTAATAATACAGTTAAGTAAGTGTTTGCTATGTGTAAGCACTGTGCTAGCTGCTTTGATGATCTTCTGAGGTGGCGTCTGCCTGAACTCTTCCTTAGCGGCAAATTGAGCCTATGTGTTGGGAGAAACGGATTCACACAAAGAAACCAGGTTAATAGCAAGACATGGTGAGAGAGAGGTACCCAACTTTGTATAAAAGACTGTTAGTAGTAGCCCCAATGGGTGGTCTGGAGGCTTTGAGCCAACACTCTCATCATCCTAAACAATAAGCATGCACCCAGCCTCTGTAGCTCAATGGTTGAGCATCAACCCATGAACCAAGAGGTTGCCAGTTCGATTCCGGTCGGGGCACATGCCAGGGTCACAGGCTCATTTCCCAGTAAGGGGCGTGGAGGAGGCAGTTTATCAATGCTTCTCTCTCATAATTGATGTTTCTATATCTCTCTCCCTCTCCCTTCCTCTCTCAAATCAATAAAACACTTTTTTTTTTAAGTAAGCATGCTTGTACCCTGGACAGTGTTTCTCAGTGGTTAGAGTGTCAGCCCTCAGACCAAAGGGTCGCTGGTTCAATTCCTGGTCAAGGGCACATATCTGGGTTGCAGATTCAATCCCTGGCCCCAGTCAGGGTGTGTGCCAGAGGCAACCAATCAATGTCTCTCACATTGATGTTTCTCTTTCCCCTTTCCTCCCTCCCTCCCTTCCACTCTCTTTAAAAATCAATGGAAAAAAAGATCCTCAGGTGAGGATTAACAACAACAACAAAAATGTAAGCAGGCTTGCTGCATAGACATGTTTCTAGAGAAATATGCTAGCAGCTCCTAGACGGCCCCTCCCATTTAGCATCTCTACACCTGCCACTACAGGTTGTCTGAAATCTGTCTACTGGTAATGTTCTCTCAGACTCTTCCACATCACCCGAAGAGGGAGAACTTCAAGTTCATTTTGAATTCTATGCTGATATGAAGGAAGTGGGGACTGAAAAAAAACCTGAATATTCAAATTATTTCAAAACCCAGGTTTTGCTGTGAGTCTGGTTGAAATGTCTTATTTTTCTTCTTTCTCAAATAGAAGTCAGTATTTGATAAGTCAGTATGAGACAGGAGTTTGTTGAAGGAGTTTGAAATTAATCTCATGTAGCCACTGAGATTGATTTCACGGTCAGGTACACCTGAAAATCAGACCCACTATGCTTTAGTCACATACCTGCATTTGGGAACCATGCAAATGAGAGCTACCACGGAGTTTCCTTTCTTGCACATGGTAGCAGGGCTACAACTCAGTTCTCTTCAAAATGAGATTTCTGGTGTTCCCTGAAATGGGCATTTATATAACTGGGCCAAAAAAAGCCAAGTAATATCTGCCTTTAGCTTGTGGTAGGAGAAATAGTCAACATTTCTTTTATCATTATACTGAGAATGTTTTAAAGATTATATAACCACCTTCATTTTCAATGTAATAATAATCACTGAATTTCCCTATGAACACAAAAAAAGAGGTAAGCAAGAACAACATCTCATTTTCTTTTTAAATTATTTGCTGTTGCAACTATAATGCTTTTATTTAAGCTATTTGATTTTCCTTGGATCCCTAGACAAGGGTTAGTGAAAATAAGTGGTGTTTACACACTCCTGGAGCCTTGCTCAAGCCTATGATGTTTGCCTGTGTGCCCAGAATATTCTGTTCTTATCACTCTTCCTGGTCAGCAACACCCAGGGATTAGGTCTCTTCTAATCAGTTTCCCATAACCTCGTCACCTCCTAAATATTTCCACTATGTTTCTACCCAACTAAGCCTCAATTCTCCTTCTGGGTGCTCCTGAGAGAGTAAGTATTCCCACTCAGATTCCGAAGACCAAGGAACCCACCCTTGCAGGATCCACATGACCATTCATGTAGCAAGCTGCCTGAGGACATAAGGCAAGCTCTCAGCTCTGGGCAGGAACAAGAGAGTCCAAGATCTTCATGCCCAGGCCTTTCCCTTGCCAGCCTGGTTCTGGGGCTCCCATACTCTTTAGCAGGGGCTGAGAAGGGAGAAAATGAAAATGACTTTTAAGCTTTAATTACCTGGGAAATTTTTAAACCCACAGAGGCCCAGACTATATCAAAGATCCAATAAATCGGAATTTTGGAGTTCAGTCACAGGACAGTATATTTTGTAAAGCTCCAAAAGCTACATGCACCTGAACTATATGTGGTGTATGTGGTGTGTGTGTATGTGTGTGTGTCAACCTTCCTTCCTTGAGGTGCAGGTGAAAATGCCAATAAGATATCAAACAGTACATGCCATTCAGATAAAAGACTGGGTGCTACACTCATATGGGGCCCCACTGGCTTCCTGGCAGAAAAAAATACCCAAGGGCCAACTCCTAAAGAAAATCTATTGTTACCACCTGTGGCAAGCCGGCACGGCCATGGTATACCCAGCCCCAGGGCACCTTGGCATACTCAGCCCCAGGGCGCCTTATGTGCCATGCCAGCTCAGCCTGGTTCAGTGACCCTGAGTGGGGGCGATGAAAGGCTTAGAAAAGACAGACATGAGAATGAAAGCTGGGTCTCGGTGGGACGCTGCTCCTTTGATGGACAGTGCCAGAGCCCACAAGCCGTGTCTTTATTTTATAGCAGATGCCACGAGGCAAAGTAAGGGCATGATCAAGATGTTTACAGCATTCTCATGGGTTTCAATCCTACTCAACTACATGCACCTGAACTATATCACTCAGGCACCTGGGGCCACGTGTTCGGACCATAGGTTCAAGCTTACAACTATAGCTGTTGGCTATAATTGTGCTGGGAAGGCTCTGCCCTCCAAGCTGGGACTTGCACGTGGCAATGAGAGGACTGTGCCCTCTCTTCAGTCCAAGGCTTGAACCTGCCCAAAACACTGTAGCCGCACCCCACAACCACCACCACCACCACACACACACACACATATATATAGTTAATACAAACTTTTGATTGGCACATTTTTAGACAATGCACTAAGAGCAAAAGAGAAGTTTGCTGAGTGGAAGAAAGCTAAGGGATCTAATGAGAATCCCCCCCCCCCCCGACACACACACACACACACACACACACACACACACACACACCACAAAGCCAAGAAGAAAAGTGGGCTCACTCCAGTTCTGTCTGAATAACTGATAGGTGAACTCTGGAAGTAAATGACCTGGTGCCCTCTGCTGTAGCAGAGGCACAAGATATTTCTGTTCCTAGGCAACAGACAGCCGCCTTTATTTCCCATCATTGCTCAGGCTGGAATAATTCAATTCCCTCACGGCTCAACTCCTGCTTCCTACCTGCCTGCAGAACAGAAGCCTGAAATGGTGCCCTGCCCCTCATCTGTTGCTTTCTCACACACACACACCATCATTTTCTGAAAAACTTGGTCCTGTTCTTTTTGGGTGCAAGGAAAGGAACATAATCTAGAACACCATCTGTCATCCTGAAATAGCCAATAGTGGCACTATTTTTACCCGGCAATTATCAAACAAATAGAGTCATTTGAAAGAGTCACAGCTGTTCCTTGGTGTTATCTCAGTACAAATATGACATAGTGCCTGCTGATTTTGTTTTCTGCTTTGTGTCTCGTGTACTGAGGCCATGATAATCTCTCACCCGCCCATCAGAGCACAAGGCAAAGTGTGTACTCCACAGCTGAGTCACTCAGGCAAATTAAACATCTCTCGTTATCTTGATTACATGGTCAAGGTTTCACAAAATACGATCTCATTTAGAAAGCAAATGCAATGAATTCCATATTTCAGAGGAAGTGTTGGGCAGCTTTTTTATTTCACAGAAAACATCAAGTTTACTCTTGGCTGAATATGACCTAAAAGAATGACTGGCACGCATGATTTTTATATATGTTAGCTCTTTAAACAAAAAAAGGCAGCAAAGTTCTGCAAAATGAATCCTACTTTCCCATTATTGACCGTCATCATAAAACCAGAAAGGTGTCCTATTGAAATAAATGTCTCTGGTGAACTGAACATACACATTCATGCACGCACACATGTAGACACTCACACACACAAGCAACTCAAACATTTGTCATTCTTTCTGTCCACCTGCATCTCAACCTTCTTCTTGTGCACGGGAAATTCCCAACCTAATGAAGCAGTGCTCACCTCTCACAATGAAAGTGAAAATACAAGGCTTGCTTTCCTAGCTTCCCTTGCAGTTGGGACAAAGGCACAAGATCTAAGTAAGCACCACCAATCAGATGAACCTGCCCAAGAGTTACAGAGATCACCCAGAGCTCCCTCTGGGAAGAGAGATGCTACAGGGAATATAGAGTCCCATGCAGGGCTCCAAAGCCATGCAGTAGTAACAGGAGTGTCCGCCAGATCAGCTCTGCAGGCTGATTCCGGCTCTGTCCCTGGCTTCATCCCCACAGCCTGGCTCTCCAGCGCACCCAGAGACTGTGTGAACAGGGCAAAACCCTTTCAATAGTCCATTTGCTGCTTAAATCAGCCAACAGTGATTTATTGTTACAACCAAGAACCCTACGTTAAAAGGTATTTAGTCAATGTTTTTACCATGTGAAGACCAAGCAAATGCTTGGGGGTTTTGTTATCCTTCAAAATCTTCCAGCTCTTTCCCAACTTCTGAGTTTTTAGATTTTATTTTATATATACCCAATCCACAGAAATTTCCCTAACCCCTCAAAATTCCCTGATTCCTTATTTACAGTGAGGAATGTATCCAAAGTAGGAAGACGAAAAGGATAGGAGGGCTGGAAGATGGTGGGATAGGTAACTGCCTGTACTCATTGCCTCCCACAACCAGATCAAAATTTACAACTAAAATACAAAAAAAAATATTATCCAGAGCTGCTGGAAAGCTGGCTGAACGGAAGTCCTACAACTAGAGAAGTAAAGAAGAAAGCACACTGAGACTGGTAATAGGTGCAGAACGGGCTGGTCCAGCACCCACGTGTGCCACTTTTTTAATCGGGAGGGAGATCGTTTTTGCCAAGGCTGCCCAGAAGAGCAAGGGGTCCGAGCCCCACACTAGACCCCCAGCACAGCATCTCAGAGCTAGGAAAAGAAGTCCTACAGGCAGTCAGAACTATGGGCTGTAAAAACCAATGTGGACTGGGGTTCAGTGACACAGAGGCTGCTAAAGACCCAGCTGTTCCTCTTAAAGGGCTGACACATGAACTGAACTTACAAGGTTCCACTTCCTCTGAGCTCCAGCACCAGCACAAGGCTCTGGGGAACACAGACACATACGAGGAGGAACTGGATTGTCTGGCATCAAGGCAGGAACTCAGGGACAACTTTCTCCCAGATGGAGGTGCTCGCAGTGATCATTGCTCCTATGCTGGGACCTTCCTGGTTGCAGGGCTGACTGGCAAGAAACAGGCATGGCAGCCATTTCTGTTTGCTCTGCCCAGGTGATTCCCTAAGACCCCACTTCATCCAATTTACAATCTCATCCAAGCTGCATGCAACAGCTTTTTCATATAAATGGCCTATCCTTGCTCAGGCTAAAATGTCTCAAACAAGCTGCAGCTGGGTCAGAAAGCCCCAAAACAATCAATAAAAGGCCCAAGACCTGACACCAGCACCAGCACCAGCCTGCCTTGCTTCACAGCTGGGCCTTGTCTGGGCACTCCCAAACCTGATACAAACAGGAGGAATCTGCAGATCTCTCTGTAGCTCCTGCTGGATGGCCCCAGGCAGTGGCTGACTTTGTACCTCCCTGGAGCCAGTGTACCCAGTGGTCAATGTCAGACCATACCAGATTACAACTCCACACATCCATAAGCAACACACTCAAGGGGAAGACTCAAGACCAAAGCCCCACTGAAGCAAGTCCTGCTCCATAGGGGTGTCTCCTCCAGAGCAGCTCTCACACTGTAGTCACAGCTGGCCCTCACAGCCAATTGGCCTGGAGGTCAATTCCTCCCAGTGACACCAACAGCAATCAAGTCTCAACTACAATAAGACTGTGCTCAGAGCCTACAACAGGATGCATCTAGAGTGCCCAGCTCAGGTGACTGGGGAGGCTGAGTGACTGGGCCCTATAGGATACCTATTACACAAGGCCATTCTACCAGCTCAAGGAGACATAGCAGCTCTATCCAGTAAGTAGAAACAAACACAGGGAAGTAGCCAAAATGCGGAGACAAAGAAACATGTCACAAATGAAGGAAATGGAAGAAAGAAAACTACTGGATATAGAGTTCAAAACCACAGTTATAAGGTTACTCAAGAATCTTCTGGGAACCTCCAAAAAAATGGCAAAGAACCAGTCAGAAATTAAGCATACACTGACTGAAATAAAGAATAATATACAGGGATTCAACAGTAGAGAATTCTGAAAATCAAATCAATGATTTGAAAAACACCCAACCAGAAGAGCAAAAAGAATCCAAAAATATGAAGATAGTGTAAGAAGCCTCTGGGACAACTTCAAGTGTACCAACATTTGCATTATGGGGGTGCCAGAAGAAGAGAGAGAGCAAGATATTGAAAACCTATTTGAAGAAATAATGACAGAAAACTACCACTCTCTGGTGAAATAGACTTACAAGTCCAGGAAGCACAGAGAATCCAAAACAAGAAGAACCCAAAGAGGACCACACCAAGACACATCACAATTAAAATGCCAAGAGCAAAAGACAAAGAGAGAATCTTAAAAGTAGCAAGAGAAAAGCAGTTAGTTACCTACAAGGGAATGCCCATATGACTCAGTTTATTTCTCAACAGAAACTATGCAGGCCAGAAGGGAGTGGCAAGTAATATTTAAACTGATGAATAGCAAGGACCTACAACCAAGACTACTCTACCCAGCAAAGCTATCATTTGGAATTAAAGGTCAGATAAAGAGCTTCACAGACAAGAGAAAGCTAAAGGAGTTCATCACTACCACACCAGCAGTATATGGAATGTTGAAGGGTATTCTTTAAGAAGAGGAAGAAGAAGAAAAATAAAAAGATAAAAAATATGCACAACAAAATGGCAACAAACCTATCAACAATTGAATCTAAAAATCAAAATAAGCAAATAAGAAATCTAATGAACAGAATAAACTGGTGAATAAAATAGAATCAGAGGCATGGAAATGGAACAGACTGAGGATTATCAGAGGGAAGAGGGGTGGGAAGATATTAGGCAAAGATCTTATATGCACATATGCATTACCTTTGGACACAGATAATAGGGTGGTGAAGGCCTGGGGTGGGGCGGGAACTGGGTTGAGGGGAGCAAATGGGGCAGGGGGGAGAGGGACAGCTGTAATAATCTCAATAATAAAGATTTAAAAAATAATAATGTTAGAGGAAGTAAAATAAATGATGGGAGGAAGATGCAGACTGAAATGGCTACTTCTTATGAAACTAGTCCCTATGGAATTAAGAAGGATTCAATATCTACATGCTAAAGCCACAGCACTATACAGGTGGACCTCATCATTTTTGAGCAGTGCCCCTCAAACTTTCATATATCTATGAATCTCATGAAGATTGTGTTAAAATGCAAACTCTGAGTCAGTAGGTCTGAGGTGCTATGGCTCCCCCAAGCTCCCAGGTGCTGCCTGGGCTGCTACTCCACCACTGCACTCTGCATAGCCAGACTGCCAAGTACCCAGGCACTACTCCTTCCTTCCAGTTGCTCAGGGAAAAGTCCTTAGAATGATCCTTGTATCATACCTCATATTCAACCTATGAGTGAATGTCAGTTTGACCCTCAAAATAACTTATATGTCATATTGGAAATGTGTGTGTGTGTGTGTGTGTGTGTGTGTGTGTGTGTGTGTGTGTGTGTGTGTCTATGTCTAAAATCTGACTAGATTTCCACTGCTCCCCATGAATCAAGTTACCATCAACTTTGATCTACATTCTACCTAACCGGTGTCACCCCTCATCCACCTTTAGTCAATTCTCAAACAAGCAGCCAGAGCAATGCTGTTAAAGTGTATGTTAGGCCACATTGCTTCTGTTATCAAAATCCTCCCTAGCTTCAATTCTCACTTGAAGTGAAATCCAAAGTTTTCTCACTGGCGCTCATGGCTACACCACCCTGCCCTCCATCTCCTAAACCCACTTGCTCTCCTCGCCCTTCCCCCACCCTGTGGCAGGTGCCCTCCCTGCCATTCTTCAACCACACCAGGCACATTTCTGGGTCCAGCTTTTCGTATGACTTTGAGGACCTTAGTATGTATAACATGTGAATGGGAAGATATAAAATTCGTATGTTAATTTGACATGTGAGTGGGAGAGACATTTTTTTCCAGCTGTGTCCGTTTTAGACTTGATCAAACCATTCAGGCTTATTGCAAAGGACAGGATTCCCTTTTACGAAATTGGCTGGACTCTGCTCACCAAACACGAAGAATAGAAAAATTAATAAATAAATAACAGCATGATTACCTCACAGATTACTCTATTTGTATGATAAACTATTTTGCATAATAGTTTAATAGCTTAATAATCACCCTACTATATGCACACATACATCTATAGTTACCTGCAAAATTATAATTTATTAAGCCACCAATAGGCACAAGATAAGCTGGTTCCTTTAATTCTCCTTAAAAAATTAACCTGTATTCAAATAGCACTGAACAGCGTTTAGCAGCGTACACATGTGTGTCTGCCTCATGACTTGAAGGACTTTGTTTTTGATTTGTAGTTAATGAATTATAAAAAGAGAAAAGCTTTTTAGACACCAAGCTAATGATCAATAAACTTATCTGGGTCCTTTCAGAAGAAGAATATTTATTCATATAACCTTGCCTCCTCCATTTCCTATAAAAGCAAATGTGATGAGAGAGAAAAAATCCAAGCCTGGCTGGTATAGCTCAGTGGTTGAGCATCGACCTATGAATCAAGAGGTCATGGGTCAATTCCCTGTCAGGGTACCTGCTTGGGTTGCAGGCTCGATCCCCAGTGTGGGGCTTGCAGGAGGCAGCCAATCAATGATTCTCTCTCATCATTGATGTTTCCATCTCTTTCTCCCTCTCCCTTCCTCTCTGAAATCAATACAAATATTTTTTTTAAAAATCCAAGAAAAGTGTCTTTCACTTAAGAAGCAAGTGCTAGAATTATCACTGAGACAAACAAAAGTAAGATCCTGAACTCCTTTCTATACGAGTGAGGTGGGGGTGGGGAGATATTTGCTATGTGTGTCAGGGCAAGGCAAGTGGAAAGAAAAGAAAGAACAAGCAACAGCGTGTACAAAATTTAGGTGAACTCCTAAAGAACTCATTGTTCTCTGGTGCCTGGGTTTCCCCATTTGCAAAATGTAGGCTTCCCACTGTGCCTAAAACCCTCACCCTGAGCACAGCAGCAGACACAAGAGACCTAGCCTAGCAAGGGCCCAGTAACTCAAGGATCCAAAATTATTTCAATCCTTTCACCTGCACAGCTGTTTTTGGTCAGAACAAGTAAAGAACAACAAAAAGTCGAACTCCACACTTTAAATCATCAGCAATTCAACAGGCAACAAAACTCTGTGTTTATAGTATCTATCAACTTGACTCAAAAAAAGAAAAGAAAGATCCTAATTAACTTTCAAATAAAAAAAGATGTCTTGCATTTTTTTTTTAAATTAAATCTTTATTGTTCAGATTATTACATTTGTTCCTCTTTTTTTTCCCCCCATAACTCCCCTCCTCCCAGTTCCCGCCCCACCCTCCGCCCTCACTCCCCACCCACTGTCCTCATCCATAGGTGCACGATTTTTGTCCAGTCTCTTCCCGCATCTCCCACACCCCTTTCCCCCCCAGGAATAGTCAGTCCATTCCCTTTCTATGTCCCTGATTCTATTATAATCAACAGTTCATTCTGTTCATCAGATTATTTATTCACTTGATTCTTAGATTCACTTATTGATAGATGCATATTTGTTGTTCATAATTTGTATCTTTACCTTTTTCTTCCTCTTCCTCTTCTTAAAGGATACCTTTCAGCATTTCATATAATCCTGGTTTGGTGGTGATGAACTCCTTTAGCTTTTCCTTATCTGTGAAGCTCTTTATCTGACCTTCAATTCTGAATGATAGCTTTGCTGGATAAAGTAATCTTGGTTGTAGGTTCTTGGTATTCATCACTTTGAATATTTCTTGCCACTCCCTTCTGGCCTGCAAAGTTTCTGTTGAGAAATCAGCTGACAGTCGTATGGGTATTCCCTTGTAGGTAACTGAGTTTCTTTCTCTTGCTGTTTTTAAGATTCTCTCTTTATCTTTTGCTCTTGGCATTTTAATGATGATGTGTCTTGGTGTGGTCCTCTTTGGATTCCTTTTGTTTGGGGTTCTCCGTGCTTCTTGGACCTGTAAGTCCATTTCTTTCACCAGGTGGGGGAAGTTTTCTGTCATTATTTCTTCAAATAGGTTTTCAATATCTTGCTCTCTCTCATCTTCTGGCACCCCTATAATTCTGATGTTGGTACGCTTGAAGCTGTCCCAGAGGCTCCTTACACTATCCTCGCATTTTTGGATTCTTTTTTCATTTTGCTTTTCCGGTTGGGTGTTTTTTGCTTCCTCGCATTTCAAATCATTGACTTGATTCTTGCGCTCCTCTGGTCTGCTGTCGGGAGTCTGTATAATATTCGTTATTTCAGTCCGTGTATGCTTAATTTCTAGTTGGTTCCCCAATATAAGATCGAGGGTCTCATTCGTTTTCTTGTAGATCTCATTAAGTTTATCGGCGGCTTCTAAACAGTTCTTGAGAGACCTTAAAAGTGTCGTTCTGAACTGAATATCCTCCATTGACAATTTTGTCCTGTTTCTTTGTCTCCGCATTTTGTTATGCTTCCTTGGTGCACCCCCTAGTGGTCTTTGTTCGCAGTCTTATAGTTAAATCTTGATTGTTGTAGCTAATTCCAGGGAGGGTTTGACCTCCAGGCCAAGTGGCTATGAGAATCAGCTGTGTCAGCAGTGAGAGAACTTCTGTCCTCTAGGGAGGTGCTAATCTAGCCTTTGCCTGAGGCTATCCGGCAAATGCCTCTGTGCAGGGCTTGGGCAGGGCGGGTCGAACAGGATCAACAGGGTGGGCCGGAGAGAGCAGTTATGGCGGCTCTCAGTCCTGTCCCCAGGGGCTCTGCCTCTGAGTCCCAGCACCCGCTGCAAAGCTCAGAGAGAAAGCTGCACTCGCTCTGACCGAAGCCAGACAGTCCCGCTTCTCCCGTTTGAGTCTGGGTCCCTAAAGACTCGCCCGGATCTGGAGCTCAGAGTCTGTGACTCCCTCCCGATTGAAAACGCCAACCGCGCCCTCCGCCGCCAGCCCGCTCCGCGCACTCCGCACCTCAGAATTTGACTTCAGCACTGAGCCTCCTCTGAGTGTCCGTTTGCGTTTCTCTTTCCTCCTAGTTGTAGGACTTCCACTCAGCCAGCGTTCCTGTGGTTCTGGGTGATGTCCCTTCCGTTTTTTGGTTTCACTTTTGAAGTAGTTGTTCAAAGCAGCAAACTCCGGCGTTAACCTATGCCGCCATCTTGGTTCCTCTCAAAAAAAGAAAAGAAAGATCCTAATTAACTTTCAAATAAAAAAAGATGTCTTGCATTTTTAAATAACCCTCCAGAGCAACTGTCATTGTCAAAACCGCCAGTTCAGCCCCTTAACCCTGTCACAGAGTCAAAAAGAAGACATGAAGTTGGCCTCAAGAGAAATCAGAAGAGCATTCAGAGTCACTAATTATCACCAACACGCGCAAAGGCAAACAGGACTGGAGGCATTTTTCTTTCCAGCCAAAGCAATAGATGGCTGCCACATGCATCTGATGTAGAGAACACCGAAGGGATGAATATGAGAGAAGTTCTTCCTTCAAAGTGCTAACATTTAGTTACTGGGTAGACATAATAAAAATTACTTTTAAAAAAATGTTTAATCCTCACCTGAAGATATGTTTTATTGATTTTTAGAGAGAAAGGGAGGGAAAAAGAGAAACATTGATCAACTGCCTCCTATAGACACCCCAACCCCAACCCGGGATCAGACCTGCAACCTAGGCATGTGCCCTGACCAGGAATTGAACCCGCAACCTTTTTGGTGTACGGATGACACTTCAACACACTGAGCCACCTGGCCAGGGCTAGAAAAAAAATTTCAAGATAATCAGTTAAAATTAAATAATTTTAAATTAAGCAGACTTAGAGATTCCAAAAGACGAATAAAAATTGCTAATCTTGGAATTCCCCATTGCTTCTAATTACATGTTAGTGGAGATGAAAACAATGACACAGGATAAAGTCATTCCTTTCTTTTATATCCAAATTGTGTTAGCTGGGCAGCTGCCAAGCATTCTCTGCATCATGAAACAGAAGCCAGGAACGTAGCTCTAAGTATGTCCCAGCACAATGACTGCTGAGAGTGGATCTGGCCCCCTGCAAAGGGCCCCGGAGAGTTCTGGGAGACCGAACTGCTCTCTTCAGATTGGCCTCGGAAATTTTTGGTTGCATCCTACAGTGACTAGTATTCAGCCTAGGGAGATGCCAGGGGGGTTCTATCCCAGGTCAGTAGAGTCTCAAGCCAATTTGGTTCCAAATGGCACAGGGCCACAGGGCTAACCTAATCCCACTGCCTTCCTTATACTTGGGTGACTGTTCCACGAATTCTCTCGTTTTTCACATCTTCAATCTCTCCCCCTCAACTGGCTTTTCCCTCCAAGCCTTTTAAATCTTCTAATGGAATGCTGAGCTCCCTCCCACCTCCTTACCTTCTGCAAACCTTGACAGGGCGGCCTGTGCTCACTAGCTCTGCCTCTTCATCTCCTTTGTCCCTCAAGAGATCTGGCTGCTTCACTCCAGGACATCACTCAGCTAACCCTAACTCGTCAGTCACCAGCCACCCTATCGCTGCTGTTTTGCTCTCTCCTCACCCTGTTTGATCTCTAGGCTGCAAGACATTAACATTGTTGCCTTTGCCTTCTATGGCCACACTCTCCCAGGGCTCCCTCCTACCTCTGGCCACTCTTTCCTGGTCTCATTTGTGATCCAACTACTCATAAACATGTGTACCCCTAAAGCTTTTAGCCCTACCTCTTTTTCTTCCTCCACGCACTCTCGCCAAGAGATCTCCTTCACGGGGTGGCTTCCCTAAAGCCTATTCACTGATGTCTCACCAAACCACCAATCCTCTCCCAAGTTCTATTCTCATATTTCCAACTGTCTGCCTTGCTTATCTACCCAGAATTCCCACATGCATCTTAACTTGGCCTCCAAATGTGCTTCTTCTCTTACTTTCTATTTCAAACAATGAGATTTTCATCCAACCAGCTATCTATGAAAACCATATAATCTTTTCTTTCTCCTTCACCCACATATCTAATCTAAGATCTGTAAAGCCCTGGATTCTGTCTCCAAAATGTCTCTTACAGGTGAATGTTCTTCACATGTTGCCTGAGTTCAGCCCCTGAGCATCTCTTTCTGGGCCTGGTCCACCACCTGCTAACTCACCTCTTCCTCCCTCTTCTCTCCTCTCCTCCCCTCTCCCATGTATGTCCCACAACACTCCCTCCCTCCCACGTTAATTACAGTTTCTTGAGCAGGAGAGAAACAGTACAAGCCCTGAGGAGCTGGCACATTTTCCTAAGTAAGCCCCTGGGAATCTAATGCAACAGCAAATGCACTGTGACTTGCTGGCCTAGAAGATAAATAATTTCCTTAGTATAGAGAATGAGGTCCTCTGGGATTAGGCTCCAACCCAGCTTACCTGCATTCACCGACTCCCCCAAATAATTCCTACACAGGCATCATACTCCCCCAAATAAATTCTACACAGGCATCACACTGAGCCACAAAGCATCCTCCATCAACCCAGCGGTGTGGGGACTCCAGACCCACGCTCCTGCAGCTCCCAGTGCCTGGCCTGTGCTCAGCCTCACCTCTCCCCCATCTTGCAGATGCGTTCACCTATCTCCAGCTCAGCTCATACGTTGTCTCCTGTGGGTAACTCCTCCTGCCCAATCCAGTGAGATATTACAACTCTGGATCTTACCCCTCTCCGAGCCTCATCCCCCATTCCCATTGTGTGATTGTGACTGTGAGGTCATCTTCACAGTGCGAGAAGCCAGGACGATACCCTGCCTATGGTACAAACTCAATTAACAAAGATCAGTTCCACGGCTGGGGCTGACCCAAGTAAAGAGATGCTTCCGCCCTGCAGGGCCTGGGGCCGGTTTCCAACACCAAACATAACGGAACAGGGTGGTTTACTGAGATGTGACCTTGCCCTTTCTTCCTGCTCCTATTGCTGTTATCAGCTTTTTCCCTTCTCTCTCCCAAGAACATAGACAACTGTGGATCGGAGTTCTGGACTCCTTGGCCAGTCACACAAGATTTTTAATAGTCTTTGTGTACCACAGGGTCATAAATGGAAGTTGCAAGGTACCCACAAAAGTCCCCATCTAGATAGAGGAGGGCCTCTGCTGTAAGGGAGGGCCTCTGCTGCCTGGCTCTTCCTAAGGCCAGGAAAGGAATGGGTTTGAGGGGTTACACTCTGTCAGAAACCCAGGCCCCATTCCCACTGTGCCTGCATTTGGGTGTGTGGGGGAGGGGGCGGTGCTGCAGGAAGCGTACAATGGATGGGCACTATGTTCTGTGTCCCAGAATGATCAGTGGTGTGAACAGCCGGTGGGGGGGTGTCATCTGGCTCCGCATAGATGCTGCTCATTTCAGCTGCAGCTTATCAGAATGTGCAACTGTCCCGGCGGAGCAGACTGGGCCCCACCCCAAAGCCATGGCACTCACTGCCTTGGCCTGGGATTCTCATATGATTCCATGGAGTGGGTGAAGTCACCTCAGTGATGAATTTTCCTTCCAGCTGGGCAACTAATACAATGCAATTTAGAAAAAGAAGGGAATGTGACCTAAAATAATATTGCGATCTAAAATCAATAACAACTACACAATGCTCTTTCCAATCCCCAGGAACATTACAGGATCCCTCAGAGCAGTGGTTCTCAACCTTCCTAATGCCTCGACCCTTTAATACAGTTCCTCATGTTGTGGTGACCCCCAATTTCATTGTTACAAATTGAACATAATTAAAGCATAGTGATTCATCACAAAAACAATATGTAATTATATATGTGTTTTCCGATGGTCTTAGGCGACCCCTGTGAAAGGGTCGTTGGACCCCCAAAGGGGTCGCGACCCACAGGTTGAGAACCGCTGCCTCAGAGCATCCTGGAAACGGCTTTGGGGCATATCGGTCCATTCTTACTTTGAACACACATCATCTAATATGCCATGGTACTATTACACAGGCAATACAATTTATCTGTTTCAAACTATTAGTTGTAGTATGTGCTGTGACATACCTCCTCAAATCATATCGGTTCGCAAAGCCCAAGGCCAAAACAGTGCAAGGTGACTGAATCCAGCTTTGCAGGACACTGGGTTCTAAGAAGGAAGCCAACATTTGGGGAAGTACAGTTCTCAGCATGGCCACAAGGTGGCAGAGTGACGCTGTACACCACAGGCATATTCTCAACAGTCTGGAACCCAGACTGTTACAGAATCCAGGAGACAATTAACACAGGACAGTTAGAGAGCCTGTTGCTGAGGACTTCTCTCTGAGGACATATTTTCATATTCCCGTTTTATAGAGGCAGGCTCGCCAAGAGCCTTTCGGAGGCCGGAGTAACTTTCAGGTACGAAGCTCAGGGCTCAAGGATCGGCCTCCTGTGCTCAGTGGGGTGTCAGTCCCTGTAATGAGATGGCCCTGCTCGCTAGCACAGCGTTACCACAGAAAGGAGGTCTAATTTGAAACCCCTTCTCTCTGACAGGCCTCTAAAGAGGAAGAAAGGCAAGCTCGATGTCAAACGTTTCATCAAAGGCAGGCTCAACTGCCCCAGTAATAGGAGGGCAGCCTTTCCATCCCACGTGAGCCCACACTGTCTCCAGACCACTTGCCTGGCTCCTGGCAGTGTGGGGTAGTGGCCCTGCTGTGGGGGAGACTGGAAAATCCACAGACAGCAACCAGAAAATCGCCATGAACTCGTGCCAGAAAATAAACACCTTATTCGATACTCATTTGAGGCTACCAGAAAATTTATTCAAAGAAATGTGGAAAATCCTAATGAAAGACATAAGGACAGACATAAATAAATGGAGATCTATTTTACCTATGACTGAGTGGCTAACAAGCTTATTTCCCTGGCAACCTTCACATAATTCTGTAAGCTGCAGTATACTCTCTAGTTAAATCCCCTTTTCCTTAAAGTAGTTGAGTAAGTTCTATTGTCGGAGATAAAAACCCTGATTATTACAGAAGACAAGGAAACAAATGCATTGCTAAATCACTCTGGCAGACAGGCTCTAAGATGATCTCCAATTGTCTCCACCTCCTAGAACTAATGTTCTTATTTAAGCAGTAGGAGGAAGAGAGGAGAATAAGGAGAGGATGGCTAAGGAATGGCTAATGGATTTTAGAACGGGAGTATCTAACATTCTGTTTTAAGCTGTTTGTGTTAATCAAACATATACTTCTTCAATCGTCCCAAACTACTACTTGGTCCTCTACATATTTTTTGTATATTTTTATTGATTTCAGAGAAAGATAGAAACATCAATGATGAGAGAGAATCATTGATCAGCTGCCTCCTGCATGCCCCGCACTGGGGATTGAGCCCACAACCCAGGCATGTAGCCTCACCATGAATCGAACCATGACCTCCTGGTTCATAAGTCAATGCTCAGCTATTGAGTCATGCCAGCCAGTTGGTCTTCTACATATTCAAATATCTTTCAAGTGAATGGATTGTATGTGTTTGGGTAAGTTACGAAAAATGGATTCAGTTCCTCATCTGGGTCAGTGCGATGTAGACATAAGAGCAATCATCACGGTAGAAGTGCAGAGATCAAGAGACACTTCGGAGCAGGAACAGAAAGTTGGAGGAGACTATGACAAATCAAGCTCCAGGAATTCTATTTCTATGATTTATATGAAGGAGCATGTGGAAGCATAGGACTTGAGCTGACTTCTGAGTTAAGCAAGAATAAGTTGATTCTAACCCTGTGGTTCTCCAACTTGGTAGCCTCAGAATCACAGGGATGGGTCACCCAAGCAGACTGCTGATTCCTGAGAGTTCTTCAGTAGGTCTGGTCCCAGCGATGTAACTTTAGTTAACATTATAATATTTCTTTTCTGAGCAAAGCAATTATCATTTCTGACTCTACTATCCCAACATTATCTAAAGTTTTGCCGTAACCGGATTGGCTCAGTGGATAGAGCGTTGGCCTGAGACTGAAAGGTCCCAGGTTCGATTCCAGCCAAGGGCATGTACCTTGTGGCGGGCACATCCCCAGTAGGAGGTGTGCAAAAGGCAGCTGATCGATGTTTCTCTCTCATCGATGTTTCTAACTCTCTATCCCTCTCCCTTCCTCTCTGTAAAAAATCAATAAAATATATTAAAATTTTGAAGAGGCATGTGGTACTCTAAAAAAAAACCTAGTGGAAGAAGTAGATGCTAAAAGTTTCATGGGGAGTCTGGCAGACAGACTCTAAGATGATCTCCAATGGTCTCATTTCCTAGTACTAATGTTCTTATTTAATCCCTTCCTTTTTTTTGACTTGAGGTAGAATCTATAATTTGCTTCCAACCAATAGAATATGGCAAAGGGGATGTGATGTGACTTCCGTGGTTCTATCACATAAAATGTGTATGCCTGTCTTGCTAGGAAACTCTGTCCCTTGCTAGCATTGAGTAAGTAAGTGGCCATTGTGGGGAGGTTCTATATGAAGGACCTGAAGGTGGCCTCCAGCCAACAGCCAGAAAAAAAAAAAAAAAAAAAATGCAGTTCAGCCCATCAGATTGCAAGGCTCTGAATCCTGCTGACACCATGTGAGTTTTGAAGTGGATTCTTCCCTAGTCAAGCCTCAGGCCTTCGGATGAGAACCCAGCCCCGCAGACACCTTAATTACAGCCTTGCAGACTCCTGACTCCTGGGAGCCCTGCCCAGACTCCTGCCTTCCAGGGCTGTGAATGACAAATGTGTCTTGTTAAAAGCTTCTAGGTTTGTGGTAATTTGTTATGCAGCAATAGATAAGAAATGAACACAAAGAAGAATACATATAACTATAATTATGATTGTAATTATCACCACTAAATCTAACAATTGATCTTATGCTAATGGATCATTTAGGAACAATATCATAATGCGCCTCTAAAAGGCCTGCGGACAGGATGGGACTGGGCTGAGGGCTTGTCTTCCCGCACCCCCCCCCCACCCCCCCCCCACCCGTGGAGAGGCAGGGGAGGTGGTTAAAGGCAGCGGAGCTGCTGGTGACTCCACGAACCTGAGACTGACAGAGCCAGTGTGTCTCAGCCAAAATTCAAAGGAATCGTCAATCATAGGGAAATCATAGGAGAGTTACAGCAAAGCAAGAGAAATGGGGCCATCTAGCTGGGCAGTGGGCGGGCCTCCCACGGCAAGACTGAGACAGACGAAGGCTACTCTCAGAACCTGGATGGCCAAGGTCAGAACCACCAGACACCAGGCAGATGAGGTCGTTATGTACGGACCTATTAGAAGACTAAGCCTTTTTAAAAGCTCAATAGTGGGATAACCAGCAATTGCCTCAGGTTTATCAACATCATTAAAGATGTTGTATAAGACTTCAGAGCCAGGAGGGTATCAAACTCTGGGGAGGCCCCCAAAGCGACATCTACTCAGTGCTACAGCCATGTCAGTCGTGCCCAGGAGAGGCAGATCGCAATGCAGAGATCCCTAGAGCCAATCAGCAGAGCAGGTCCCCTGGATCTTCAATGGAAGAGGCAGTGTGGTAGCCCTGCTGAGAGCCCACCAGTGAAATCTCCCTGGGCTATTAAAAGCTGTGTGTGTGCACATGCCCCACAAGCTCACAGGCTCACTGTACCTCCAGCAACACACCTGTGCAAAACAGTGGGCAATGGGAAAGAACACATCATGATTAAGACTTCTGTTGAAAACCCGAGTTCTGCACCTTTGGGCAATCTCACCTGGATTCTCTTCCCTAGAGTCTTGTATTGCTGAACAGGACATTTGGTCCAATGTTAGTTTATTTATTTATTTACTTATTTTTTTTTTTTTTAATCCTCATCCCAGCATATTTTTGCCATTGATTTTTAGGGAGGGTGGAAGAGAGAGGGAAAGACAGAGAGAAACATCGATGTGAGAGAAGCACATCGACTAGTTGCCTCCTGAACGACCCCTGACCAGGCTTCGACCCCAGGAGGAGCCTGCAACTGAGGTACGTGCCCTTGACCAGAATTGAACCCAGGACCCTTTGGTCCGCAGGCCGATGCTCTATCCACTGAGTCAAACCAACTAGGGCTGGTCCTAATTTTATATGTTTCACAGAGAAAAATGGAATCAATGATGGGGAACCCCATTTCTGAAAGTCAGATTGCTCTTATAGCCAGAGGCACACACTGTGGGAAGGATCTCATAGGGGTGAGGAGACAAACATTGATTTTATGTCTACTATGTGTACCACCTCACTCAGTTCTTGCATCTCAGAGTGGAATAAGACAACGCCTCCGGAAAGTGGAAGAATTTACCCAAGGTTATCCGGCCAATGAGTGGCAGGGCCAGAGTTCAGAATCAGGTCCTCTGAAACCAAGCCTGTGCTTTCGTCCCCTATCCCACACAGAGTTCATC
The DNA here is from genome assembly GCF_014108235.1 of Myotis myotis. Classification (NCBI taxonomy): domain Eukaryota; kingdom Metazoa; phylum Chordata; class Mammalia; order Chiroptera; family Vespertilionidae; genus Myotis; species Myotis myotis. The sequence goes on along the minus strand of NW_023416313.1, from coordinate 193,749,615 downwards.
GATCTTTGGACATTTCTATTGCGTTAAGTCAATTTGAAACCTAATTGTGGTTGGTAACAGATTATGTTTAAAGTGGTATGTAACTATACTAATAAAGTCAGGGGAATTGTTACATAGGGTGGAAAAATTCTTTTTATGTCTCTTAACCTTTGCTCCATTATAAACCAAACCATAAAATGTGATTTATTGCTTTCCTAAAATTAGAACTCTCAAGAATATTGTAAAAATTAGAACTCTCAAGAAAAGTGTACGCTGGCAATTAGAAAATCTATTGTAGAAGGATGGTATCTGTGCATAAATGTAAACTGCCAAAGTCGGATGTGCATATCCCTTAATGGAAGATGATGCTGCACAGAAGAATTTTATTTGCAATATGTGCTTCAGATACTTCCTTAATTGATTAGGAAAAGCTGTCAGTGAGTTTTACTGTCATATTAACATACAGATAATCATTCCTAAATGGCACAATGGGCATCTTTTTTATCAATCCATTATGCTAAATAATAGTAGTTAATTACTAAATGATAGCCTAGTGCCCTAAAGGAACAAATGTCATCCAAATCTACCAGACCCAGGAGGGGTGTATTCCTCCCAGGAGATCCGGCCCAATTCTATTACAAAACAGAGAGTCAGCTCACTCAATCAAAGATGCCATCCTGAAAAGAATGCCTATGGAATTCTGCTCAACGAGGGTGCCATTCGTCATCCTGACTGGTTTTCCCATGTTTTATTAGGATGTCATTTCATGAGTAAATCAGCCCAGATTACTGTCTCCATATCACATTTAGGTTTTCTTCACAAATGGAATCTTTGGTTTAAAAACAGGAGGAGGAGTTTGGAAAACAAAACAAGAACAAGTAGCTTCTCAGGCCCTTTTTTCTACATGGTTTATAATTACCCAGGCTTAGTCAGCTTTGCAAACTGAAAACAAGTGTACCCCCCATGTATGTCAAATGAATGTGTTTCTCCGAACTCAAGTTGCTATTCTATTAACACATGAATAACAAAAAGAAAAAAAATGGAAAAGAGATGGTTACAGTAACATGATGTCTTGCATTTGCTTTCAGAATACCTCCTCCCAGAAGGAGCGAGCCCTGGCTGGGTAGTTCAGTTAGTTGGAGCATCATCCTGTACACCAAAAGGTTCAGTTCCCAGTCAGGGCACATACCTCTCTTTTGAGTTCAATCCTTGGTGTGTTTGGGAGGTAATCAAAAGATATTACTCGCTCACATCAACGTTTCTCCTCTTCTCCTCTCTCTCTCTCTCTCTCTCTCTCTCTCTCTCTCTCTCTCTCAAATCAATAAACATATCCTCAGATGAGGATTTTTTTTAAAAAGTGGGAGAAAGATATAGATTGGCAACAATGCTCTTCATTGTCAGACCTGAGTCACCTGAGTACATGGGGGTTTCCTACATTAGTCTCTCTTCTTTTATATGTACATGAAACTTTCTGCAAGAAACAGTTTTGTTAATGTTATCATCTCAAACCAGAATTAGGAGTCTTCCAACATTATTTCTTTCAAAAAGTAAACTCAAGAGTATTTGGCCACAATGCCTAGAATTACAGATCCACAGCCAAAGGCTGTCTTTTTTTGTTTTTGTTTTCAAATTTACTTAAGAGTTGCAAGAATAATACAAAGAACTCCAAGATTCACCAAATGTTAAAATATGCCACTTTTTCTTTACCTCTTTCTTTCCTGCATAACACATATAGGCATATAAATGCACACATATATACATACATTTTTTTCTAAATCATTTGAGATTTAGGTGCAGACATCATCTCTCCTTACCCTTGAATTCTTAGTTTCCCCTAAGAAGAAAGATGTTGGGGTCCTGCCCCAGCAGGTCCAGGGGTTTCCCAAAGGTGTGGATGGATTCGGCAAAGAAGGAATGACATGGAGACAGCATTCAGTTGATCAGCAGCCTAGCCAGGTTCTCTAGCCAGATTCTAGCCAGGTTCTCCAGCCAGGTTCTGTCTTTATTCTCCTGTTGCATCTGTATTTATACCAGTTGATGTTAATCCTATCCATTCTATTCCAAAGGTTAGGGCATTTGTTATCTCCATTCCAAGGTCACTACTCTATTGTTCTGTTAAACTACAAGGAAGTAACTGAAGATTATCCTAAGTAAAGATTATGTAGCTTAAGTGTGATTGTTTGTAGTTAAAGTGATTAATTACCTGTCTGGCACTTAGTTAAGGGGTCTTATTCCCTTCCTTAGTCCTATTAATCCCTAACTCCAGGGAAAAATCTCCACCTGGGGAAACAACCTTTCTCAGAGAGGTGACCTTGGTTAAAACACATAGCGCTAAGAAGGGGAGCAAACACATTAAGAACAGTATGCCATATACGCCAGGTCCCTTGAAACATATGCTGTGCAGATGTTTCTTCCCTGCAGCGACTGTGTCAAACAACAAGGATGGACCGGCTTTTGGCAGAAAGATATTTCCCTCCAAAATGCAACGAAAATAGCACATTTAGGGAATTTAACCTCGATATAAAACTATTATCCAATATCCAATCCATCTTTAAAAATTATCAATTATGATAATGTTCTTTGTAGCACTTTCCCCCATTTTAGGATCTATTCAAAATCATGCATTGCATTCAGCTGTCTCTTTAGTCTCCTTCAATTTGGAACAATCCTTCCACCATCATTCATAACACTGACTTTTGTGCAATGTCCATCAATGTGGGTTTGTCTGATATTTCCTCCTAATTAGAACCAGGTGTTACATTTTGGCACAATGAGTGGCACTGTGTCCTTCTCAGTGCTTTGTATCAGGAAGCCTGGGGTATCTGCTGGCCCCATTACTAGTGATGATGTTCACTTTGCTTGGGTAAGGCAGTGTACCCCAGGGTTCTCCACTGTAATGTTACCATTGTCCCCTTTGCAATAAATGAGTAACCTGTGGGGAACTTCTCCAGGGATGTGTACATTCTGATCATCTTCAAGTTTTCACATAATAGATTAGCAACCATGGATGATCCTTACTTGAATCAATGGCTACTATGATTGGTTGCAAAGTAGTAATTTTCTAACTTTGCATTTTTTTAGGTGGCATCAATTGTGTGCTTTTTAATAACTATGATTGGAAACAATTTTACTCAAGAATCTGGAGAAACCAAGATGGCGGCATAGGTTAACACCGGCGATTGCTGCCTCGAACAACCACTTCAGAGATATAACTAAAAGACAGAACGAACATCATCCAGAACCACAGGAAGGCTGGCTGAGTGGAAATTCTACAACTAGGAGGAAAGAGAATATCATACCCAGACTCAGAGGAGGCGCAGTGCTGAAGTGAAGTACTCAGGTGCGGAGTGCGCGAGGAGCGGGCTGGTGGCGGAGGGCGCGGTTGTTGTTTTCAATCGGGAGGGAGTTTCAGACTCTGAGCTCCAGATCTGGGTGAGTCTTTAGGGACCCAGACTCAAACGGGAGAAGCGGGACTGTCTGGCTTCGGTCGGAACTCGAAGGCAGCTTTCTCTCCGAGGTTTGCAGAGCGGTTGCTGGGACTCTGAGAGGCAGAGCCCCTAGGGACTGAACTGAGAGCAGCCATAACTGCTCAATCCGGCCCGCCCTGTAGATCCCCGGGGACCCGCCCTGCCCAAGCCCTGCGCAGAGCCATTTGCCAGATAGCCTCAGGCAAACGCTAGATTAGCACCGCCCTAGAGATCCAGCACAGAAGCTCTCCCACTGCAGACACAGCTGACTCTCATAGCCAGTTAGCCTGGAGGTCAAATCACCCCTGGTATTGCCGACAACAATCAAGGCTTAATTACAACAAGACTGCGCACAAAGACCACTAGGGGGTGCACCAAGAAAAGATAAAAAAATGCGGAGACAAAAAAACAGGACGCAAATATCAGAAATGGAAGATATAGAGCTCAAAAACACACTTTTAAGATCTCTCAAGAACTGTCTAGAAGCTGCCGATAAACTTAGTAAGGCCCTCGAAAAGACTGGTGAGACCGCCGATAAATGTAGTGAGATCCTCAAGAAATCTAATGAGACCCTCGATGTTGTGATAAAGAACCAACTAGAAATTAAGCATACACTGACTGAAATAAAGAATATTATACAGACACCCAACAGCAGACCAGAGGAGCGCAAGAATCAAGTCACAGATTCGAAACGTGAAGAAGCAAAAAACACCCAACTGGAAAAGCAAAATGAAAAAAGAATCCGAAAATACGAAGATAGTGTAAGGAGCCTCTGGGACAGCTTCAAGCGTACCAACATCAGAATTATAGGGGTGCCAGAAGATGAGAGAGACCAAGATATTGAAAACCTAGTTGAAGAAATAATGACAGAAAACTTCCCCCACCTGGTGAAAGAAATAGACTTACAGGTCCAGGAAGCGCAGAGAACCCCAAACAAAAGGAATCCAAAGAGGACCACACCAAGACACATCATAATTAAAAAGCCAAGAGCAAAAGACAAAGAGAGAATCTTAAAAGCAGCAAGAGAAAGAAACCCAGTTACCTACAAGGGAATACCCATACGACTGTCAGCTGATTTCTCAACAGAAACTTTGCAGGCCAGAAGGGAATGACAAGAAATATTCAGTGATGAATACCAAGAACCTACAACCAAGATTACTTTATCCAGCAAAGCTATCATTCAGAACTGAAGGTCAGATAAAGAGCTTCACAGATAAGGAAAAGCTAAAGGAGTTCATCACCACCAAACCAGTATTACATGAAATGCTGAAAGGTATCCTTTAAGAAGAGGAAGAAGAAGAAAAAGGTAAAGATACAAATTATGAACAACAAATATGCATCTATCAACAAGTGAATCTAAGAATCAAGTGAATAAATAATCTGGTGATCATAATAGAATCAGGGACATAGAAAGAGAATGGACTGACTATTCTTGGGGGGGAAAGGGGTGTGGGAGATGCGGGAAGAGACTGGACAAAAATCGTGCACCTATGGATGAGGACAGTGGGTGGGGAGCGAGGGCGGAGGGTGGGGCGGGAACTGGGAGGAGGGGAGTTATGGGGGGAAAAAAGAGGAACAAATGTAATAATCTGAACAATAAAGATTTAATTAAAAAAAAAATTAACACACACACAAAAAAAAGAATCTGAGTCCATTTTCAATCAAAGTCAAGCAGTTTTCTTTTAAATCCTAAACATCCTAAGTGTTGAACACCTCAACTAACTGGCAGAGGTTCATAACCTTTACTTGCTTAGCGCCTACATTGGATTGTTCCCTCCCTTGCTCTCCCTTCTGTCCTCCAGCACTAAGCGCAGAGTGGAAATTGCTGATGGAGTAGGTGGGATGAGGAGAAAGGAAACTGCAGGTTGCTGACCAGTAAGTAGACAGGAGGGAATGACCACTGATGGAGGTTACCTGTGGGTTAGCAACAATCGACCAGGCAAAATGACATCAGACCAACCAGTCAACCAGGAGCAACCAGATGGGGACCAGAAGTCTCCCTTATGACACCAACCAGTCATCAACAACAGCCCCCAAAACCCACACCCCCAAGATTTCTGGGCCATAATATAGTAACATATTTCCCACATTGCCCAAACTTGCCTGGCTGTTCCTGAGAAATTATTCTTATCAACAGACTACAGTGAGTTCAGCAGTAAAGACTCATAAGGAGATGTATTAATAATGCAACAAATGACATAAATGGAAGAAAAAGAGAAAAACACTCCACTATGATCTGGAAACACACAATTATCAGGAACACTTGTCATGGAGGAAGTCATGAAGCATTGTTTAAATACCTAAGTATCACCACTTTCTATAATAAACCACTGCTCATGCAAACAGGATTTTTTCCTATTAGTCTCTTATCTTTTTTTCTAGTATAATTACGCCCAACTTTTTCAAGCTCTTATAAGCCTGAGTTATTCAAATAAAAATATGACTAGCTCAGGGGGAATTTAATTTGAGGATTTCAAAGTTCCATTTCCCTAAACCGAAGTCGAGGCACTCCGATTCCTCATCCTCCGCTGGAATCTGCCCTCAGGCTGCATGCTGTTTGACACAAGGACATTTTCTTTCCATTGGCTACATTCTTTTCTGTGAATATTATAAGTTCCCAGGAAAATATATTTCAGATATTTTTGTATTTATATACATTTACATACCACATTCATAAAGAAAGCCCTTCTGGATTCCTTCCAGAAATGACTGGAGTAGAGGGTTCAGATTTTGCCTGGCTTTAGAACCAATTTTTCCCTCAAGGGAAATTTTCTTGGGGAGAATAATGGAGAAAGCCATCAGCTACAGCCCAAGGCAATACTGTGCGCAGGTTTGATGTAGCCTTAATGAGGCCGTGTACTCCCAGCGCGGTGACAGGACAGGACAGCCAAAGAGGTGACGGTCTCTCCGTGATCCTGCCGGCCCCTCCACTGTCACTCCCTCGCCTACAAAGGTACAGAGGAGGACGGGGGCCTGGTGGCTTCATCAGCACCTGGAGCTTTGTGAGAAGTGAAAATTCTCAGGCTACAACCCAGACTTACTGAATTGGAGACTTGGGGAGAGGCCTGGCAATCTGTTTTTAACAAACCCTTCAGGTGATTATAATACACATTAGAGTCTGAGACTATGTACATTTAAAATATACATATATATGTATATATGCATATATACTATATATATATATATATCCCACGTTCAAAAGGCTGTTAAATCACGTTGTTTACCCATATCTTCAGAAAAAAAATCACTTCTACTGTCGTGGTAAACAACCTGCTTCCCTATTTATAATGGTCTGGCCCTCTAGCAACTTCAGCGCAAAACTATAGCTAATTTGCCTACAAATGTCAGGTGGTCATAATAATCTGGCCACTCAGTATAAATGATGTCCCAAAAAATTTTATACTCACACTGAATAATTGGTATTTCTCTCTCTCACTATCTCTCTTTCTCTCTCTCTCTCTCATCAATAATTTAAAAAATTTTTAAGAGTAAATTAAAACACACACACACACATTAAAACCAGCATGCCCAGGCCAGTATGGCTCAGTTGGAATGTCGTCCCATGCACCACAGGGTTGCAGGTTCAATTCCCAGTCAGGGCACATGCCCAGGTTTCAGTTCAATCCATGTCCAGGTGTGTGTGGGAGGCAACTAATCCATGTTTCTCTCTCACACCGATGTTTCTCTCTCTCCCTCTCCCTTCCTCTCTCTCTAAAAATCAGTGGAAACATATCCTTGATGAGTATTTAAAAAAAAAAAAACTAAAGCCATCATATTTTTTAAGCTCTAATATGCAGCCAGGCTGAGAACCAGAGCTAGCCAAAGAATTCTATGTGGGGGAGGAGTCCTGGGCTACAGTTTCAGGGTCACCTTTATGCTGAGGACTGTGGGACTTTAAGGTGCAGACATGGTCAAGATTTGTGGAGACTTTTTCAAGACACTGGCTGCGATTATGTCCCTTCTCTCCATGTCCATGGTAGGGACATCCTACTTCTGAGAAAGAACAAAAATGAACTAATGATCCCCTCCACACTAGAAACCTTTCAGAGTTCCAGCTCCATCCCAGCTGAGAATGAACGTAATTAAGATTGAGCCTAAAAATCAGCACAACAGCTGAGCTGGTTGAATATCATCATCATTTTTTCCATAAACAAACAAAACCAATGGGATAAAGTTTGATTCTTTAGTAGAGTTGCATCTACCATGTAAGGAAGTGGAAGAGACAATTATCTAAATAAATTGGTATAGAGCATGGACAATATTTCTAGGAAACTAAATGTACTATTTTTACTAAAATAAAAGAAAATGAAATATAGAATGCTGTTCCACTGCATTAAGCCTATACACTTCAAATCCCTTTGCCTTTATTTTTCTTAAGAAATACAGTAATGGACCAAATCTAATTATCTTCCTCTTTGTTGTGTCTGACTTTGTTAATAAAAGCTTAAATCCATTATTTCTTTTCTTAGGAAAAAAAAAATTAAGCCAGACTACACTTTTTATAAATGGGCAGAGAAAAGGGGACCCCTAGTTCAGTTTAGTTGATTTTATTATAAACACAATCTACATTTATCTAATTTTAAAAGGAGGAGAAGCCCAGCCAGCATGGCTCAGTGGCTGAGTGTCAACCTATGAACCAGGAGGTCACAGTTCGATTCTTGGTCAGGGCATATGCCCAGGTTGTGGGCTCGATCCCCAATGGGAGGCATGCAGGAGACAGCCGGTCAATGATTCTCTCTTATCATTGATGTTTTGATCTCCCTCTCCCTCTCCCTTCCTCTCTGAAATCAATAAAAATACATTTAAAAAATAAAAACAAAAAAGATGCGAACATTTGGTATCTCCACACATATAAAATGTTGGCAAAGGGAGAGGAGGAAGGCCAGCTGTGTGCTCATCACTGTACAAGAGACAGGCTAGCTTTGTCCTGACTTCAGAGGTAAAGAGCCTGAGGACACCTTCCATGGTCCCACTTCTAGTGAATTTCAGAGGTTTGAAATACAGGTTTGTTTGGCTACAAAAACCCATGCTCTCTGTACTATACCAAAGCTGTGTTCTTGGCTGGGATAGTAAATGGTTTAAAATAAAAACAATAAACTATTGTAGAAATGTTGACCCCCATCTTTGTCCCTTCTCACCTCTCAAAAATGCCCACCAAAGGGTGTCTCTAACCAGTACACCATTCATTCACTCAATGAGTCTCTAATATGTGCCAGGTGTGTACTATGGGCTCTGACCACAGCTCCTTATCTACATGGTAGGTATGCAGCAGGTGGGATGGTGGTTTTACTCTGATCTCCCTTTAAGGCTCCACTATGGACACAAATAACAGGGGGTGAGGGTAAGGGCAGGATTGGGGGGATGGGGAGCAATTAGGGGATATGGACACATATGTAATACCTTAATCAATAAAGAAATAATAACAATAATAATAATAATAATAATAATAACATCTAGCTTCCCATACATCTAAACTGGCTTTCATAGACATGACTCCATTTCCAAAAAGCACTTAGCCAATAAAAGCAGTGGTGCCGAGATGCCCAAAGCAGGCCAGCCCAGCGCCTTCCAACATTTCCATTCAGTAGTTTGAACCTGAAAGTCAATACGCTCATCACATTCACTGCCCACAGTGACCAGACATGGTCTCTGGCCCGCCCACAGCTGCGCTAGTAGCATGGCCCGAGTGGGGCCACCGGGCAGCCAGCAGTCCAGGCACCTTATCCCCAAAGGCAAGTCCGCAAATCCAACCCAGAACTCGAGGCGGACCTTGAACTCGCAGCACCAAGGGTTAGTGGTGCCTGGGTGGCAGGGATCCTCAAAGCCTGGCCCTGGGCCTGAGGGCACTGCCCCCAAACGACAGCAAGGGCAGCCCCCTCTGCCTCTCTGCCCCTCTGCCCCACCGCATCGCAGCGTCCCCTCCACCTCCGTGCGGCGCACGCCCTTCTGCCTCGTCCCTCCCGAGTGGGCTGCTAGGACCACCTGCGCCTCTGAAGTCCCGCCTGGTAGCGAAGGGTGATGGGCAGAGGACCAAGGGCCCGTCCAGGGGCGAGGGGAACCCCAGACGCTGGTCCGCGAGCCCGGCATAAGGACAGGTGTCCAAAGAGGAGAACTTCCCACCCCGGGGCCCCGCGGCCTCCCACCCGGGGCCTCCGCGGCCCAGCGCACTTACTGTCAGTCGCCATGGTCCGGCTGGGGCTGCGGGGCGGCCGCGGCGGCTGGGGACCCTGCGCTGAGCCCCGCCAGGCGCGCGCTCCTCGCCAGGCCCCGCGCACTGGGGGCCTCGCCGCTCACAGCCCCTCCCGCCGCGCGCCCCCGCCGCGCCGCCCGCGCCCGCCGCTGCCTCCCACCGCCGGCCCTCCGGGCCCTGGGAGCCCAGCCCGGCGGGCAGAGCTCAGGGAGCTGTGGGCGCCGGGCAGCTGACCCACCCCACCCCCGCTTCGCAGCATCCGCCCCCCCACCTCCCCACCCCCAAGACAATGAATGCAGCAACTTGGAAACGCTCTCCTGGCCACGCCAGGGCCACTTCTCCAGGCTCCCTTTCCCATTACAGCCCGTTTCCAGCTCATTCCTGCCTCGAGCTTCCTACCTGTGGCTTGGGACGCACGGATCAGAGCTTAAGCCCATTGGGTGTGGAGGGCAATGCTGAGCCAGGTGCTGACGTGAACTGTTTGGGAAACCTGCCCTACACACCGTCCTGGTCGGTCCCAAGGTCCTGTGCTCCTCGTGCTACCATCTATGTTGTCTCCAATGGGAGAAGAGCATCTGGCACACAGTAGGCTCTCAGTTAATATGTGCTGAGTGGGTGACTATGTGACTGCAGGCCTGCATGAGTAAATGAATGAATGGCCGACTAACTGATTGGATGCCAACCGGATGAGCAATTAATTGGCATAGGATCAGGGGCCAAACCACAGCCCTGCCAGCTGACTAGAAGAGGACTCTAGAGTCAGTGGATCAGCCTGATGAGTGAGCCTGGCCGCTTTGTGCCTCACAGGCCATTTGTGTTTCAGGATGGCTCTGCACTGAAGCTGTCTATGAAAGCTGAATACATCTTCTTGACGTCCAGAAACCAATTTCTGATGGGCTCTTGGTATGTCATGGGGAATGGTACATGAGAACCCCAGGTCCTTATGTAAAGAATCAAATGGCTCAAACGTGTGTCACTTCTTACAGATACAATCAGTTTGGTGCACTTGGGGATGCACATTCCCCCAATCAATGAGGGGCACCCAGCCCTGGGCTAGACGCTGAGAAGACACTGGAGTAGGTGTCACCAGAAGCAGCTGCCATTTGGCTGGGCAGACACAGGAAGCAACCAGAGAACAAGACAGGCGGGCATCCTTTGTGGTGAGGTCACAGAGCACAGATACGGGAGCCGCGGGTATCCTGAGTGGGCTCACATCCAGTCAGCACATCTGGAGTGGGACCGAAGGGACCGGTGTGTTATTGTTTGTTTTTAATATCTGTGTGTTTAGCATAGGTGATTCTCAAAGCACCCCCTAGTTATCCACCACAGAGATCTGGCCCATCTATCTTTCACAACAGCGCTCTGTGGCAGGCCACGAAGCCAAAAGATTTGAAATGGATTATGTGGGAAAAGGAGGGGGAAAGAATTAAAAATGAGCCTGGTGCTTTGAACTATTTGAAGCTCAGAAATCAGGAGATGAAGCTGGTTTGAAGGGAAAGATGGGTGAGTTGGCATTGGACTCATTTGAAGAGTCAATAGGACATTGTGAGGCTCTTTACTTATTAATTGAAGCTACTTTTCTAAGACAAAGGAAAAATTGTAAGTCAAAGTATAATTTTAATCAATGTACTCTGAGTGACCCGTTAGGTAGCAGGCTCATCAGATGATGGGCCTGGAGCCAGGTGTCAGATGAGAAGGGGTTAGAGTCAGTAGGTTGTAAAGAGGTGAAGGCCCACAGTAGAGAGAATTCTCTCAAAAAGTTTGGCAGGGAAGGAATGAAAGGGGATGGAGAGCTTTAGAGTAGAGCAGGATTGAGGGAAGACTGGGGTTTTGTTTATTTAAGATAGAGCATTGTTCAGCAGGAAAGACATTTCTGTCTGCATATTCAAGTACATAAGAGGAGAAAAGTGCACTTTTCTAATAACTAAATTAACTTTGGGGCCCAAGTCCCCATTCTACCTGTTGTTATGAAGTTTCGTTTTAGTCAGGTTTTCCTCAGGCAATTCAGAGTTTTCCTTTTGGAGGAATGGGTTGGATGGCACCCGGGCTGTGAGGAGGTCTCTGGCCCCGGGCACTGTGCCCACACTGTGTGGAATCCTATGTCTGGACTTATGAGCTCATCACACCTCCTCAGACGTGGCTGGCCTCCCGTAATCAGTCCGTGAGTGTGGCGTCCACAGCTCTGGTCTCTTGCCCACACTCAAAGCCTCTCCAAGTCTGACTGTTCCTCCTTGACTTTCCCCTGGGGAAATACGGCTATTTGCCCACTTCATTCTCTGGAAATCTATGAAATCTCAGGCCTTTCTAACCGGCCACACAACCATTCCTTTCTTGCCATTCCCTTACCATGGTGGCTAAGGGGAACTGTATACTTCACCAACAAACAAGATGTTTAATATGATTGTGAGACAAAGGTTCCCTTAGGTCTCAACTTCTCCAACTTGTTAGTTCAACCTCCACCCCCCAAGCCCTTGGCAATGGGCCTTTTCTCTAAGAAAGGGAGTGGGAAAAGTGAGTATGGGACGTTTTCAACTCCATGTAACTGCATCAGGGTGGCCTACGCAGTAAGAACTGCTTATTATCTCATATAACAAGGAACACAAAGGTGGGTGGTCGCATGGTTGGTTTAGCATCGCAACAACATCCTGAAGACTCAGCCTCTCTCCATCTTCCTACTCTGCCATCTGCAATCTGTCAGCAGGTCCCCTTCATGATCACAATAGATTGCTGCAGCACAAAACTTCATGTCCTCACATGACAACATTCCAAAAGTCGGGGAGAGGACATACTTCCTTATCTCTGTTTATTAATGAGGACAATCTTTGTAAAAGCCCTCAGAAGCCTGCTCCATCAATTCTAGCTGCAATTAAGGCTGGGAAAGCCAGTATCTGTTCTTTTCAGCTTTTATGACATGTAGTGGGTTGTGCCAGCAAGGAAGAAGGGGGTAGGGGAGAGAGTTGGCCTCACTATCAATGTCTGCTTTTATCTTCTCATATCCCCAGTAGAATCTCACCTCATTTCTCTCCTTAATGACCCTTCCTCTCTCCATGGCCCAGGAAATCTATATCTTAAGGAACTGGAAAACTGACTCTTAAAAGATCCTGTATTCTTGCAAATCTTTGTATCTTTTACTTGATCCTTAGCTTTTAAAATTTAAAAGCCAAGATTTGGGTTCCTATGGTTCTCTTAAATGCCAGGGTCTAGTTAGAGTCAGGGAGACCCATAGGGTAAATGAAATTACATAACAGGAATAAAAAATACATGTCAGTATCGAGCTAGTATGACAGTGGTTCCACGGGAAGGAGCCATTGGAGGAGAGAATCTAAAGCAGTGGTTCTCAACCTGTGGGTCATGACCCCTTTGGGGGTCGAACAACCCTTTCACAGGGGTCACCTAAGACCATCGGAAAACACATATATAATTACATGTTGTTTTTGTGATTAATCACTATGCTTTAATTATGTTCAATTTGTAACAATGAAATTGGGGGTCACCACAACATGAGGAACTGTATTAAAGGGTCGCGGCATTAGGAAGGTTGAGAACCACTAAGAGAGGCAGGAATTGGCGTTGGCTGAAAGAGTGGCTGGCATCGCCAGCATAGGCAGAGTTTTACCTTAGAGAGAAAGACCCATTTTCATCTCAGAAACTTAAGTTGAAACAAAGGAAGTAATGATGCAAAAGGATTTTGTGGTTGGAAGAAGGAGCTTGAGGGAGCTTAGGCATGCTACATGGTCTGAGTTATCTATAATGTGGGATGTATGCTTAGTTGCCAAGGAAGGAAGCAGAGATGAGGTTGAGGACTTAGGACAGCAGGAAAGGTTTACTTGCTGGGAAAGCAGGTAATGGAAGGAGATGGGACTTGAACAAAGGCCAAAATAAGGAGGGGTTCCAAGTCACTGTATCCTCGCCACAGCCAGCAGCAGGGCTGAGGGTGGGGGTAGTTGGAGGGATACATGAAGCCACAGCAGGGGTAAGGATGGCCTGGGGGGGATAAAGAGAGGTCCAGAGCCTATAGACCCTGAGGATGGTAAGTAGGAAGACAGGTTCAAATTGGGGAACGTTAGCTTTGGAGTGTACACAGGAGAAAGGACAGGACTAGCAATCTATATATATAAAAGCCTAAGTGACCAGTCAACTATTGAACCAGTCGACCGATTGACCAGTCGCTATGACGTGCACTGACCACCAGGGGGCAGATGCTCAATGCAGGGGCTGCCCCCTGGTGGTCAGTGCACTCCCACAGCGGGAACACCGCTCAGCGAGCTTACCAAGCGGCAGCAGTGGCAGGCACAATGGGGCCAGAATGAGCAGGAATGGTGTGGCGCCCAGCTCAGGCTCGGGCTCCCCCCCCTCTTCACCCCCCCCCCCCAGCTGCCTGCTGCTTCGCACACTACTACATCCCTCGGGGTCCCGGATTGCGAGAGGGCACAGGCCAGGCTGAGGGACCCCACCAGTGCATGAATCTGTGCAACGGGCCTCTAGTTGATTATAAAATGTTTTAGCTAAGGTACAAATTGATGGTCAGCAGATGGGAACCATCCCCTACCCCCTTCCCTAATTGCCAGTTTATAGTCACGGGAATATAAAGCATAGCATGGGAAATATAGTCAATACTATTGCAATAACTATGTATGGTGTCGGATGGGTTCTAGACTTTTGGGGTGATCGCTTCTTAAGTTACAGAAATACCTAATCACTATGTTGTACACCTGGAACTAATACAATATTGTATGTCAACTGTAATTGAAAAATAAAATTTTTTAAAATAATTTTAAAATAAAGTGTTTTAGGTAAGGTAATTTATGATTATTGCAAGGCTCTTCTGACTTATTATTTGCCATAATTGTGATTCAGATGTCACCATCTACATTACTTGAGTTTATTTCCAGTGTAAGACAGGACATTATCGCTGACACACACTGCATGGAAATTACCATATAGGCTCTCTGACCCTTGGCCTATGGCCACATCCTGTTGACTTTATCAACACTCAGGCTATCACAAGCAGTGAGGGCAGGGAAGGGGAAAGGGCTGAAGCCACACACCCAGTGGGTCTGCGTCGCTGTGGAGACTATTTTTGGTTGAAATGGCCATTGCTTCGTCTCTTTGTTAGAGGGATGAAATAGAAAACTTACTTTAACTATGATTTATGCACGTAGCTGGCAAGCTACTGAGCATTTTATCTGACGAGAGAAGACTTTTTGATTGTTTTGTGTAAAACTTGACTTAGATTTTCAGTCTATCTGTCCTCAGCTTCTGAATTCAAATGCTTCAGTACATTCAAACACGGCATGGTAATAAACCAATGAAGCTTTTCCAACTTCTTCCAAGCCATCGGGTATTATGGCACTAAATTATGATCATATAGCACCTGGGTGACTTAAACGACTTAATAAATTCCCAAAGAATACTAAGTGGAATCTTGGTAACCTAGGAGACACTCAGGGCACAAACCCTGTGAAGGTTCAATAACTTCTGGATAAGTAGGGGGCTATGGTTTCATTCATTTTTGCAGCAAAAACTGTCAGGGATGCAACCCTTGGCAGAAGGAGAGATCCACGCCTATACAACTGTGCCCTGCGTGCGCACCCCTGTCCATGGAAAGCCTGAGTTTGACAAACTGAGGAATCAGAGACCGGAGACTGGGCTCTCAGGGTGGTTGGGAAATCAAGATGGGAAATACCTGAAAGCAGCAATTACAGAGAAGAGAATAAAAACCCCAAAATGTGAGAGTGAAACCCCTACAATCTTAGGCCACAAGCAGTGCAAGAACTCCACTGAATCCAGGGCCAAATACCAGTAAACTGCTGCAGAGCGGAGAGTGCTGAGCAGGTATTTCAGCAGCTGCCCACTCAGGCGTCTCCTGAGTTCAAACTCCAAGCCCTGCCAGGACAGAGCAATGTGGCAAACACTTTAGGCTTTCCATGAAAACTTGAGAAGGGCCACATACCAGGACTAAGTATTTGCCATAAAACTGAGGACAAAAACAAAACAGATCCAGCTAACAAAGCCAACAATCAAACCTCTAGAAGTTTAAGATGCTCTGTCAGTAATATAACCATCTCCTAGAACAGTGGTTCTCAATCTTCTGGCCCTTTAAATACAGTTCCTCATGTTGTGCCCCAACCATAAAATTATTTTCATTGCTACTTCATAACTGTAATGTTGCTACTGTTATGAATCGTAATGTAAATATCTGATATGCAGGATGGTCTTAGGCGACCCCTGTGAAAGGGTCTTTCGACCGCCAAAGGGGTCGCAACCCACAGGTTAAGAACCACTGTCCTAGAACAACATTCAACATGCTTTAGAGAGAGGTAAGAGTCCAGCACCTCTAATATGAATCATCAGACAATAACTACTAGATGGAGGGTGTGGGAGGGGGACAGGAAAATGTGACCCATAGTCTACAGGGAAAAAAATCAGTCAACTGAAACACATACATTGATGACCCAAATGTTGGAACTAGCAAAGACTTCAAAATAACTAGATAACTATATTACACAATCTGCAGTAAAAGATGGATATAATGGGTAAAGAAATGGAGAATTTAAGCAGAGATATGAAAATCATAAAAAAGAACTATGGAGACATCCAGAATTTGAAAAATCCTACATCTAAAATTTAAAAGTTATGGATGAGATTAACAGCAGATTAACCCTTTGCGGTCCAATTTTATTTTTGGAATTCAAACTGTCTGGTCCAAATTAATTGAAGGGATTGAATGGTGAACCGGTTTGCGGTGTCTCAGCCTCGACATTGGACTTGCTCCTAGTGCCGGGTCTGTCGAGTCAGCCCCCACGTTGGACCGAAAAGGGTTAAATACATGAGAAGAAAGGATCTGTGAACTTGAAAACAAGTTGAAAGGAATCATCCAGTCTGAAGAACAGAGAAAAATTATGGTGGGAAAAAGGTCACAATAACTTGTGGGACTGTATCAAACACACATGTAAATAAAGTCCCAAAAAGAGAAGAGTGAGACCAATGCAGAAAAACACGTATGATAGACTGAGAAAATAAACCACAATAGACACACGTCAAACCGCTGAAAACCAAAAATAAAGAAAAAAATATGTTTTAAAACAGCCAGAAAAAAAGGGAATAGCAGTGAGAATTAAAACTTCTCATCAGAAACAATGAAGGCTGAAGACATTGGAATAATCTTTAAAGTGCTAAAAGAAAAAAAGCTGTCAACTTAGAATTCTAAAGCCAGAAAAACTATCTTTCAAACATGTAAGTGAAATAAAGACATTTTCAGACCAACAAAAGCTCACAGAATTTGTTTTCAACAGAGTTGAGCTACAAGAAATTAATATTGAAAGAAATTCTTCAGAAAAGGAAATTTATTCCAAAATGCAAGCACAGATTTGAATGGAGGAAAGAAGAGCATTGTAAAAGCTTCATATTATTATTATTTTTTTATTTAAAACAAGAAAATGTATAACGAGATTTATAACACAGAGAAATAAAATATATAACACTGTCACAAGAGATAGAAGGGGGTTTAAATGGAATTATATTAAGTGAAGGCTATCCATCCCTGTGCCACCCAGGCAGTCTGGCCTCCAAGCAATTTCTCTTAACCACTGTGCAATGCTGCTGTTTGTCAAATGAACACTTTTGTCACTACTTGATTCTTTCACCAAGTTGCAATACTGACAATAATGTATAGCATCATTATCATTTTAATCAAATCATGATTGAATAGAGAAATCCTTAAGATTCCAAAGGCCTGTCCTGCTCACAACCTCTTCTAAGTTGCCAGAGTGGGTCCTTCCACATACTTGGCTGTGCCCTCTTGCCTGTGACACTGCTATACTGGCCACAATTGACTGTACCAGGAATTTGTGCCTTAAAGACAGTCATCCTCTGGGTGGACATCAGAGAGACCAGAATGACACAGTAATCTGTGCCCAATCAGGGGGTTCTCTTTTGGATTATAACTAGTAGAACCAATCAGACCTCTTTCAGAGGCAAAAGTAGCAGAGGAAATGTGCAGAGACAAGCTGGAAAACACTGGAATAAGAGTGTGCATATTGTGACTATATAGCAATGGACATCTATTTCAAGATGAGGCTACAACCGGGCCATCCAGACTGCACTACATGGCAAAGACCTATTTTTTCAGCTTTCCAAAAAGCTGTGCTTTGATGAGATAAGGGACTTACTGTACTCTATATTCTTTTATTATTATTATTACTAGTGGCCTGGTGCATGAAATTTGTGCACAGAGTGGGGGGTTCCCTCAGCCCAGCCTGCACCCTCTTGCAATCTGGGACTGCTGGCTCCTAACCGTACATCTGCCTGCCTGCCTGATCTCTCCTGTCTCTGCCTGCCTGATTGTCCCTAACTGCCCTCCCCTGCCACCCTGATCTCGCCCCCAACTGCTCTCCCCTGCTGGCCTGATCTCGCACCCAACTGCTCTCCCCTGTCGGCCTGATCTCGCTCCCAAATACCATCCCCTGCCAGCCTGGTGGCCCCCTGCTGGCCTGATCTCACCCCCAATGGCCCTCCCCTGCTGGCCTGGTCTTGCCCCTAACTGCCTCTGCCTGTCTGATCGCCCCTAACTGCCCTCCCTGCCAGCTTGATCTCGCCCCCAAATGCCCTCTGCTGCCAGCCTGATTCGCTCACAACTGCCCTCCCCTGCCGGCCTGATCTCGCCCCCCAACTGCCCTGCCCTTGCCGGACAACTTCGTTTTAATTGGTTGGTTTCTATGCCAGTCAGCATCAAAAGCTCTGCCTCCTAGGCAGCCATTGGCTCCTCACAGTTCACCCAGATTTGGTTCTGATTGGTCGGTTTCTATGCCAGTCAGCGTCTCCAGGCCTATCTCTAGGCCTGATCAGAGCGGTTGGGCTGATCAGCAGCCCCCGCAGAGACCCAGAGAGAAAGAGAAAGAGAGGCAGGGCTGCTGGTGAAGCCCGGAGAGAAAGAGAGAGGCAACGGCTGATCAACAGCTGCCATGGAGGCTGCGGATCAGACCCTGCCTCTCTCTGGGCCTGATCCACAGCCCCCTCAGCAGTCAGTGCTGGGTCGCAGCACCCGCAACAGCGGCAGTCAGTGCTGGGTTGCCATGGCAACCCAGTACTGACTGCAGGATCTGTCGAGCCTTCGGTCGGTCGTTACGAACCCTGGGTTTTTATATATTAGGATTATTATTATTATTGATTTTAGAGAGAGAGGGAAAGAAACATCAACATGAGAGTGAAGCATCAATCAGTTCCTTCCTGCATGGGCCCCACCAGGATCAAACCCAAAACCTTTCAGTGTATGGGACAACACTCCAACCTGAGCCACACCTGCCAGCGATGTCCTCTACATTTTTAAAATAAGCCTCCAGCATTTTAGGTAACATGCCTTTGTTCCTTGCAACCTCAAGGAGTCTGTTCAAATTTATCCAAAAAAAAAAAAGCCAGACCTGCAATATACAGCACATTAAACCAAATGATTCAGGAATAAAAAACATGTAAAAAGGGGTTATATAGCCAGAGGCACTGGCATTTACTTCAATACAGGGAATTTTTAAATGTGTTATGAAAATTACTACATAGTAGTTCAAAGATAAATGAAAATGTGAATAGTTAAGCACCCACAGAGTCCTCTCAATGCCATTTTAAAAACAAGCAATCTCCAAACTATAATTGAATTCAAGAATCAAGGGCAAATTTGGGAAGGCATTGATATCTCTGCATATTTTCCTACACTTTTTATGTCAAAGCTAAAGTGATAAAGATCACTTTCAGCTCATAAAGATCCCTTTTAAAGATACCTCAGTTAAAGACATTTTCCCTCTATATGTATCTGTGAATCTTTTTGTCATAACCAAAATCGGCTATTAGGAAGAGGATATATATCGTATCTAATTCAACTTGGAAAAAGAAAACCAGGCGCTCCTTAAATTGTCAACTGAGCCATAAAGGTTTGTCTCACATCAATCTGAGGATCTTGGTAAACACATAAGCTTTCAATTATTCTGACTTAAGAAAATCACATGAAACACTAATAACCACTCTGGATTCCTTAGCATCCCAGTACATTTAAAAAGCTTACACTTTCCGGTGGTAATTATTTTGAAGTTTAGCATTCACAGCATTTTCAAAGCAGTACACAGTTCTTAGTATTTTTGACAAGTCAGTAATACAGCTCTGAATTTACAGCTGAGAAAAGGATTTAAACAAAACGAAATTAATGTTTTAAGGTTACACAATGAATCAGTGGCAGAAGTAGGATACAAATTTTTGACTTTATAGTTTCCAGATGAGAAAAATACAAGTATTCAAACCATTTTAGATAAATGAATTTTCAATGCATTTTCCCTATGATATCACTGTCCTAGGAATCCCTGTAGAAGACAAAGTCTTTGCCTAAATGTTGGCTCATTATCCCTCCTCTGGCAGTAGACAATACCTTGCAGGTGGTACAACTGTGTTTGTTTCAGGGAAAGAGCACTTTAATTGGGTGTTAAAGAGATTGGGAGTGTTTCCCACACTGAATGCACCCACTCAGTTAGGAAACCTCTGAAGCATTAAGAGAAAGAGGTTAGAAACCCAGATGGGAGCTTAGGTGTGCATACAACATAAACCCATAACAGTACCAGAAAGGAAACAAAGACAACACAAAAGGATTGCTCATACAGAACTGCATACTTCTGAAGAAATAAATTACAATACTTTATTTTCAAAGTGAAAAGTATTCCCCCAATAAGCATCCATACAAGCTCCATTTTCTTCATGGTCCCACTTCTTTTATTCACAGTTTGTTTTTTAGATCCTCCAAGTCAGTCTGGCATATAACGTTAACACTACTATAATTCCAATTCTCTACTTTGAACAACACTTTCATATATTAAGATTTCTGAAAGCTAAGTGGTATGATTTTAAAATACAGCTTGCTTATGAACACTGCTACATGCTTCTTCCCTTACAAAACATTAATGCAGTAAATATTTAATATTAAAATCATTTATTTATGACTTGGTGCAGTTATTTTATTATAATTAAGTTGAAAATGTAAACAGCTTAATTTAATAGGTAACTAGTATTTTAACACAGTTTGATTCTGAAAACCCAGTTAAACACAAATATTTTCTATTTTAACCCTGTTCAATAAGTTTCAAATTATTCACACAGCATTTTCATAATATATTCATGAAAAACTTGCTACCAGCTAAAGCATTACATTGTCAGATGTAACTACATAACTCACATCTGCTTAATATAATTTTATTACTTTTATCTGCCTTTCTACGTTTTCTGTTAAGATTCAGGCTGTATTCAACTGACAATTACAAAGATTACCTGTGTAATGGAGGGTGTGGAGTCCCTTGCAAATACTGTTAGTAGGAATGTAAATCGGTAGTCTTTTTGGAGTTCAATTTGGCAACAATTATCAAAATGAGGCATATGTGTGTGTGCGCGCGCACAACCACATGCACACACACACACACACACACACACACACACACACAATTTGACGGGCAAATTAATGTGCTCACATAAGTGAGCCAAGATATGCACAAAAAGGTCAACCCAGCATTGTCTGAAATAGTGAAAAATGAAATGAACCCACCTGTGCCGAAGAGGTACTAGAGCAGGCCTTGAGACTGTCACCCTTGGGAAGGCTTGCTTGCCAGGCTGGCCTTTGACTAGTGTCTGGGAACTTGGCTGGTGAACAGTTTCCTGCATTGACATAAAGCTTTCCCCAAGGACCCAAACCTGGAAGGACCTAGTAGCCATAATGGAACTGATGTACTTCAGCATATAACCCAGGGTCACTCGCACTGAGACTCAACTGGCTTTAAAATAAACTTTCCTTATTGTTTAAGCCATTTCGAAATAGCTTAATGCTTGCAGCCAAAAGTACTCCCCAGGATTTCCGTTTCCGTTGGCTTATGTGAAATGACAACTACAGGCCAGAGTCTGTTTTTGTATCTAAATGTACCACTTACTAACTTTGTGAATGTGGGGAAGGCATCCTGAGGTACTTTCTTCATTTTTCATGTGAAATGATACCTTGTATTTTATTAGCATTGTTATGAAAAAACAGAGGGCTACTCACTGTCTTAGCTGTACAAGGTTTGTAAACTTTAATGATCAGACAAGTTTATTCAAATAACCTGGTATATAAGTGGCCAATAATGGCTCCATATCTCCAACTGCTCCAGCCCTAGAATATTTAAATCCCAGAAGCTCTGCTCAATGTCCACATTATGAAAACTGCACCATCTATTACCGGAAACATCTTAAGTCAGTCATGGGAAACAATTTTGTTTAGTAGCTAGCATGATGACATAGATTCTAATAAATCAAAGTCTTACTTGGGCTAGTGTTAGCATTTTGACTTTAAAAGATTACAGATATCGCCAGAACTGGTTTGGCTCAGTGGATAGAGCGTCGGCCTGCGGACTGAAAGGTCCCAGGTTCGATTCCAGTCAAGGGCATGTACCTGGGTTGCGGGCACATCCCCAGTAGGAGATGTGCAGGAGGCAGCTGATCGATGTTTCTCTCTCATCGATGTTTCTAACTCTCTATCTCTCTCCCTTCCTCTCTGTAAAAAATCAATAAAATAAAAAAATAAAAAAATAAAAGATTACAGACATCACACACAGTCATTCACTACACACTTGTAGAATTCCTGAATATACAATGCTGGAAAAATGCATGAATAAAAGCAACTGTAAGACAGGCTGAGCACACATGATGTGGAAGTGATCTGCCACTGGCAGCAACTTAACATGGCTCAAGCAATCTCCATTTAAATGTCTCAGATAAGAAATTAACAGGGAGGCACATTCAGGAAGCTATAGAATTTTTTTCTGAGTACCAACTATTCTGTACCACAGACAAATTCTGAAATTTACATTGCCACTCTTAAAGGTTTCATCAGAAATAATATTTAAATGTACTTAATGTACTTACTAATCATGTTATAATATATGTGTGTGTGTATATATATGTGTATATATAGAGAGAGACATACATATATCTATACATATATAAACAGATATATAAACACATACGTATATCTATACATATATAAACATACATAAATGTTAGGTCAAAGGGAGCTTTAAAACAAGCACCAAAAAATATTTAATTGATCACAGAAGTAGAAACTGAGCTTCCTAAGATATCAATCACATAAGTTACTGACCACATAAGTTTCATATATTAAAAACTAAAGCAAATAAGGCAAAAACTTTAATGTGCTTAACCATACAATATACAAAATAAATCCATCACCAGAGTGTAGATACAAAACAATTAGGCATTTACATGCAATTAACATTAATAATTCAAGAAAAAAAGATTTTAAATATAATAATATTACCAAAACTGTACTAACATAGTGTAATAACACAAAAGCTGTAGGAAATATTAAAAATCTGCAAATAACAGGATTACTCTATAATATTATAAATCAAAATTTTCCCTCCTTACACAAATTTCATAAAAAAATATGTTGAAAATAAATTTGAGTAAGTTCTTACTCTCAGTATGTGTCTTTTGGTTCTGGAACTATATTAAAGTATTGCCATGTCAAAGATATCACCTAAAGATTCCCAGAAGGATCGTCTTTAATAGTGGCAGTCTTCCTGTTCCATACACAGAATGTAACTCTGCTGTCGGAAAGCTCAAAATTGAACTACACCAGCCTCTTTGTTCTGGGTTTTCTTTTCCTCTTGAGTGATGTGACCTCTAAAAATATAAAATTAAGAAGGCTGTCAGGTCTAAAAAAATAATAATAACATACATTGAAACTATACAGATGTTTAATTGGTATTAAATAAGAATGCCAACACATCAAAACTCCAACAAGAAATCTTAAACCTGACATATACATGATTTTTTCCTCAAAATGATATTGTAGTTGAAAACTTACTAATGTAGACTCTAGTCATCCTAAATCCTACTTAACAATAAGCTACTTTGAAGATGTTTCATATGGATATGCCCTTCCTATAATCAGCATGGATCCAGTGTGCCAATCTGAAAGGTATCCAGGCCAGTGCTAAGAGAGATGAAGAGCCAAGGATTTCAGTTTCACTTCACTTAAACCTAAAATGTATCCCAGGACACTAGTACCATACATCTTTTTGGCTACCACAGCAGACACCAGATCCAACACGAAAATAGGTGTCCATCTAGAAATAGCTGTAAACCTAATAGTTACTGGTAATTAAAAACAAAACAACAGAAGATACAAAACCATAAAAAATGAAAAGAAATATTCCCCACCAGTGCAAAATAAAAGGGGAGTAACAGGAAAAGGAATAAGAAAGGACAAAGGAAAAATTAAGAGAAAGGAAAGAGACTGCTAGAAGAGAACAGCAGTCAGGATAGAGTGCAGCAGGCCCCATGAACAAACTATCCGGAGTAGAGCAAGTCACAGGTCTGGAAGAGACTTCGTTAAAAAGATGAAATTGCCCTGGCCTGTGTGGCTCAGTTGATTGGGCATTTGTCCCATGAATGGAAAGGTTGATGGCTCGATTCCTGGCCAGGGCACATACCCTGGTTGTGGGCTCGATCCCCGGTAGGGGGTGTGCAGGAGGCAGTTGATGGAGAAACATCAATGTTTCTCTCTCTCCCTCTCTCTAAAAACCAAATTTTAAAATCTTAAAAAAAAAAAGATAAAACTGATAAAATGCCTAATGTGTTTGAGCATCAAGAGGAGATTTATACAATTGAAGAGTGGTCTGGGGGTAAATCAGTGATAAGAACATGAAAAAAAAAATCAGGCAAAAAAGTTAACTCTCTAGGGAAAAAAATAAACACATAGATTAAGAAAAAATCATAGTCTATTCCATGGCCCTCCTGCCGATAATGTTTTGTAAATGCTGAATACCAATACAATTAAAATAATAATTATATTGGGCGGGTGGGGCTGGGAAGTGTTCATGTTTTTGGGGTGAGAGGCGAAGAATATGAGAGAATTAAATCCTCGCCTTCCTCAGTGGGAAGCCAATAGATAATCCACAGAATTGAACTATGAAGAAATGGCAATATAAACATGTTATTTAGAGACACAAAGGTAATTAGTAATGGGGTTAAAAGTGTTGTCTCTGGGGATTAGTAAGTCAGAGTTAGAAGACTGGTTTCTTATGAGTACTATAAAATTATTTGAATTGTAAAATAAATTATGTGCATATGTAATAACTAGTGGCTCTCTGCATGAAGATTCACGCAATAGGCCTTCCTTCCCCTGGCTATCGGCACTGGTTTTTCTCCGGCACCCAGGACCCAGGCCTTTGGTCCGGCCACAGCAGCGAGGCTTGGCTTCTCTGCTGCGGCTGCTCCCAGCCCCTCCTTTTATTTTATTTCCTAGCTCCTCCAGCGGAGCCCAGGGCGGACTGGAAGCCTGGGTTGCCCCCGGTAACCCAGGCCCCCAGCCACTCCTTGAGTGGAGCCCAGGACCCTAGACCCTCCTTGAGCAGAGCCCAGGGCGGGCTGGAGGCCTGCCCCCAGCCACTCCTTGAGCGGAGTACAGGGTTGGTGGGAAGCTTGGCTTCCTCCGTCGCCAGGAGCAACCCAAGCCTCCTGCTCCCTCCAGCTCTGTGGCTGCCACCATCTTCAGTCATCTTCAGTCTTCGCTCTGTGCCTGCATATGCAAATTAACTGCCATCTTTGTTGGGTTAATTTGCATAGTCACTCTGACTGGCTGGTGGGTGTAGTGGAGTGGCAGAGTGATGGTTAATTTGCATATTTCCCTTTAATTAGTGTAGATGATTAATGAAAACCAAATTTTTAATAAAAACAAGCTGATAGATTTTCAAACAGGACTTGTCAGCTGGCCTAAGGTATGTGTGTGATTAATAGTTTACACACAGTAAAAGCCTGCAAGCAAGACTGGAGAGAAGCTAAGATCTGAAATTCACCACAAGACTGTAAAGGACTGTTATATGCTGACATAAGCAAACCACAGAAATGCTCAGATTTCTGAGGGAACAAATAATCCCTTTTAATTGTCTATTCTGTCTTCCACATGCTTCTACAGCACCCTGCTTCTCTTTACCATCATGTACTGGCTTATTTTCCTCCCACACTAAACTTTAAGGTCCTTGGGGACACAGACTGATATCAATCATTCAACAAATATTTATTTAGGTCCACTATGGGCCAGTCACTGTACTCAGATCCACTCAGATCTACAATCACAGTGATTAAAATAACATGGTTCTTAAATTATTAGAGTATATATCTTTATACACTATGAGAATTTAGCTAAGTACTTGAAAAACAAGAGGCACCCAATAAATGCTTGATGAATAAATACATAGCCCAAATGAAAAAAGTCATTGCCCAGCTGGTGTGGATCAGTGGTTGACTGTCGACCTATGAACCAGGACGTCATAGTTCAATTCCCAGTCAGGGCATATGCTCAGGTTGCAGGCTCAGTCCCAAGTGTGGGGCATGCAGGAGGCTCATCAATGATTCTCTCTCATCATTGATGTTTCTATCTCTTTCCCTCTCCATTCCTCTCTGAGATCAATTCAAAACAAAAATTTTTAAAGAAAGTCATTAGGCATTATCCTAATACATATTACATTCATTATCATTGATGGATTACCAATTACTACTCTTAAGTGTCTACATTAACAGTATGATTAATACTAAAATTCTCCAATATGCCAAAGATAAAAACAAGAACACAGAACCAACCATCATGATCTTTAAAGGTTCTAAACCTTAATGCTCTAAGCATAGCTTTCTTTCCCAGTTTGACAAAACCTCATCTGTACCTGTTTCACTCTGACTTCCATCCTCCTCATCCTCCTCTGTAATAACAGGCATACTCAGACTCAAACATCTATCTTCCTTATGTACATTCTGCTTGTCATCTGGAAATAAACAAAAAAAGTGGTTTTATATCAAAAAGAATGTTAATCTTTAAGAAAAAAAAGTATTTATACAAATAATGCCACTATTATAAAAAGTAGATGTTTAAACTAAAAGCTAAAACTGTAACGGTAAGCAGAAATATGCATGTTAAAATATATATCTTTAAGTATTAATACATTTATATTTATGCTTTGAAATAGTCACTAATTCTTCCATTAAAGAAAATGAAGGAAAGGGGAAGAAACAAAATTAGCCAAATACAGATATCGTATTTAATCCTTGTCACACACAGCACAGTATGTTATCTGCTGCTATCGGGATAACCACATGTGTTACTTTGACTATATTAATTAATGACAAATGTAATTTTAAAGTTAATAGCCTTGTTTTTGAATGAAGACACACTTCCTTTTATCACCACATATTTTTATCACCAAGACATATTTCTCTAGTTATAATTTGCCATTGACTTTGCATTTTCCAAAACAATGGAGGTTTTCTACATCAACCTTCTGTTATCTGAAGAAATATCCTATTCAGCCCTCATCGGTTTGGCTCAGTGGATAGAGCGTCGGCCTGCGGACTGAAGGGTCCCAGGTTCGATTCCGGTCAAGGGCATGTACCTTGGTTGTGGGCATATCCCCAGTAGGGGGTGTGCAGGAGGCAGCTAATTGATGTTTCTCTCTCATCGATGTTTCTAACTCTCTATCCCTCTCCCTTCCTCTCTGTAAAGAATCAACAAAAAATCAATAAAATATATTTTTTTAAAAAAAAGAAATATCCTATTCAAATTTATCAGATATCATTGTCAGATCAGGTCTCATTTAGCACATAACACCAGGCCTCTACTATGTTAATAAGTACCTGTTAGCACCATGTCCCAAGAGCAACCCCCTCCCAAGAATCACTATTTATTCCTTATTAGAGGCCCGATGCACAAAAATTCGTGCAAGAGTAGGCCTTCTTTCCCCCGGCTGCCCGCACCAGCTTCCTTCTGGCACCCAGGACCTGGGCTTCCCTCCTCCTGCCACCAGCAGGCACCCGGGACCCCGGCTGGCTTGACCCCAGCTGGCTTCGCCTGGGCCCCATCTTCATCAGAAAGGACATCCGGAATGATGTCCAGAAGATGTCTGGTCTAATTAGCATATTACCCTTTTATTAGTATAGATGCTTCCTCATTCTTCTCCATAACACTTCTACTGCCTGACATACTGTATATTTATTTGTTTCTTTACAGTCTGCCTCTCCCACTAGGATGTAAGCCTCACAAGGATAGGTTTTGGTTTAAGTTGATGTACTCCAGCACTTAGAAAAGTGCCTGGCATATAGTAGAGCTTCAGTAAGTATTTGTTAAATGATTACATATGATTCAGCTATTTTATAATAAAATATTTCATACAAGTATCTATACTAATAATAGCCTAGATGGTAGTCATGCCCTCACATCGTCACAAGATGGCCATCACAAGATGGCTGCACACACAGCAGAGTTGGGGCCCAGCGGCCACTCTGCACGGTGAGGCCTGGGGGTCCCACGGCTCCGCGTGGCACGGAAGAGACCGGTCCCAGCGTCTCCGCCACCTTGCGCAGAGGAGGCAGGTTAAGGCAGGGGAGGGCAGTTGGGGGCGATCAGGCCGGCAGGGGAGGGCAGTTGGGGGCGATCAGGCTGGCAGGGGAGGGCAGTTGGGGGCCATCAGGTTGGCAGGGGAGGGCAGTTGGGAGCCATCATGCTGGCAGGGGAGCAGTTAGGTGTCAATTGGGCCGGCAGGGGAGCACTTAGGGGGAGATCAGGCAGGCAGGCAGGTGAGCAGTTAGGAGCCAGAGGTCCCGGATTGTGAGAGGGATGTCCGACTGCCGGTTTAGGCCCAATCCCCTGCCGGCCTGATCTGGCCTAAACCAGCCTAAACCAGGTAGAGCAGGTGAGTGGGGGTGCCAGACCAAGGTGGGGCTCTAGTCACTGTCATAGGGGCAAACCTCTGGTGGTTACTGAAAATTCTTTGCTCCCATGTTCCACGGTCCTGCCGGGCGCTCGCATCTGCTGCCGGTGCCAGCCCCACTCGCACCCGC
Source organism: Myotis myotis (assembly GCF_014108235.1). Lineage (NCBI taxonomy): Eukaryota > Metazoa > Chordata > Mammalia > Chiroptera > Vespertilionidae > Myotis > Myotis myotis. The sequence continues at coordinate 193,721,073 of NW_023416313.1, read as the reverse complement.
TGCCGGCGCCAGAGCCGACACACCCGCTGCCAGCACCGAAGCTACCGCTTGCACCTGCTGCCAGTGCCCAGCGCCAATCCCAATTACTCGGCACCATCAGCAGGTGCGAGTGGCAGCTGCCAGCCCCGACGCCTCTGAGACCTTCTCCACCTCCCCCTACTCCTGAGGGCTGATTGGACTGGCAGCCGCCTCTCACACCTGCTGCCAGCGATGGCCCCAATTGCTCTGCACCATCAACGGTGTGAGTGGGGCCAGCGCCGTCAGCACATGGTTAGCAGCGGAAGCGGGGCTGCCAGCAGACAGGGGACCAGGGACCACAGTGGGAGGGGCCGGCAGGGGTGCAGAGGATGGGCCAAGACCCGCCCCTGTGCCCATCACAATCTCGTGGCCCACAGTTCCTTTCAAGGTGCATGAATTCATGCACTGGGCCCCTAGTATGCTAATGATATGCTAATACTGCTCAACCACTCACTATGACATGCACTGACCACCAGGTGGCAGACAGTCAACTGATCAACCAGTCGCTATGATGTGCACTGACCACCAGGGGGCAGACACTCTGACCAGTAGGTTAGCTTGCTGCTGGGGTCCAGCTGATTGGGGCTGAACGAGAAGGGTCAGACATGCCCTGGAGCCCTCCCATGGTCCCTCCCCGGCCGGCCAACCTCCTATGTCCCTCCCTGACCCGGATCATGCACCAGTGGGGTCCCTCGGCCTAGCCTGTGTCCTCGCACAACTCCGGGCTGAGGGACCCCACACCTCGAGTGCACGAATTTCATACACCAGGCCTCTACTATGTTAATAAGTACCTGTTAGCACAGAAGGCAAGACATTAAATGAAAATAGTTTAAGCCTTCTGCTCTGAACAACATATACTGAGATCTTAATGGGGCACAGATTTTATGGAATGAAGAGATTGCTCTAAGATGGAGTTGAGTAAACTGTAGCAGTAAGTTTCCATTTTGAACACAATTCAAACTTAATATCAATTTCTACTGAGTCATTAAAATAGAATTTTACCCTTACTTGCAAGTCCTACATATTAACTACTATAATTTTTACATGATTTTTAAGATGATAATCTTTTAGAAAATCTGTTTCCATTTCTAATCACATTTTTTACACTTAGAACCTGTAAATTTTTCAATTGTTCACAAAATTATAATTAGTATGCTCTACCTAGAATTATTAATATTGTTCTTCACAATCGTTTAGTCATGTCCATCCATATCAATTATTAATGATTTTTTTTAATCCACATTTACAACCTAACAGAATCTATCCAACAATGTCAAGGGAAGAATTTCTGAGTTCAAAACTGAAAAACAAACCTTTGTCTAGTCACATGATAACTGACTGCAATTTAGAAATCTAGTACTTCTACATTAAGTGAATGTTTAAAAAATAAAAAGCAATATTCTCTAAAAGTTCATAAAAAAAAAACCACCATGCTTCACACACACACATAAACACACACACACACCTTCCCATAATGCAGTCAGGAACCAAGAAGTGAGCACACAAAACTTCAAGATATTTATCTCAAAGCCCACATCTATAATAATAGATGTGTAATATGCTAATGAGACTGGACGTCTTTCCAAATGACCTCCCGGACGAAGCCAGAACTGTACGGGAAGCCCAGGTCCCGGGTGCCTGCTGGCGGCCAAGAGGGAAGCTGGGGTCCAGGTGCCTGCCAGCGGCCAGAGGGAAGCCCGAGGCCCAGCACCTGCCGATGGCAGGAGGGAAGCCCAGGTCCCGGGGGCCTGCTGGTGGCCGGAGGGAAGCCCAGGTCCCAGGTGCCAGAGGGAAGCTGGTGCTGGCAGCCGGGAGAAGGAAGGCCTGCTCTTGCATGAATTTCGTGCATCAGGCCTCTAGTCTATATATATAAAAGCCTAAGCAACCAAATGACTGGTTGCTATGATGTGCACTGACCACCAGGGGGCAGATGCTCAACACAGGAGCTGCCCCCTGGTGGTCAGTGCATTCCCACAGCCAACCTCCCATGGTCCCCCGACCCCCAGCAGGCCAACCTCCCACGGTCCCACCCCCTCCCACCCCCCAGCCAGCTGGCCAACCTCCCGCAGTCCTTCCCCCTAGCTAGCCACCCCCGCCCCCATCAGCCCCAATCGCTGGCCAGGCCGAGGGACCCCACCTGTGCACAAATTCATGCACCGAGCCTCTGGTACTAAATAAAGCACATGAGCCCTGACAAGTGTTTCTCAATGGTTAGAGTGCTGGCCCTTGCACCAAAGGGCCGCAAGTTTGATTTCCAGTCAAAGGCATATTCCTGCAGATTCAATCCCCATACCCGGTTGGGGCAGGAGCAGGAGAAACATCTCACATCCATGTTTCTCTCTCTATCTCTCTTTTCTCCTCACTCTCTCCCTCCCTCCCTTCCACTCTCTCTGAAAATCAACAGGAAAAATATCCTCTGATGAAGATTAACCAAAAATTAAAATAAATTGAAGTACGCAAGCTTCAGTCACAGGTATGTTCCTCAGCCTTTATCCAGAACCTAATTACATTTATATTACAGAAAACTAAGAAGAATGGACAGTTTCTTAAACCATTACAATTAAGAAGTAGCAAAAGAACAAAAAAAATTGCTACAAGCCTGTACACTGAGAACAGAGAAAAGACACCCACCACAACGAGTATGACAGAAAAACTATATTTAAAGAATAGGACACAGAGCTGACACAGAACTGCAGCATGAAGCCATGAGTTTAAAGATAAAATGCCCCACTTGATAGGATCATTGTATAATAAAACCCAGTAAAATCATATGCTCATGATGTGAACCCTGAGTCATAGAGAAAATTAAATTATGTTCAGGATACATTTTAGAAAATAGGAGAACATAAAAAAATAATTATAGTATTTTTCTAATTATAAAAAAGATAAATGCACATTACAGAAAACAAGAAACATACAGCGAAGAATATGTTTTAGAAAGATATCAACCAGAATAATTAAACTTTTAAAAAGTAAATTTTGACACTTAAATCATTAATCTCAATTATCCACAAAACTAATTCCCCAAACAATGTCAGATAGATAGTTTTACTATGCTCAAAGCAAACCATGTGGGATGTAATTAAAAGTAATAGAGTATTGCTCAATCTCAAAACTAATGATTACTAGACATGCAGCTCGAATACAACTTACTTAAGTGCATGTCTAATTTGAGCTCCAGACCCACATTCCAATGACCTGAGAGACAGCAAGGATAGCAATTAAAGATTCAGGCTTGGATTCAGGCAGATTGCCATTCATTCAAGTCTCAGCTCTATTTAGTAGCTAGGTGACTTAGACATGTGAAAAAAGTTGGGCAAATAATAAGGTTACATTGCCCTAGCCGGTTTGGCTCAGTGGATAGAGCGTCAGCCTGCGGACTTAAGGGTCCCAGGTTCGATTCCGGTCAAGGGCAAGTACCTTGCTTGCGGGCACATCCCCAGTAGGGAGTGTGTAGGAGGCAGCTGATCGATGTTTCTCTCTCATCGATGTTTCTAACTCTCTATCCTTCTCCCTTCCTCTCTGTAAAAAATCAATAAAATATGTTAAAAAAATAAAGTAATAAGGTTACATAAGATCCTCTTCATCATCTTATCATCATTACTCTTACTAATGTCCTTCCAGAAATGTTCATGTTAAATTCTAAGAATGGTGAGCAAATACAGCCAAAGCTTACGTAAAACAAACCTAGTAAATCCAATCAATATACTAAGCACCTATTTATGTGCTAGAGAGCTATTGCAGGAATTGAGCTTGAAAAGGCAGATTGGTATATATCCATCCACCCCACCCCCAAAATAAAAACTTCATCCTGTGATTCTTATTTCTGTTAAAGGCACCAATATTCCCTCAGCTGTTTAAGCATTAAGCATCCTTGTCTAATCCCTCTCCATCACCCTCTATATCTGGTTACCTATAGATATACATTGGCTGTCATATCTGTTAATCTACTCATCTAATTCCTACAACCACCTGGTCAGATAATCATTACTCCAATACAGCCTTTTACTTAGTGTTCCTATTTTTAGTTTGTTCCCACCTATCTACCATGCTACTCCCAGTAGTAGGTAGGAATGTGTTTTATATAAGTCAGTAAATATTTAATGTTTCTAGTGCTCCTTTTTCCCCCTGAGCCTGCTAATCAAACTCCAACTTTATGTATGATGAATACATCTTATCTGTATAATTTTTAAAAATTAAGCTATTAAAATAAATAGTCATTTCTTTAAGAACCAAATACCAAAGGTAATTTTATAGATACACTATTTCAAAAGAAAAACAGGTACAGCTTAATTAGTGCAGCCAGAGGGAAATATGGTTTATAGAGTGTTATTGCTTATCATACCTTATTTTACACATTTGTTTCACACACAAGAACTACTAATAAAGTATAATCTGGAAAGGTCTAGACTGATTCTATAACTGTCTAGCTATATCACTTTAAGCAAGTTATATTATTAATCTACTAAAGGCCCAGTGCATGAAATTTGTGCACGGAGGTGTGTGTGTGGGGGGGGGGGGTTGGGGAGAGGGGGGTCCCCTCAGCCCGGCCTGCACCCTCTCCAATCCGGGACCCCTCAGGAGATGTCCAACTGCCGATTTAGGCCCCATCCCACAGGGACCTAACCACTGGCTTCTAACCGCTCGCCTGCCTGATTGCCTCTAACCACTCTACCTGCTTGCCTGATCGCTCCTAATTGCCTCTGCTTGTTGGCCTGATCACCCCCTAACTGCCCCCCTGCTGGCCTGGTTGCCCCCTAACTGCCCCTCTGCCGGCCTGGCCGCCCCCTAACTGCACCCCTGCTGGCCTGGACGCCCCCTAACTTTCCGGAAGAAAGTTGGACGTCTGGAAGATGTCCAGTCGACCTGGTCGAATTAGCATATTACCCTTTTATTAGTATAGATATGGACCAAAATTTCATTATCTATGAAATAATGGATTTTATGACTCTCCTAGGGTCTCTTTCAGCAGTAAGATTCTAAGAATCTAAGATAACTCATTTATTTTTAATGTTATATCTCACAAGGTTCTCAGTCAAGCAAGTATTTAATCCTTTTTTTTTAAAAATATATTTTATTGATTTTTCACAGAGAGGAAGGGAGAGAGATAGAGAGAGCTAGAAACATCGATGAGAGAGAAACACCGATCAGCCGCCTCCCGCACATCCCCCACCGGGGATGTGCCCGCAACCCAGGTACATGCCCTTGACCGGAATCGAACCCAGGACCTCTCAGTCCGCAGGCCGACGCTCTATCCACTGAGCCAAACCGGTTTCGGCTATTTAATCCTTTTTAATAACAAAAAATCAGTGAGGGGAGATTGTAAATAAAACCCATTCTCCCTTGTAGAGTCTCAAAAACACTTTAAAAAGTTACCTCTTTTTCTGGAAGACTTCTTCCTTCCAGCAGATTTCAATGTTTCTTTGTTTCTTTTTTCCCTGGTTGCTTGACCAGAGGCAGAATCAGAGTCAGAAGAGTCAAGTCTGACTTGGCGATGCCTTCTTGACTTGGAAGCCTTAAGAGTAAGAAATCCAATTAACTATAATGAATTGCAAAATGAATACAGCTGATAAAGACGAAATACACAATCAAAGATGAGGAAAGATTTACAACAATATTTGTCATAAGTAGTTTACCATTACACTGGCTTGCTTGATACTTGTCACATATAAATACTCCTTTATCTTTACAACTAGAGGCCTGGTGCACAAAATTGGTGCACTCGGGAGTGGGGGTCCCTCAGCCTGGTCTGCGCCCAGTCTGGGAGCTTTCGGGGGATGTCCACCTGCCAGCTTAGGCCTGATCCCCTAGGGCAGGGGTCCTCAAACTTTTTAAACAAGGGGCCAGTTCACTGTCTCTCAGACCGTTGGAGGGCCGGACTACAGTTTAAAAAAAAACTATGAACAAATTCCTATGCACACTGCACATATCTTATTTTGAAGTAAAAAAACAAAACGGGAACAAATACAATATTTGTATTTGCATGTGGCCCACGGGCTGTAGTTTGAGGACCCCTGCCCTAGGGGATCGGGCCTAAGCTGGCAGTCAGACATCCCTCTGGCATCCCAGAAGTACCATTTCTCAGCGTCAAAACTAAACAACTGACCTCATTCTGTGGGAAATAGGTTTGCTCTCTAGAGAGTCTAAACCAGGGAAGCTGTAGGCTTGGGAAAACTGGTATAGCTGAGGTTAAATGAAACTTACATAGGAATAGTAAGTCTCTAGATTAATTCTCTCGGTCAGCTTCCCAAACACTGGCAGGTGGGTTTATTCACCACTTTCTTTCCCCAGACAGGGAATGGAAGATTGCTATCTGGTAAAAATGACTATATCCAAGAAAAAGAAATATTGAGATTAAAATGCTGTATCTCCACATGACCACACTTAAAAATGATCCAAGAATCTTCAAACATTTGAAAAAGCCAGCAAAATAGGAACTCCAAGAGAAAAGGAGGAAACTTCAAAAAACCGTAATTAATATCCACAGAGATAAGATAATGCATCCAAAAAAAATAAAGAATACTTTTAAGTAGAAAAAGATTCAAAGACAAAAATCAGTAGTGAAAAAATGTCAGCAGAAATAAAGTAATTCAATGTAATGTTCAGAAAACAAAGCTTAAGAAATCTCTCTGAAAACAGATTAAAAACAGAAAAAAAGTTCAAGAAAAGAAAAAGCAAAAATGCAGCAAAGAACTCTATCAAAGAAACAATACAAAAAAAAATTCCTCAGAACTGAAGGTTATCAGATCAAAGGATGCCCACCCATGAGAGCCAAGGACAATGAGGGAAAATTACCTACATCAAGTTACATTATCATGAACTTTCAGATCTCCTGGGATAAAGAGAAAATCCTAAAACCTTCCAAGAACAAGAAAACAAAAGCTGGAAGACAATAAAGAACAACAGCATCGCCCTGGCCAGTTTTACTCAGTGGATAGAGCGTCGGCCAATGGGCAGAAGGGTCCCGGGTTCGATTCCAGTCAAGGGAACAGACCTCAGTTGCAGGCTCATCCCTGGCCTTGGTCAGGGTGAGTGCAGAAGGCAATCAATTGACGTGTCTCTCTCACATCCATGTTCCTCTGTCTCTCCCCCTCCCTTCCACTCTTTCTAAAAATCAATGGAAAAATATCCTCAGGTGAGGATTAAAAAAAAGAAGAAGAACAATGGCATCAAAATTCCAGGTAAATACCAGAAGTAATTAAAAGGGAAAAAGTTAAAAAATAAAATAAAAATAACCTCAGCCAGTTTGGTTCAGTGGACAGAATGCCGGCCTGTGGGCTGAAGGGTCCTGGGTTCATTTCCGGTCAAGGGTACATGCTAGTGTTGCAGGCTTGACCCTCAGCAAGAGCCATGCAGGAGGTAGCCAACCAATGATTCTCTCTCATCATTGATATTTCTATCTCTCTCTCCCTCTTCCTTCCTCTCTGAAACTAATAAAAATATATTTTAAAAAATGGTATATTTAAAAATAATAATAATAAAAATAAATAAATAAATAAAACAGAAAAAGCTGAAGACAGTTGCCTCTTGAGGTTAGGAATACAGGGGTGGGAAGTGGTGGAGCAGGAAACTGTTGGGTTATACAAACTATACAGTATTATCAGCCTTTTAAAACTATGCACAGCCCTGACCGGTTTGGCTCAGTGGATAGAGCGTCAGCCTGCGGACTGAAGGGTCCCGGGTTCGATTCCAGTCAAGGGCATGTACCTAGGTTGTGGGCATATCCCCAGTGGGGGTGTGCAGGGGGCAGCTGATCAATGTTTCTCTCTCATCGATGTTTCTAACTCTCTATCCCTCTCCCTTCCTCTCTGTAAAAAATCAATAAAATATATTTAAAAAAAAATAAAACTATGTACATGTATTACTCAGATGAAATATAAAAATGTAATTAAAAAAGCATCAAGTCAATTTCTAAATTACCTTAATAGAGAAATAACTTACCTGAACAACAACTGCAAAGGCCTTTGATTTTATTTTTGCTAATGATGCTGCCCTTTCACACGACTGGAAATAAAAATACAAAGGAAGGGGGAAAGTTAAAACATAAACATTAAGTGAAACTATGAATACCCACAGAAATAAGATTTTAGACAAAGGTAGGGTACAAGAAAGTAAAGATACAAAAACACACACCACATTTTCACAGCAGGTGCCATAGCTACTGATTGTTTTCATTCAGGATTTAAGGAGGATAATATAAACAAAAGCCTTGGTGATGAAGCCATTCCACCTCATTGGCCTATGCCCAAAGACAGCTCCTGTCTCATCCACTAAGATGGATGAAACCTCTAGAGCAGTGGTTCTCAACCTTCCTAATGCCTCAACCCTTTAATACAGTTCCTCATGTTGTGGTGACCCACAACCATAAAATTATTTTCGTTGCTACTTCATAACTGTAATTTTGTACTGTTATGAATCATAATGTAAATATCTGATATGCAGGATGTATTTTCATTGTTACAAATTGAACATAATTAAAGCATAGTGATTAATCACATAAACAATATGTAATTATATATGTGTTTTCCGATGGTCTTAGGCAACTCCTGTGAAAGGGTTGTTTGACCCCCAAAGGGGTCGCGACCCATAGGTTGGCGACCCACAGGCTGAGAACCGCTGCTCTAGAGGTAGGAAGAGGTACTGAGTAGCTTGAGCTCCACACCAGCTGAAAGGCTGACAGGAAGCAAGAAAAGACATAATACAAAACCCTAATTCTGCCCTTGGCACTCCAGCATCATCCTTCCCTTCCTCTGCTGAAACCTGTCAACATCCTCACTCCCAATCGACACCTGGTGTTGTCTTACACAAGGTTTCCAGTAAAAATAGACTAGCTTGTCACAGAACCCAGGTTTTAGAATTTTCTAAGATATTTATTAATACTGACCAAAAATCATGATGCTTAGTATACAGAATCATAGCCACACATAAAATAAAAAGCAAATCAAATACTGCCCTATCAGCAATCACTGTGAATTTTTCTGACCTCTGATTCTTGTGAATTTCCTTCCCTCTCTTCTTCTCCATCTTTACCTGTCAATTTTAAGGACGGATTCTGAAAGAGAAAAAATTTATATAGACACAGTAACAATTCAAATGATCTAAACATTAATTGCAAGTCATTTCAGAACAATGAGAATCACTTACTTAATTATTGAAAAGCTGAAAGATCATTTCACATTATTGAAGTACTAGAGGCCCAGTGCACGAAATTTGACATGTTAATGTCAGCCCGGCCTATGCCCTCGCAGTCTGGGAGCCCCACGATCTATCACCCCACAGAGGGAGGCCTCACCCACCGCAGCGCTGCCAGCCAGGTAGCCTGGGCCTCCCTCTCTGGGGTTATCACAGAGCCCACCCACTCCCAATTGATCACCCCACCGGCCGGTGGCCTGGGCCCCCCTCTGCCGAGAGGTCGTGGGGCGATGGCGGGGGTCCCCGACCAATCGCACCCACCTTGGCTGGCCTGGCACCAGTGCATGTCATAGCGTGGTCAATTTGCATATTATACTTTTATTATTATAGACTAGAGGCCTGGTGCACGAATTCGTGCATGGGTGGGGTCCGACCCACCCTGGTCGGGGACAGCCAGCTGGAGGGAGGGGCCACAGGCAGTTGGCCAGCTGGCCCCACACCCTGGTCAAACTCCCAGTCCAGGGGACAATTTGCATATTAGCCTTTTATTATACAGGATGGTTCACCACCTGACAATTAAGATCATGGTTAGGTTTCAGAATAGTTCTAAAATTCATCGAAAAAATGACTTAATCATCCTAATGAAAGAGGATTTTATGTGGAAAGGAAAATTGGTTTATTCTCCTTTCCTTCAAATTTTCAGATGTCTTAGTAATCATTAAAGATAGTTTGTTAAAAGGGAGTACTATTCAAACATTCTAAAATGTTCTACCTCATTAAAATCAATGTGAAAGCAAAGTATTTCCTTCTCCCCAAGACTGTCATCTCCTCATCACTTTTATTGTATTTTTTTTCTAAAATGAATTTGAGCCAGCTCCTTTTATATAATGGAAAGCCAAAGAAGCAACAAATCTTTGAAAACTTATCTAGCATTTGAGAAAACATTAACACATTATCACATTCACAGTAAGTAATCAGAAATTGCTTCTTTTTATTTTTTTTTTTTTAGAAGCATTTAATAAAATAAGATGGAGTAGTGGTTTCAAAGGCTGGCCTTTAGGTTTCCAGAGTAAAAAAGTTTCTCCAGCTGAAAAGGTTAATGTGGAATATGAGTAGCTCTAGCCTCAGTATTTGGGTCAGGAAATTAAATTGCAGATGCATTGATGAAACTTATAAATGAATAAACCAATGGGGGCAGCCACCACGCAGGTCCAGCTCTCTGCTGCCATGCGGCACAGCGAGACCAGGACTGCCAGAGCTCTGACTTTTAAGAGAAGCTGAGTGTCTGAAATTTTGCATGAAGTCTACAAATATTTACATTAGTAATTAACTCACATTTTTAAAACAATGTTAGGATCAATGCTGTGCCAAACAAAACACATCTGTGTGCAGGATTTGGCCCAAAGAGCGCAACCTCCAGAAGATGCTAAATTTTAAAGACTGCAATAAATCTGTGGTATGCCAGGATGACTCATTCCTCTATAATTATACAGTTACATATATTACTTAATTATACATTATATAATTGTTATTAATTATTATTACTTGGTTATAGATGTAATCTATATAGAATCTGTTTGTAAGGCTAAAGAACATCACATAGCTAATAAGTGGCCAAAAAAAGTAAAGCCCTCCAAATCTTAGGTCCACAGGAATGCAGCCAGCCACTCAGCTAGCTGCCTCTCAACATTATCACCCTTCTGTGTTCAGTGCAATTGCAAAGGTGAGGTATCAAAAAGCAGTCACATACCTTCCTGTCTTTGTGCCACTGCTGATGCTCCAAAATTATGGTCTTAATATTATCAAAGAAATCATCCTTTACCAAGCTGAGGGTTTTGTTTGGATTGGACTTATCGGCTGAAATTACATGTTTCATGTTCTGATAAAGATCATGAACATTCAGCATTTCCTAAAGGTGAAAACATGAGTCTTTTATTCAGTTTTATAGGAGAAACTTACAGGCAAAACCAACACAAAATAAAATGGCATTCCTGTGTTGATAAGGAATAACATGCCACAGTATACTGAAAATAGTATTTAATAAAGAGGCTGCTTTCCAAAGGTATGGATTCATTCAATTCAACTCAACAAACATTAAGTAACATACACTGCATGGGGAAAGACTAATGGTTAATAAACGATTGAATTCCTGGATATAACAAAAATTATTTGTAGTATAACATGTCATTAAATATCACTACTGATAATAACTAAAATCCCATTTTTATTTTATATTGTCAAAACCAAGGATATGCACATAGTTCTTTATGTTCAGCTGGAAGTTCCTGTATGATTCACCTAATCCCCAGAGATGTGCTGGCTTTCACAGGTCTCAAAGCCTATGTGCCTGTACCCAAAACTTCATCATTGCTTCAGTATTAAAAGTTAGGATTAAAAAAATAGAGGGGATTTATGACACCATTTGAGGCAATGTTCATTAATTAGACCTTTCTCCCCCAGAAACCTTCAGCTAAATTGGCCGATCAATGGGGTAAGGAGAAAGACAGCACACTTAAGAAATCAAATAAAACTGGTATTGGGACTTGGCTCAAAGTTCAGCAGGGAACTAGTGACATCTGAGTCATCCCTAAGTTGGGCTACTCAATTCATTTCTAGATTTTGACAGAATAACAGACATCTGTTCAAGGAATCAGAAACTGCTCAGTGGTGGTGAGTGCTCATACATGCAAGATTTTCAAAGGGGAACACTGTCCAGACATGGGGAGCCCATAACTTTTTACAGTTTACCATGTGCTGTACTCCCATTATTTTACCACATGCAGGGGAAATACAGGGGCAAGACCATTAGCTGGACCTGGTTTTGGCCTGAGTTCTGTCACTTGCTAGACTGTGACCTTGAGCAAATTCCTCAATCTGAGAATCATGTTCCACAATTGTACAAAATTAAGCAATGCCACTAACCCACTGTAAAAATAGTAGTTGATTTTATGAAAGTGAGAGTGTTCTGTATATTGTACCAGTAAATCACTATATAAAATTAAAGTGTTAAGACATAAAATAAAGTGCTTGGACTCCGGAGCCTTATAGATTTGGACATTCAAATCCAGTGTCTACACCTTACTTTATTTACTTTTAAATATGTTTTTACTGATTTTTAGAGAGAGGTGAGAGGAATAGAGAAATAAAAACATCGATGAGAGAGAAACATTGATCAGCTGTCCCCTGCACATCCCCTACTGAGGATGGAGCCAGCAACCTGGGCATGTGCCCTTACTGGGAATCGAGCTGGTGACCTTAGTTCATGGGTAGACACACTCAACCAGTGAGCCACACCAGCCAGGCTGCACCTTACTTTTTGCAAATTACATAACTTCTCTGAGCCTCAGTTTCCTTGTTTTTAAAATCAGGAAAATACCACCTCCTCTGCAAGGTTACTATCATGATTAGGGAGATAACATAAACATTTAACATAGTTCCTGGTACATGTTGAAAACTCAGCACATAATGGCCGTTTTTATAATTGTATACATGAAAAACAAAAAAGACTTAGAAAAATAATTAGCTGAAGGTCATATTTAAGTAGCAGAGTTCGAATTAAAAATCAGATGTTTGATTCAATATCTTATCCTCTTCATTTTATTATGCCTCCTTAACCACAAAACTAAAATTAATGAGTGGCAGAATCACGACCAGAATTCAGGTCTGCTGACATGGAGACATAAAAGCATTTGCAAGTAGAAAAGTATTAAATGTAAGGATTATCAATGAGTATGGGTCAAAGGCTAGTCAAGGACATGACAAGTAGAATTAATAGAGGTACCGAGAGAAAAGGCTCTCAAAGCAGATCTGTGACAAGCCAAAGATGTGAGATAAAGTCAGGATGACTTCAGACTCCTCCATTCCTAGAAGCTTCTAGGAGTAGGCATCCCATAGCCTGGCCCTCCTCTCCAATCACCCTAAAAGAGAGGCCTTTGTGCATCATCCCAGCTCTGTTCTCTTCAATCTTCCTAGTTTTCAATAGTGTGTTTTCAAATAAGCATTGCAAAAAGGAACTTAGAAGATAAATATACATTGTTAAAAAAAAATAAACTCACTTTAAATTCTTGTTTTATCACCTACCAAAAAAGTCAAATACAAATGTGGTTTCAGCATCTGAATCTAAATATCCTGAGTTGAAATCAGTTTTCTATATCTTTGTTTCTTACTATATTTTGTGATTTATCCCATAAACTTTGATATATTTAGGGTGCATTATTTCTGATACTTTAGAGAAAATAATATTCATTCTATGGTTAAAGTCATTAAAAATTTTTCAGTATCCAGTAGATAAAGGTATAACCTCAATATATAGTTAACAATAAAACTATTTATTTTTAAATTTCAAGAGAATAAAAGAAATTTACCTCTAATACATCAGAAGTGATAAGTTTCATTACACGATCATTTGGTTCCTTAAATTCTTCCGTAACTGGAGTTCGCTGAACTTTTTTCTTCATTCTAAATGACAGCTATTTGATAAAGAATGTCTTTTAAAGTATATTTTTAAATATGGAAATAAGTAAGACAGCAGCAAAAATTGTCTATCAGTAAACATGGATGAAACAAAAGCAGCACTATGTACATATTAAATAATCCATTTTTTAAAGACTGTTAGAGATAATCCTTTTGAGATAATCCTTAAGATGCCATGCCAAGTACTTACAGATTCCGATATTCAAAGAAGTTCCATATTTGCCAGCTGATGGCAGAGCCAGAACTAGAACCTAGTGCTCTTCTAATGTAGTTTCTCAATTGTCATAAGATCATAGAGATATCATATTTTATTAGTGGAAGTTTCAACTTTTCACCAACTGACATTAAAATTCTTTGGTCGTCTTTCAGCCGTATCCTCTCTGACGTTTGAATAAAGAATGAACAAATGCAGATACTGAATTTAATGTCCTCTCCTAACAATCTGCCTAACAGATGGCATTCGGAAATGCACTGCATTTAAAAGCAGAGCCTGAATTTTGATTGCAACAAAAAGTAATCAGGAAGCATTTTCTCCTATTTTAGGAAGCCTTTCTACAAGTACTGGAAACTATATAATAATCTTTCCACATTATGGAGACTGAGGCACTTTATGGACAATGAAGTATAATTTCTCATTTTGAAGAAACAATTTATTTTAGGTAACATACCAATTTGGGCATTGCTGTAAAGTGAAATGCTTTGTCTAGTCGTAGCTTCCTAAAAATATAGGCTACATCAAAATGTTCCGAATTTATCAAATCTTGTTGAAATTTTAAAATTTCATCCCAGTCCTTCAGGGCAACTCTAATCTGCAAACAAGAGAAGCAAAAAAGTCGTTACTAAATGTAAATCTTCTTTCACAAGTGTTTTATATTTTGAAACACTGGCATACATCAAGTTTGTTATAAAAATATTGTACCCGTTTAGTGTTTCTGCTGGTGGAAAACAACTCATCAAGTATTACCTTTTGTTTTGGTTGACACAGTTGGGTGTTATATAATCCATACAGCAGATACAAAGCACCCACTCGGATCTGGAAGGCATATGGAGGTAAAAAATATCGCCAAGCCAAAGCTAAAGCTTCTTTTGTAAATGTGTTCTTTTCTAAATTTCTCATTTTGCCACTAGAAAACAAAGAGAAAATATGTTATGACTTTAAGTAAATAAGTAATGAACAAAAATTACAAGAGGTATATTCTAGCAGTTGCTAGAAACTGGGTGGGCGTTCCACATCTAATCCCTTCCTGATTCAAGCACAAAGACCTAACCTTTGGTTGTATTTCCTCCACTGAGGCACAGGCGTACACTAGGTAAACATGATGCATCTTCCTAAAGCATCAATTTGACTTGCTGAATTAGGGAGCAAAGGGGGTGGGGGATGCATATTATTCCTGGTTAAGAATTTATATCCTATATAAAAAAGCCTAATATGCTAAGTGTCCAGTTGTCCACTCAACCAATCAAAGCATAATATGCTAATGATATGCTAAGGATGCTGAACTGCTCCCTATGATGTGCACTGGCCACCAGGGGGCAAAGAGTCGACCGGTTGATCCGTTGCTATGACGTGCACTGATCACCGGGGGCAGATGCTCCAACCATTAGGTTAGCTTGCTGGGGACTGAGCAAGATGAGCTGGACATGCCCTGGAGTCCTCCAACGGCCCCTCCCCCCTGCTGGCCCAGCCCCCAATGGGCCCCCATCAGGGCAGGCCAGCCAGACCCCACCCTCTAGTATCAAAATAAGCATGATTATGTTACAGAATAAAATACACAAGCTACATGTATTTTAATATATAATGGATATTTTCCCCAATACTCTCAGGGATTCACACTGAACCTCATTTGTCCTTGGGACACCTAGATAAAAAAAGTTAGAGACTATAAACACATCCCACTCCCTCCTTTCCATTCTTCAGGGCAAAGCTCACTTAAGTAAAGAAGGAACAGGAGCAGGATAGGAAAGTATACTCCACTTTACTCCCAAAGCCTGGGCTCTTCAAATAATAAATACAATAAAAGAATGCAAAATACCTACTTTAAGGACAGGCAACCAAAGCAACTTCTAAAGAAAATCCCCTACTCCTCAAGTGGTCTATATTTTTCCCCTCACTTTAGTTTTTTCTCATTAGCTAAAAAATGAGGTAACCCCAGCAAAATGTTCCTGAACTACCACATTTCCCAAGAGGATTACAGTGAAAGATAATGGGTTTTACAAACAGGCAAACATATAGGTTTCCATATCTGCTTCACCATCTACTTACTAGCTGTGTGATCAGGGAGAATTACTTAACCTCCTTAAACCTCATTTTCCTCATTTATAAAACATCCATTATACCAGTTTCTCAGAGTTGTTCTATGGATTAAATACGTTAAGCTATAAATGCATTACATGTAGTAGCTATTAAAAAATAGTCTCTCTCCTATCATTAATTGTACAACAAGCAGCTCTCCACCCTCTATCCCCTGCAAGGTACAAACTGCATAGGTAATTATTTTACATCAACAGAGAGAAAAAAGATAACTTTTACATTTTATTCAGCAAAGTTTTAATCACAAGAACGCATTCATTCAATTACTTAGCCTTTTCAATATTATATGCATTATGCTAAAGGATACCAGATGCATCCAGAGCTCTGTGTAACGGAGGGAAAAATCTATATAATAAAAACCTAAGTTACCATTATGGCAGAACGACCAGAACAACAGGTCACTATGATGCACACTGACCACCAGGGGGCACATGCTCAACGGAGCTGTCCCCTGGTGGTCAGTGCACTCCCACAGGGGGAGCAACACTCAGCCAGAAGCCAGGATCATGGCTGGCGAGTGCAGCAGCGGTGGTGGGAGCTTCTCCCACCTCTGTGGTAGCGCTAAGGAGCAGTGAGCCAAGTGGTAAGGAGCAGCGAGCAGGTGGGCGGTAAGGAGTGAGGGGTCCCGGACTGTGAGAGGGATGTCCGGCTGCTGGCTTAGGCCTGCTCCCCATGGGAAGCGGGCCTAAGCAGGCAATTGGACATCCTCCAAGGGGTCCAAGACTGCGAAAGGGCACAGGCCGAGCTGAGGGACTGCCCCCCTCTAGTGCACGAAATCTGTGCACCAGGCCTCTAGTTTAAAAATAATAGCAATAATGAACATTTACTGAGCACTTGGAGTGCACTTAACATATATTAATTAGCTCATTTAATCCTCAGAACTACACTATGAGGTATTACCGTTGTCCCTCTTTTACAGGTAAGGGAGCTCAGCCAGTAACTTACCAAAAGTCACAGTAGGTGGACTCTGATTCACATCAGGCAGGTGGGCTCCATAATCTGTGCTCTTAAACACTAATACTGTCTTTTAAACTACACACTTATAATAAAATGCACTTAAGTTGAGAGATAAAATAAGCAGAATGCTATAGGGGAAAAAGAGCAGTACCCCTTACTTAGCCTAGAAGGGCGAAGGAAGGCTTCCCTGAGGAACTGTCAATTGAACTTAATCCTGGGTGAGGAAAACAGTGGCCAGGCAAAGGGCATGGGGGGAAAGCTCCAGGCTGAGCAAAGGCCGCCCCGGGTGGAGCGAGAGCGTGCCTGGAGGGGATTGGTCGATGGAGCTGCAGAGAAGGGCAGAGGCCAATCACAGAGGGTCTAGCCAACCACGTTAGGGAATTTGAGCTGCATCCCAAAGGCTACAGAAACCACTGGACGGTTGTAAGCAAGGGAGTGATGCTCCAATGTGCACTTTAGAAAGAGAACGCTGGTTGTTATAGGTGAAATGAATTCAATCGTGCTTTTTGTCTTTGCTTGGGTGTTTCTTTTGTTTTGAAATATGGGGGCTCTAGAAGAACCAGCCTGGAGAAGGGCAAGCGACGGGACCTAGGTCAGGCTGGGGCGGTGCAGATGAGAGGACGGTTGAAAAGGGCGGCCAGGCAGAAATCCATATTCGGGAAGAGGCCGCAAAAGGATGCAACGGAAGCCAAAGAAATCGCCCAAGGAAAGCGTGTCACGGGCGCACTAAAGACCCGGGAGAAATGGAGGTGGATTCCAGAGGCTGCCGCGCTCCAAGCCCTTCCCAGGTGCGGCGACGGAAGGCGGGAGGTAGGCGGAGGGAGGAGGGCTGCCACTACCTACGCCGCGTCGGAGCGGACGTGGGGAGAGAGAGAGGCGGGAGCGGAGAAACACCCACCAGAAGATGGTCCCAAACTTCATGCTCCTCCAGAGCGCCGAGAAGTCCTCGAAGCGCACGCTGTCCGTCTCCTGGAAGCGGCTGAGCAGCTCCTCGCAGTCGGCCTGCAGGCCTGGAGGGGCCCCCATGCCTGCAAAGCCCGCGCACTCGGCCAGCGGTCCAGCCCCCAGCGGTCGCCCAGGAAACCCAGCCCGGACACCCCGCCTCCGACGACGTGACACCCGCACGCGCTCCGTGACGTCATATCCGGCTCCTTTGGCTCCACCTCCAGCCTGACCGAGCGCGGGTCCTCGATGTTTGCTGCGCGTGCGCGGGCGTGTAGCGTTCAGCTCGCCGCTAATACGAGGATTAAAATCAGTCCTTGTCATTTCTTTGAAGATGTGTACATCTCCAGTGTCTTGTGAGCCCAAGAAGGAATTAGGTCTGCATTAGGCTAGCTTATGAAAGCTGGTAAACCCTACTATCACTCTCCCTTAAAGTGGCAGAGGCACAAAAGTCAACTTCCATAGCTAGGGGAACAGTTCAGAGCCTCAGCCCACCCCCTGGTGGCCAGAGGGTCTAAAGAGAGTTTACTAGAAAAATGAACTGGGCTCATGCCCTTATAGACTCTATAACAGCCGTAGGCAAACTACGGCCCACGGGCGGATCCGGCCCGTTTGAAATGAATAAAACTAAAAAAAAAAAAGACCGTACCCTTTTATGTAATGATGTTTACTTTGAATTTATATTAGTTCACACAAACACTCCATCCATGCTTTTGTTCCGGCCCTCCGGTCCAGTTTAAAAACTCATTGTGGCCCTCGAGTCAAAAAGTTTGCCCACCCCTGCTCTATAACCACACAACAGGATAGCTGTGTGGCGCTCTCCTTGGAGCCCTAGCAGCCTTCTGCAAGCACTCTTGAGAAACTGTTTTGTAAATATCTCTCCACCACCCACCCACCCCTGCGCTACAGTGCTTAACAGAAAAAATTTATTTTACAGTATATGTACTTATTGATTATGTGGCTAAATTGGCTTTCTGTGTACACTCCACCTCCTAGCTTATCCCTAGAGCTAGAGGTGGAGTAATATTTTGTACTTTTCACCATTTCTCTGATTGCAGGGCATGCTGTTTTTATTCTTTAGGAGAGGTATTGTAATACGATAGAAAAGCCTACGGCCCAGCCGAAGCGGCTCAGTGGTTGTGTGTGGACCCGTGAACCAAGAGGTCATGGTTCAATTCCGGTCAGGGCACATGCCTAGGTTGTGGGCTCGATCCCCAGTGTGGGGCATGCAGGAGGCAGCCGATCAATGATTCTCTCTCATTGCATCCTCACATGGCCAGAGGGGCAATGGAAATTTCTGGAGCCTCTTTTATAAGGGTATGAATCCCCTTCATGAGGGTTCCATCCTCATGATCTAATCACCTCCCAAAGGCTCCCCCACCTCCTAATTCTAACTCTTGGATGTTAAGTCTCAACATATAAAGTTGAGGGGACACAAACATTCAGGGCAAAGCAAACATCTTGGATTCACTCAACCCTCAGTAATTGTTCATTGAATGGATTTCATTGGGAGAGCTAGAAAATGGTTGGCAAGTGATAAATTCTGCAATGTCCTAAATTAAATTACAGTGGATTGGAGAGTGGGAGACAACGGAAGCACTCAGCTAATACGTGTGCTAAAACTAAGAAAAACTATTCATATTCCAAAATGTTTGTCAAAACTCTGAATCAACCAGACACCACTGAGTCCTTCTTTATGAACTTTCGGACCCTTGCCCACAACTAATAAAACCATTAGTAAACATGTCTTCCTTATGGACTAGGCACCTATCCTAGAACTGCCTCTGCTTCATCTTTTCTTCACCCTACCCCTTTATCTACAGTCAATGTCAATTCTTTCAAAAACACCTTACATCTCTTTTCCCAAAACTCATTGTATAAAAGGGTTCCATCAGCTCCAGAATGGCAGACGTGTATGTCTTTTCCATCTGGCCCTGCTGCTGCTGGTTTAGACTGTATGTCCCAGGACCTGGCCATATGGCTGGCATATGGCTCAATAAACTCTTTCACAGAAGTTTGGGGCGGTGAAGGTTTTTGTTTAACATGGTCCTGAATTCCTTATTCTGCAACTCTGATAGTAATTCTTTTCTGGTCCCCATGTCACATGAATTCTCCCACCTCAGTCATATGTGAGTTATCCTTGCAAACAGAGAAGGAGGCTTTTGTAACAAAGATGAATCAGATGGGAAGTGTGCTCTGATGGAACTATGAGTGTAGTAGGGGAGAAAAGATACATAAATGATCAGAGAACGTAAAAAATGAGCAGTGAAGTAAGAAAGCTGAAGTTTGCAGGGGTAGCAAATATTGGCAGTTGACTTTGACCAGAGACAAATTGGCTGAGCTGGCTCCTCACTGATTTGCAGTGTTAGCTGGTCATGTCGGTTAGGTTTTTTGTTGTTGTTGTTGTTTTGCTTTAAATAGTCTACCAGCAGATAAGGCAGTGAGACAACAGTTTATAATGGCTCACCTGGCAGCTAGTTTAGTGCTCCTATGAAAGAGTTTGTCACTGCAGTTGTGTATTGAAACATTGAAATCTATTTCAAAGACCAAATGTTATCCAGTAATATTTGGAAAGGGATCTCTACCTAAAATAATGTTTCTTTGATGTTTTACTATTCCAAAATCTCTAAAAAATAGATTTGACTTGACAGAGTCTAGTTTACTTGCTAGGCTATATGCTTTCTCAGTGTTTTTAAAAGACATTACCCGTTGTGATTAAACACTGCACAACCCCCTCACCCCCATCCCCACACACACCCCAGCTTGTTCTTCTCTGTGGAGAATCACCATTTGATAATGATTTATTAAGTATTCACAAAGCCAAAAGAGTTTATCACTCTCCTTATATGGCACCTTTGTAATCAAACATGCCATGATTGAGGCTACCGATCAGTTCTTATTAGTAAAATATATATTTAAAGCACCTTGTCCACTTTTTAAAAAATAGACCAATTACTTTCTGGGAAATTCTATTTGAAAACCCATAAACAATAAATTTTCCTGGAGAAAATAATTTACAATAAAATGTCCATTGTAGTCACCCATGGCTATGCAGAGTTGAGGTTATTTATTCTAAACAATACCTGCCTTTGTACTTTACAGCGAACTGCGCAATCCTAACACTAATTACAGCCGGTTACATTTACAGCCCCAAGCTTTTCTGTATCCATACACTCACATCCTTTCTGTCCATCAAGATTATCTTCTCCCAAAGAACTCTCAATATCTGGCCTCGATAAGGTGCAGGCACACAACAAATTAAAAAAAAAAAAAAACACAAAAAAACAACAACAAAAAACACGACAAGCAAATCAACTAAACAAAAACACCTGGGGCAGCTAAACTTTCCATTTCTTTCATCTGAGACACCTCCAAATGCTTTATTTAAAATAAACTGCCTTTGGGTGCCTTCAGGGGAATATATTTAAACAAACTCCTCTATTTTTGATCAAATTAGTGGATGACATTAAAAAAACAAGCTGTTATATAGGTAACCAAGGTCCAACCTGTTAGGAGACCTCGGGTATTTTTCTATTCTACAAAGCACAGCTTCACACCCCAAAGCATGAGACTGGCAATGTCGGAGACAGTTCCATGGCAACACCTATTCCTCGCCGACCGACCACCCATCCAAAAACCAAGTTTGGGGAAGAGCGAGGCACCAGAATTGGACAAGTCGCCTAAGACCCAGGGCAGCGCTGACCCCTCCTGTGCCGGCCTCCCAACATGCGCTCACACACGTAGGCAGCAGCCGGGAGTAGGCGCGGGGACCGGCGCCCGCCCCGAGCCCAGGGGGCGCGGAGCTGCGGGCGGGGGCCCGGCTGCGGTGCTGCGGCCCGGCACGTACCGGGGCGGGGCCTGCAGTGCGGGGGGCGGGGCGGGGCGGGGCGGGGCGCGGGTAAGTTTCGCCCTGCGGCTTGAGTTTCGCATCCTTAAGTAGTACCAGGGGCACCGGGAACTAGAGGGATGCCAGGTCCCTTCCGCATCCTTGGTATTTTCCAGCCGAGGGTCTGACCATTGCCGCTCTCAGGCACCTGCCTTTCCTCTCCGTCCAGGAATGGAGCCAAGACAAGGGAATAAAGGAAATAAAATAATACAAGGAGATCGGGTGTCTGAGCAGCGTCTTGGGTAAAACCGTCCATGACAGGTAAGAATAAAAATTATGCCCAAACCTCTGAAAGGTGTGAACACAACAAAGCTACAGAAGGCATTCAAATTTGTAGTGAGGTGCAGCGTCTATCTTATAGGTAGACTATTTCGTGTCAATTCTACAGATTGAACTAATTCTCTGTAAAATGCTTTGGGGACGACGGGTTCAGCGCTATTTAAAGGGATGAAATATGAGCAAAGGGGTATGTGATAGACTTAAAAAAAAACACCCTAGTAAAAATTTTTCTTTACATTTTTGTTGGTTCCAGCTAGCAGTATGTTTGCAAAGGTTTTATTTAACCAAACCCAAATGTTAAAAAAAAAAAAAAAAATCCCATATTCTTTGCAACTTGTTTTTGATGTTGCTACAATGGAAATTTGAACTTTTAGAATTTTTTAGATTCTGTGAAGCCAGTAACTTTAAGTCTATCCTTTTTGTGTTTTAGAGGTTTTAGGGGAAATCAAGATTTGCAATGAAACAAACAACAAAGGGAAAATATGTGCAATAATTGTGAGGTTATACAAACTTATTAGAAAAGAAGTCAAACAATTCTGGGAGAACCATACCATACATTCCTATAGCAGGTTAGTTTGCTGTTCTTTTCATACATCATCTCATTTACCTGATAATGTTTCCATTACCAGACATTCTGGAGACATAATTCAGACTATTTTTTGAACCTGTAGTTCAAACTAAAGGCCAGCTAAATAGCATTTCAAAATACCACTTTTGTTAATTTCCATTTGTCTTGCCACTCCTCTTAGGACATCCCCTCAAAGTTCTATATGGTTTCATTACCTTCAAGAGACACCTACCATCAGTTCCCTACACCCATTGCTTTTTCCTGTTTGCTATGTAAAGTTAGTGAGGAAAAGGGTATGTTCTGGACTGAGTAGCACTGCAAGGTGGTTAGCACCAGCCGCTATGGAGCTACTACTGATGGCTGGCTCATATGCTCTGAACCTTAGGCCAACCTCTCCAAGACTATTTCCTCATCTACAGAACGAGATGCAGGTTCTAATTCATAGGTTCTTTTTTAAGATTATGTGATAACATGCAAAATGCTTAGCACAACATCTAGCATAGAATACTTATAAGATGTTAGCTTCATTTTAATTCCTAATCTTTGTGTCATTTCACCAAGCAGTGCTAGGCTTTCTGGGGAACTATTTCCAGTTCCAAGGTTAATAATGAGGCTTTAGAACACGTGAACAAAGTATACTAAACTCTTTTTTAAAAAAATATTTTTATTGATTTCAGAGAGGAAGGGAGAGGGAGGGATAGAAACATCAATGATGAGAGAGAATCATTGACCGGCTTGCCTCCTGCACGCCCCACACTGGGGATCGAGCCTGCAACCCAGGCATGTGCCCTTGGCCGGAATCGAACCTGGGACCGCTCAGTCCACAGGCTGACGCTCTATCCGTTGAACCAAACTGGCTAGGGCTATACTAAACTCTTTACCATACTTTCTTCAGGTGTGAAAATAATACAATGGTCATTCACTCACAGCAGGACCAGAGAAGGGGAAGTAGGCATGCATAGGGAGAGGACAGGAACATTAAGGGGAGAAGAGCTATTATAAAATTATAGTTGTTAGGGTAGGGTTATACTTCATAGATAAAGATATTTCTTAAAAGTCTGTGATTGTGAGAGAGGGAGCAAGAGAGAGAAAACAATGAATGCTGGGAAGGGAGGGCTGTTTCTGCTATTTCAGCCTCAAGTGCTCCATGGGGTTTGTTTTTGGGATGACCCAGAGGTACTTGTTTCTTCCAGCTCTACTGTCCTTTAAAAGTGGCTTTCTCTTCTAAATCATTGCTCTCACACGTTATTTTCTCAGACCCGGTCATTACATAATCTGACCATTTACTAATATTTGAAAACTATGCATCAGCTTCTAGTTTTCAACTCAAGATAATTTGCTATCAGAAAAAGAATTTATTTTGACCTGGGAATATTAAACAACTACTTTATTCTGAAATATCACCTCTAGTACAATCTGTAATTAGTTAAATGCATAAGAACTTGGATCATAATATTTATAGTGAAGTATACATGTGCCCCAAAATATTGGATTGAATTTTAGTATTGTAAACTTTAATTCCCAAAATTTCATGTAACTGTAATCACATTTTCTTCATTTTTAAGATAAAAACAGCCCCCCAAGATATGTGGCTTAGTTTGTTTTGTTCAAGATATTTTGTTCCTATAACCTCAGGCTATAGTATCTAAGATCTGGCATTACCTATATAATTTGTCCATAAAAGTAATTTGCAGTTACTTCTTGGTACAGGGATTCACAATGATTTTTTCTGTTTCTTTTAAATATCTTTTTATGCTTTTTAAAAATTGAGAATGTATTACTTTTATAGTCAGAAAAGAAATAATAGCAATTTCATAAATATATATGGAAGAAACACAAAGCTATTTTTTAAAATTTAAATATACAGTATCATTAAAACAAAGGCAAGGTTAGTTCTGTTTCATATTAGAGTCAGAAGACCTAAGTCTGGCATTTATTACCTTTAGGGCTTAGACCAGTGGTTCTCAACTTTCCTAATGCCGCGACCCTTTAATACAGTTCCTCATGTTGTGGTGACCCCCAATTTCATTGTTACAAATTGAACATAATTAAAGCACAGTGATTAATCACAAAAACAATATGTAATTATATATGTGTTTTCCGATGGTCTTAGGCGACCCCTGTGAAAGGGTCGTTCGACCCCCAAAGGGGTCGAGACCCACAGGTTGAGAACCGCTGGCTTAGACAAATCATCATTTGAGGTCTAAATTTCTTCATCTGTAAAGGAGCTAGATTAGTTTCTTTTAGTTAATTGATTTTAGAGAGAGGAATGGAGAGAAATCCATTTGCTGTTCCACTTACTTATGTATTCATTGATTCTTATATGTGTGCTGACCTGGGATTGAACCCACATTCTTGGCGTTTTGGGAAGAGCTCTAACCAACTGAGTTATCCGGCCAAGGGGTAGAAATCTTCAGAGGACATTCTAGCCCTCACAACACTATTTAATCTATTAATAGAGGAATATGCAAATTTGTCCCTTACAGCATCACTTCACCACAGGATCTGCAGGCTGCGTCCCCACGCTCTGCTCAGGCAGCTGCAGGCCCAGGGTAGGATAGGATAGGACAGGCGCAGGAATGGAAAAGGGAAGTACACCCGGCGAGGGGCGGGGCGCAGGCGGTGTGGAGCAGAGCCCCACCCAGACACGGGAGGAGGGCAGTGGCGGCGTTGGTGGGGAGGAGTCCGGGACGGAGTGGAGGACGGGTCCGAGGCCTTCTGGGCGGAGGCGCTCCTGCTTTTGGGCAGCAGCACCCGGGCCTTGCGTGCCTCCGCCACCCTTGCTGGGCCCGGCATCCCAGGCAGGGAATGGGAGCAGGACAGCCACGGGGAGGATGGGGAAGGGGAGGGGGCGGGGGTGGGGGTGAACACCTGGCTGGGGCTGAGCCCTGGGCTGGGGGTTAACGCCCCCTTCCCTTTATAAGGGAGTCAGTAGAGAGCAGAGTTAAAGGAAAGGGGATGTGAGTGAACTGTAGGAGCTATAATGAAAATCAATTATAATTGTGTACTGGGGGCAGATTTTAAAAGGAGTCAGAAAAGAAAAAAGATAAATGATATTGAATAATTAGGCAGGTAGATAGATATTACAACAGTGGAAGTAAGTAGAGAAGGATGTGGAAGAGGGAGAGAAGAAAAGTTTTAAAGGGGAGCCAGTAGAACTTAAAAGGAGAATGGGAAGAAGGAAGAAATGGGGGAGGGACTAAAGCAGGTCTGAGGAAGTGAAGAAAAAAATTAAGGTGGGAAGGAAAAGGACAGGGAGGGTAAAGATAAAGGAAAGAAGGAATGTGGGGAGGGAGGGTAGGAGAAAGATGGGAAGGATGATGGAACAGAAGTAGGAAATGAGGAAAGAAAAGTTTATAAATGATGAGTCAGTAGGAAAAAGTGTTACACAGAGAGAAAAATTGTGACAGGGAGAAGCCAATAAGGAAGTCAAATACAATTGTGTGTGAAGGGGTTAAGAATAAAAAAAAAAAGCTAATAGGGGCGACCAGGACGGCAGGGGAGGGCACTTAGGGGGATCAAGCAGACAGGCAGAGTGGTTAGGGCAGGCAGGCAGGTGAGCGGTTAGGAGCCAGAGGTCCCAGATTCCAAGGGCTCCCAGATTGGAAAGGGTGTAAGTTGGGCTGAGGGCTCCCACCCCCACCCCCCACCCCCCGCCCTGTGCACCGGGCCTCTAGTGTTACTATAATGTTTAGGATTCGTTTCACCCATCCCATTCATATTAAAATTACTAGAGGCTTGATGCATGAAATTCATGCAACAGTAGGCCTTCCTTCCCCTGGCTGCCGGGCACTGGCTTCCCTCTGGCACCCAGGACCTGGGCTTCCCTCACAGCCCTGGCTTCATCTGGAAGGTTGTCTGGAAAGACGTCTGGTCTAATTAGCATATTATGCTTTTATTATTATAGACTTTACTTGAAATAATCAATCCATGCCAATGTCATCTTCATAAAATACTTAAATTGTTGGCAATTTTAGGAGTTGGAGATACTGAAATAAAAATTAACATAAAAGCTGATCAAGGAGGCCTGGTCCACAGAAGATGTTTATTTGAAGTAACAAAACAATACAGTTAGTGTTAGATCCAACCACAAAGAGCAAAAGGAATGAAAATTTTGTACAATGCACATAGAAAAACAAGGTATTTACTGTGACAACTATATATTTCTAAAATAATACCTCTAAAATCACTCAATTATTGAAATCTATATGAAAACAGAAGGATGTTAATCGCGACAAAGTGCATAAAACCAAACATCAAATTTTGAGCAAATTAACATACTAGGCAATTTTGCTAACAAAGCATGATTTTGTTTTTGTTTGTACACAATCTGCTCAAAACATCTTTATACCAACAGGGTGGGCAGAACATTTAGGTTTAATATCAATTACACAATATTAGCATAAATTTCCACAACTACAGATAGGGTATTACTGTTTTCTTTTTTATTGAGCTGGCAAAGTGACTATACAAACATCAAATTCATTTCTCTGAACTGAGAATTTTATCCAAATAAATGCCACATACCTTCCAGATATATGTATCTTTCTATATCATGTAAATGGCTTTACCCATTTAATAATAAACCATACAAGCATTTAAGAATCATTATATGATTAACAATGTCATGTTCCAGGTTTAACAATTTCATAGGCCAAAAACAAGTTCTTCTTAAAAACTAGTTTTATAAATGCAGTATATATTGCATGAGTAACTGCTGGTATTTTTTAAGAAAATATATTGTGCAATTGAGGCTACCATGTACTGCTGGCAAATCACTATTGTTTATGTAAATGTGAAAAACTGAGTAAAAATTTTTCAAGCTGATCATGATGAAAGGTTACCGCCTTCTTAAAAGATTAAATTGGCATCTTATTAAAAATAATTCGATTAGGGACAAACTAGGTCCCTAGCCCAAAATAAATAAATAAAAAGGTGCATTTTAAAAATGATGCTACTGCAATGCAATGGTTTAAATACCAAAGAACTGTGAAAATGTGCTGTCTGTGATCTGGCATTAATGAAAATTAAGTAAAGGGATCAAAACTGAACTAACAGAGTTTGTGCAGTATTGTAGCCAGGCTTCTAAAATTAGATATAGAAAATATAAATAGACTGCTTTAGGTAATGAGCCACCAGTGTCCAAAATAAAGGAATGAGATTATGAAAAAGCTCAGTTAACTTGATCCAGCGCTCTGAGTAATTCTTCACCCTGCAGTAGGTTTCTGCTGCCTTGTATAGGAGCATTAACTTCACAATCATAACTGGTCAGCTGTGGTAATCCACTCTCATCCATTGATTGCCCGAGGAGTCTACATGCTAAGTCTGGAAAACAAAGAGATATCTAAGTATTCATTCATCTAGTCAATGGTTATTATAAACACCCACTATGCGCTAAGCATTGGGAAAATAAGGCAAATAAACTCTTTCTGGAAGGGTTTTTAGTCTATGGTGTAAAACTGTAAACCATCGCTATGTAAACAAGTAAGTGCAACCAAGTGTTACTGGTGCTATGTCAGAAATGTTCACAGGATACACGGAAGGACAAAGGAGTGCTAAATCAATTTAGAAAAAGGCATAAACATTTACAAGGTTTAGCTTCTATTCAATATTAATAATACATAGACATATCAAAGATAATTACTAAAAAAATAAAGTTCCATCTTGAAATAGCTGTTACAGACATTAGGTAAAATGCTACCTTAGTTTTTAATCTTGCTAAGGAATGAAAATCACTTTCACTTAGAACAAAGCTCTTAAATAAAAAACCATATAATTCTATTGATATTCAGGACAAAAAGAATAAACTAACCAGAGGGTATTAAAATAATAGTCTTTTGCTCCATTCCGTTCTGTTCATTAGATTTGCATCCTTTTACACGTTTCCAAGAAAGTGATGTGGTAGTTGCACGATCATCTGGCTGCTGTAATAATGTTCCCTAAAAAGAGGAAAGTTATTTCAATTTTACTATGTTCAGTTTTTAAAAAAATCAAAAACTTTGATATCAATGAAAGTTTAATAACATGGAGAAGGCAGGCTTCTTAAATCAAATACTGCCCCAAATTGTTTTTAATTCTTTCTCTTACCACTACTAAATGATCAAGACATTTATTTGCCACACATTATGGCTAACAACTTCTCTATAAATTCTTTCCAGTTAATCTTAAAATATCAGTATTTGTTACAAGAACACTGACTTAACAAAACTATTGTGTTTTGGGAATAAGAAGGGGAAATTAACTTAAAGGGAAGAGAACAAGACTGGTAGTGATGTTGGGTGGAATAAGGGGAGAACATCACATTTTACTCAAAATACATCTGTATTATCTGAAATTTTTACAGAGAATGTATTCATTGTCTTTGTTTTTAAGAAAATGTGTATAAAGTGAAAAAAACGACCAATGTTTAATTCTAAAAATACAACTTTAGTATTTAGAAGAAACAAGGAATTATCTATATACTAGAGGCCCATTGCACAAAATTCATGCACAGGGTGTCCCCTCTGCCCAGCCTGCACCCTCTCCATTCCGGGACCCCTCAGGGGATGTCCGACTGCCGGTTTAGGCCCGATCCCAGGGAGGGCAATCAGACATCCCTCTCACAATGCAGGACCGCTGGCTCCTAACCGCTTACCTGCCTGCCTGCCTGCCTGATCACCTCTAACTGACCCCGCTGCCAGCCTGATCATCCCTAACTGCCTCTGCCTGCCAGCCTTGATCGCCCCTAACTGCCCCCCCTGCCGGCCTGGTCACCTTCAACTGCCCCCCGCCCCCTCCGGCCTGGTCGCCCCTAACTCCCCCCCCCGCTGGCCTGATCGCCCCATGCAGCCTGCTGTTCAGTCGTTGCATGAGGGTGTCTCAACCAATTTGCATATCCCTCTATTATTACTATAGATGTAACTTATAAAGAGAACATTAGCTAGACTAGAAAAGGCAAACACATACTCTTACACTTACAATTCCTACTGCTTGAAAAAGTGAACCATCATGTTCTATTTTTCGTTTTCTTTGAGCATTCTGCAAAGCTAGTATCTTTGGATTTAGTTCTTCCTCAGGAACAGTAGTTCTGAAAGAAAAAAATTTAGATAAAAATGTGGTTGTTTTATTATTTTTTAGAACTATCCAAGTAGCTTTTTTCAACAAAATATATTTATACTAGAGGCCTGGTGCACAAATTTGTGCACGGATGGGGTCCCTTGGCCTGGCTGACAATTGGGGCCAATTGGGGTCAATAGGGGCCGGCTGGCTGGGGGAAGGGACCATGGGAGGTTGGCCAGCAGAGGGAAGTTGGCTGTGGGAGCACACTGACCACCAGGGGGCAGACGCTCAACGCTGAAGCTCAATTTTCAGAACAAAATATCCTAAAATTTGCATTTTTCTATTAATAGAAGTGAACTAGATTGATATCTTTATAAGTCAAAAACTTAAATATTGGCCTTTCATTCCATCTAATATAATTCAGATAATCTCGGGACTACTGTGATAAAAAATTTCACACTTGCATAGCATTTTCAGTTCATAAAATATTCCATGTTCATTAGTTCATTTTAATTTCACTCCAATCCCAAAGATAGTAACATATATATATATATATATATATATATATATATATATATATATCCCATTTTATAAATGAGAAACCTGAGGCCCATTAGGTAAATATCTCAAAGTCCCACTGCTAATTAGTTGTGGATATGGAAGTACATTCTAGATCTCTTTAGATCCATGCCCTCCCAGTGACCTTCCTACTAAGTCAATTTGCCTCCAGTATTGATATGTTATCAAACCTGCATCTAAAATTAATATTAAATAGTGAAGAACTACTTGGTGGGTCAAATACATCAATTTTATAATAGCTACTTTGTCTTCTCAAGAACTCCCCCATCAATACATTAATCATAAATGGCTCCTTGCTCTGTTTCATATATAGTTGAGAACGTATATGGGCAGGTAACACACTGAGTGGCCAGATTATTATGACTGGCCAGATTATTATGACCACCCCATCAATACAATGAAGTGAATTAGTTATGCAAATAATAATAATAATAAAACCTTGAGAGTATTTTCTTAGGAAGTTTTCAATATTCAGTATTTTTGGAAGTGTCAATGAAGTACTGATGGGGTGGTCATAATAATCTGGCCCATCATAATAACCTGGCCACTCAATGTATATTACTCTAACTCAGTGGTTCTCAACCTTCCTAATGCCGTGACCTTTTAATACAGTTCATGTTGTGGTGACCCCCAACCATAAAATTACTTTCGTTGCTACTTTATAACTGTAATTTTGCTACTGTTATGAATCGTAATGTAAATATCTGATATGCTTTATGTGTTTTCCGATGGTTGCGACCCACAGGTTGAGAACTGCTGCCTAACTCCTTCCTACATGCAGTTTTGTAAAATGTCCATATACAGACAGGCAGGTTTTAAAATTCTTACATAACTATATTATCTTTATGATGTATAATTCAGTGTATAGTGTAAATATCACCTCAGTAATACTTTTTAAAAAAATGATTTTAGACAGAGGAAGGGAAGGAGGGAGAGGGAGAGAGAACGGGAAATATCCATGTGAGAGAAAAATATCATCACCTTTTGGTGTATGGAACAATGCTCCAACCAACTGAGCCACACTGGCAAGGGCAGTAGCAGTACTTTTAATGGTTATCTTTAATCTTTGCTATAAAGCTGTCTGACTTAGTATAGCACTTTGATTTTGCAAATAACTACCTAGAGAAATAGTAATGAAAAAGCCCCTATAGTTCATAAAATTCATCTCGTAAGGTATTTAGTGCACACTATAGTGGAACTAATGTTAAAAAAAATTGCTAACGTGATTTGATACTATGACTTTGGTTTTGACAACTATATAGTTGTTCAGAAAACTGAATAATTATAGTCTCCTGTAGCTACTAGTAAACTGTAAAAAGGTCATTGTCATCACCATTATATTACTACTAGAGGCCCGGTGCATGAAAATTCATGCACTGGGGGGGGAGGGGTCCCTCAGCCCGGCCTGCCCCCTCTCACATCCAGGAACCCTCAGGGGATGTCCTACTGATGGCTTAGGCCTGCTCCTTGCCTAAGCCGTAGTCTGGCCTCCCTCTGCAGGAGGTGACCGGGTGGATCAGGGGAAGGTGCCGCCCCCATTACCCTGCTGCTGCTGCCGGCCACCACAGCTTTGTCTGGAAGGACTTTTGGCTATCCGGTCTAATTAGCATATTATGCTTTTATTATTATAGAGGATATTCATTCATCTGTCCACACAATAACCGTTCATTGTATAGCTACCACACAATAGGGACTGAATTAAGTATTAATACCACTAAAATGTCAACAAAGACACTGTCATTGCCCTAAAGCAGTGGTCACCAACCAGTGGTCTGCAGACCCACAAGGTTGGCGACCACTGCCCTAGTAGAACTCGGAGTTTAAAGTCAGTTGGTAACATAGTAATTTATAAAGTAATGTAAAATCGTCCTTTTCATATCTAAAGCTCCAAGATCTTTTCTTATGTCTAGGAAAAGGCCTCTCCCAGCACTCTAGATCAAAGAAAGCATTGATTCAAGGCAGAAGCAATATGCCATGAGCCCTGGCTATGGCAGTGCCTTTTCCCATTGTTACTGATATCTGGATCAGTCTAGGCACAGTAGAAAAAGAATCATTTTTCTCCTACACACACTGCCCCACTGACTAGCTAAAACTTATTTCCTGTAACTAGAGCTTTAAATTTAAAACATGTTAAATCCCATTATAAATTATATACATAAAGTATAACTTAAAATGTGTTTGGTGTCCAGATATTTGCTTAAATTTACTCCATAGAAGCAATGTCATAAAATCAGGCTTAGATTCCTGCTGTAGCTCTTAAAACCCTATTTAACCTATAAAATATAATGTTCTATGAATAAGTAATGAAAAATATGCCCAGCTGGTGTGGCTTAGTGGTTGAGCATTGACCTATGAACTAGGAGATCACGGTTCGATTCCTGGTCAGGGCACATGCCCGGTTGCAGGCTCAGTCCCTAGTGTGGGTGTGCAGGAGGCAGTCAATCAATGATTCTCATCGATATTTCTCGCTCTCTCCCTTCATCTCTGAAATCAGTGAAAATGCATTTTTTAAAAATAAAAGCAATTATAACATAACTATACATAAAATTTAAAAAGAAGTCTTATAAATAAATATCTATACTGAATACTGAGGACTGAAGACCTTCAGGCTCACTGTGGATTTGGAAATACCCTGAAGTAGGAAGGACTTTTTTTCAGGTAAACTAAAAGAGTGCTCCATGGAACAGAAGCAGTGAGAATAAACTAGCCTGATTTAACCAACCATAAGAAACCAAGCCAGCCCTAGTTGGTTTGGCTCAGTGGATAGAGTGTTGGACTATGGACTGGAAGGTCCTGGGTTCAATTACGGTTAAGGGCATATGTTCAGGATGTGGGCTTGATCCCCAGTAGGGGGCGTGCAGGAGGTAGCTGATCAATGATACTCTCTCATCATTGATGTTTCTATTTCTCTCTCCCTCTCCCTTCCTCTCTGAAATCAATATATATATATGTATATACATACACACACACACACGCACACACACACACACACACGAAGCCAGTTTTTGTACATTTACAGAACTTACTGGCTGGATTTTATTTTTAGAGGTATTAGAAGACCCTACATTTAGATAGGTGATATGACTATTTTAGAGAAAATAAATACATAAGCTAATTTAGAAATAGTTCCTAGAGTGCTTGTTCTAAGTTCAAAATTTGTATATCAATTTTATGTACTTTAAAGCATATTACATCAGAAAGTTTGCTACATTTAGAAATAATTTACCATCATACACATTTCCTAAAAAATAAAAGAACTATAACTTTAATGTTACACATAAATAAATACCTTTGACTCAAAGTGATAGATAACACGTTAGGGCTTCTTGGATGAGATTTTTCTGTCTGTTCTATAACTCCTTTTCCTGCTCTGTTTGGTGAGGCTGTCCGACTTCGATTATCACTATATGGTGATGTTGTGGTACTAGAAGTTTCTTTAGGTACGTGGGTAGGAGATGGAGATGCAATCAATATTTTAATGTCTTCCATACCATCTTTTGTGAGTGTTTTTAATTCATCAGTGGTGGCAGTGGTAGTGGTGGTGGTAACAGGTGGTTCTTCCATTTGAGTCAGCTGGAATACTGTAACTGTGCTCGCACTTTGAGGGCTTGTAGAACTGCTTTCCAATGGTGACAACTGATCAAAGGAACGTAACTGGAAGTCATCATCCATTGGGATATAAGGAGCTAACATCTCCAAGTCTAAATCAGTGTCCTATAAAACAACAAATGTATGAGTTTTTACAATGGCTGCATCTTACAAAAGAAAAACAAGTTTAAACTCAAAGTCATTAGACTAAAAATTTAATAAAGATTAATGTAAAATATAATAAACAAATTCATATACCTGAGTAGAAAATGGATTCTTTGCTTCCGTGTCTTCAGCAAAAAGTTTCTCAACCAATTCCAACTTGAATTCATTGACCATATCACTATCAACATCAAAACAATACTCACTGGGACTGGTAGGCTGTAAAAGAATTAAATGTATTCACTTTCCCAGAATAAGCCTCTGTGTTTTGCTAGTTGTTAGAATTCTCCAACCAGATCTCAGACAATACATAACAAAGTCCATTTGTTCTATCAAATTTCATCTAGTGAAAAGTTAAATTTCTGAGCTTACACTTTTAACAATTTTTGCTAATTCAATAGCTTCCCCTTATCTGAGGTTTCACTTTCTGCAGTTTCTCAGTTACCTGTGGACAACTCAGGTCTGAAAACATTAAATGGGAAATCCCAAAAGTAAGCAATTGGTAAGTTTTAAATTTTGCATTGTTCTGAGTGTAATGAAATTTTGCACTGTCCCACTATGTCCTGCCATGGACATGAATCATCCCTTTGTCCAGCATATCCACACTATATACACTACCTATCCATTAGTCACTTAGTAGCCATCTTGGTTATCAGATCAACTGTCACAGTATTGCAGTGCTGTGTAACCAGAGATTAGGATGTGTTTTCCAGAAGGCTATGAGATGTCAAATCTCCTACTTTAGCTTGCCAGTTTTGATTCCATAAATACTTAATATGAAATTATTTACCACCTATGAAAACTTATTTGTGCCTCATTTATCAAGTCATCATATTCAGATCTCTTACTCAACTCTTGAGCATATTTTTAGATACAGGAAGCTCTAAAGTTGAAGCACTCTAGATTTAGAAATAGAGCCCTATGTGATACCTTTAGTCTTAGCCCAACCTTGCCCTTAAAGAGAACTTCTATTGTGAGAGAACTTGCATAAAAAACAGCTATTACGTATTTACTCTATGTTAGATTCGGTATTTTCATGTTATACTTACCGAAAATTTCAAAATAGTAATGGAAACTGTACTAAAGTGGGCAGAGTTTAGGGTCTTTTTGCTTTTAAGCCTTTTGCTGCTGGACAATTCTCCAACTCAATGGTTAATATGTATGGGCTTAGACCTATCATAGGCACACACAGTTTTTTCTCTGTGGATGTCTAAATTCAAGGTTTTTATTTTTGTCTTATTGATATAGAGGAGCAACGTAAGTTTTTCCTTTAGATTTCTGTTAAGTCAGTTCTTTCCCATGTTCCACTGAGGTCCAAGTCAAGCTCTTAACAATTATTGCAGTAATTTTAAAGTGCTAAAATGCACAAAAACAAAATCCATGACATGTGGTTCAAATTAAAGTTTGAATAAAATCTACAAATACATTCTTTCCTGAACATTAAAATCTGAAATTTATCTTCTTATTACATCACAACACCTACCTCAGGTGAACTTTGTCTAGTACTTCCATCAGAAGGACTAGCGGGCTGATCTTGAATCTGGGGCATGGTAAAAGAAAGTTCCAATGACTCTGGATTTGGTTCTAATTTTAATGCAACTTCCTCATTGAGCGCAGGGTCGGCACTACTTCGAAGTGGCTCTGGAGTTTCAGAGGCAGGTAATGGAGACATTGCCAAATTTATACTCTGTAATTTTTCATCAGATGAGGGGAGCATTACATCATTATATAATGGAACTTCCTCAAGTTGTTGGTCATCAGTTTCTGTGTCTGTAGGGGGGAAAAAAATCAATTTAAAGAATATCTAAATTTTAACATATATAGAATATGTCCCCTTTTACCAAAGGTTTGTCTAGTTCGATCAAACAACAAAAACGTTAGCCAATTTTCCTTAATCAGAAAGTTTACAGATACTATGGTATAACCATAAGTCTGAGTTATCTTTCTAACCCACTACTGACAACTCCTATTAATCTACATGACATAAAAAACCCAGTAATTCCAACCACTTCTTCATTAAAATTTACCCTAGTATGAAATTATAATTTTCATTTTTAATGTTTGATATTGGTATGACTGCTTATTTATCCTTTAATGCAACTATACCAATTGCAATATAATTTTGCTAAATCGTGGAGAAAATATGACAGACTATAGAAATAGAAGAGTAGCTGAGAAAAATTAAAGTGGGGAAAAGAAATACCTTAAGGACACTTTGAAGCACAATTTCTAACAATGTGACAAAAACAGGAATGCTGAGAAATTACAGAGGCAAAATATTTAAGCAAATACTTTTAAGAAGACTATGAAAAATGAAATATATAAGACCATGACGTCCAAATGATTACCAGCAAAATATGTTAGCATCAAGTTCAGTTAAAATGGGCTTGCATCAGCAGACACAATTTAGGCAATTAACAAACTAACTAAAGACCCACCATTGCTGCCAAAATCTAAAGATATGATTGTGTCTCCAGCTGCTGGGGCCAGCAAAGTTAAAGCATCAGGTTCCTTCTTAAGTTTATCAAAGAGGCTACTTGTATCTTCTGATTCAACTTTGGTGAATAGCTGAGTCATTTTCATATCTGAAGATTCAACTGGTTTGAGGACACATTCTGTTTGTTGAAGGGAGAAGATCAAGTCGTGCTGAATAATACCACTGTCAAAAAGAGAGATCAGTAATTCTTAAATGAGCAGTTGACACAATGGGGGTAGAGGAAAAGGGACTCTTATCTCTTAAAAAATTCTCCTTTAGGAAAAGGAACATTTTAAGATCTTGTGACCTAATCTCTCATTCATTTAGGGTTGAAAATACCAATATGAAATAAAGACCTATCAAAATTCACAGTATAAGATAATTCAAATATTTGACTAATTTCAATTAAGAAACTTCAGCTATCCTTTTGGGAAGAGTGGTGGTGACAAAGAAATGTAACAGTCAAGTACATAAAAGACATAAATAGACCTTCCCAATTTTTATGTTGACTCATATAATGAAACTGGCACAGAAGAATTCTTTGGCAATACGGATGGTCCTAGAATATCAAGATATATAGGTAAATGACTCAGGTCTTTCTTTCTAAGAGGTGTGCCATATTTTCTTTAGTGGTAGGAAAATGATATGGTGATATCACCTGTGGGGGTAGAGTTGAAAAGAGATAATAAACAGCTCCATATTCATTTGGTTTAAATATAAATGTTATTGCTCCTTTCATCAACAAATAGTATTTACTATGTGAAATAAACTGATACAAAAATAAAAATATCCAACCCACGCATGTCAAACTCAAAGGCTAACACGGGCCAAATAAACAAGGTTTAAGTTTATGCAGGCTGCAAAAAACAAAAGCTTCAATTTTCATAGAAACATAGGTTTATTTCGATAGAGACATGCTGAATACAAAGGGCTGAAATAAAAGAATAATCGTTAACATAAAAAAATAGAACATTTTAATAAAAATTATTTTTTCTTGAACATAAACTTACCAGACACTGAATAACTGCACAAATCAATAAGTGTAACGCAAATAAACCTATTTTGCTGTAACCGGTTTGGTTCAGTGGATAGAGCGTTGGCCTGCGGACTGAAAGGTCCCAGGTTCGATTCCGGTCAAGGGCATGTATCTTGGTTGCGGGCACATCCCCAGTAGGGGGTGTGCAGGTGGCAGCTGATTGATGTTTCTCTCTCATCGATGTTTCTAACTTCTCTATCCCTCTCCCTCCCTCTTTGTAAAAAACAAAACAAAACAAACAAAAAACCTATTTTTCTTGTTCTCCGAAAGCAAAATATTTCCTGTTGCGCATACCAAACAAGTCAGTACAAGCTTAATGATGTGGCAATCTGCTTTAACTAGTATTGCTTGAACAAATACACACACACATCCTATCTAATAATAGACAAACACACTTCCCATTGGCTAATCAGGGCGATATGCAAATTAACTGCCAACCAAGATGGCGGCCGGCAGCCAGGTAGCTGAAGCGAACAGGAGGCTTGCTTGCCCCAGTGATGGAGGAAGCCAAGGTTCCCCACCTGCTGCCACCCAGCTCTGAGCTGCACTCTAAGCAACTATGTTGCAATTATAGAAGCTAAACAATCCCCAGAAACCTGCTTTTAGCCAGCTGGGCCTCAGTGCTGGAGTTGCAACAGTGTTTCAATTACAGAAGCTAAACAAAGCCCAGATACCTGCTTTCAGCAGCCGAGGTCTCAGAGCTGGAGCCGTGCCTCAGAGCTAAAGCCGGCTCTCAGCTCCAGTGACAGCCATAGAAGGTAAATAAATCCCAGAATAAAAAAAGAAAAAAAGGAGAGGTTGGGAGCTTCAGTCACCCGCCAGCCTGAAAACGGCCCTCAGCCCCTCACCCAGACTGGCCAGGCACCCCAGTGGGGACCCCCACCCTGAAGGGTGTGTGACCAGCTGCAAACAGCCATCATCCCCTCATCCAGGCTGGCCAGGCACCCAAGCGGGACCCCCATCCTGATCCGGGACACCCTTCAGGGCAAACCAGCCGGCCCGACCCGTGCACCAGGCCTCTATCTTATATAGCAACAGGGTAATATGCAAACTGACCCTAACAACAGAAGGACTGGGAATGACTGGTCACTATGACACACACTGACCACCAGGGGGCAGACGCTCAATGCAGGAGCTGCCCTCTGGTGGTCAGGGCGCTCTCACATGGGAGGAGCTCTGCTCAGCCACAAGCCAGGCTGATGGCTGCCAGTACAGCGGTGGTGGTGGGAGTCTCTCCTGCCTCCTCAGCAGTGCTAAGGATGTCCGACTGCAGTTTAGGCCTGCTCCCTGCTGGCAAGTGGACATCCCCCGAGGGCTGCCGGGCTGCCAGAGGGATGTCTGATTGCTATCTTAGGCCCAATCTCCCCGGGGAGTGGGCCTAAGCCAGCAGGTGGTCATCCCCTGAGGGGTCCCAGACTGCGAGAGGGCACAGGCCGGGCTGAGGAACCCCCCTTCCCCCCACCCCCCCGAGTGCACAAATTTTTGTGCACCGGGCCTCTAGTATATATATAAAAGGCTAATATGCAAAGTGTCCCCTCAGGAGTTTGATCGGGAGACGGGGCGTTTGATTGCTCACTATGATGAGTGCTGACCACCAGGGGGCAGCGCGGAATAAAGGAAGGCCCCAGCCGGCAGCCAGAAGGCCATGATTCAGCCCTGATCAACAGCCAGGACTAGGGACCCTACCCATGTGTGAATTTTATGCACCGGGCCTCTAGTTATGTATAACAGGATATTGTAAAAATTAAGTTACAACATTTTTATTGAAACGTTTCTTACATACCATTATATTGGCTGGGCCGCAAAAATATTCATTGTGGGCCGCATGCGGCTCGTGGCCCGCAAGTTTGACATGCTTGAGCCAACCCTTTCCTTCAAGTTTATAGAACACCCAACCCTTTCCCTCAAGTTTTATAGACCAGTGTGAAAGTAAATGTGCAAAGTAATGATTGCTAAAATGGAGAAGGCTTGCTTCAGAGAGGGGCCCACAAGCTGAAACTTGGACTAAAATAGTATTTGTTAGGTAGACTGCGATGAGGGGGGAAAAGGGCATTCCAAGTAATTGATTCTTATTTAATGGGAAAGTCACCAAAACTCTGGCACTAATATTAAAACATTAAAGGATGGTGTCAGAATTGGCAAAAATAAAAACAAATGACCAAAGTCTTCCTAGCCATAGATGTTAGAAAGAGGGCTGCAATTATGAAAACATGGGCATATAGAAGATAATGACAAGAAATGATGCTCTGCAAGTAGGTGAGGCTTTATCATGGAGGTGATCAAGGGATCTTTAAAACAATTCTAAAGAAAATGAGATGAGCAGGTATATACATGCAAGAAAAACCAGCATGGTGGTAATGTGGAAGATGGACTAAATGGGGGCAATTGCCTTCTGAAATTGATCAAATGAAAGATTCGTTTATGATATCTATAACATTCACAAGCCCATCAGCTAAGGGAACAACTCAAGAATATTCAAGAACCACATATCACATTATACAGCCTTTTATAGTAATCTCACATAGAATTTAATTTAGTTCTCATATAACCTTTTGAATTAAGTATTATCATCTCTCAAATATGAATGAAATTCAGAGAAATGAGACTTTCCCAAGTTTATGGAGAAATGACAGAGCTACGACACAAACCTAACTATTCCAAGGCCAGTATTCCTACAAAAATAACATAGCTGCTGTGAGATAATACATGCTGACAGCTGTATGACTAGAGCAAACTAATCCATAGATCTGGTATTTTTTTTAAGGTCTTTTAAAAAATAGGAGTGAAAGGAATGGGGATAGACAGCTATTGGTAGTAGTGGAATCACTGCAGAAAAGCTGGCCTGGAAACACAGATTAGAGTACTGAAAACCATAACTAGGTAGAAATGAGAAAATAAAATTCAGTTAATGTTGAAAACCTTTTCTCCCTTTAAAAGTAAAGTATACAAAAAGAGTTATTACTTATTTTCCCAAAATATTTATTTTCCAAGCTTACCTCACAACAAAATTTACGCAGACAATGCATTGTGGTTGAGAGTTCTTAGTGTTATATATGACAGTTGCTTGAGTTTCAACCCAGACATAACCACCTCTTTTGGCAAGCATCCTGTACTGTCCTGTGGTTACTTGTCCTTTAGTAAACACTAGGAGTAAAATGGAAAGAGTCATGCAGAGAAAATAACAACTGAACTGTCAATCAAATGGATGTTAAATGTTGATCGTTGTTTTAGAAAAGGAGAGATGTTTACATTAATGGAATCAGCTGTAATTGTTTAAATTGAAAGAGAAAAAGCCCCAGCATAGCTGAAAATTTACCCAATTTTATTCTTCTAATCCCCAAAATAAATTCTTGTCACTTCAAATAAAATCAAAGCCAGGAAATGAGGGACAACAGTGACTAAAATTCCTTTACTGACTAGAGAATGAATAATAATCTCTAGCAAGAACATTCAAGAAAGAAGTATTGCTCTTATTTTCTTAAATTCCTGCTATAGTTTCCAGATAACCAAAGATGCTTCAAATAGCTATGCTAGCATATTTGAATCTCAATTGATATGCTGAAGTCTTTGGCACTTGAGGCAATCTTAATTACTGATTTGGGAGAAAGTACTAGAGAAATAGTAAAGATGATATTATCATGAATATTGGTGGCCATTTGGTAGTTCATGACTAGTCACATTCAATGACATTCAGGCATCCCCAATCATACTGGGAAGTCATTTTCAGGTACAGATTCAACAGGCAAGTGAAAAATTCCAAAGTTTTACTTATCGTGGGATATTTAAATAATGTTTGAGTAAAATTGAAAAATGTATCTTATGTCCAGGGTACTTATTACCACTAGTACATGCTGTTAATCACCTTCACTTCACTAAACAATTCACTTCATTGCACAATTATTTTCTGAATGCTTTGTATGAATTCTGAAAATGATGCTACAATATCCTGCAATATATTTTTTTGAGCCTTTGTATTTAAAACACCTGGGAAGTTTTAGATACCAAATGATTCTGCTTTTACTAGTATTTCTTGAACAAATATAAAGCATAGATTTAATGTTAAGATCCTTTAGGAAGAGTTTTGTTAAGATGTATCTAGAAAGACTGGTTAATATTAACCAAAAAGTTAAATGTACGTAGCTGTATGACCAAAAAGTAAAGAGACTGAAGAGTTAAAAGAGAATATCAATGAGTTATTCCATTGTGCTTACTATCATGATGAGTTTTGGTCAGATGATCAGAGTCCAAAGCATGATAATATTCATAAATTGAGCGGCCCAAAAGTTCTTCTGGTTCATATCCCATCAATTCAGTAATTCTGTTAAATAAAAAATATAATAAGAAAAAAGAGAAATTAACTGATAATGAAACACTTTCCTTCTTTATGGTAATGAATATGCATTAATCTTATGAACAAGTGAATTTTAAAAAATAAAGAGCATTTTCCTTTGCTGAAAATAAATTTACATCTCATCTTTAGTAACTCTGCAGTTACTAAATATGGCACCATCTGTTTCTTTTAAGTTCTCTCGATTCACCCTGTTATCTAACCCTTTAATCCCTTTCATTCAAACATGTTACCTAGTTTTATCACATTGTATTGTATATACTTTTGGTAACAAGACAGTTTATTAATAAATAGATATGAAGTACTGCAAAATTAAATGGCAAATGTCATAAAGGTAGTTACTAACACTTAATTTAAAATATATAGATTAAATCCAGAACACTATCTTGCCATAAAGTCAGATTCCTGTGTGTGTGTGTGTGTGTGTGTACACAAAATCACATTCTTCATAAAAAAAGTCCACTAGGCAAGGCTTCATTTTAGGGGATCAATATCCAGTACAAAATTTCAGTATCATTAACCAGAGTATCTACATTAAATGGGAATAAAGGAATACCTATTATGTTGGTTTTAGAAGACGCTCTTGTACTTCATTTTGGAAATTAATTACATAAAATCACAGGAATTCATTTCAGATGAAATAATGCTATCAAACTGAAAGTTGACTAGAACAAAATCCTGATTTTCTGGCAGTTCCTTTAGGACAGAGACTAAATCTTACTATTCTCTGTAACCACAGTCTGAAATGGAACCCTTTTCATGGGAAAGAGAAAGCTTTTCTTAGCACTTCTTAGAAGAGAAATGTTCTCTCCTTTTCTGAAAGCAAAACATGAGGTAAGCTTTTTTATTTCTCAGAGTTTAGATTTCAAGGGACTTTCTGAGGTGTAAACAGAGGTTCCCTAACAATATTAGTGTATCCAAAAATACCACCCCCCCAAATGAAATCACACCTCAATTTTAATTACAGAAAGCACACAGGGAAGATATTCTTCTCCTAAGAAATGTGTAAAAATAATACTGTTGTTTTTTCACACTTTAAGGAAAGATCTGTTGTAATTTATTCCAAAACAAACAGAAAAGTGATTTGTAAACAAAACAAAATAAAAATTAAGCCAACTCAAGCCAAAATCCAAAATTCTTTACAAAGGGACCTCCCTAAACATGTCTACACTAGGTGGCAGCATTTCAAAGGAAACCATTGTTTTAAAAAAAAACCCACAACATCCTTTCTTTAAATTATGCTTTAAAAATAATTTTAATTGGTCTTCTGTAGCTTATACTAGTATGTTTAAATAATATTCCCATGAAATTAATTTTTTCATTATTTATACCTTTATATGTCTGTATGCCTGGCACTGTTCTAGGTATGAAATGGTAAGACAAAATTCAACATGTGGCTAATCTTCTAGTACACTTACCATACTACTTAAGAATAATGTGGTAAGCATAGGAATCAGAGACACCACCCTTACCCACAAGAAGGAATGGTGGGATAAAGGATGCTTTCTATAGGAGATTTATGAGTTGAGTATAGAAGAGTCAAAGAGAGAACAAAACCACTTCAGGAAGAAGATACACCACAAGCAAAGACAGAGATGAGAAAATGGTTGGCACTGTATAGCGAACAAAGACTGGTGTGGTTAGAGGGGGCAAGCAGAAAGGGATGAGGCCAGAAAAGTAGGTAGGAGAATCAGATTAATGAGGGTCTTATATATTATGTCAATAAACTCTGATTTAATCAGATGTCAATCAGTGTTTCTCAATCTGAGTTGAGATATGTCTACCACTAGGGATGCAAGACGTCAAAACATACTAGTAAATATTTCCCTAGAAGGCCAATTTTTTTCATATTGGAGGAAGAAAGGTAAAAAGTTAACTTTAGAGGATTACAAACCTTATATTCTGTACCAAAAAGGAGAGGAGTAATCCAGAAAATCTGATAAAAGTATTTTTAATGGACTAAAAAACCTGTGATCTAAAACAACTATGCAGTATACCACTTATTCACTGTAAGTGTCTGGAGGGCAGAAC
The DNA here is from genome assembly GCF_014108235.1 of Myotis myotis. NCBI lineage: Eukaryota > Metazoa > Chordata > Mammalia > Chiroptera > Vespertilionidae > Myotis > Myotis myotis. Next base: position 193,677,249 of record NW_023416313.1, on the reverse strand, counting down.
TGTTAAACTTCATTTCTACTTTACTGCCACTTACAGTGTCATGCACATAGTAGGTGCTCAAATTAACGTGTTGAATGACTGTAAGTGGAAATCTGTATAGTAAATAATAGCTATTTATGGGATATTTTAGATGTTAGAAATTTGATGTGTTAGATTTTACAATTTTTTATCTTTGTTCTTAGGGCTTAGAGATGTGAAGTTCCTACAAAGAACTCTAAGCAGAAAAATAACTAGTTAAACTCAAAACCTTACTTTGCTGAATTCTAAACTGGCTGTCTTTATTCCTCTGTCATGATCATTTTGTTAATTTTCTGAAATAACCTTTCTCTTTCTAGCTTCATCACTTTCCTTTTTCCCAGCTTACCCCTACACTTTGTTACTAAATTCAAAAAATAAAAAATAATTCCTCAAAAAAGGAGGGCATTTCTGTTCTATCATACATTCACATGAATACTGCCAGTAAATGCCATAAAATACTTCTTAGCTCTATCTTCATTTTTCTTAAAAAGTTGACACCAGAGTTTGTGAAGCACTCATTATGTATGCTAGGCACTCAACAAACTCTTTTGATCCTAGTAACAGCCTTTTGAAGCATGACCCTCATTTTAGCTAAGAAACATGAGATTTAGAACAATTCAGTTCTAAGACCAAGGCTACACTGTAAGTACCAGAGCTGCAGGCCAGGACTGAATCCAGGATTATGTGATTCCAAAGCCAGCACTCTTAACATTTCCTTGTCCAATGGGGTGAGGCATTCTTAACTACATTATGGCTAAATGCTTAAAACTGGCTTTCTCATATAATCTTCACAATGACCAATAAAATAGGTGTTACTAAAGTTGAAAAAACTGAGCTAATGAGTCCAAGATCATTTCCAAAAAAGGCAGCAAAGTCAAGACTTAATAGTCTGGCTACAGAATCTATGCCGTTAGCCATAGAATTTTTTAGTTAAAAAAAAAAAAAAAAAATGGGACAAGCAGGCAAATAATCGTAACAGTAGAATAAATGCTATGACAGAGATATATAGAAACATGGGGAGTGCTCTGGCTATAGGTGTAGGAGACACACCAGAAGGGGTTCGCCCTCCTACTGATTAATCTGGAGAAGTGGGCAGAGGCCAGATCATAAATATCCTTGGTTGGCTGGAGGAAAACTGGTGCCAGCAGCCAGGGGAAAGAAGGGCTATTGCGTGAATCTTTGTGCAACGGGCTTCTAGTTAAGTATAAAGAGGGTTAAAAAAAAAAAGGATGACTTCCAAATTTTTGCTGGAGTTATGTGCCTACAGTGGTATATTTAATCATGATAGGTATTATAGGAAGAAAGCCAGTTTTTGAAGTTATTATTTGGGGCATTAGTAGTGCAGTTCAGTTATAGAAAGATTTAGTTTACAATATGGTAGAGGATCTATCCAGAAAAAAAATTAAATTGGTAATTAAATAGAAATATTTAGGAATATAAGTTTGGAAATGGCAATAAAAACCATAGGCGGGGATTAAGCTGCTCAGGAAAAATCCACAGGGCAAGGAGATGACCAAACACTTTTCTTTCTAGTCCATAACCAAAAGTAATTGATCCTTCCTCAAATTATGTATTGTGTATCTTTGAAATATATTTATTTTCTCTATAAATTAATGAGTCCCTAAAGGAAAAAAAAAACCTCATCTTAATAATTTCTGGAAAGCATGTGGTAACGTATTCATAGTACAAACTAAGTATTCAATGTGGCTGAACTAATCTACAAAGTTAATATTACTGAGTTCTAGGATGTATCATGGTATTCAGCTTAGTAGGAGTCTTTACTATAAAATAAATAGTTTTTTAAAGTTGTGGATTTAAGAAAATTTTCAAGTTATATTTTATACCTCACTTACCTTTCATCACAATAAGAAAATTTCATATCCAGGCTGTGTCGACTGAGAAAAGTCTTGCTATCTAATGGAATTTCAATATTTGATGGATGAGGAATGGGCTCACAAATCAGCACCAAGCATGTCATAGGTGGTTTCTTATACCCACACTGAGACTGGTTACCATTGGTATCGTACACATGAATATGTCCTGTGCAGTGAAGTACCTGTGTATGAAGAAAAAGCAGGTTTTTTTAAATATACAATGCTAGAAAAAACCAAAATACAGCAATAAGTAGTTGAGTCTGATATGGCAAGTAAACATTGGTAAAAATTTACTGTCATTAGTAGATAAACTATATTTCTGAAAATCAATAAATGTTTTCCCTACACCACCCCTGGCCTACTACCTCAGGCATCACAGTTTAATTACTCTTTTTAAAAATCTCCTTCATACAACAAATCTGTGCTGATTTTTCATTCAGCTGGTCATCATAGCTGTGTGGTGGTTATTTCTTGCTTTAATGACAGCTTTAACACAGAGCAAAACAAATGATACAACAATGAATTAAAAATTGAGTTCTATAAAGATTCAAACTCTGAATGGTTGGCAAAGCCAACTGACTAAGTTAGCTCAGTAAGCCAGTGTCAATTCACATTATGCCTCAAACTGGCAGATTAATGTACTGTTTGGATGTTAAACCTGCAAATGCCAAGGAACAAATCTAAGTTTTCCCTCACAGTGCTAAAGCTACTTAATACTAGCAATGTCAAGATGCATGAAACTCTCTATAAATCAAGTGCATCACCACTCACAAACCATTTTTACTTACCTTCCATGTTGCAGACTTTATGTTCATAGTTCTCCCCCGGCTAGTTAGGGTACACTTCATTCTGAGAAAAAAGCTTCGCTGTGTATTTTGCTCTTTACCCTTTTTCACAAGGCCTAAGGAAAGCAGGAAATAAAGTTTAAAAACTTAAATATGCAAATTTGTTACAGTAAGAGTAGCACACCTGGGAGCTGTTCAATTAAACATCCCACCATGAACAAAACGAGTCACACTCACTTTGCCCACTCCAACACATCCAGCAACCTAACACTCCAAGTCAGTACTGGGTTTGTAACAGCAGTGATTCCGAGTTGGTAGGAATCAACAGTTGAGTAATAGCAGTAATCATTTCACATTCAAGCCAGTAATGTTGGTCAAATTGCAAAGAAATATAAATGTGGTATGAATTTGTCCGCAAACTATGCTATCAGTGCATAAGCAACCCCCCCAAAAAGGAACTTCAGCAAACTCTTCCAAACCTTTACTAAATCTATTAGTTCAATTTATAATAAGTACTCCATTATTTACAGAACTTCTAAAATAGAAAATTTCTTCAATAGCAAATAAACATTTTTATATATCTGATTTTTCCTTAAGTCATTCTATGAAGCAGGCAGGAAACTATTTCTATCTTGTTACTAGGGGGAAAAAAGTAAATGACTTTTCAAAGCCAAATTGGAATTAAATCAATTCAGGTCTATTTACTCATATTCCAAACCTCATATAACTAAAAAATGAGATTACAACACTCAAATAGCAACTTGATTTCTTATCTTCATTGATCAGTCTGATTGAGTATTTATTATTCAGGAACTGGACTAGATATTGCAGGCAATACAAAGATGAATAAGACACACTGCCTTTCCTGAAGAAGTTAAACATTTAGATGCAGGGAAGTTAATGACAATACAATGCAGAGTTAAGTGCCCAAGACTTACAAGAACGCTTTAAAGAAGTATAGAGAGAGCTTAGAAGATAACTTCTAGTCCAGGGGAAATCAGGAAGTTCTTCTTAGAAAGAGACATTAGTATTTCGACAAGTAGAGATGAGTTGAAGGGTATTATTCCAGATAGAAGGAAGAGAAGGAAAAGCACATAGGTGGGGAAAATAGCACATTTGGGGGCCAGTACTAGAAAGTTGAGTTTGGCCACAATATAAAGAGTAATGAGACAAAATTAGAAGAGAAGGTTAGAGCTGTAGCTCTGGAGGGCTACAATGAATTCAGCCTTAAATATAAAACATGGAGTTTCTAAAAAATTCTGAGGTGGGAAGCACAATCAGGAACTTAAATAACATTAATCTAGCAGCAACATAAAGGATGTATAAGAATTAGAATACATGATGGCAATGAGGGACTGAACAGTAGCAGAAGTAAGAAGGATGACAAAAGATACATAAAATGGTCTTACCTATAAAAACTTAAAAATTGATAGGAGGCAGCAGAGAAATTTGAAGATTTGAAGATTTTTAAGGCTAGTATATTGAAAGAAAAGTGTCAAGTGGAAAAGAAACAAGTAAAGTTTAAATTTTGACCGGGTTAGCTAGAATGTTAGACTCTTGAAGAAGAAGAGGAGTTATAGCTCAGACTTATAATAATGGAACTAGGCAAGTTAGGGCAGTCTTGGTGCTAACACAAATTATTTGGATTTACCTAAATAAGGATTTAATTTGCCCTCCTTAGAAGTGTTCGAGAATGGATTTTAAAAAGATGCCACACACCATACTGGTCTTAGTTATGGTATAAAGCAGTGATGGCAAACCTTTTGAGCTTGGCATGTCAGCATTTTGAAAAACCCTAACTTAACTCTGGTGCCAGGTCACATAGAGAATTTTTTTTTGATATTTGCAACCATAGTAAAAGAAAGACTTATACTTTTGATATTTATTTTATATATTTAAATGCCATTTAACAAAGAAAAATCAACTAAAAAAATGAGTTCGTGTGTCACCTGTGACACACGTGTCATAGGTTCACCATCACTGGTATAAGGGCATGTGTGTAGAGGCTGATGGTGGCAACAGTGATCCACATGTAAACTCTTTGGGGTATTTTCAGTCCTTTATAATCTAAGCTTAAATTGGATTGACCTTTGAAACCCAAAGCCGTTCAATTAGGACATGAAGATAAATTTAAACACCAAGGTAGTAGAAAAGTACTAGCATTTTCCTAATGGAAGAAACATTTCTAAAGAAATAAATTTTCAGCCTTCTAAAAAAATAAATCATATTTTATAATATCTTATAAAATCTAAAGAATCTTTTTAACATTTAAATGAAAGAATAATAGGATTGGCCCTGGCCAGGAGCTCAGTTGGCTACAGCACTGTCCGGATATGCCATGGTTGCGGGTTCCATCCCTGGTCAGGGCACATACAAGAATCAACCAAAAGATGCATACATAAGTGGAACAACAAATCGGTTTCTCGCTCTTCCTCTCCCCCCCCCAAATCAGTAATAATAAAAAAAGAATAGGACTACATTGTGTAAATACACCAATAATAGCTCTTAGTGTACCATTAAAATGTGATGCACTATAGCAGCCCCTCTTTTCTAAAAGTGAAAATCTGCATTTTTGTTTCTCAATAAAACAAATAAAAAATTAACTGCATTAGGAATGTTTTTTTAAAAAATATATTTTATTGATTTGTTTTTTTTACAGAGAGGAAGGTGAGAGGGATAGAGAGTTAGAAACATCGATGAGAGAGAAACATCGATCAGCTGCAACCTGCACCCCCCCACCCCCCGGGGATGTGCCCGGAACCAAGGTACATGCCCTTGACCAGAATCGAACCCGGGACTCTTCAGTCCGCAGGCCGATGCTCTATCCACTAGGCCAAACCGGTTTGGGCAGGAATGATTTTTAAAAATGTTTATGTGCTTGGTTAAAAACATATATTTAAACTATATTAAGCAGACCATATTTGATTTAGAATAACACATTACCAAATCAAAACAAGACTTCCTAATATCCATCCACTTATGGTCTAGTGATGGAAGCACTGAGCAGCCAATAGAAACCCTAATCCCCTTAATTCATATACTAAACTAATTGAGAACCCACACAGGTCTTTGCTTAGCATTTATTTACTCCTCCCTTATAGAATTCTAAAAAGTAAGCATTTGCTTTCCAAGTTCACAGTAAACACACAGTATGAAATTTAAAGACAGGAGAGGGCTCCTGCTGACAAGGTGGCAAATGGCAGTAGAATGTAGTGAGAGTTGGTGAATATGAAAAGAGCTCTAACATGTGAACTCTAGAGCCAGTCCACCCGAATTTAAGCTATGCTCTACCATTTACCCACCCAGTAATGGGCAAACTACTCAATAACTCTGTGCCCCAATTTCCTCAGTAAAACAGAATAACAGTATCTTCACAGGACTGTTGTGAGGAATACAGGAGTTAGAAAGCACATAAATTCAGAGAACAGTGTCCTGGTGCAGTGTAATCTCTGAATAGAGGTTACCTATTATTATAAATGAGATAAGATGAAAAAGAAACCATTAAAAAAACTATTCAAAAGTACTAGAATTTTTAATACAGAAAGCAAACAAACATACACTTAAATTAGAGAGCTGCAAAGAACAACCACAGAGCATAAAGACAAATTTTCATTATAACTTTCAGTCATGAAAGCTACAATGAAAATTTACAAATTATGATCAGGGTACTCTATTTAAGAGGGCACGGGTATGAAAAAACTTTCTTTACTTGTTAAGTTTTTAAGTGCAGATTCCTGATAGGCTGTAGAGTTAAGTAGTAGAGCAGTGACAGAGGGTGCTCTGAGTACAGCAGTCACCTCCTTATCTGGGCATTTTGCTTTCTTCAGTTTCATTTACCCACAGTCAACCTTGGGTCCAAAAATAGTAAATGGAAACTTCCAGAAATAAATAATTCATGTTTTGAATTTCGGGGTGTGGGGGGGGGGGAGGTACTTTCCCCAAATCTTGGAACATTTGGTTATTTTTAACAATTTATTCTTAGGAGTTGAGGTATTAGGTCTTTTTTGTTGTTGATAATGTGGGGTCATCCATAATGTAACACTTTATAATTAATTACATATTCTCAAGTTACTGCGAACATCATGAAAGGTCAAATAAGCAAGTATTATGTTCTTTAAAATCTCTTTTCTTTTTCTTGAGCCTTTAGAAAGCTTAAATTCAAATGGAGACGTCAACTTTAGTAATTGTCTAAAATCCTATAATCTGCCATTTGTATTGATGTCTTGTCTTAATGTTGTATTTTAATTTGTAACTTCCTTGGTCCTGATCTTTATTTATTTTTCCATTTTATGTTATCTATTCTTATAGCTATATTTATGGAATTAGGTGGGCTTTAAAAACATTTTTTACATATTTTTAATGAAATTCTTTAAAAATAGAATGGATTTAACCAAGAATAGAGTAACATTTAATTAACATGAAATGATGTTTTGCCTTATTACAATAACAAAATCTAAAAATTAGTAACAGAATCTGATCAGGTAAAACCACCTGTCACATTATATCAAACAATAGACTTTTCTTCTCACCATTTCTGTGTGTAAGCATTTCTCTCATTTCCTCATGGTCACACGGATGAGTAAAATCAAACACACTGTGTCCAGTTAGTTCAAACTGTAAACATATTTTAAAAAATTAGATCTACATCATAAAATCATAAATATATAAAGAAGGACTCTTAATATAAGGGTATTTTACCTGAGTCAACCCCATGTATTTGTTCACATTATCAGAAATGTAAATCATGTCACCATCATCTGTGAGAACCATAACAAAACCATCCAGGGCTTTCAAATAAAAGCAATTCATTTGCGCCTTCATTTCATCTTCAATATCCAAATCACCTAAAAAGAGCACAAACAAAAGGAAGATAATTTAAAAGTTATACTTAAATTAATACTTAGATGTTTCAATGAAGTTTTCTCCATTTATTTAAGACATATAACATATATTTTTTCTGCATATTAAAATTAAAATCTCCACCCCCTCGTCTCTCTCCTTTTAACACAGAACAGTCAAGGCCAGAGAACAGGAAGACTAAAATTAGATCTGCCAGCTACTTTTAATGATTATTTAAAGTAATACAGCAAGGTAAGGCAAACCACTGAAAAGAGAAAGAATGATCATGTTAATAAAAGATAGGTAGGTAGGGCCCTGGCCAGGAGGATCAGTTTGTTGGAGCATTGTCCCATACCCCAGAAGGTTGAGGGTTCAATTCTTGGTTGGGGCACGTGCCTGATGTTTCTCTTTCATATAAATCTCTCTCTCTCTCAAATCAGTAAACATATCCTTCAGTGAGGGGGAAAGGGGAAGGAGACAGGTAGGTAGGTGGGGCAGGAAATAAAGAGGGGCAAAAGGCCTGAAGCTTTAAAAGCATGTAATAAAAAGGCAATCATATTAAGAAAGAATTGAGAGTATGACCATCCTCTAAATATAATTTCTAATTACTTTTAATTTCTAATTTTTAGGCCTAGTATGCCCTAGTAAAACAACTCACCAGCATCCAGAAGTTTCCTCACACGCAGATAGCTGATGGTAAGCCTCATAACAGAAGCCTTATCAAGATGCGAACTCACGTTATGGGGAAGTGGCAACTGATGAGCAAGCTCATAAAAAACTTCAGACTCTTTACTTCGCCGAGATCTGGCTGCATCTCTAGACTTTTCTTTTCGACGTTCAGAACTTATCCTATTTAACAAAAAGGAATGGGAGGGGGGAGAAAAGAGACAGAAAATTTATGTTAGTTTGCCTTTGCTTGAATAAACTAAATTTACATTCTGCTTACCATTGAAGGATTAGACGATGCTATGTAATGAAATTATATAGAGATTTTTCTACTACATGAATGCATTTTTAATAGAGTTATAGACATTTTTGGATAGAGAGTTATAGAAATTTTTGGATTACTGCAGACATCAGAACTCCCAATAAGAAGTCCAACATGAAGTTTTAAACCTGTCTGAAACAGGTGTTTCCTCCCTGGCAGGTCAATTTGAAGAGGATGTTTTTGTTTTAGCCCAAATCTGAAAAATAGCCTGTACATGAAGGCTGCACCTTCACAGCCATTCAAAAAGTCTCAACATAGAGAAATCATGATTAAGTCTAGAGAAACAGAAGTTATGCATAGTAACCTGAAAGCAGGTGTTTTTAAACAGATAGAATAATAATAGCTACAAATACATTTTTGACTCAAGTTTTCTTTTGACTCCAATACTCTCCCATCCTCCCTTTTACTATATGAGCAGTAGTGACTATAAGCTATAGGAATTTATGTTAGCAGCTATAATAAACTACTGTTTTCAGGTTGCTTACTTCCTTAACAGTCCCTATCTATGACTAGCACAATAGGTACTAACTAAATGTGGGTTTATAAAAAACAAAGATGTGGCACAGTACTAAGAAAGGAATGTATTAATAAAGATTAACAAAGGTGTTAATAAGGTATCTTTTTAATAAGGTATCTTTGGGGAACTCTTCCAAGAATAAAGTCAGTAAAAAACATTTTCATAAATCAGACCATGCAGAATTGAGTTTCTCTGCTTAACTGCATAGCAACAAAGCTAAACTGGGTTCTGTACTTAGCTTCTTCTTTAATAGCTATCTATTAAAACCTACAATGTGCCAAACACTGCCTTCTACAAGGTGCTTAGTTCTCTCATAACAACCTATAAATTGGTTAAATATTGTCAGATGATGAAATGGGGATGCAGCTGGTTAAAAATAGCCAATATGTAGCAGATGGGATTTGAACCCAGGTGTTTGTTTTTACTTCAAAATCTTTGCTCTTCCACAACGTTTTACCTTCTTAATGGAGAATGTTGCTTCTGTCTCACTCAGCTGCTTTCCTATAACATTCAACCTAATCCTGATGAGTCAATTACTTATTAAATGTTGAAAATAGCCATTACCATTTATTGAGCACTTAGCAGTATGCTAAGGACTTTACCAACATTATTTCACTTAATCCTCTTTAGTTCTATGAATGAAATGCATAATTGTCTTCACCTCAAATATCTCCTTCCTCCAAATAATCTGCAGAGCTGCAAGGTTCAATCATAGAAGCAACATTCTCAAGAAATAGGCAGGGTTCTTAGCACATGCTCACTCCAGTTATGTTGTTAACATGTGAATAACAGGTTGTATTGTCGCAACAGTGATTAGATAGTGAAACTCAGAACTTTGAAGATTATGATTGCTCAAGATATGGCAACTAAATTTATAAGACAAAGCCATTAGAAATGTGAGCTTGAATAAAGCATTCAAAAGACAATATTTTAAGCTAGTGAAGACTGTAAGGATAAGAATCTGAACATGTGCCAAATTTTGGAAAATAACCCTAATTGAAATAAGTAACATGATACTTCAAGGGTTGACAAACCTAAATTAGATGAAGGTAATGAAAAGCAGTATGTCCTCAATTACATAATCACTCTAGACATAAAATAATTAGGAGACCTATAATAAAAACTTAATAAAATTTATCTGATGTTCTTCATATGTGACTATAGGAGCTCTTAAAACATTTCTAAGCTTAAAGCTTCCAAAGTTCTTATGAGTTTCAGCATCTGCACTGCCCTTCATGATCTACTCACAGGAAGACTTTGATCAGGTCACACCCCAAAGAATTATAGCACTGACCAAGAATTATTTGTTAGACGTGTGATGAATGAAAAGATGAATCCTGTACTATTTGTTTACTTACTACTTAAACTGCACAACAGGGTTAGGTTTGAAGACCAGAAGGAAATTGGCAGATTTTCAGCATGCAAATAAGCTCACTGTATTACTCAAAATTATCAATTCCCATCTATGTTGTTTTTATATTATTAAGTACAGATCAAGTAAATTTCTGTTACTTATGTATCTGCATAAGGTACTATTTCACACACTGCTAGTCACACTGGATATTAGTTAAGAGTACATATAGTAAATTTCTATCTTTTGAATAGTTTACTTACCCAATTCCATGACTGTCCTAGAACTATTGTTTGAGCAAACCAAAAAACAGCTCAATGTTTGTGGAACTATAGTTTCCACACACTTACAATTTTATTATTATTTAACATACATTACTGGACAAGAAACTAACATTATATCTTGAAATTATTTTGTAGAAGAAATATATTTAGGATGATAATTTTGAACCACTGTCTTAAGCTCCTTGTATAGAGTTCATGAAAAAGCAATAGCCATATCACAGAGAATGCCTATTATTCTTTAGATTAACAAGAACACAAAATAATTGCAGATATTTTAAGTCATCTATCTGTGCTGCCTACTAATTACGCAAGAAAAGCCTGTTAGTGTACTTGATTGTAAACATGTTACTTTAAGAACTAAAGTTAGATCATAATCATTCAAAATGTTAACAGATGATCAGTTATCTTTATTATAAAAGGCCTGTGGCCATAACGACCAAACGAGGTGCAGCAGTGTGTGAGGTCCCGTGGCAGCACAGCGGGGTCTGGGGTCTCACGTGATTTCGTGCACTGGGCCTCTAGTTTCTAATAAAGTTAATATATAAAATTTTTAAAATCTCTCAACTCTTTTACTTGCTGACTTTAAAACCCTTTCTGGCCCATGAGGTTATAAGTTGTGTTCTGTACTTCCTGCACCAGTATTTCTACAGGATAGACACTGTGAAGTGAAATTCTATGATCTAAAGCAGTGGTTCTCAACCTTCCTAATGCCGCGACCCTTTAATACAGTTCCTCATGTTGTGGTGACCCCCAACCATAAAATTATTTTTGTTGCTACTTCATAACTGTAATTTTGCTACTGTTATGAATCATAATGTAAATATCTGATATGCAGGATGTATTTTCATTGTTCGCGACCCACAGGTTGAGAACCACTGATAAAGGATGTGGCATTTAAATATTCCTTTCCAAAAAGGTCTATACCCATTTTTGTCTCTGCCAATCCATGAATGTGTGTATCCATTTCCACAAGCACTCTGCAGTAATAGATATTATGGACCCTTTATATCTTTTTATTTTTGCCAAGCTGATAGGTGAAAATTATTATCTCATTGCTTTAATTGCGTGTACTTCTTAAAATCTCATGCCAAAGGAAAATATTCATGTTCCTTAGTTGGCATTTTGACCTGCAGCTTTAAATTCAAACATTTCTACATGGTGCATAATATTACAGTGGTATTTAAGTATTTTTCATCTATTAAGTTATTTGTTATCATAACCATGTTATAAATAGGAACCTGGTTAAATAGATTACAGAGTTAATAAATGGTAGAGCCTATAATCAAATTCAAGCTGTCTGATTCTAAACACTATGCTACTAACAATAGTCTATGCTGCCTCTCAGAAACTTATTCTAATTACCAAGGTAAGTATTCTTAAGCCATTATTATAAAGTTCAAAATGTGTTTTCTTCACATCTCCAAAGACATAAAAAAGAGGTACAGGGGTTGGCTTTAAATTTAGGACTTGACCCTAAGCTATTTGGAGAGACTCATGGCCAGGCTCTTTCCTGAAGTCTGCTCATAATCCAAAATCCTAATTGAAAGGCATCTACAATGGCAACGTTCTCTGCTTCACTGTCCGCCATTTCTTCAAAGCAAGGCAACCTTTAATGGGTAATGCCAACCACAAAGGGGAGAGAATCAGAGCACACTACCTCATATACTCCCACTATACTTTGTTTTTAATTTGTACAGAGAAACTATTTGAACATCTTAGCTCACTAATGTTGGTGTTGTATTTGTTCAATATGTGGATCCCTACAATAAAAGCAATCTACATACTCACTTCAAGATATCTGGCTAGGCATAAGCAATTGCCAAGATATCTAATCACACAAAGTACCATGAGAGAAAAGATGAAGAGAATATTCCCCCTTCTAACATTTATTGAGCACTTACTATGCACCAGGCACTGTGTTGAGTGCTTTTATGTATTAGCTAATTTAATGATCATAACTCTAGAGAACCAAAACACAAGAGGGGAAGAGCCTTCCTGAAATTCAGAATAACCTCCTCCACTCAAGAAATAGTCATTCGGTAATTATTTATTGAGCATCTATCAAGTACCATGGACTGTGCTAGGTACTAGGAATATACTAGTACTGATAAGCAAAACAACCCTGATGAGTCTTAAACAGCCTCCCACTTAAGTCTACTGAAATAGCTATATTCCCAAATGCAGGTCTAGTTGCATGATAATCACTTAAGGGACATAAAGCAACATTTCAAACTTCTGGGCTCTATCTTTGTAAATTCTGATTCAGTAGATCTGAAGCAGGGCCCACAAATCTGGATTTTTAAAAACTTCAAAGGTGCAGATACACAGTGAAATTTGGGAACCACTGACTGAACTCATCCTTTCCTTACTTCACTTTAATTTCTCCCTCAAATTACTATCACAATGATCCTTCCAAAATAAGAAACCTGGTATTATGTATGTCCTTACAATTTTATCAGATGTACACAGGGCAAAGTATAATTATTTCCAACAAAACCCATCCTTATCTAGCTCCCTGCCCATCTCTTCACCCTCATCATTTCCCACATTCTTCAGACACACTGCAGTTAATCAAAGCATAATATTTCATTCCTTCTGGTTCACTCACCCCACTCTCTCTGCTTGGAGTACTCTTGAATATGTGACCTGGTAAGTTTATGTGAGAAACTTTCCATTTTTAACTCTAGCATCACTTTGTTTCTGTTCTGTCTTCTAAAACTGCTCCTCTCTCCTAGATCTGACCCACTTTGGTTATTTTGCTGTATTTTATCTTCCTCAACAATCCTTAAAAGCTCTTGAAGACAGGAAACAGACTTATTTATCTTTGTATTATTAGTAGGGATGTGTGTAAGTTTTACTTCACTTTAGTACTGGCTCAAATATGCTATTTGACCTTGACTTCAGCCCATGGAAGGTTGATTGTCCTTTGAACATTCCCTTTGGGATCCCTGAATTTGTGCTTTATCAGTGCTCCTGTGATCCTACAGATTACAATCATAATTAAACAGCATAATAATGCCAGAACTATGAATAAGGCATACTATTTGGATTTACTGTAATTATCTGGATAAACACTTGCAAATACAGGTAAATAGATGTAAGTGGGGGGGGGGGGGGGAATCAACCAAGCAGCATAAAGTGAACAGCACAAATATCACCAAGGAGAGTAAGTGATCTTTCGAGAGAAGAGATTTAGAGGCACAGGAAGAAGAGAGCTGAGAATGTAGGATACCAATTTGCTGAAAAGAGGTTTGAGGTTTAAAGATTATTTCCCTCATCACTACGATCCACAATGTCTTTTATTGTTTTGTCCTAAGCTTATGTGGTCAGGAAAATACATCAGTGGTAGTTAATGTTGTTAACCATTTTATAATCAATACCTTTATCACTTTTATAAATGTCTTTCTAGCCCAGCAAGAAACACAGAAGTTGACTCGTTTTGTTTTGTACAGTCTTTTTCAGGAAAGTGTTGGAATTTTCATCAAGACATGAAAGTTTTCTTTAAGTTGATTTCTAATCCTAGTGGCTTTTTCTCCAAGCCTGGTTACTCTTAGACAAGTATTTTATATTTTTATATTTATTAGGAGTATTCTTATTATTAATAAGATCTATTGTTATACTTTCCATCTGAAAATTGCTACAAAACCAGAACACTTCAAACAGATGTTTAATTTTTAAAAATCCATACTTAATGAAAAAAAAAAAAAAAAAAAACAGCAAAAACCTGACACTTCAAATTAAACATAAATTACATTTTCAGGACATCTAACTATAATTCGTAATTATTTTCTCCAGGAAAACGTCTTGAGTTCTAATCATTATCAATAAACTTAAAAATGAAATTTTAGCATAATCATGTTAGAAAATATCATTCATTTAGTCAATAAATATTTCTTAATTGTCTCTTATGAGCCAAACACTGTTCTCAGCATGGGGCAAGTTCAATAAACAAAAGAGACCAAGTTGCTACCCTCATGGAACATATATTCTGGTTATCTTTATGTTTCTTGACTTTATTCAATAGTAGTTACCAGGGTCAATTCCTAACTGACAAAACATTAGTTACAGCAATAATCTTTTTATAAAATCAAGTAACATAAAATTTTAGGAGACAAGGAAAAGTCTACAAAAATTAATCTGTGCTTACAGTAGATGTTACAATATAGTACTATGTAAAAAGAGCAAGTTATACAATGAAATTTGAGCATGAATCCATTTCTCTATAGGGGTGTGTAATGCATGTGTATATATAGAGAAATAAATGTGTATATATGTATACAGACATACATATGGACATATCATCTATAAATGCAGTTAAAACCAGAAAGATACAATGGTATATGTTAGCGAAGTTTACAAAATATTAGCAATAGAGTTTCAAGATGACAGAATTACAGATTTTATACTTTAAAATTCACTAATAAACTGACACCATCTATGTACCTGCATTTGTTAGAAAAATCAGACTTTTAGTATAAACTAACTTTTAAACTTATTTTCCAAGAAGAGGAAAGCAAAGAATGAGTAAGCAGTATAATTTAATATTTTCAACTTCTCATTCTAATCTAACTTTCTGGTTTTGAAAATTCAGCATTTCATAATTTGAAATTCCAAAAATACAGGTGAAATGATTTGTTTCTAAAGGAAAATATTCAGAACATATATGCACTTATTTTATTTTTGAAAGCAACTTAAATTTCTTGCTTTAGGTGACAATTATCTTACTAGCATGGAAATATCACTTAAATACCCACAATTAGAGAAAAGACGGATTATTCACCTTCCAATAACCTCACAAAAAATGCTTAAATACTTGATATTCTAATGTTGCAGTAAGATAAATAGGGAAAAAGAATCACTATTTTAAATTAGAGGGTACATTCTGAAAATGAAATCTTTGTCACATCTATTTATACATTAATTAGATTAATAAGCTAATAGACATAACTATTTATATTAATGTATAATTGTGTTCTGTTTATTTTTTTAAAAATATGCTTGCCCTAGCCACTTTGGCTCAATGGATAGAGCACTGGCCTGCAGACTTAAGGGTCCTGGGTTCGATTCTAGTCAAAGGCACATGCCAGAGTTGCCGGCTTGATCCCCAGCAGTGAACGTGCAGGAGGCAGCTGATCAATGATTCTCTCTCATCATTGATGTTTTCTATCTCTCTCTCTCTCTCCCCCTTCCTCTCTGAAATCAATTTTTTAAAAAATGCTTTTGGTTCTGGCCAGTATGTTAAGTGGTTAGAGCATAGGCCCTTGCACCAAAGGCTTTTTGGGTTTCCCTGGTCAAGGGCAATACCTTTGTTGCAGTTTCTATCCCTGGCCCAGATCCAGGTTGGGGCGCATGTGGAAGGCAACCAATCGATGTTTCTCTCTCCTCTCTCTCTCTCTCTCTGTCTCTCTCTTTTTCTTGTTCGTATGGATATTTATCTGTTTCTCTCCCTCACTCCCTCTCTCCCTTCCACTCTCTTTAAAAAAATCAATGGAAACACAAGAATAAACTCAAAATGGATAAAAAACTTAAATGTAAGGCGTGAAACCATAAAAATCCTAGAAGAAACCATAGGCACCAAAATCTCAGACATCTCTCGTAGCAATAAGTTTACTGATACATCTCCTAACAGCTGTGGGCAAACTACGGCCCGCGATCTGGCCCGTTTGAAATGAATAAAACTAAAAAAAAAAAAAAAAAGACCGTACCCTTTTATGTAATGATGTTTACTTTGAATTTATATTAGTTCACACAAACACTCCATCCATGCTTTTGTTCCGGCCCTGCCCACCCCTGTCCTAGGACAATGGAAACTAAGGAGAAAATAAACAAATGGGACTACATTACAATAAAAAGCTTCTACACTGCAAAAGAAACCATCAACAAAATAATGAGAGCCCACTACATGGGAGAACATATTTATTTTCCAATTATACATCCGATAAGGGGTTAATCTCCAAAATATATAAGGAACTCTTACAACTTAACAAAAGGAAGACAAACAAAACAATTTTAAAATGGGTAAAGGACCTAAATAGACATTTCTCCAAAGTGGACATACAGAAAGCCAAGCGACATATGAAAACATGCTCAAAGTCGCTAAGCATCCGAGAAGTGCAGATCAAATCAACAAGATATCACCTCACACCTGTCAGAATAGCTATCATCAACAAACCAACACAGGACAAGTGTTGGTGAAAATGTGGAGAAAAGGGAACCCTAGTACACCACTGGTGGGAATGCAGACTGGTGCAGCCACTGTGGAAAACAGTATGGAGTTTCCTCAAAAAATTAAAAATGGAACTCCCATTTGACCCTGTGAACCCACTTCTAGGAATATATCCCAAGAAACCCAAACCAGTCATCAGAAAGAATATATATGCACCCTTAAGTTCATAGCAGCAACTATTTACAATAGCTAAGATTTGGAAACAGCCTAAGGGCCCATCAGCAGATGAGTGGATAAAAAACTATGGTACATTTACACAATGGAATACTACGCAGCAGTAAAAAAAGAATTCATACTATTTGCAACAGCATGGAGAGACCTGGAGAATATTATGCTGAGTGAAATAAGCCAGTGAGAGAAAGGTAAGTATCACATGAGCTCACTCATATGTGGAATCTAATGAACCAAATAAACTGATGATCAAAAACAGACCCAGAGACATAGAAGCATGAACAGACTATTGAGCCTCAGAGGGAAGGCAGAGGAGGGTAGGTGAGAAGAGATCAACCAATAAACTTGTATACATATATGCATAACCCGTGGACAGACAATGGGGTGGTGAGGGCCTGGGGGGAGGGGAGGGGAACGGCAGTGGGCTGGAAGAGGTTAATGGGGGAGGGGGAGAAGGAGGACTTATGTAATACTTTCAACAATAAAGATTTTTTAAAAATACAGAGACAAAAAAATCAACAATAAGTAAATAAATACAAATCAGTGGAAAAATATTTATTCTTATTTTACTTATTTAAATAGGGTGAGGATTAACAACACACACACACACACACACACACATATTTTAGATTATTCCTAAATAGTGATTTTAATCAATTTTCTCCTGGTTCAGAATTGGTACTGAATCTCTCAAAAAACCCCTGATCACTTACAATGTAAAGTATTAGATAAATAAAACAAAAAATGTGGATATGGCCGAAGCCGGTTTGGCTCAGTGGCTGGAGCATCGGCCTGCGGACTGGGGGGTCCCAGGTTCGATTCCGGTCAAGGGCATGTGCCTGGGTTGTGGGCACATCCCCAGTGGGGGGTGTGCAGGAGGCAGCTGATCGATGTTTCTCTCTCATCGATGTTTCTGACTCTCTATCTCTCTCCCTTCCTCTCTGTGGGAAATCAATAAAATATATTTAAAAAAAAAATGTGGATATGAAACTTTTTCTCTAAGATGAAGGTTCTCAACATTTAGCTTGCACCACAACCACGTGGAGGGATTCTTAAAACACAAATTACTACGCCCGCATGTTCAGGAGACAACCTATCAATGTTTCTCTATCTTCGAGTGAGGATAAAAAATAAAAAAAGAAAGAAAGAAAAAGGAAGAAAAGAAAAAGACTGTTCATCCACACTCAAAATGTTTATTAAAATTTTCTCTTTAAAAATAAATTTAAAAAAACCCACAAAACTTCCTCTTAAAAAATCTGCCCAAATGCTTATAAATACAGTAAACAGAGTGAACCTCTAAGACATTTACATTGCCACATACTTAGAACTCAGTATCACAATCACCAACAGAATTTTTAGCTCCAAGATATACACATGCTAGATCCCAACCCTGGAAATTCAAATTGTAGGTTTGGCATGTCTGTTTAAAACCAGTTTCACAGGTGATTCTGAGGAGCACTCTTATCTGTTCAAGGTGTATGTTTCATCAATTGGCACTTGTAAAATTTACAGATTCCTGAGTCCTATCTGAAAATTACCAAATCAGAATCTCTGAAGCTGGGTACCTGGGATTCCTCATTATTAACTAAACACCTAGGTGATACTTAAGCAACACAAGTTTGAGAACCATTAGCAGGTCTTATAGCAGAGATTTAACAGGTTAACTAGCAAATTCTGAAAAAATAAGAAAAATTTATTTTTAGCTGTAACTACATATGCATAATATGACAATTACGTTTGTCAGGAAGAACACTGAGTGGAGTGGCTTGGGCAATTCTACATAGAGCAAGGTACAATTGCTGGGAACAAAAAGCTAAAGGTACAATTTAAGGACAGGCCAGTAATAAAGTGTGTACTTAATAAAATCCAATAACCTGACTTCAAAACTATTAGATCATGATCGGGCTTCAAAGATGACCAAATGAAAAATGTGGTAATGTGGAATGGTTTTCTCAATTCTTTGAAATAATTTTTAAAAAGTAACTTTTGAATAACTGCTATATTAATGGCTTTCCCAAAATCTTATCACCTACTCTATCACTCTTCTCCCTTTCCATTACCGCCCTCTCTCAGCTGGTAAATGTTTTTCTTTCCATTTCCCTTATTATATAGTTTCTGACAGTAATAGATGTGAGACTGGAACTTAAGAAGTCAGTGGCAGTAAACTTAACGTGTGTATTTGTGTATTGAGAAGAATGTGTCTTTAATTACTTAAATATAACAGATAATATATGAATTATAATAATCACGTACTTATGTAACAAAAAAATTCACATATATCAAAATAAAGGTAAACACATAGAAATCATACCCATAAGATTGTTCCTATTTTGTTTAAAACCCTGAGCATGATGAAGATTCTGGAAACAATGACAAAGGGAAAGTGCTAAAGCAAATGGCTCGGTTTTCTATACTAATTCATCCTATCAAGGCTACCAAATAAATTTTCCCCAAAAAACTCTGATCCTGTTTACTTGTCTATAAAAAGGGGTTAAGTAATGTCGTTAGTAAGTGGCAGATCTCAGAGTCCATCTGAGACTGAAGTCCCCATCTATACTAATAAAAGAGCAAGATGCAAATTGACTGTCCCTCCGTGATGCCCACCAGCCATGCCCCACCAGCCAATCAGGAGTGAGTATGCAAATTAACCCAACAAAGATGGCGGGTTAATTTGCATACTCAGGTGTCAAGCGCCCTGGGAGGCAATGGCAGCCACGGGCTCCCAGGACCATCGCCGCCCCGGGAGGCGAGGCTGGCTGTGCCTAGCCACACCTGCAGGCTCCTGGTGGAAAGCAGAGTGGTAGAGTGGGTGGAGAGCGAGAGGTGTGGAGGACTTGGCAGAGCAGGAAACCGCTGGACATAGAGCAGAGTGAGAGAGAGGGCGGCTTGGAGGGCGTGGCTCCCTCTGTCACCCCAGCTTCCTCATCACAGCTGTGGAAACTGACAGCAGGGAGGAGGAAGTCCCACCCCCATAGAATCAGCCAGAATCAGCCATTGGTCAGACAGTTCTCAGCGGCCTGACAGCCAGGACTCTCATTCACCTGCATCTCAGACCATGACAGTAGAGAGGTGGGATTATGTCTAAAGAACAACTGTTGATACAACATAGCTCTGCAGCCAAAAGATGCTAACGTTATCAACAGAAAATGTCTGAAGAGCAATCTGCATCTGATCTTGAAAGAAGGCGGTGCCTGCGACAGAATGTATCTGAAGACCAGCTATTGGAAAAAACATTGCTCTGATGCCGAAAAACATGGGCGTCATTGACAGAAAATGTCTAAAGACCAAAGTGCCTTTGAAGTTGAAAGATGGCAGTGGCGAAGACAATATGTCTAGAGAACAGTCATCAACAAGTACTACCAATACTGGTAGGAACTGCCTTTTCAGTGAAAATGGAGTACATGAGGATGCAATTCTCGAACATGGTTGTGGTGGAATGACTGTTAGGTGTGAATTTTGCCTTTCACTAAATTTCTCTGATGAAAAACCATCCGATGGGAAATTTACTCAAGGTTGTAGCAAAGGGAAAGTCTGTCCAAATGATATACATTTTCCAGATTACCCGGCAAATTTAAAAAGATTAATGACAAATGAAGATTCTGACAGTAAAAATTTCATGGAAAATATTCATTCCATAAATAGTTCGTTTGCTTTTGCTTCCATGGGTGCAAATATTGCATTGCCATCATGATATGGGCCATACTGTTTTAGAATACATGGACAAATTTATCATCGTACTAGAACTTTACATCCTTCGGATGGTGTTTCTTGGAAGTTTGCTCAACTCTATATTTGGGATACAGCCAAAGCTACAAGTAAAAGATTAGCAATGCCAGAAAACCAGGGCTGCACAGAAAGGCTCATGATCAACATCAACAACCACATGCATGAAATAAATGAATTAACAAAATCGTACAAGATGCTACATGAGGTAGAAAAGGAAGCCCAATCTAAATCAGCAGCAAAAGGTATTGCTCCCACAGAAGTAACAATGGCAATTAAATACGATCGTAACAGTGACCCAGGTAGATATAATTCTCCCCGTGTAACCGAGGTTGCTGTCATATTCAGAAACAAAGATGAAGAACCTCCTTTTGAAAGGGACTTGCTCATTCATTGTAAACCAGATCCCAAGAATCCAAATGCCACTAAAATGAAACAAATCAATATCCTGTGTCCTACATTAGATGCAATGACATATCCTATTCTTTTTTCCACATGGTGAAAAAGGCTGGGGAACAGATATTGCATTAAGACTCAGAGAAAACAGTGTAATCAACAATAATACTAGACAAAATGTAAGGACACGAGTCACACAAATGCAGTACTATGGATTTCATTTCTCTGTGCGTGATACACTCAATCCTATTTTAAATGCAGGAAAATTAACTCAACAGTTTATCATGGATTCGTATTCAAAAATGGAGGCCAACTGGATAAATTTCATCAAAGCAAACCAATCTAAGTTGAGCGTTGAAAAATACAGTGGTTTGATGGATTATCTCAAATCTAGATCTGAAAATGACAATGTGCCAGTTGGTAAAATGATAATACTTCCATCATCTTTTCAGGGTAGTCCCAGAAATATGCAGCAGTGATATCAGGATGCTATGGCAATGGTAACGAAGTATGGCAAGACCGATTCATTCATAACCATGACATGCAACCCCAAATGGGCAGATATTGCAAACAATTTACAACGCTGGCAAAAAGTTGAAAATAGACTGACTTGGTAGCCAGAGTTTTTAATATTAAGCTGAATGCTCTTTTAAACGATATCTGTAAATTCCATTTATTTGGCAAAGTCATAGCTAAAATTCATTAAACATGGAATTTTAGAAATGCGGACTGCCTCACACTCACATCCTCTAATTAATTCCCTTTCAATGTGCACGAATTTCATGCACCGGGCTACTAGTCTACACTAATAAAAGAGAAAGATGCAAATTGGCCATACCTTCATGATGCCCACCAACCAATCAGGAGTATGCAAATTAACCCAACAAAGATGGTGGGTTAATTTGCATATGTAGACGCTGAGTAGCAGGGGGCGTTCAGCACTGCCCCAGCTGCTCCTGGCCTCTGGGCAGCAAAGGAAGATGGAAAGACGGCTCTGGTCAGAATGAAGGCGGTGCCGGCAGCCAGGGGAAGGAAGGGCCATGCTTGCACGAATCTTCGTACATCGGTCCTCTAGTATGTAATATAACTTATGCTGTTCCACAAATCATATATATAATTATTAAATTTTAAAATTAAAGTAAATTGCTTTTACTTAGGAATAGAAGAGACATGATAACTACCTTCAGATATTTTAAAAGGATGTTATACGGAAGACAGATTTAGCGATTTATGCAACTCCAGCGATTAGTAAGTGGGAGTTACAACCTGGCAGGGCTTTGCTCAACAGAGTTAAAGCAGTGTTAAAGGTAAACTCTATCAGAATTTTAAAACTTATTTAGTTGGCCATCTAAGAAGAAAAAGCATATTCTGGATCATCTAAATGATCTCTATATAGGTCTATATTCTTGCCACAAGCCTTCTGCGTTTAAGGTTGCATTTAATTATGATCAAATTTGTACCAAATGAACAGGGTTACATTTTTTGTGGTACACTTAGATTGAGGTCACTGGGCACATCTCAGAAGAATACAGAGATTACTTTCCCCTGAAAGAGCTCTAAACATTAGTTAGGATTGAGAAATACTGGAATAAAAAACTTTCTAACATTTTAAGCTAGATAGACTATCTTGTGAGAGTGTTTTTTGAGTGTCTTAAGAAAATTCTTAAGGCCAAATTAGTAAACACGACTATAGAAGATGCTCCTGGGATGGTTTATATTAAAGTAATGAAAGTTAAATCCTAAAGTCAGTATTTTGCAAGAACCTCTAACTTAAAACCACCTTGTACTAAAAAAATTGTTTTTAAAAAAGGTACATGTTATAGATGAATCAATTAACACTCAAAACTGAATATTCAACTGTGGCTTGAGCCATCAAGAATTCAATGTTTGCTTGGCAAGTTAGATGCACAGAATAAATGAATGTATAACAATCTGTTATAGATTGGAGTGGTTAGATGCTAGAGTAGTGGTCAAGGGTTGAAAAAAAAATTCTGAAATTTTGAAATAAATCACCTTATTTACATTATCCAAAAAATACCCCTTCTTCCATTCACAGTGAATGCTTTGACTACTGGTTTGACATATAACCCATTTAAACATTTTAGCCAAATTCTCTGCAAAGGCAGGCAATTTCCAACTCTTTTCTGCCAACATGTTAAATAAAAGACATTTAATGAATTGATACCAAAAGAAAAGTAGGCTTTCTTAATTTCCCAACCTTTGACAGCCAATTAAACACCCTTGAGAATATATTTCTTCCTTTACTATTACAATATGGAAAAATGATTATTTTAGGATAACATGTACATACCAAAAACAAACAAACAGAAAACAAATAACCCCTTCATTTAATCTGCAAAGACCAGATAGATATTCATGGGAAAAAGTATCAACATAGAGGAAAAGCAGCACTAACTATTCTACAACTATTTTAAGTTCACAATAGTTTGAACCAAAGGGACTAGACATCAGCCTTTGTCAGATTGTCCCAAAGAAGGCTTGAATGAGTCTGACTGAGCAGTATCTACAGATTTCAAGAAAGTGAAACTCTTCTGAAAACAACTAAACAATTACAATATTAATGTAATAATAGCTCCTAATTAATTAAGTCCTTACTTTGTGCCAAGAAATGTTCTGACTGTTTCATATGGGTTAATGTCTCTTTTATCCTCATGACAATGCTTATAATAAGGCAATTATTCTTACTGTAATTTATAGATGAAGAAAGTGAGATATAGAAAGAGGAAAAAGCAACTGGTGAAAAGTCACAGTTAGTATAAGGCAAACTAAGCAGCCATCTCTAGAGCCTAATCTTTTAGCCATTAGTTATTACTACCTCTTTCTTAAGGAACTGAAATGAAAACCCTAATCATCCATGGTAGAAGAGACTTAAGCTTCCCATAAGGCAAAGCCAGAATGACTATTCTTGGTAGAAAACTCTATAGGATATGAACTCAAGTGATTTGCAACAAAAACCTATACCCCATTCATTACAATGCCAGTACTGATCCAAAGTACTGTATAAGGCAGTGATGGCGAACCTTTTGAGCTCGGCGTGTCAGCATTTTGAAAAACCCTAACTTAACTCTGGTGCAGTGTCACATATAGAAATTTTTTGACATTTGCAACCATAGTAAAACAAAGATATATATTTTTGATATTTATTTTATATATTTAAATGCCATTTAACAAAGAAAAATCAACCAAAAAAATGTCATCGGTTCACCATCACTGGTATAAGGAGATAATTAATCTACATCAAGATAAATAATCTACAATAAGACATTTGACTCATGTAATCAGGGAACCCCATTGGCATGGTCAAAAATAAATAGCCCACACAGGGCAAACTGGCATTCATCTAGAAAACTGACACATGAATACTAGAAATGAAAGTTTCTTTTGATTTTTACTATCACAAACTGTGGATACTGGCACAGAAGGCTAATGGCCATCTTTCATATCATAAGATAGCCTCTTAGTGACAGAACGAGGCCAACATGCAAACAGAGCAAAGGCATATAAACCAAGTAATACTCAAGAGAAAGTCAGGGATGATACTCTGAGGACAGCACCTGAGACTCAGTATCTAACTGTCCCTTAAACCAAAGCTATATGTGAGCCAACAACTGCCTTATTTCCCCCTTGAACTAGTTTGAGTTGTGTTTCATCACTTGAAATAAAAAGAATAGTAATTTATCAAACTTCTAATGTTTCAAATTAAAAACAAACTTTAATGATGATAAAGTATAAGAAAATGGCATTCTCATATACTGCTAGAGTATAAACGGGTCCAAACTTTCTGTAAGTTTACAGTAGACTTAAGAAATATTTTCTAAAGATAAAATAAGGGTAAAGATACTTTCCACACATTTACCAAGCTGATTTTCTGCATAGTCATATACCTCTTTTAGCAAACTTTTACTCAATGTATGATATATAGATTGGCAGCCACTTTTTTTTTTTCTTTCTGAATAGACAGTTAACAATAATTTGTTTTATTGGAAAGAACATAGAAATAAGATTCATATTATAAGAGCTATATATATTTTTTGATTCTTTATTGTTAAAGTAGTACATATAATATTACATATGTCTCCTTTTTCCCCCATTGACCTCTCCCCAGCCACTCCCACACCCCAGCACATGCCCTCACCACCCTAGTGTCTGTGTCCATTGGTTAGGTTAGGCTTATATGCATGCATACAAGTCCTTTGGTTGATCTCTCCCCCCTTACCCTCACCCTCCCCTACCTTCCCTCTGAGATTTGACAGTCTGATCGATGTTTCTCTGTCTCTGGATCTGTTTTTGTTCATCAGTTTATGTTGTTCATTATATTCCATAAATGAGTGAGATCATGTGATATTTATCTTTTTCTGACTGGCTTATTTCACTTAACATAATGCTCTCCAGCAGCCACTAACTTTTAACATACCTTAAAGTAGGATACTGAGTTACTTTCAAGGGCAAGTATATGTTACCCAGCAGTATTTATTAACAAAATGTTTACCAGCCTGGCTCTAACATGACAGTTGAGATCAGCTGAACAACTAAAAGGTTACATCCTGGGGACCGTTTTCTTATAAAAACAAGTCATTTCAAGTATTGTATAAATCTTTTAAAACAAAGTTACTAGTTAGTTAAATGGGACTTACCGACAATAGAATAGGTATAGAATATTTTAAACAGTAAGCATTTTTCCAGAAAAAAAACCAAAAGCAAAAAACCCTGGCAAACCAAATTTTTCTAGGAAAACTTAATTCCTATTTTAGAGGTGCTTAACCTTACTTCTGATAAAGCTTCCACTGGCAACTGTTCTCTGTTGTTAACTTTAAGTTGGTTAACAAAAAACCCTTAAAAATACAATCACTTCAACACATCCATTAAAATGGCTACAATGAAAAAAAAAACTCAAAGAAAATAACAATAACAAGTATTGAGGAGGAAGTGGACAAAACCCATGTGCACTGTTGGTGGAAAAATAAAATGGTGCCGCCACTACTGGAAATAAAACAGTATGGTGGTTCCTTCCAAAATTAAAAAATAGAGTTACCACATGATCCAGCAATCCCACTTCTGGAAATAGAATCACAGTTGAAATTAAGATCTTGAAGAGATGCTTATAAACTCATGTTCACAGCAGCAATATTCACAATAACCAACAGGTGGGAGCATCCGAAGTATTCATGGAAAGATGAATGGTTAAACAAAATGTGGTATACAACAGAATATTATTCAGTCTTATAAAGGAAGGAAATTCTCACACTTGCTACAATAAAGATTAACCTTGAGGACATTACATTTAATGAAATAAACCAGTCAACTGTATGATTCCACTTATAGGCAGTATTTAGTAGTCAAATCCATAGGAAAGAAAAGCAGAATGATGGTTGCCAGGGACGATGAAGAGGGGAAAATTGATAGTAGTTGTTTAGTGGTTATAGAATTTCAATTTTACAAGATGAAAGAATTCTGGAGATTGGTTACACTTAAATGTGAATATATTTGACACTATTGAATTGTACACTAAGAAATGATTAAGATGGGAAATTTTATGGGTCTTTTCTTAAAAAACACACAATTAAATTTATATTTTACATATTATA
This sequence comes from Myotis myotis, assembly GCF_014108235.1. Taxonomy (NCBI): domain Eukaryota; kingdom Metazoa; phylum Chordata; class Mammalia; order Chiroptera; family Vespertilionidae; genus Myotis; species Myotis myotis. The sequence goes on along the minus strand of NW_023416313.1, from coordinate 193,650,471 downwards.
ATTTTCTTAAAAAGGTCAGGTCTGGCAAACTGATATGGATTTATTTATTTTTAGTGCAAAACCCACAAATTTCTATATAAAACTCAATGGACTTAAAAAATAGTTAATTCTTCATGCTCCAGGAGACACAAAAGGATACAATTATTTTTAAAATTCCAAGACCTATAGTTAACTTAAAAAGTCTCATCATACTTTTACCAAAAATACTGAGCAACAAGAAGATTGGCTTATCTTAGTTTCAAATTCTTTTTCTAATCCTCTAGTTAAGCAGAAAACATACACAGCACTTCCACAAGTAGCAGAAGGCTGAGTAAAATCCATCAACTGAATAATTAGTTCCAACACTAAAAAATAAATAAATAAAAGAAACAAACAAAAAAGAAAATGTTCTTTTTATGAGTTAAGATCAGTTTCTTAATAGAAAACGAATCCAACAACACATTTAAATTAGATTATTTCTTCTAGTTGAGAAACAGGCACGTTAACAATCTTAGATAAGATTTTAATCTTTTTAAAGAAATACCTAAAATTTTAAAAATTATATTTTAAGACACATCTATGAACAAGCACAGTAATCTAACCCAACTTTTTTTTTTTTAAATTGATTTCAGAGAGGAAGGGAGAATGAGAGAAAGATAGAAACCAATAATGAGAGAGTCATTGATCGGCTGCCTCCTGCACACCCCACACTGGGGATCCAGCCAGCAACCAGGGCATGTGCCCTTACTGAGGAATCAAAGGGTATTCTCCTGGTTCATAGGTCGATGATCAACCACTGCGCCATACTGGCCAGGCAAACCCAACTCTAACATGTATGCATTACAGTTTTTAATTTCACCACCAAACACATTATTGCAATTTCTTTAAAAAATAAGTGAGAATAATCCTCCTGCACTTTCTTACACACTATTCTTAATATACAACAAAAATGTAACCACAAAAATCTTAACCTTGAGCCTAACTAAATACCAATGAGCTGCAAAGATGATGGAAGTCAGCATGTAGAAAGACTGGAAGATTGGGCATTCTCCCAACCGCACAAAATGCTTTACAGTGGAACACATGAACCACCACAATTTATCAGTCTAAAACAACATACATCAGTAACACATACATGTGGAAGAGTGCACTAATATTGATTTCATACAAATTGAGCCACGAAAATTAGACTAATAATATAGGCTTGAAGCTTTTCCCTGAGATGGAAACCAATGGTCTTAACCCTATGGAAATTCATAAGTGAAGGTCAGTTTTTCTCTCAGGTAGGTTCATATACTTTACTGGAAGCACTTTATCAACGCATGTTTAGCAAAAATTAACTATTTATAAAATTATCTAAACTGTAGCATCAAAAGTGTTTTAAGTTACTGCCAGTCCTAACACAGCCTTATCTTGCACAATACCTTGTTGAAAAGATCTGTGTGACTAGAATGTGTTCATGACTCTAGTTTCTAAAGTCCAGAGTAAATTAAAAATAACCTATTTGGGGAGAAAACAATGGGTAATAAATTGTGAAGGGAAACTAGAATAGACAAATCAGATGCTCAAAAAATAATTGATGCTAGATGCCAACATAACCTAGAAATGTACTGTTTTAACCAGAAAGAACCCCTTTTAAAGCTGTGAATCCAATGTTTGTCTTTTCATTTTAGGAGGCATAGAAAAGATGTATGAGGTGATGAGAAGAGGAACTAGAACAGATATTTGGAAGAACTTGCAAGAGCTTTTAAGTGCACGGAAGTGTAAAGGTTCTAGTTTAAATGCTTTTCCCCCCCAAGTACTCAGTGTTATCAAGACTCCTAAACTAGGCACTGGGCATTATCTCATTCAATCTTCACAATAACTGCTAATTTAGCCATTATTGCCATCATCTCAAAACGAGGACATAGGCTCAGAAGCATTTAGTAATTTGCCCAAGCTCAGAGAGCTAACCAAGTGAAAAGGGTGGATTCTAACTCAGAGGTGTTTGGCTCAAGATTCTATGCTCTTAACCACCAAACAAGTCTTCAAACAAGTGGAAATCAAAGTAAAATTGAAATAAGAAAAAAGTTATTAATCAACTAGAGAGGTTCTTGATTTTTTAATGACCTAAATTAAAGAGGAAGTTAAGGAATGTTCATTCTCAGAGATTTTACTTTAATGACCCAATAATTATTTTGAAAAACTTCGAAGGAGTCTGGTCTGAAACCTGAAACCTAACGATGAGCCTTTTGACATTGCTTTGAAATCTAAAAATCTATATCAATGTGCTATTAAATAAAGCCAGTCCCTACCCCTAAGGAAGCAACATCAAAGGCTGTATGTTATATCTATTATAACCATACCCATCCTCTGTTTTGATTTCTTCTAATTCTTCAACTATGATTTTCTTAGACCTTCTTTTAAAAAGACAAATTTGTCTCCCTCACCCAGATACTGGAGGCTCATTTAAAATGGAAAAATTGTAAGGAGTAAAACCCCTGCTCCTCAATCTCTGTTACCTTTTCAAAAGTCTAAAAATTATTAGTTAGAAAAGGACAAAAACGAGACATCTTTAACAAACAGCATCTAAAATTGTTAAGTAGCCACTATTTATTAGGTGTTTAACTCAATTTCTCAGTTTTAAGAACCTCTGTATTAAGAAATATGATTCAATCTGATCCAAATTTTTGCTAAATTTTCAAATGAGAAAAAGTTTGAAATAATAGATGGGACTGAGGAAAATCTAAGAACTAAGTTAAGAGTTGGAGTGATGCATAATAGCTAATTAATTCACTTACGTTAAAACCACTTAGAAAATTTTCAACTGATGAATTACAAAGGACAAATAAGTACAATATTGCCTATGAAAAGGAAGTGATTGGTGCATAACTTGATGCACAGTATTTAGTATGATTCAGCATATAAAACGGACTGAAAATTGGCACTACACAAAGGTAATCTGCCTTAGGTTTACAATATAACAGCCGAATCATTTCATCAAAAGCACTGTGATCACTTCTGCAAAATTAATTGCAATTTATTTTTGGTAACTCTTGGAAGTAAGTCTAGACCTGTTTAATCACTTTTTAAGTTTTATAAGTGCTTTCTCTCGTGTATACAAAATGAGAACTTATCTTGAATTCAGTAAATAATTGATCTTGAATTTTGGTCTTATTGAATAAGGAACAAAAAGGGACCTACAAAATAATAGCAAGAACATAGACAAGTTTATCTTCTGCTGATACTGATTAGGGAAATTAATCTCTCCTTGAAGAGTGGAAGGACTGAACAGTAAAACCAATGTACTAACCATAACTCTTACTATAAGTCTTCAATTCCTTAAAATGATTTCCTCAAAGGCTAAAATAACAAATTGGATCAAACGGTGTGTGTGTGTGTGTGTGTGTGTGTGTGTATGTATGTATGTGTGCGCGCGCGCGTGTGTATGTATGTATGTGCGTGTGTGTTCGAGCGCGCGCTGGGGGTAGGGGGTGTCCCTCTTAATCCCACCAGTTCCCCTAACAATTCTTAATCCTGTAACATACCACCACCTAGACTCAAACTTCAAGGTTTTGTTAAAACTTGCACGAAGTTCCAACAGAATGATTATTTCCTTCGGATATTTTTGAAGATCTTCTTTACTTCATTCGGGAAAATGGGACCGTTCTAACATTTCTAGTGATGCGTTTCATTTGCTCTGGTCACATTCCGTCCCCCCCCCGGCCCCAGTCTCATTAAAAATGTTGGTCTAAATACAGACAGCCGCTACCTTCTCACTAAAGCACTTGCAAGAATTAATGAGGCACATCTCCATTCCTAACGCCTGGGCTCTCTTGACAGACAGGAAGGAGACCGAGTGTCCAACGCTGATGATCTCTTTAAAATGTTGCCATTTCTCTAAACCCCCGTCACTCCAGACCTCAGTCTGGGCAACTTCTTCCAGGCGGTGGACACAAAACAAAACCCGCACGTGCCAACCGAGAAAGTTAGCGTCCCCGGCCGCCGCGGCAGATCCCGCCGGCACAAAGGCAGCGACCCCGCCGCCGCGGGCAGCCGGGCCGCAGCGCGCCCGACCCCGCGCGCCCCTCGGAGGGGAGCCGGGCCCCGCGCGCAGGGTCCGCCCGGGGCCGAGTCTTCAATGGAAACAGAGAGGACGGGGGGCGGGAAGGAGCGGAAGCTCGGGGACAAACGGCGGCGACTGAGCTGCGCCTCCCTCTCCCGGGCTCCCGGGCGAGGGGCAGTCAGTCCACCCGAAAGGGGCCCGGGGCCGGCTGGCTCTTTGAGGCGGGCCAGGAGGGCGGCGCGGGGCCCCGGCGGCCGCGAAGGGCGGGCGAGCTGGGCCCAGCCCCCGACCCCGGGCAGCACTTTCGTGCGCCTCCCGCCCCCCTCGCCAAGATGGCGACGTGGACAGAGGAGGGGAGCCCGGCCCGCGAGGTTGGGGGAGCGAAGGGAGGGGAGGGGAGGAAAGGCAGAAACAAAAAGGCGGCCCCCCGAACGCCGAGGCCGGCCCGCGAGCCCGGGCGGCGGCGGGCGGGGGCGCCGGCGGCGGACGCGGCAGGCGGAGGGCACGGGCTTACTTTTTCTTGTCGTTCGCGCCGCCGGCGCCTTCCATGGCGAATCGGTCGCCGCGATGCCTTCACGGCCGGCGCCCCCCAGGCTCGCTCCGGCCTAAGCTCGCTCTCTCCGCGCGCGGGGAGAGAAGGAGAGGCGCGTCCAGAGGCGCGCAGCCCCTCGTGAGACCAGACGCTGGAGGAACCGGCGGCAGCCGCGGGACTCCGGGACGGGCTCAGGGGAGCCTCCCCTCCGGCAGCTTGTCAAGGCCCGGCCGGACTACTGACTGCAGCGGCGACGAGGGCGATGCTCGCGTCCCCTCGGACGAGGCGGCTCTGTGCTCTGTGGCGCTGAGGCAGCGGCAGGGGGCGGGCAAGGGCGGAGGCGCGCGCGGGGGCGCGCGGGGGGGGGGGGGAGGCGGGCAGGAGAGAGTCGGGGACGCAGCCGCCCGCGGAGCCCGGCGCGCGCTCCCGCAAACCCGCCTCACCTGAGGGGGAGGCGGGTTCCCTGAGAGCCAATGGCGAGCGACGCAGGCGGCCAGGCCCCACCCCCGCCCACGTTTGTTTCAGCCAATCAGGAGCCGGTCAGCTGAAGCACAGCTGGGCCGCGCTCACGTGCTCGTCTGGGTGCAGCTGCGGAGGAAAGAGAGAGGATCTGGGCTGCGGCCAGCCTGGTCTGGGAACCTGCGCTTTTTCAAAACCGGGGAAGGCAGTGGCTGACTTTGGGAGGCGCTGCTGAAAAGGGATTTCGGTTTGTGGGTTTCAAGTCTGCAGCACATTTCCTGCTCTCGGTACAAGTCTCCCGCTCCCTTTCTCCTCGGCGGCTGTGCTCTGCAGGTTTGCCGCCAGCTCTACTGAGTCCCAGTTCAAAAAGCAGAATTTTCAACTCGTGGAAGCAAACCCTTGGGTCCCTTTGCTCAGATGTGTTACAGTGAGGTCTTGCTTGTCAGGTTACCTCACCACGGGCCATGCCACTGACCACACACTCTTTGCCAGAGAACACACGGCTAACTACTCTCCTTGTCCACTAAGTTTTTGTGATGAAGTTTGATTACTGAGTAAATGGCAAACAAAAATATAAAACAAGTTCCGTTTGCTGCAAACCTCTCAAAGGAAGTAGGTTAAGGTGGTAGGGAAATCTTAAAATCTGAAATTATTGCAAGCACTTACAAGTAGATATAAATGGCTTTACTTAAAGAGCATAGACCCGAATATCAGAGTAGGAAAAACGGCTTTAGGTAGACTTCTACTTTCTTGTTTTAAAACGAGCCAAAAGATAATCTTAGATGGATTGGGGGGAAAAAAAGGGCGGGGGCGGGAGGGAGAGACCCTTAGTTTGAGACTTATCACCTGGAATTGAGTTAACTGTGTGGACTGGGAAGAGGAAGGATTCTCCACACCCCCATCAAATCCTGGCAGGGGACCTCTGAACCAGAGTTAACTGAATAAGCTAGCGGCCGGTATTGCCTGTTTGCTTAACAGGACTTTGCAAATTACTGAATAAGGCTTAATCACTTTTTTACTTTGGGAGCACACATTTCAAGTCTGTCAGTCTTCTAAACGAAAAAAAGAATGTATTTTGAGCTCAGTAAAGAAGCATTGTAGCCCTAACCGGTTTGGCTCAGTGGGTAGAGCGTCAGCCTTCGGACTCAAGGATCCCAGGTTTGATTCCAGTCAAGGGCATGTACCTTGGTTGCGGGCACATCCCCAGTAGGGAGTATGCAGGAGGCAGATCGATGTTTCTAACTCTCTATCCCTCTCCCTTCTTCTCTGTAAAAAAATAAATAAAATATATTTTTAAAAAAAGAAGCATTGTACATATATCTCCACTTAACACTAGACTATTTTACTTCTCACCTTTGCCTTGTTAGTAATATTGTTACAGTCTAGCTTTGGGTTATGAATTAATGTGGATATCTGTAATGGATTTCAATTATATTGGTATGTAAAAGCAATGGCCTATATAACAAAGCATTATATTCTGGTAAAACAACAGCCAATTCACATAGCACCTCTTTTTAACTGATCAATAGATCCATAAGGATAATGGTTAAATATTGATCTTAATGTACTTTGTTCTTCAGATCTACAACACTGAATGATATGTCCTTTTAAAAAATACTGTGGGAAATGCCTGAAAAGAGAAAAGGACCAAACACAACTAGTCATTTTTCGGTTTTAATTTTGGAAGGAACAACAGTCCCTGGGACCTAGAGACTATTACGCTAAGCAAAATAAGCCAGAGAAAGACAAGTATTACATGATCTCACTCACATGTGGAATCCAATGAACAAAATAGATCCAGAACCATAGAAGCATGGAACAGACTGTCGAATCTCAGAGGGAAGGTGGGGTTGGATAAGTGAATGGGAAGAGAGCAACCAAAGAACTTATATGCATGTATGCATAACCCATGAACACAGACAATAGTGTGGTGAAGGCCTGGGTTTGGGGACTGGGGTGGGCTAGAGGGGGTCAATGGGGAAAAAAGAAACATATGTAATACTTTCAACAATAAAGATTTTAAAAATTAATTAAAAAGAAAAAAACAGTAAATTACAAGCTTTTTAACATTCTGAAAACTTGGTGTTAAGAACTCTGGTGTCAGAGTTAAGAGTGAGCATGAATACAGGCTCTGACACTAACAAGTCATTTAAGTTCTCTATGCCTTGGTTTACTCATTATATCTACGCCACAGAATTATGGGATGATTAAATGAGATAATATATGTAAAGCACTTAGAGCAATACCTAGAACATAGTAAGCAATAGTAAATGTTAACCATTAGTATTTTTGGTGGTCTTGTTTACATATTATCATTACTATTACTCCAAATTTGTGCCTCTGCTAGCGGTAGTCACTTGGGCTTTTGCCAGAGTTCAGCCAACTATCAAAAATTCCAATTATGATACTATAAATCCACACATATTCTCTATTTTCAACTTTGGAACTGCCCACAGTATTCCTGCCCTCATATATAAGCATGGTTGCAGAGATATTTAATCATTTCCTTTCTCATTATACTTGTAAGAAATTATCTCTAGTCACTGAGTATTTTTTCCCTTTTCAAAAATGTATAAAATATGGTATTTTATGTGTATATGTATGCTCATGTATGTATATACACACAGATACATTTATGAACATGAAAAGCAGTAATATTTAACCAACTTGTTTTCACATATTTACAAAGGAGCTAAATAGTACTACCAAATTTAATCAATCCTGTTTTTTATAAAAAAAAAATCTAAAAGGCAAAATTTTCTATGGGAAAAATTTTAAATCATCCTCTTTATTTTTTAAATATATTTCTTTATTGATTTAAGAGAGAAAGGGAGAGAGAGAGAGAGAGATAGAAACATCAATGATGAGAGAGAATCATTGACCGGCTGCCTCCTGCATGGCCCCTCCTGGGGATCGAGCCTGCAACCCAGGCATGTGCCCTTGGCCAGAATCGAACCGGGACCCTTTAGTCCGCAGGTAGATGCTCTATCCACTGAACCAAATGGGCTAGGGCTAAATCATCCTCTTTAAGTCAACTATTAATAAATGCATTTAGCTTATTACAATATAAGTAAAACTTAATGAACAGCCTTATTCAATCACTTTCTAATCTTTGTAAGTGTTCAAATTTTATTCCAAATCACTTTGCTGAACTTTCTAAGTAGACCGAAAGATTACTTGCAGATGACTCAGTTGACCCTCAACCCATATTTTTAGTAGGAAGTTGGACAGTGATTCAGGAAGAGGCAAGTTAAATTTGAAATTTGGATTACTACTAAATGATATAGAACACTGAGCCTTTTAAAGAGTGAAACACATCAGATTCAGATATTTTCGAATGTATTAGACTATGTAAGAAAACCTAGTGGTTTATAAGTAGTTCTTGGCTTATTATTGCCCTTAGTTTTCACTACCTTCCCTTGGCCCTATCCTTTTACAAGAACAACAACACAATGTATAACATTTGGAAGGAAAGTGCTTAGGAGATAACAGACATATAAAGTCCTTTTTTTTCCCTTTCAAGGATCAACACAAAATAAATGTGTATCTTTGCATTTATGGAGAATAAGAATAGACTGAAAAGTTGACACTAGCACTTTTCAATTATGATAGACATTTTAAGCATAAACTTACAAAGGAATCCCAGGGTTTTTTGTTTTTTGATCCAACATGCAAAGAGTTTGGAACCTCCCATCCTCACAATAAGAAAAACAAGCTGAACAAACTGGAAACCAACAACTCTTAGATCTATCAAGGAATATTGAGGTGACAGGGAACACTGCTGCTCTGAAAACTGGGGAGACAGAGGGATATGGAGAATCACAGCTTACCAGGGGATCACAATTGACTAGGAATGGAAGTCAGCAGCTGAAGCTAACGTCACAGTTGTTGTCAATATCAGTAGGAACACTGGGGGTGGGGAACCTTCTTTCTGCCAAGGGCCATTTGGATATTTATAACACTACTAGAGGCCTGGTGCATGAAATTCATGCAAGGGAGGGGGGGTTCCCTCAGCCCAGCCTGCACCCTCTCCAATCCAGGATCCCCTGGGGGATGTCCGACTGCCGGTTTAGGACCCATCCAGGGATAGGGCCTAAACCGGCAGTCGGACATCCCTCTCACAATCCTGGACTGCTGGCTCCTAATCACTTACCTGCCTAACTGCCTGGTTGCCTCTAATTGCCCCCCTGCCAGCCTGATTGCCCCTAACTGCCCCTGCTGCTGGCCTGGTCGCCCCTAACTGCCCCCTGCTGCTGGCTAGGTCACCCCCAACTGCCCCCTCCCTGCTGGCCTGGTCACTCCTAACTGCCCCCTCCCTGCTGGCCTGGTCACCCCTTACTGCCCCACCTGCTGGCCTGGTTGTCCCCTACTGCTACCCCTGCTGGCCTGGCCACCCCCAAATGCCCCCCCTGCTGGCCTGGTTACCTCTCACAGTCCCCCCACGAGCCTGCTCACCCCATGCAGCCTGCTGCTTGGTCTCTTGGTCACCCCTCACTAACTCCCCTGCCAGCTTGGTCGCCCCATGCAGCCTGCTGTTCAGTCATTTGGTTGTCCCTCACTAAGCCCCCTGCCGGCCTGGTCGCCCCACACAGCCTGCTTGCTCAATCATTTGGTCATCACTCACTAACCCCCCTGCCAGCCTGGTTGTAGGCAGCCATCTTGTGAGGGCATGATGGTCAATTTACATATTACCTCTTCATTATGTAGGACTAGAGGCCTGGTGCAAAAAAATTCATGCATTCAGGGGATCCCTCAGCCCGCCCTGTGCCCTCTTGCAGTCTGGGACTCCTTGGGGGATGTCCACCTGCCAGCTTAGGCCCACTCCCTGGGGGACCGGGCCTAAGCTGGCAGTCTGATATCCCACTGGCAGCCCGGGAGCCCTCAGGAGATGTCCGAGTGCAGCTTAGGACCACTCCCCTGTGGCCACCTCTGTGGAAGGCGCGGTGCTGGGACCAGGACTGGGCCTGTGTTGCTGCCTCTCCTGCCACCTCTGTGGAAGGGGGTTGCCAGGACCGCCATGGCTGACCTGGTGGCACAGGCTCGCTGGCCCTGCCCCCCACCTACTGGTCATCCCAGCAGGTCATTCCAGAAGGTTATTTCATCGTTGGTCTAATTAGCATATTAGCTCTTTATTATATAGGACTAGGGGCCCGGTGCACGAAATTCGTGCACTGGGTGTGTGTGTGGGGGGGAGTGTCCCTCAGCCCAGCCTGCCCCCTCTCACATACTGGGAGCCCTCAGGCGTTGACCCCCATCACCCTCCAATCGCAGGATCAGCCCCTTGCCCAGGCCTGACGCCTCTGACAGAGGCGTCAGGCCTGGGCAGGGGACCCTCATTTCCCCCCATCACTGGTTCTGCCCCCAGCCCAGGCCTGATGCCTCTGGCCCAGGTGTCAGGCCTGGGCAGGGGACCCCCAGACCCCTCCGATTGCTGGCTCTGCCCCTTGCCCAGGCCTGATGCCTCGGCCAGAGGCGTAGACCCCCATCACCCTCCGATCGCCTGATCGGGCCCTTGCCCAGGCCTGACGCCTCCGCCAGAGGTGTCAGGCTTGGACAGGGGACCCCCATCTCCCCCCGATCACTGGCTCTGACCCCCGCCCAGGCCTGAGGCCTCTGGCCCAGGAATCATGCCTGGGCAGGGGACCCCCATCTCCCTCTGATCGCTTGCTCCACCCCTCGCCCAAGCCTTACACCTCTGACCCAGGCTTCAGGCCTGGGCAAGGGGACCATCATATCCCCCCAATCCCCAGCTCCGCTCCCCACCCCACCCAGGCCTCTGGCCCAGACATCAGGCCTGAGCAGGGGACCCCCAGTCCCCCGCCCAGGCCTGATGCCTCGGCCAGAGGAGTTGACCCTCATCACCCTCCGATCACAAATCACCGGATCGGCCCCTTGACCAGGCCTGAGGCCTCCGGCAGAGGTGTCAGGCCTGGGCAGGGGACCCCCAGCTCCCCGCGGTTGTAGGCTCCGCCCCTGCCCAGGCCTAACGCCTCTGGCCAAGACATTAGGCCTGGGCAGGGGACCCCCAGCTCCCCGCGATCTCCCACTCTGCCCCTGCCCAGGCCTAACGCCTCTGGCCAAGGCATTAGGCCTGTGCAGGGGACCCCCAGCTCCCCGCGGTTGCAGGCTCCGCCCCTGCCCAGGCCTAACGCCTCTGGCCTAGGCGTCCGGCCCGGGCAGCGGGGACCCTCAGTGGCAGCGGGGGGTGCCGTGATTGCGCGGGCTCCGCCCCTGCCCCTGCAGGACGCCTCTGGCTGAGGCGTCCGGCCCGGGCAGCGGGGACCCACAGCTGCAGCGGCCCCGCAATCGTGGGCTCCGCTTTAGGCCCAGGCAAGGGACCCCTAGCTCCCGGGACTGCCAGCTTCGACTGTGCCCAGCTCCCATCGCTGGCTCCACCCCTACTTCCTGCTATCACTGGCCAGGGCGGCAAAGGCGCCTGATTCTCTGATCATGGCTGGGGGGCAGGGCAAAGGCGGCCCCAGGGCTGCCTTTGCCCTGCCCCCCAGCTCTTAGCTCCCCCCTGGGTTTCCGGTCACTGTCAGTGGCAGGGGGCTTCTTCCTGCTTTCCCTTTCGCCTCCCTGCATTGTGCTTACATATGCAAATTAACCACCATCTTTGTTGGCAGTTAACTGCCATCTTAGTTGGCAGTTAATTTGCATATAGCCCTGATTAGCCAATGAAAAGGGTAGCGTCGTACACCAATTACCATTTTTCTCTTTTATTAGTGTAGATACGCTGGCCATACAAAATTATCAACTTAAAAATTAGCTTGTTATTTGGTCAAACATTTAATTAATTCACCCCTAATACCTTGGCAGAGCCAGACCAAATGATTTCCTGGGCCTTATATGCCTGTTGGGCCAGATGTTCCCCACCCCCGCAAGTTTAAACTGTAATTGAGGAATTGCTGGAGGCTTTGTGTGGACTAGTTTGAGTTAAAACTCCAAGGGGGCTCAGGGGCCCCCCAGGTTTTCTGAGTTTTACCTCCAGGAATCCTAACAGATTCTCACTGTGAAGATCTGAGAAAACCTCCCCTTGCCCTCAAGGGAAACTATTTTATCAGAGCCTAACCAATGTTGGGGAAGGAATCACCCAATTCCAGCCCTCTCTAGCCTCCAACATGGGAGTAGGGGAATACTCAACTCTGGCTCACTGGAAGACTGAGACCTAATCATAGGACTGCTATAGGATGCTTTCCCTCCTCCCACACCCTACCATATCACAACAGTAGGGTTTTTGTGTAATAACAGGGGATTCTAGCTAAAAGAACTGCAAGCCTCAGACCCTATTTAAAGAGTCAATAGGGACATCCAACGACAACAAAAGAAACAAAAACAAGAACCCCAGAGCAAATTTTAGCCTCAGACACCATAGCTACAGCAAATGAAAACACAGCCTAACTCCTAGCCAGATACACATAAAACTTTACAGTAAAGGCCTATTGTCCTAAGTTTCTTTTACCTGATACAATATGTTTGCCTTTCAACAAAAAAGTTACAAGACATACTAAAAAAAAAAAAAATCACAGTGTGAAGAGATAAACGGGTAGAGGACATAATGTGACACTTCTCCAAAGAGGACATACTAATGGCCAGGAGACATAGAGACATATGAAAAAATGCTCAACATCACTAATCATCAGAGACATGCAAATTAAAACAACAATGAGGTGCCATCTCACACCTGCCAGAATGGCTAGCATCAATAAATCAACAAACAAGCGCTGGTGAGAATGTGGAGAAAAGGAACCCTATTACACTGTTGGTGGGAATGCAGACTGGTACAACCACTATGGAAAACAGTAGGGAATTTCTTCAAAAAAATTAAAAATGGACCTGCCATCTGAATATATCCTAAGAATCCTAAAAAACAAATCAGAAAGAATATATATACCTCTATGTTCATAGCATCATTATGTATAATAGTAAGATCTGGAAACAGCCCAAGTGCCCATAAGTAGACGAATGGATAAAAAACAACTGTGATACATTTATACAATGGAATACTATGCAGCTATTAAAAAACGGATCTCTTACCCTTTGAGACAGCATGGAGGGACCTGGAAGGTATTATGCTAAGTGAAATAAGCCAATTGGAGAAAGACAATTATCACATGATCTTACTTATATGCGGAATATAATGAAGAAAATAAACTGATGAACAAAATAGATCCAGAGACATAGAAGCGTGGAACAGATTTCCATGAATCAGAGAGAAAGTGGTGGGGGTGAGGGAGCAGGAAGAGATTAACCAAAGAACTAATATGCATATATGTGTAACCCATGGACACAGACAATAGTGCAGTAGGCCTAGAGCAGTGGTTGGCAAACTGTGGCTCTTGAGCCACATGCGGCTCTTTGGCCCCTTGAGTGTGGCTCTTCCACAAAATACCACGTGCGGGCGTGCACGTACAGTGCGATTGAAACTTAGTGACCCATGCACAGAAGTCAGTATTTTGTGGAAGAGCCACACTCAAGGGGCCAAAGAGCCGCATGTGGCTTGCGAGTCGCAGTTTGCCGACCACTGGCCTAGGGGGTGGGATGGTGGTGGTGGTGGTGGGGATATATAATACTTAACAATAAAGATAAATTAAAGAGAGAGACAGAGAGAGAGACAGAGAGAGAAAAAAAAAACTGCAGAAAATAAGAGACAAAAATAAAATCTTGAAAGAAGCCTGATTGGGGTGTGGGGTGAGGGGATGGTGAAAACACCTATCTAGAGAGGGAGAAAGACAAGAATTACACTGAACTCCTCTTCAGGGATCACGCAAGCAAAAAAGAGTGAAATACTTAGTGTTGAAAGAAAAAATAGCAAACCAACTTAGAATTCTGTATCAAGCAGCAAAATTATTCTTCAAAAGTGAAAGAAAACTAAAATTGAAGAAATTTGGTGGCTTGTGAAATGTTAAAAGGAGTTTTTTTTGAGAGACGAAAAATACTATAGGTGAAATATGGAATATAGAATACTATAAAATCTGGAACCTACACAATAAAAGGAAAAGTGCTACAGAAGAATAAATGAAGGTAAAATCAATTTAAAAAATTTTAAAGGCTTTGTATTGTATGCGTCTAACTATATGACATTCTAGAAAAGGCAAAACTGTGGGGACAGTAAAAAGATCAGTAGTTGCCAAAGGTTAGTGGGAGGAAGGGAGAAATACATAGGTGAGGCACAAGGGATTTTTAAGGCAATGAAAGTATTCTGTTTTGTACAAATGATAGGCTAGTACCCACTTTACTTTGTCTAGGTGCTGAATTTATCTGATGCAACAATATTGTTTGGAGATGATCTCTTATCAGTTCATGTGTAATATTTTAATATTTATAATAAACAGATGTACTATGAAGTAGAATGCACAATCATAGAATTATAAAATAAAATATGTTAATATTTATGAACAAAGATCTTTTAAATTTGATTACATGTAAAATTGTGTTTCTGTAGGCAGATTATCAGAGAGACATTTAATAGCTAGAAAGACAAACTTTTATATTATAGTTTGTTTGGGGAAAACCCTACCATGTTAATTTCCTTATCTATCTGTGAAAGCTACTAACATTAAGTGAATTACAAATAGAGAGTATTGCTTTCTACCTGTATTCACTATTCTAACCAGTTAAAATTTATTTTTCTTTCCTATGTCCTTACTACCTTTAGAACAACTATTCTAATTTTGCATAGCATACACCACTTTTTTTGGCTGCAAGGACACAAAACCTCTTTGTTGTAAATAACTAACACTTTCAAAATGTAGTTCAACCAGCTTAGCTTCATCTGATTTTCGTGAAAGTGAAGAGTGAAAAGTACAGTATGAATCTAAGAACATGATAGTAGGAGTTTTAAGACTTCTCTGGCTAGATGAGTTGATATTATGTAATTATTCTTTAGGGCCAAAATTCAGAGTTGTTCATATATCAGTAGAGGAGAAACATCTTCAAGTTTTACATACCGTCTGCTGACATTCTGCCAAAACGCTGCTAAAGGATAAGCTCTTGCTCTTCCAGAATTTCTGTGCATCTCCATCCAACTGTGTTTCTCTGCTACAAGGAAAGCTTTTTTTTCATATAATAATAATACAGGCAGCCGGATGATGGAGGGTAGGTGAGAGAATCTCAAAGTAAATCTGAGGATGGAAGTGCTTATTTCTATAAACTGTTTGTGTGATACAGTCATTCTCTCCAAAACAACTGTGGTTTCTATCAGTAAAAAAACACACTACCAGAATATTAAAAGTGCCAGGGACTCTGGTATTTAAAAGGCACCTTCCTCTAGAATCTAGATGTTAATATTCACCACAAGTTGTGCCTTTTTTTATTCAGGGACTTTAAAATAACTGTTTTAAATTAAAAAACTGTGTTAGAAAAATTAAAGCAGAAAGAAACGAAACCTCTTCTATTGCTTAACATTTATCCTAGCCTGGTTTTCTTTCCATGTGCACCAAGCCACTAGCAACTCACAATTTCCAAATTTTGGGTGGGTAATGTTTTCCCTTTGATTTTTTTTTGTGGGTAATGCAAAAACATTAGCTGTTTGGCTCTTCTATTGGAAAACTTATAAAGGCTCTTTTGGTTCAGTATGTCAGAACTTGTCTATGAAGAACCAGAGGCAGTCACAAGAAGTTGATTAATTTATACCTGGACTTGCAAAGACAAGTTAGCTACTCACTGTGTGAGTGTAAATTACATGGCAATGCCAAGCAAGACAAAGCTTCACTGCATTATCTTATTATCAGGGCTTGTGATATTAAACATCTACTAGGTGCCAAGGGTTAGGGAATTACAGACATTGTCTATCATTACTTCAACTAACACCTTCCGTTCTTGACCCTCACCTCCAGTCCCCACTTCCTGTCCACTCTTCTGGGATTGTGAGGGATAAAAGAAAGACAATTCAGTGAGTTGTTGAAAGTTTTTGTGTGTGGCCTGACCAGTGTGGCTCAGTGGTTGAGTGTCACCTATGAACCAGGTCATGGTTTGATTCCCAGTCAGGGCACATACCCGGGTTGCAGACTGGATCCCCAGTAGGGGGCGTGCAGGAGGCAACCGATTAATGATTCTCTGTCATTGATGTTTCTCTCTCTCTCTCCCTCTCCCATCCTTTCTGAAATCAATAAATATAAATATATATATATTTTAAAGTTTTGCGTGTGGATAGGTAAGTGTCTGGATCTATAAACTGTTCCCTCTATGCTCCCCTTGTGGACAGGCAGCAGAACATCTGTGATCCTTGCTACATGGATGTTCTATCCTTTGCAGATCCTGTTAGTAAGATCTGTGGCAATTAGGTTCAGGGACAAGAGTTTATCTCAAGGTCTTGTTGCTACTCGTACTTCACTGATACTTTCTATTGGAGCAAAGACAAATCCCAGCGCTTGGCTATCCTAGGACTTGCAGAAGGAAATAGCTGAGAAGATTATGTGGTGTGAGAACAGGCATCCAATTCAAAACACTTTGATTTGGTGTGGTGGTAGATACACAAGTATATACATATTTCAAAAAGTACACATTGAACTTACATAAGACGGGTTTATTTTATTGTATGTAAATTACACTTCAAAAAAGTTCATTAGAAAATGACTCTCATAAGGAGGCTGACCACCTTCTGATTTCTGACCTTTTCCTTGGTATCATCCCCACCAGGCTACATTTCAACTATCTATATAGTCAATAGCCTAGCCTTTGGTTGTTCATCTTGGCTCTGTCTCTGGTCCATTGGCTCCTGGATCCCAGCTTCATTTTTCAGAAGATTTACACACAACTAGAAGAATATGTATAGTAGCTAATTGTCAGCTGGCATAAAGGAGAATAATTCAGGAGGAAAGGATAGCTGAATGAATTCCCTCTGCTCCAAAAGGTGGAGGGGCAATATAATAGCTAGACACAGATGTTAAAAGCTGGCTCTTTGCTCCTTCCTGCTCAATCAAGAGGTGCTTCATGTTTAGAAAATGAAAGCAACCCAGGGTATTAGTAAGATATGTGTATTACTGACAACAAGGCAGATAGATGAGACACGAGGTAGTTCCCATATTGCATGTGGGCTTCCATAGGTATATTCGTAAATGGCCCAAGAACTTGGAAACCACCTCAAAGAAGTCTGAAACTTGAACAAGGGTCTAATGTAGAGAAGTAATGTTCCAATAGAGCCTCCCAACTAAAGAAATATACTGCCAAGGAGAGCATTAGCTGTGTGTCCTACAAGAGAACAGGTAACTTTTCTTTTCTTTTTTTGATTTATCTTTATGATTGAGAGTATTACGGATGTCCCCTCCCCATTTCTCTCCATTGTCCTCCTTTGCCAGGTTCCTGCTCTGCCCCAGGCCTTCACCACCCTATTGTCTATGTCCATGCATATAAGTTCTTTGGTTAATCTCTTCCTTTCTCCTCCCCTCCACCCAGCTGCATTCCCTATGAGAGGTCACTTTCCTTTTAATACATATATTGCCTTTATGCCTAATATTCAGTAGAATATAACCTCTATGATGGCAGTGATGCAGCTGCCTTGTTAAATGCTATATCTTCAGTGCTTTGAATAGTGCCTAGCACAGACAAGCAACTCAATAAATACAATTTTGTTGGTCTCCTAAAAACTGGGTTCTATGAGCACTAGTGTATAAAAGCTCTGGAAATAAGGAATGGTGTGAATAAATATCACATAACTTACTTGGAGGCCCAGTGAAAGCATGGTGGGCCACTGTTCCTGTTGAATAACCTCTAAAAGGGAAGGTGTAAATCCTTGAGAGAACTCTTCCATGATGTGGTGGAATGAGTACTATGTACCGACCAAGATCTTGGGTTCCTGACCTTTTACAGTGACACCCTCCACAGTCTTGATAACCTACTCTTCTTTGGGACTCAATTTCCTCATCTGGAAAAAACGAGGGATTTGAAATATGTAATCTCCAAAGTCCCTTCTAGCTCTTAAATTTTATGACAAAAACTAAAATAACTTATCACACATAGCCTTTAAAGAAGCGGTTCTCAACCTGTGGGTCTCGACCCTTTTGGGGGTTGAACGACCCTTTCACAGGGGTCGCCTAAGACCATTGGAAAACACATATATAATTACATATTGTTTTTGTGATTAATCACTATGCTTTAATTATGTTTAATTTGTAACAATGAAAATACATCCTGCATATCAGATATTTACATTACAATTCATAACAGTAGCAAAATTACAGTTATGAAGTGGCAACGAAAATAATTTTATGGTTGGGGGTCACCACAACATGAGGAACTGTATTAAAGGGTCGTGGCATTAGGAAGGTTGAGAACCACTGCCTTAAAGGAATAAGACTGAGAAACAGAATGAACGTCATAACTTAGTAGGTGGTCAATTAAAGTCAAAACCCAACATTTTTGCCAAAACCGGTTTGGCTCAGTGGATAGAGCGTCGGCCTGCGGACTCAAGGGTCCCAGGTTCGATTCCGGTCAAGGGCATGTACCTGGGTTGCGGGCACATCCCCAGTAGGAGATGTGCAGGAGGCAGCTGATTGATGCTTCTCTCTCATCGATGTTTCTAACTCTCTATCTCTCTCCCTTCCTCTCTGTAAAAAATCAATAAAATATATAAAACAAACAAACAAACAAAAAAAACCCCAACATTTTAACAAAACATTGTAAAAATAACAATCCTTCATATTTGAATAGTACGTTTAATATTTTCAAAGTACTTTCACACCTACCACCCCATTTGATATGCAAAGCCACCTTGGGAAAATGCCCTATGTTATAAAAGCCTAATATGCAAATTGTCCCTTCCACCAGGAGTTTGACCACTAGCTATGACATGCACTGACCACCAGAGGGTGGCTGGAATATGATGAGCGTTATGATGCACACTAGCAGCAGGCAGCAGTGGAGGCACTGCACAACCCATGCATGGGCCATGATGAGAGCGGGACCGCAGCTGGATAGTGTAGCAGGTGAGCAGGCAGGCCCAGGCCAAGGCAGGAGCCAGTGGGGACCTGATCAACCCACCGATCACCCTGCAGATGGAGAACAGCAGCAGTGGGGGACGGGGGCCACTGCCCGGCTGCCAGGCACGGAGGGAGCCAGGCAGGGGGCCTGGCCCCAACTGGTCACCCCACAGATGGTGTCCAGCAGCTGGCAGGCCCTGATTGCCCAATTGGGGTCAGCCGGGCTGGGACAGGGAACTGGGGGTGGGTGGCGGTGACCAACCTCCCGAGGTGCGTGGGGGGTGGGGGGGCTGCAACCTCTGGCTATCTGGGGGCGGGGGTGACAGGGACTGAGGTGCGGTGGTAATGCAGGGTGTCCACCGAGCTTGCTCTCACTTCCCCCTGGCTGATACGGGTGTACAAAGGCACAGCCCAGTTGCCCCATTCAAGTCAACTCAGAAAGTTCATCTCAGCTTTAGAGCTCACTGTTGGGTTAGTTGAAGTCTCAATTGCAAATGCACTGTGGGCCTGGCTTCTTCCTCCACCCTGTTCTACTTTCCTCTCTTCTTTCTATGTACATCTCCTTAAGCAAACTTTGCTTATAACATGATTATTATTGACGTTGACTTCAGATAAAGTAAATGTTTCTTAGCTTATACACACACACACACACACACACACACACACACACACACACACACACAAGTATAGTTCACCTGACAAGCACAACAAATACTGGTAGAACAGTAGCAGAGCTTTGTGGAAAGGTATACAGTTACATGTCATTTAACAACGGGGATACATTCTAAGAAATTTATGGTTGTGCAATTTTATCATTGTGTGAACATCATAGAGTGCACTTACACGAAGCCAGTGGTACAGTCTACACACCTAGGCTGTATGGTATCACCTATTACTCTTAGGCTCGAAACCTGTACAGCATGCTATTGTATTAAATACCGTACAGTATTTGTGGTATTTGTGTATCTAAACATACCTAAACATAGAAAAGGTACAATACAAACACAACATAAAAGATTTAAACATAGTATAGGGTGATTTCCATGAATGAAGCTTGCAAGACTGGAAGTTGCTCTGGGTGAGTCAGTGAGTGAATGTGAAGGTGTAGGAAGTTAATGCACACTATCATGGACTTTATAAACACCGTATGCTTAGGCTACACTAGATTTATAAGAAAAATTTTCGTCCTTCAATAATAAATTAACCTTAGCCTACTAAAACATTTTTACTTTATAAACTTAATTTTTAAAAACTTATTGACATTTTTATAATAACACTTAGTTTAAAACACAAACACATTGTACAGCTGTACAAAAATATTTCTTTTTTTATGTCCTTATTCTATATTAATAGCTGTGAGTAATCCATTGCACTGCAATGTTGCGACAGCTATGATGTTTCAATGGCTATAACATTATGATGGCTGTGATTATACAACAGCTACGACATCACTAGGCAGTAGGAAATTTCCAGCTCTATTGTAATCTTATGGGACCACCCTCATTGTCATATATGCTATTCATTGTTGATAAAAAAAAGTTGTTATGCGGCATGACTGTGTTTATCACTAAGTAGAAAGTTGATTGATTTTTAAGGGGAAATGCAGTGAGGTGGTAGAGACAAAGGGCAGAAAGGACCTGTTCTTTCATGTACTTATTTCATGAATGTTGTTTTTAAAATAATGACTTTTGTTCTAATGGCTAAGAAAAAAGTGCTCCTTGTTTAAGTCACATTAAAAAAAAGGGGGGGACTCCCCCTAGACTTACAGTAGTCTTAAGACAGTGTCTTATCATTAAACACTTTTAAATTTAAGGTTTTTTGGTTTATTATTTATTCTTTTAAAAATGAGCTTTTCAACTTTCCACCTGATGATTATCCATCATTTACAAAATGCACTTAGGATTGACCTAAACCCAGTCTGACTTCAATTACATTCTGTGCTGTTTAGGAGGGAGAATACTGAGGTAACTTGCACTGAAATGGATTCTTAGCCTAGAGCAATTTTATGCTAAGTGAAAGCTATTAAGGCATTTTTTAAAAAATACTTCTCAAGAAAACATAATCAAAAATACTGCCCCGAGACTAAAGTATCCAGCACATTGCATAGGCACACTGAACCCCCTCACATGTATTAACCATAAGAATTGATGGTGCCCTAGTGCTTTGGTTTACAGAGCACTGTGAGGCATAGGGAGATCATTTTAACCAACGCTTCTTTAAGCAGATTGTACTGTAATTATGCTTGATGTTTGTACAAATGAAAACCTTAAGAAGAGATTAAATCATGTATGGATAGTTTAGTATAGCATTGATTACATTCTCCCCAACAGTTCTCTAAGTTGGTAAACACGCACAGGAACATGGAAGCTGTTAAGCAGATGGTTCTATTCTATCACCTTGCTCTTTGGGTTGTTTCCTCCCATCCCTGTCGGCAAACATCCTTGTCAACGTTTCACAGAGAAGCTAGAGGCAGATGGACAAGAATTCACTCTACTTGTTACATCCTCTTAAATTTACCTATATCTACTCCTATCCTTACCTCTTCGTCTCTAGGAAGAGATCTCTCTCCTGCTTCCAGCAGCTAATCTCTGCTCTTCATCACCTGCCCTTTCTTCAGGAACCTGGAAGTGCCATTTACCTCCTCTCTCACCTGCAATCTCCACTCTCATTCTTTCCCACTGAGTACAAATAGGCTCAGAAGCCTCCCAACTAAAAAAGAGATTCTTTCAATAGCCCTTCCAGCTGTCACCTGATATTGCTTTCTCTTCACATCCAAATTTTCTTAAAAGATTAGTCAACACTCATTGTCTCCACTTTTCACTTCCTGCTCACTGCTTATTCCCACTGCCTTCTATTCTCACTAATCCAGGAACTGTTTTACCTAGGTTTTAAATTGCTTAGCTCACATGATGTAGTGTTCTCATCTCACTTTACTGCTCTGCAGAATTTGACACTGCTAATTGCTTCCTCCTTCTTGAAGCACTTCCCTTGGTTTCTAGAATACTGCCTTTTGTTGTTTTCCCATCTTCCTCTTGAGTGGCATCTTCTTTATTTTATTTTATTATTTTTTATTCTGTTCTATTTTTCATTATTTTCTTCATCCTCTTCTCACTTTCCCCCCTTGACATTTTATTACAAACAATTTTGAGTTAGAGAAAAGTGGGAAGAATTGTTCAGTGAACATCCCTATACCCATCCCTTTCTTACTCCAATAGACACTCCTATCCCATATATCCAGTTCAAACCATTTCTGAGATCAGACCTATCCAATCCAAACGGAGATTTCTCCTTGGTGGCCAAGAGGTATCTCAAACCCAACATAGTGAAATTGAACTCATAATTCTAGATTCACTCTTTATTTTTCCCTTTACCTTATAAGTCAGTCATCAAGTTCAGTCAATTCTTTTGTATCTATTCACCCTGCCAAGCTCCGGCCTTAATCATTTCTTGTCTCAACTGTGCTTCTTGCAACCAGCCTTGCTCATCTTTAACTTATTCACCTCACAGTGGCCAGAGTGTCATTTATAAATGCAAGTGTGATCACATGATTTTCTTGATTAACATCTTTCAGTAATTTCAGTTTAAGCTTTTAACCCTCCAGCATGGTGATTATACCTAGTTAGCCTCATAGTTCATTATCTTTCCTCTCAAACTTTATGAAGCAACTTTAAATTCCTGGAATAAGCCTCTGTATTTATTCATACCATGCTAACTTTCCTCACTGACATGTTTTTTTTTTTTTTTTTTTTTTTTTTTTTACCTAATTTTTGTCCTCCTAACTTCTAGCAACTTTTCCAAGTTGTTCTTCAAAATACAGTTTCTATACTACCTTCCCCAAGATAATACTTGCTCAATTGTCCCTTCCTACCATTCTACCACCCCCAGGTCTAGGCAAGATGCTTCGGATAGAAGACCTTCTTACAGCATCTTGTGTTTATTAGTTCATTGAATAATTTAATAAAGATTTAAAGTCCTACAGTGTACTGAACACTGTGTTAGGTAACGGGAATAAAGCAGTGAATGAAATAGAGCTCCCACTTTAAAGGAATTTACACACTATTTGAAGATGTAGATCTATAAAAGAACTTTTGATGAAGTAGGCATAAGAAGCTAATGAAAGACACTCTAGGGATGCTTAGAAGGGACACAAGTTCAGACATAGAGAATGAGTTACAGCTTCTTGGAGAAAGATTCATCTAAGGTATGAAGGAAGAATGGGAATAAGCTTGGGGAAGGGAAGAGGGAGGGAGGGTGTGGCTGGGGAAGAGGAAAGAGAGAGGAAACGTGGTTCAGGGTGCTAGTTAGTGAGAGCCTGGCTCGTTCAGGGAAGGGAGTGTCCCCAGTCCGTGCCCCAGTGCTTGACACAGCAGGCACTCAACGAACATACACTAAACAAATAAATGCATGAATGAATGAATGAATGAATGAATGAGGCTGAAGAACAAGGGGTCAGATTAGAAGGACCACATATGAAAAAGAGTTTAGTTTTTATTCTGAGGACACACCATAGGTTCTAGAAGAAAGATTTTAAGCAAGAGGTTGTCATAATCAGATTTGTACTTTATAAAATAAATTGGAAGGAGAGCAAGAGGCAAGTCTATCAGTAGAAGATCAGTGAGGAGGCTAGTGTGGTAATTGATGTCAGAGCTGATGGTGACCTGATGAAGGATGTGTGGTTCGGATGGAGAACAACTGTTTTGAGAGATTAAGGGGACAGAGATCAAACAACATGGTGATTGTCACAATGCGGATGAGAAAGCAATCAAAGATAATATTCAAGTTTTTGGCTGGGGCAATTGTTGGCAGCAATCATTACGCAGGGAACAGAGGAGGGTGAAGAGGTTTCTGGGGATACTGCTGGGCTGCGAGAGAGATGAAGAGCTTAGTTTTGGACATTTTGAGTGAGTCTGGGACAGATGTTGGTCTTGGGCCTGTTTGCCCACATGTCATTTTCCTAGATCAGTCCCTGTTTGTTGTGTGTCACCAGGAGCTGACTTGCTGGCTATGAGGCCCAGGCTCCCATGTCAACTGACTTCTGGCTTGTTTTGAGCAAAAGGAGGCACTGGGAGGGATTAGAAAACAAGAGGCGGGAAAAGCCAGGATATGATTCCCCCTGTCCTTTCTACCTTGGCAGTGTCTCCTGCAGCAGCTGTGTCTGCTCTGTGGTCCCAGCTCCCTGCTGACCGGCTTGTCCCAGTCTCCTCTAGTAGCTCCATGCCCAGCATTTTGGGGTGACACAATCACCTTCCTTTGTCTAGGGGTGGTAGTGGCTCCCTGTTATTGCCAGACTCAGGGTTCCCTCAGAGTCTCCTGTTGGTCCTCTCAGCTTTTCTCTCACCTGTGTAGCATTAAACTCTGTTTTAAATACTCAGAGTGGGTTCTGTTTTTCTAAGGACATCCTAATGAAGGTATCTCAGAAGGCAAATGAGCATGTGGATAGGAGAATGGGCCAAGAGTCATCAACACATAGATAATGAGTTTCTATCATATCACTTACTTCCCTAGGGGCTAATTGTCTCCTTACTTGACTGTCTGGCACCAGCCTGAAAGATCCTTAAATGCAGAAAGACTATCTTATCTCTGTCCATATTGCCAGGGCCAACTCAACACCTGACACAGAATAGGGATTCAATAATGTTTGTTTATTGAGTGAAGAAGAGAAGGCACAAATCCTTTGCATTATTTTTAGGTGATATTAATTGGTGGATACATTTTTATAATAATGCATTTTTATAATAACATTTTTATAATAATCTGAATTAAGGAATTAGAATTGGCCTGGCCAGCATGGCTCAATGGTTGAGTATTGATTGACCTATGAACCAGGAGGTTTCGGTTCACTTCCTGGACAGGGCACATGCCGGGGTTGCGGGCTCCCCTGTGTGGGGAGTGCAGAGGCAGCTAATCAATGATTCTCTCTCATCATTGATGTTTCTATCTCTCCCTCTCCCTTCCTCTGAAATCAATAAAAATATATTTTTAAAAGAGAAATAAGAATCACTGAATATTTGTTGGCATATGCAGTTTGACTGCCCTCAGGATTGCCATGATACAAATAAATGAGCAGCAATAAGTTACCCCAGGTGTTAAGTCATCTACCGAGCAGATAAGAATAATTAGAAATCATTGCAGTTGTGTACACTGAAGATAGCAAGTTTGTTCAAGTGGGTTAAACATTCCCCTGAATCCTTTTATCCTGGGAACACAATCAATTTCCCTGGAAATGATCTGCAGAAGAAACCTTAGGCAGGTTCCACATTACCAATGCTGAACTTTAGCTGAGTAAACCGGATGTTACAAACAGGGCATTACGAAACGTAGATGTTGACTTTGGCCCATAGGAGAATCAGGTCGGTCCCAGAGATCTTTGCTTCTGTCCCCAGTGGGCAGGTCCTTGCTGGGCTCTAGGGGCTGTGCATACTTGCATGCTGCTAGATCTGTCGCTGGGAGGGAAGGAACGAGGCCAGTGACAGCTTCAGTGTGTTCTCTGTCTCCTGGTGGTTGAGAAACCATCAGAAATATTTTTTCTTGCTACTTACATTGTGACATTATGATTGATAAGGAAAACATATTTGGTCACTCAGATTTTATATATATATTTGGTCTTTGTCCATAATTCCTAGCTCATAGCTCCCAGAATTCTTGGAATTTCCTAAGTGTTGAGAGGGTGTTGTTGTTTTTTTTTTAAGTGTCTTTTGCTATGTTAATGAAGTGACTTGGAAGGCACCTAAGAGTGGGAATTGTTTAGCAGGGGAGCCAACCTTGGAATAGAGGGTTGGAATGTTCAGGCCTGCTCTTTCATTTCTGGAAAGGGCAGAGGGGCTGGAGATTGAATAAATCGTCAATGGCAAGTGATTTAAGCAATCATGCCTATGTAATGAAATCTCCATAAAAGGACAGGGTTTGGAGAGCTTCCAGGTTGGTGAACACGTGGAGATGTGGAGAGAGGGATGTTCCTGGAAGTGGCAAAAAAGCTCTACAGCCTTTCCCCATATCTTGCCCAGTGTGTTCTTCCATCTGGCTGTTCCTGAGTTATATCCTTTTTCAATAAGGCAATGATCTAGTAAGTAACACATTTCTCTGAGTTCTGTGAGCCATTCCAGCAAATTAATCAAAACCAAGGAGGGGGTTGTGGGAGGCTTTGCTTGGTCAGAAGTGCAGGTGACAATGTGGACTTGCAATTGGCATTTTGAGTTGGAAGGAATGGTTGCAACCTCCAAAAATGTGGCCAGTCAGTCAGAAGCACAGGTAGCCTGGGCTTGTGCCTGGCATCTGGTGTGTGGCATCTGGTGTGTGTGTGTGTGGGGGGGGGGGTCAGTTTTGTAGGACTGAACCCTTAATCTGTGGATTTGGATGCTATCTCTGGGTAGATAGTGTCAGAATTGAGTTAAATTCTCAGATACACCGCTGGTGTCTGAGCATTCTTTGTTGGTATGAGGGAATTCCCCTGATACTGTTGTAGTTAACCAAGTTATTAATAATAGGAAAGGAGCAAAGGGAAGGCCAAATATTATAGGCATGCCCAGTAAAGTTGGGGGGAACTAGAAAAGGTGTTTGCTGTCAGTCATACCTGGGAATAGAGGTCATTGTTCAGAATAGGTGTGGGGAGATTTGAGGTATTTACTCCCCTAAAAAAGAAGTTCCCTCTCTTGGTCTCTCTTGGTTCCTCTTGGCGGCCCTTGGGACTCTTGTTACAGGGAGTGCACTCTCTTGGCTCCCCTGCATTCATCCACACAGCCCACAGCGGCCATATGGACCCCACACACAATGGACTAATGCTGACGCTAGCCTTATGCTGAACTGGACCCGACTGAAACATGGAACGGAAACTCTGGACACTGGCTTTGCTTCTAGCTCTACTGAAGCCTGAACTGTACTTCATCCAAGACTGGATTAAGGGAAATGGGACTTTGGAAACCCAGGGATGTATTCCATGCCAAAAAAAAAAAAATCATTCATCCTCCCATGCGAATCTCAGAAAATTCTTTCTCTCAAGATATCATAAGGACTGCACTCCCAGCACTCAGAGGGGAAAAGGATACTCCACTCCCACCCATAGCACTCCTGTTCCACACCCCATGTTGACATTGGTCTGGTACATGGAAGCAGCCAAAGTGTCCTGTGATAGAGGACTGGATAAAGAAGATGTGGTACATATTCTCAATGGGATACTACTCAGCCATTAGAAAGGATGATATAGTGACATTGGCATGGACCTTGAGAACATTATGCTAAGGGAAATAAGTGAGTCAGAAAAGCTAGGAACTATATGATTTCACTCATATGTGGGATATACAACTGAAACGAACACAAATAGAATCAAATTATTATTAAGGCTGCTAAAAGAAAGAGAGAGAGAGAGAGGAGAGGATTTGTGATGATTGCCAAATAAAATAGTTTTTGACATTCAAGTGCTGATATATCATTGAATGAATGATAAGGGGGACAAATTGCACCAAATCTGAGGGGGACTTTTTTGGTTATCAGGGTAGATACAGAGTGAACTTTTTAGAGCTCTGAAACAAAAGAAAAATAATAATTAGGAAATCTCATTCTACTTCCTTAATTCACACACCCACACATGTATGCATATCATGTGTTGAGTATTGTCATTCAAAAACATAGCTTTTTTAAACTCTTGTCTCTGATACTGTTAATTATATTTTCTCTTATGGTGATTGATTGGGGTGAACATATTTTCGCATCATTGCTTAGCATCACAGCACCAGCGAAAACAAAAGAAGAAGGAGTTAGCTTCCCCCTCCCTCTACTGTGGTATAGTGCTTCCTGTTTTAGAGAAATTAAAATTAGGTGCGAGCCGCCACTTTCTCTTGAAAATCATTCTTCTGTATATTTTGGGTGTGTACATGTGGGGGTTGACAGAAGGCCTCTATTACTAAACTTCCTATACTGTATTCTCTTGTAAGGAACAAAGACAAGCACTTGTACAATGAACATCACTTAGACACATGTTCCAGTGCATTCAAAGTTTTAAAAAAGTTAACTTATGTAAAGAGAACAATTCTGACATCTCATAGGAAGCTGCGAGGCACTAATGAAATTATTTAGGTGGAAGTGTTTTGCAAACTCAAAAAGTCAGTATAAGTGCAATGTCTTTTTAATGATTGGACCTCATTAGACCCTGGCATTGGCAAAATCTTATCAAACCCAGAAAGTTTTGCTACTTTACCACACCTAGGGGCTGGGATGGGGAAATCTGTTCACAAATAACCTTGCCCTTTGCTCTCTCCCAGTGTGGCCTTTTACATGGACAGAAACATTAGGAAAGTGCCTAATCCTTTGTCAGATTTCTCTTCTTCTGTTAGAAAAGTAAATCTACTCAAGATTGGCTCAGTAGACCTCTGTCCTGTGTCACTGACATACACTGAGCAGAAAAGAAAGGGTGGGGCCGTTGCTTCCAAAAGCTCCTAAGGACATTTTAATTAAAGCACTAATGCTACATGCCCAACAAGTTTAGCATAACCCAGCAAGGTTAGTCACTTATGTCATCCCACCCCAGGAGTACACAAAGCATGGCCAACCACAAGACCTTGGAGAACAGGGATACCAAATCAGACGGAGTTAGCTGAACCGCTTCTTCAAATCAGCCGTGTTCCTGAGCCGCAATCTGAGGAGTAGTGCAGGCCGAGGGTGGCATAGACCACTGTGGATCCTCGTCACAATCTCTTTGTATTATGTTATCTTGTGTCAACCGAGTGTGTGCCAACCACCTGCACAGGGGGGCTGAGGCACACCTCCTCAGACAAAGATTCTGATTTGTATCTTCCATTTGGAAAGGACTTTTATTCTGCTCGTATTTGTGGCTTTTCTCTGTTCCCCGAAGGACAAGTGAGTCCAAAGTATTTTAAGTGGGAAAAAAAAGCTCCACACCCCACCTTCAACAACTACATTTACTACCTCATCAATTTTGGATGGTAACTACGTAATTTAGTACTCACCTAGCATTTTCCCTCTGAAAGTGTAAGCACCATATGTGTGATTTGCTTGCCTTGTCATTCTGAAATCTTTTACACACTGCTCACACATCCTGTTTGTTTAGTGGGTGCAATGCCAATTTAATTGCTGTGAAAAACGTACTTCTGAGTTCTTCTGGGGGGAAAGGAAAATGAAATACAACACACACATGTAAGCTGTTGCTTCGTTCCAGTCTAACACAGAGGCTGCTGATGAAATACTTTAACACTGTGTCGGGAATACCGCATCTTGTTTACTTTTTGGTTTTATATTTGCATGTTTTTAAAAAATATATTATATTGTTTAATTGCTACAGTGCAGGGTGGAAGGACATTTTGTGTCTGAATGAGGCATAGTCTCTTCAATCACGTCAAAAGTCCGAAAATTGGCTGATTCTGATAGAGTATTCGAGAAAACGAACATATGTTGTCAATTTGTACTTTTTATGACTCAGCTTTGTGTTTCAGAGATGTTATGACCTCGTTAAACACAAGCAAACAAACAAACACATCTGCAACTGCTCCAGCGATTCTGGAGTATGAGGTGTTTGTTGGTTTTGTGTAGGAAATTTATAATGTGCATGATATTACTCATCTGCATTTGTGGGTTTGGATGTGGGAAGGATTTTACCACTTGGTAAATTTTACCGCCTTTTGCTTCTTAGAATTTTTTTATTCAGCTCAAAAATCTTGAATATCTGCTTCCTTGGGCTTTAGGTATCCCCTGGAATCTACATTTATATTTCTGCCTCCCCCCCACCCCCCGCCCCCTGCCAAAAACTTGATGAATGTTTTGGAAAGTCTTCTGCACAAATTCACTCTCCTCTGTAGCTGAGAGATTTTTTTCCCTTCCTACCCTCTCCCACTTGATTTTCCTTAAACAAACTGCCCAGCAGCTTGTCCTGTGACATGTTTAGACCTCAGAGTCTTGCCCTGGTGGTAGGTAATATCTGAAATTCTATATATGTATATATGTTGCTTTCTGACCACTTGGAAAATGTGGTCTTTGAGAAGTTGAGTTGAGCAGGCTTTCAAATGCTAGCTGCTTTCAAATTCAACATCATTTCCTTTGAGGTTGTTGCTAGGAAATGATTTGACTAACAAGTTTAGTCATCATATCCCGATAACTCGCCAGGAAGATAAATTACTTCCTGTAAGTTATGACAGTTCGCCTCCACCCACGGCAGTTCATGATCTTACCCAGTTGTCTTCTAAGTAAATGATAGCTCTGAAAATTGTTACGCGGAATCTAATTTAAAATATACCCACAAGTACTCACCTAGCACAAAGACATAGTATTGAAAAATAAGTAAATTCAGCCTTTTCTCCCTTTAAATGTGTCAATTACTAAAGCTTTCAATGCACTGTTGATCTAAAATGAGCCTCAGAAAGTAATTTAATCCATTCCCAGACATCTGGACAAACCAGCTAACATTATGTTAGTCTTCCACAAATACTACCAAAGCTCCTCATGGCCTTTACCATTTTGCTTTATTTGTGGGTTGTTGTTTTTTTTCTCTCTCAGTTGAATATATCTGGTTCAGAGTATTTGGCCAATGACAGGTCCCACCTAAAAGAGTGGAAAAGAGAAAACCTTGCCAGAACAAACTTAACGGGAGCAAACACCATATTTTAATTTGGAAATTGGTCGCAGAGTGCACAACATACAAGCAGACAAGAACATGCACATTATTCTGAAATGCTCTAAGTGTGGCCCTAAAACTACTTCCTAACAGTTCTAGTAGCCTGGCTGTGCCGTCTCCATTGGATCAGAAAGAGAGCTTTCACTGCATCCTTCTAACAGCTGTGTGTTGATTGCAGTTGAGGAGTGACCTGACATTTGATCCTTGTCAAAATGACCCAGGTGCTAGGCATGTTAAGAAGGGAAAAGACAGGTCATGTGATCTATAGCAAATTTGCTCCTTCTCTGGCCCAACAAGTTGGGCAGGCCTACCTATGGCTATCTCCCAATGCTGTGTGCTTATCTCACGCAGTTTCTTTCTGCATGCTTGAATCCTTCCACCACTTTTCAATGTCCAGATGAAATTTAGCATGCTGCCAATCAGACTTTTTGTGCTTGTTGTTTTCTATAATATGTTTGCTTGGTCAGTCAAAGAACATCTTGTTCACTTTTAACCCAGAATCCTATTTATTTCGGGCCAATTTATTCACTTTGGCAATATTTGTGTGTTTTTTTTGCTTTGTTATTTTTTTAAAATATAGTTTTATTGATTTCAGAGAGAAAGGGAGAGGGAGAGAAGAGAAACATCAATGAGAATCATTGATTGGCTGTCTCCTGCACGCCCTCTACTGGGGATTGAGCCCCCAACCCGGGCATATGCCCTTGACTGGAATCAGTCCACAGGCTAAAGCTCGAGGTAAACCGGCGAGGGCAACATTTGTTTTTGTTGTCATAAAAAGCATTGATTTTTTTTTTTATCCTGAAGGGAATCTATTTAATCCATTCCTCTCATTTCAGGGTTGAAAAAACTAAGTGAACTCTCTAAAGTTAACGGACTCGGGGATAGTTGACAGAGCTGACACTAGAACCCTAGAGCCTTATGATTTCTAGTCCAGAGCTTCTCCCCCACCCCAGTGGGGTAGTGTGGTGGGGTTCATCACCTAATGTATTTTACCATAGGGATTTCAAAAATCCTACTGATTGTTTAAATGAGTGGCTATTTTTTGCTGATTATTAAGAGTATATCAATAGTTCTTAAATGATTTAAAATTTAGGGCAAGTGGGGCTTTCTCTCAGTTGAAAGCAGGGACAGAATTTTCCAGACTCCCTCTTCTTGGAGCTACTGAAAAATAAGCAAAATATTTACACTTGGATGTATATGGTGTTTCACCATTTAACTTGCAAGTACTCCGTCTGAACCCATACTTGGAATAGCTTTACTCACATTTTACTTTATACTTCCAGAGAGTGCCAAGAATACAAAGCCACTCCCATCTACTTGCTTAAATCTCACTAGGAAGAATTTTAGGAAAAAAAAATTCAAATATACAGTGCTGAGGAATTCAAACTGTATCAGCAAAGTAGGTAGAACATACACTTTCAAACATTGCTCCAAACATGTATCTTTTTGTGTGTGAAAGCACTCCATTTATGAAAGACCTTTTGTAAACTAGTCTCACATCTAAAACCAAACTAGCATACGAATCCAGAAACAACTGGGGATACAATAAACAAAATCTAGATAATGTAAATGGAAAATCACTTTCCTAACCTATTTGGTTCTGAACAGGACCTTCTGTCCGACCTTTGCACTAGCCATGGTACCTGATATTTCTTCCAAAGAGAATTAATTAAGGCTCTTTATTTAGGGTGGGAGTATCACTGACTAATGCATGTGGATTAATTTATACCAACGTTCACTACATAGTAATCATCTCAGAAGCAGAAATAGGGCTTTTCTGGATTTGGATCCATTTTTAGGGAGTTCAGGTGCAGGTGGGATGAGTTAGAACCATAGTCTCCAACCATTAGTCACTTGCCAATCACCTTCATAATGTTTGCCATTTGTGATTTTTTACCACTTACATAATCAGAGAGAGAGAAACATTGATTTGTTGTTCCACTTATTGATGCATTCATTGGTTGATTCTTATATGTGTTCTGACCAGAGACTGAACCCAAAATCTTGGCATATCGGGATGACACTCTAACCAACTGAGCTGCCCGGCCAGGGCCTGTCATATTTTTCTTTAAGTTGGTTTAATTTAAAAGTTAAATGTTTATTTAAAAATAAAACTCTATCCCTCCTATAAACGGGAAACCAGAATTACTTGTCATAATAGATAGTAACTGTGAAAATAAAATGAAAACCAAATAATGATGTTATATTTTAATTAAATACTGTCTCCTCCAAAGGCTGTGATCCCCAAATCTGCCATCCTTTTGTTAAAAGGTAGAGTAGTGAACATCAGAAGACTGTTAAGCACACACTTGCTTCAAACTAAGACCTTTCTCTTGAGACAATCGGAAGAACTGCAAGAAAATCAGAAAGGGGGAAGCCTGCCTTTGCAATGTGCTTTCCTGCCAGTCTCTCTCCTGAGCACCCACACCAGTTCCCGCGGCCTCCCTGCTATTCCGCCAAGGCCCCACACTGGCCTCAGCCCCTTCACACGCAGTTCCTCTCACTTGGTGGATTCTTCCTACATCCTTACCAGCTCCCTCTCTAACTGGCCTCGACTCTGCTTTTCTAGAGAGGTCTTCCCTGACTGACTACACTCATTAAAATAGCTTCTCATTTATTACCCAGCTATCAATCCTGCTATTCTCTCGTTCGTTCGTTCATTCATTCATTCATTCATTCATTCATTCATTCACTCATTCATTCATTCATTCTGCATTAACTTCCATTGCAGTCCATCTATCCTGCTTCCTTTCCTATCTGACTCTGTTCCTCCCTGAATGGCTGGGTTCTCTTTAATGTACACCAACCAAGCAATAAAAGTAATTTATTCTCCTCTTGTTAGCTAAATAATATTATATGTCATGTACAGTAGGATTAATTTTATAAAAAAAGAAATATGCAAATGCAAAGAGTACCAGAGTGTGCAAAACCTCTTCGGCATTTAATCTCCCGATAATGCAAGTTATAGTGACTTTCATTTCCTTTGTTATACTTTTATTGATTGACTGATTGAATTCCCAGTAAAAAAATCAATCAGAGATGACACAATTTCTGGTTTTGCAATCAGAAAAAAACAATAGTGCTAGGTGCATGTGGAAAAAGGAAGGATGTTAAACGTTAAGTCCACAGAGCATTCAACTAGGGAGCCAGCACAAAATCAAGCTTCATTTTGGTGAATAAATTGAGTGACAATCTATTCTACAGAGCTGCAATTTAAATCCTAACTCCAGGCAGCCATTTCATAATGGGTTTCTTTGGTCATAAAAGGTGACCGTGGGTCACATGAGGTGATGTTAGAAAAACAAATCAGGGCTTCAGTGGCACTGGTGGTGATTAGTTATCTTTCTCTCCCAGGAAGAAAGGCTGCCCTATGATGCCAATAAGCTTGTCAAGTCTTCAGACTCACCCACGCCTGGCCAGTTCTATGTGGAACATTACAAAGCAGGCTAATGCTTCAAAGTTAAGATCTGCTAAATTAATAACTCCATTTTCCCCAATTAAGAATTTGTTTTGCACTTATGAAATTGAACTATAGCCTCATGTTTATTTTTAATGCAGGAAAATTCTAGTGAAGCAAATTTGTCTTCTTCATTTATGTATATTGGAGCGAGGTTTATTTATACTCAGTGAAATAAAAGCTTTTTGGGTCATTTCTCCTTTTCCCAGGAAAGAAACCTTAATCTCCTCTCTGAAAATGATTCTATTTGGGCAGCAAATCCTATATTGAAAATCGTTCCAGATCTCAAGTTACGTAACCTGAACAGATGGCATACGCATGGCTTTGACATGTCAGGCTGCAGTCAGAAGACACGCTGCGGAGCCGGGTCTAGAGCCGTGCAGTGAACAAGCAGGCAGATCCCGTGAGCAAGCAGACACGCGTGGGATAACATTAACTTCACTCTGGCTCAGCTTCCCTTGTTCACGACCCAGGAGCAAATTCCTCAGGATCGTGAAACAGGTCCACATAGTCTTGGACAAACTAGTGGTAAATTTGGTTGAATCGTAAAAATAAACAAATCTCTCCTGTGGGAGCAAAGTCTCTCAGGGAATGTTGTACCAGAAGAGAGAATTTGGTTTGGTAATAGTTAAAATGTCACAGGCAAATGGATATTGAGCTGACTGTATTCTAATTATGCCTTGGGCTTAGAGCACAAAGGGGCAAAATGGCTAAAAATCCCCATCTTTACAGAGCTTGCAGTTCAGTGGGGGAGAAAGACAAGCAATCAAGCAATCAAACAAACAAACAAACAAACAACAAATGAACAAACAAACACACAACAGTGATAAATGTCAAGGAAAAGAATGATCCAGAGAAAAGGCTTAAGAAGAGGTTTGTAGGAAATTTAAATAGGGTGGCCACAGAAGTCCTCTTTTATTTTCTTTTTTCCTTCTAATTCCTTTATTTTTTCTTCTTTTTTATTTATATATTTTTATTTTTAAAAAATTTCTTTATTGATTAAGTTATTCCATATGTGTCCTTATCCCCACATGATCTCACTCATTTGTGGAATATAATGAACATAAACTGATAAACAAAAACAGATCCAGAGACAGAGAAGCATCAATCAGACCGTCCTCTTTTAAAAAGATGACATTGGAGTAAAGATCTGAAGGGAATGAGAGTCCAAATCTTGTGTAAGGGGGAAAGCATTTTAGAGAGAGGGAACAGCAAATGCAAATGCCTGGAGTCAAGGGAGACCTGGAGTCCAAGGAACCACAAAAAGTCCAAAGTGGTTGAAGCAGAGTACACCAGGGGAGGGTCGAGCAAGATGAGATCTGAGAGACAATGTGAGGTCAGATCACATGGAGTTTTAAAGATCATAGTTTGGAATCTACCTTTTATTCTCAGTGTTATGGAAATCATGAGGAGGGTTTGAGCAGACAAAACATATGGTGTTGAATTATTACTTAACAGGATCACTCTTCGTAAAAAATATACTATAGGGTAGTAAGGACAGAGCTAAAGGGTGAGGGTAGGAGGTTATTGAGAGAGAATGAGGTAAGAGACAGTGGTGGCTTGAGGCAGCAGTAGAGGTGGTGGGAAGTGGGCAAAGCCTGGCTGTATTTTGCAGGTAGAGCCAACAGCTCTGGTTCATGGATTAGGTGTAGCAGTGTGTATGGTAAAGAGAGGACTCTAGGATCATGCCAAGGTCTTGGGCTAAGTGACTGGAAGATGGAGTAGAACTTAGAAGCTTAGTGAAAAGGAGAAGAATATGGGAGAGAGGAATAGGTTTGGAGAATATTAGTAGTTCAGTTTGAGAGATATTGTTTGAGATGTCTATTGGACATCCAGTAGAGATGTTGAGTGACCAGTGGGATGTGTAAGTCTGATGTGTCAAGGAGAGATTTGGGTTAAAGAAAAACACTTGGAAGTCATAGGGATATACATGGTATTTAAAGCCACAAGGCTTAATGAGTTCACCTAGAGAGAATGAGAATAAGTGAGTGTGGAGAGAATGAATGTTTCTTTTTTGGTTTTGGTTTTGTAATCCTCACCTGAGGATATTTTTTCCATTGATTTTTTAGGGAGAGTGGAAAAGAGGGAGTGAGGGAGGGAGAGGAAGAGAAACATTGATGTGAGAGACATAATGATTGGTTGCCTCTTGCACGCTTCCCATACAGGGGCCCAGGATCAAACCTGCAACCTAGGTACATGCTTTTGACTGGGAATCAAACTCGTGATTCTTTGGTAGTTAGGCCGACACTCTAACCACTGAGCAACATCAGCCATGATGAGAGTGACCATCTATCTGTATGGAATGCTGCTGTTAAGTAAAATAAGTTGATTAGATTTAGCCATATACAAGTTATCATTGATCTTCATAACAGCAGCTATATGGAGTTTAGGGCAAAAGCCTTTCTAGAGTAGATTCAAGACAGAATGGATTTAACACTATTTTGTATTAGTTTCACGTGTACAGCACAGTAGATAGACATTCATATAGGTTACAAAGTATTCCCTCTGATAATTCAAGTGCCCACCTGGCACCATAGATTGTTAATCAATATTGTTAACTATATTCTCTATGCTTTACCTTACATCCCGATGGCTATTTTATACCTACCATTTAGTACTTCTTAATTCCATCACCTTATTTCACCCTGTTCCCTAATACCCCCTTCACTCTGGCCTTCGTCAGTTTGTTCTCTGTATCTATAAGTCTGTTTTGACTTTGTTCATTAACTTTGTTCTTTAGATTCTGCATATAAGTGATATCATATGGTATTTGTTCACTACTTCCAATTTCTCCATTCTCTCTTTAACATTTTTTAAAATTATTTTTTATGATTTTACTTTTTGATTATAGGTTGCATTCAACACTCAGCTTCATGGGAAACAACTTTACTCAACTATAATACAGTTTGGTGAACATTTTCTTTTGCTTTTAGTCATATAGATTCCACCTATTTCCAAAATCACTTAGATCAGCACCTTTTCCACCTACCTCTTCCAGTGAAGTTGTTTATATATTTTTTAAAAAGTTAGATTGTATCTGTTACTTCCTGCATTCTATTCCAGAATCCCTCAATCTCAAGTTTGCATACATTAAGGTTCACTCTTTGTGTTGTAAAGTTCTGTGGGTTTTGACACATGCATAGTGTCACGTATCCATAATTACAGTATCATACAGAATAGTTTCACCACCTGGAGAAATTGCCTGTGCTTAATCTATTTAACTCTTCCACCCCTGGAAATTACTGATCTTTAAACTGTCCCTCCAAAATGTCATATAATTGGAACCAACAGTATATAGCTTTTTCAGACTGCCTTCTTTCATTTAGCACTATGCATTTAAGATTCAGCCATGCCTTCTTGTGACTAGATAGATTATTTATTTTTACCTCTTAATAATATTCCATGAGATGTGTGGATGTGCCAAAGTTTATTCATTTACCTATTGAAGGATATTCTGATAGCTTCCAATTTTTGGTGATTATAAAAAGAGCTGGTATAAACATTCATGTGTAGGTTTTTGTGTGGACGTAAATTCTCAAATCAGTTGGGCAATACCTAGGAGTGCAATCGCTGAATTACATGCTAAGACTATATTTAAATAGCTACCCTATTTAATAACTTTTGCCACTACTCAAAATCACCCCTGTAACCATCGACAGCCATCACCATTAGTTATCTCATTCTTCTATTCCCATTCCAATTTTCAGCACATGAATACTGTTACTGAGCTTCTTTCCTGTGTCAGAATAACCATTCGTTATACTTCTTAAAGTCCTTTACCCTACACAATCACAGTAGCAGTATAGTAGTCAATCTGTTCAAGGGAGAATCCTGACTTTGTCCTTAAACCATGCCCTGACCCTGAGAAAGTATCTTAATCCTTTCACCTGTAAAAGGGGATGCAGCCCTAGTCTGGCTGGTTTGGCTCAGTGGATTGAGCATCAACCCGTGGATTAAAGAGTCACAAGTTCGGTTTGATTCCAGTCAAGGGCATGTCTGTCAGTTGCAGACTCAATCCCCGGCTGGCCCCAGTAGAGGCGTGTGAGGGAGGCAACTAATCAATGTGTCTCTCTCACATCGATGTTTCTCTCTGTCTCGCACCCTCTCTTCGACTATCTCTAAAAAAATCAATGGAAAATATCCCCAGGTGAGGATTAAGAACAACAACAACAAAAGAAACCAAAAGGGGGGATACTAATAGCACCTCTCTAATCCTTGCTCAGTGTGTTGTGAGGATTTCATGCGCTTAGAGCAGTGCCCTTCTTTCACCAAGCCTCACTGCTGTTCGGAGGCTCAGCCGAGATTAGAATGCAAATCTGCTTGTTCCTATTCCTATGCTTCTTCCTCTACAGAGGAGACAACACCCAACTTTAAATACTTTTTATTTATTTTTTATTGATTTTTAGAGAGAGAAGAAGGGAGCGGGATAGAGAGATAGAAACATTGCTGAGAGAGAAACATCTGCCTCCTGCACATGCCCTCCTGGGGATCGAGCCTGAAACCTGGGCATGTGACCTGACAGGGAATAGAACTGGTGACCTCTTGGTTCATAGGTGACTCTCAACCACTGAGCCACACAGGATGGGTGATAACACCCAATTTATTTTCCTGCCACCTTGCCAATATGTGGATCTCAATGACACCAAGGCAATTGATGTAACTATTCAATTTAGGAAAGCTTATGGTAATTTTTGTGTATAGGTGTGGTAAGCAAAGGATCTGTTTTTAGTTATATAGTAGAATTGAAGTCATTGGCAGAAATTGTCTTTTATCTTCTTTAAATGAAAGGGTAAGATCAATAGATTTCATTTTAAGGTATAGGCGCTCAGATCAATGAATGGGCTAAGCACTGAAGTAGTTTAATGATCCATGAATTAAACTGTATGAACATGAATTGTGCATTAAATTCTATGGACACACATGGATCTGTTTAGAAACAAGTTTGGGCAGTTCACATCTGGTACGTAGTGTTTTCAGAGTAAGGTTTAATTATTTTAAGAGGTTTGAGAGCTCTGTATTCCAGCCAGAGAATGCTTATCTGTTTTATGCTAGTTTTTACCTGCAGAGTTTTTGTCCCTGTGATATCATTTCTTTGCTCCTGTATTTTTTAAATCACACCCAAGGATATGTTTTTATTGATTTTTAGAGAGAGGAGGAAAGATAAAGAGAGAGAGAGGGAGGGAAAGAGAGAGAGAAACATCAATGTGAGAGAGAAACATTGATTCCATGCCTTCTGTACTTGCCCCGACTGGGGATCGAACCCATAACCAAGTTATATGCCTTGACCAGGAATTGACCTTGAAACCATTTAGTGTATGGGATGATGCTCCAACCAACTGAGCCACTGGGCTAAGGCTGCTTCTGTATTTTCAAGTGCATCATACAAAGGTTGTGACTGAGTATGCTGGCAGTTACTAGGAAAAATTTAATTAGTATGTTATTTCAAGATAGATACACTAGGGTTTCCCCTATATGGTCAAGTTGACTTCCTATGATTATTTAGTTGCTTATGTAAAAGGTGAATGTGCCAAAATTATCAAGGACTGAAATGCAGAGATTAATATTATGTAATCAAAATAAGCAAACAAAAAATTCACAAATGCTTTCACACATGTACACACATGCACACATATATGCATATATGTGTATTCACACATGCATGCACAAGCATATTTTTGTTGCAATCTGTTTGGCTTGGACTAGATGTATGTGTAGCGCATGACTAGAACTATCAAAAAGGATCACCGGGTTTCCAAATCACTTGCAATAATTTACATCAGTTAAAAATGCTTGAATTAGCCAATTAATCAGGGTCACAATCTAGTTTGGGAATCATTTATAGATAAAAATTATAGACATAACAGAAAAATGTAAATATGTAGTTGTCTTTATAAAGATATTAATTTTTCAGCTAAATTCTAATTACATCCTAGTTCTTTATCAGAGAAGAATTCTGATCAAATCATCCAGGGTTCTGTTTACAATGATAATGTGAAGGATAGCTCTCCATTGGGGGGCATCAAATGTTTGCACCTTGAATATTGGTATCAGAATTCAGAAGTATTTACTGACCTATATATTTTTATCAGGAAAGCAGAAGGTGTGGAATTTTTGTTCATTAATTCACTTACCTCATCATTCTACAAATATTCAGCACTTACTATGTACCTGGCATTGGTCTTCACACTAGAGAACAGACAATCTAATAGTGTTTGGGGAATTGAAACAGTTATAGAGCCAAGTGATTTGACTGACTAAATGTTTTTATGTGAAGTTGAAGACTTAGGTGAATTAAAATGGCCAAAAAGTTTTGACCAGTTTTACCTGTGTATACCCAATATGACCATAGCCACCTTCCACTAAATCTCTCTTGCCTGCTTTCTAACCATTGGTTAGTGGCTGTAACTCTAACAAGTCTATTGGCTATAGTTGAAAAACTTAGTGACTTGTAACTGCAAACAACCTTTAATCTATTCACATCAACTTCTCTAAGTGCAATGAGAGTTACACAAATGTGCCATTTCATACTATAAAATGAGGCATGAATGCCCTGACTGGTTTGGCTCAGTGGATAGAGTGTTGGTCTGTGGACTGAAGGGTCCCAGGTTCGATTCCAGTCAAGGGTATGTACCTTGGTTGCGGGCACATCCCCAGTAGGGGGTGTGCAGGAGGCAGCTGATCGATGTTTCTCTCTCATTGATGTTTCCAACTCTCTATCCCTCTCCCTTCCTCTCTGTAAAAAATCAATAAAATATATTTTTTAAAAAGAGGTAT
The DNA here is from genome assembly GCF_014108235.1 of Myotis myotis. NCBI lineage: Eukaryota > Metazoa > Chordata > Mammalia > Chiroptera > Vespertilionidae > Myotis > Myotis myotis. The sequence continues at coordinate 193,609,689 of NW_023416313.1, read as the reverse complement.
GAAGTTTTAAATTTTCACTTAAAAAACACAAAATGGACCCCAAAATGACTTTAACAGAGGTGGGGAACATTCCTTAGAACCTCTTTCTACTGTCCATTTCTTGACACTGTTTTCCTATAATTTATTTCTTTTTCTATAACACAGACAACTATTTGATAAATGTATTTCATTCCTTTGCAATTATATTTGCAGAACATATCATTTTATTTTAATGAAAATGTTTTTGAACTACAGCCAAATTGCTGTAGGATAAGCAGATTTTGTTTTCTTACAATTTCATTAGTAAAAAAATATGAGAATACCAATATTGAAATGTCATAAATATGAAGTTTTAAGTTAAACATCTGTGTCCCCTTAAAGGAGAATATCATTTCTGAAGCTTAGGAACTACTATTAGTCAACAAATCAGTTAAACATACATTTGCAATGACAGGAAATTCCCATTGGATTGGTTGAATTCTTTTTGGTTTATTGCAGGATTATTTTATCATTATAAAAATAGGAACAAACACATAAAATTATGGAAAAATAAGAAAAAATAGCTAAATAGGCTCCACTATGTAAAGGATTCTGATGTGCTTCACTGAACACAAGATATAACCTGAGTCCCCAAGAAACTGGTTCCACTCCCTGGCTTGACAGAGCATCTATTTCTCGCAGATGTTTGAAAGGATATCCAGCCTCTCTGGATGGCTGAGGTCCATTTCTGCTCGTTGCACTATTGTGATTACACTTATTCTCTTTGTAAGAGATGGAAGCCTGTTGGTGATCGTGCTGAATGGACTTCAAATTCAATGTATGCTCAATGCTATGGACTGAATGTTTGGGTCCCCCCAAATTCATATATTGACATCCTAATCTCCCATATGATGATATTTGTAGGTGGGGCCTTTGGGAGGTAATTAGGTCACGAGGATGTAGCCCTCATGAAGGGGATTAGTGCCATTATAAGAATAGACAGGATCTCTGTCTCTGCCATGTGAGGACACAGCAAGAAGGTGGCCCTCACCAGATGCCAGCCATGCTGGCACCCTGATCTCAAACTTCCTCCAAAGGGATGAGAAATAAATTTCTGTTTAAGTCACCCAGTCTATGGTATTTTGTTGTAGTAACCCAAGCAGACTAAGACATTCTTGTACCCAAAAGAAAAGTCACACTTAATTCATGGCCCATGGTTGTAAAAACACTGTGTCCATTACCACCAACAAGTGAGTGAAAGGAAACAATAAATTCTTACTTAGATATTGTGAAAAGCTTATATCCAATACGATAGAAGGGGCATTTGCTCCTCTTAGTTCTGGGGATTGTTATCCTATATAATAAAAGGCTAATATGCAAATTGTCCCCTTGACCAGAGTTCGACCGGAGGGCGGGGCCGGCCGGCCAACCACCCATGGCCCTTTCCTCCGGCTGGCCCAGCCCTATTGGCCCTGACTGGGGTGGGCTGGCTGACCCCACCCATGCACAAATTTTTGCACAGGGCCTCTAGTCTTTAATAACTTAAGAGAGACACAGACAAGCTAGGGTGAGAGTATGATTGTTGTGTTCCCCACTGAATCACAGTCCTGGTGCAGAGCACTCAGTGGACACTCAGAAATAATTGAGTGAATGAGAGGAGAGCACCTAGAACTGTGGTTTCTAAAACGGGCCATGTGGTTGAAGAAATGAAGATATTCAGTGAGGGAGGAGGAGACTCAGTGGACACAGTAGTTCTCTTCAGAGTATTTGAAAGAAATTTTCATGTAAAAGAAGACTTTTAGACTCAATCTAGGGAACAAAAGAAGTGACTTCATAAAGAAGAATTTAGAGTTACAGCTGCCCCAAATGGAAGAGTAACCACTGTAATAACTATTGATAACTCTTGACCATTCTAATTCTTAATTAGTTGCCCCATCTTCTTGTCCCTGGAGTCGCTCATTTATTCATCTACTCATTCAAAAGTACATATTGAGCACTTTCGATATACCAGGCACTCTATTAGGTGCTGGGGAAACAAGAGTGAACCCAAGAAACACGACCTCTTCCTTCCTTTAGTTTATAAGCTAGTGAAGGAAACAGACAAAAATGAAATCACACACTGCAAGTGAATTACTTAAACAGGAACTGCATGTTCATTTGTTAAGGATAGCAAAAGGGAAATTCTGAATCACCTGTAAGGACTAAATCCAAGGTAGGGATTCCTGGGATTCTACATTTTCTCCCTGAATTCCCATCTTCATTCCCCTCACCTCCACTCTAAGTCGCCACTGGGTCTTTACCATTTTAAGTCTAGTTCCATATCACACCCATATCACAAAGTCATCCCCATGGCTGCTGACACCCCCAACTGGGTTCACATCTCTAGTCCAGCAATGTACAAATGACAGTACAATTATACTCCCTTGCAATTATATTTGCAGAACATATCATTTTATTTTAATGATAAAATGCATTCCAGGAAGTCCTAATGCAGCTGGTCTGCTTGTCACAGGTTGAGAAACAAGATTCTTTTGTGTAGTGGGCTGAATGATGGCTCCCCAAAAGATATGTCTACACCCAAGTCCCTGGAACATATGAATGCTACCTTATTTGGAAAAAGTCCTTGCAGACAATTGAGTGATGAATTTTGAGATCAGATCATCCTGGATTCCCCAGGTGGGCTCTAAATGTAATGACAAGTGTCCTTACAGGAGACAAAAGAGGAAACCATACAGAAGAGAGGGTGACTGAAGCCCGAGGAGACTCTGAAGTGCTATGGCCATAAGCCAAAGGGAGACAGGGATTGCTGACAGCCACGGGAGGCTGGAAGAGTAAGGAATGTTTCTTCCTGACACCTTGATTTTGGACTTCTGGCTTCCAGAACTTGGAAAAAATAAATTTCTGTTGTTTTAAGCCACCCAGTTGGTGGTATTTGTTACTGCAGCCCTAGGAAACTAATGCATTATGTCTCCCACCCTCCAACACAAACAACTCTTCACAGAGCTGTCAGGGGGATCTTGTTAAATGCAAATGTAACCATCTCACACTCCTGCTTCAACCCTTTGATGTCTCTTTGCAGCCTGTAGCAGCACTTCCTTTCCAGTGTTCACTTGAGTGACACACTCCCCAGGGGTACACAGGTGATACTCAATGAAGTTAATGCCACTTACCCTATCACTCAAGAATTCCTATCAGAATGGAACTGAGTGAGATGAAACTTTTATAGGGATAGATGCTCTAGTTGAATTATGAAAACAAAAGCAGAAAAGAAAACGATTTTCAAACTACTGCAGGCCAGTAGATTACTTGGAACGCACCCCTGCTGATCACACTTTGCTGACTGCCTGGCATGGCCTCGTGTCCACCTCCCTCTTCAGACTTCTCCCCCGAGTGTGTTATGCTTCAGAGTACCAACTGGCTTCCAGGTCCTAGGACACAACTTGCTCGTCTAGGCCTCTTTGCCTTTGCACACACGCTTCCCTTTGCTTGGAATGCCCTTCCACACTTAGTCACCACCTCCTAACTCTTATTCATCTTTTAAAGCCAAGTTCAAAAAGCCATTTACTCTAGAAAGCCTTTGTATGCCCACAAAAATTTTGATCATTCCCTCTTGTATGCAGTGACTTTACTTTCTATAAAATATAAATCTCATTTTACTAATTGTGCTATACTCTAGTCCTTTTTTTATGTGTCCCTTTCCTTGAAGACCAGGCCATTTAAAACTCGTCTTAGTATTCTGAGTGTCCAGCACATAGAAGGAACTCAGTACCAGTCTATTGAATTATATTGATTCAGAATTCATGCTTTGGAATCAGTAATCATATCTGAGGCTTGTAATACTTCTTTTGTGAAGAAAATAGCACAAATATAAATATGTAATGACATTTTTCATAATTTCAAGGCAGCGGTTGTGAGAGGCTGGTAAAGATGGGGAAGAAAATGCATTTATTCCTTAGGACACTCATTTATTAGGCAGCTGAACTGGGTTTCTTAGAATCAATATGAGAACTGTTAACATGATCATCTATCCTACAAAGACCTGGTAATAAAATTGAAAAATAGATACTTTTATTCCCACAAAAAGACAAAACAAAACACCTAAATGTAGTTTTGAGAGTGAGACAGCATTTTCTCCTCATGTTTCACATGCAGATTTGTCCTGGATCCCAGCCCTTGTAAACTGTCATTTGCCTGTGTCCCTTCACGTAGCTTTCTCGGCCCTCCCAGAATAGCCCGGCTTCCCACAGAGACACTGAAGGGCATTGTGGCTCAGGGTTCCTTTGGGAATGGATGCTGGGAATAAAAACATAACAATACCATTTCCACAAGTCCTCTACCACGGCTTAAAAGGAAGCCTCTGGCTAAAAGCACTGTTTCTATCCCTGTCATGAAGGGGGGGGTGTGGGGGGGTGGGGGGGTGGGGGGGGGTGTCTGCCTGAGCTATTTTCGGCCTTATTGCCAGTTGCCGCTGGCCAGTGGCAGGATTTCACACTCGGCTGCCACTTATTATTGCCCACTGCTTCCTCTCTCAGTAAGGCTTTATCTCCCTGGCAGGCCAGGCCAACCTGCCTTTCTGGGCCAGGTGGATGCTGTTGGCGGTCTGGTGTATTTGCATTTGACTAGGTAGACTCTGAACCTCACCTTTCAGAAAAAAAAAGATGCATTCTCCTCTTCAACTGTGAGTGCAGGAGATTTAACCACTTTCCTAGGAAGCTGTATGGAGGTAAATGCAAACAAAGTAGACTCCTCTACCCTGGGACACTGAGCCTAGAGGTTTTTTTGCACTCTGGCTTCCAGTGGGGCGCAGCCAATGGGAGCCACAGAAGTACACTGGGCAGGGAAGTGAGGCCAAGGCTTATGTCCCATGACTCTCTCCCTGTGAAGTCACCTCAGGCTAGGTATGTTTCTTGACCTAAGTCACTGCTCCTCTCAAGGTGTTTCTCTCTTGATTCCAGTAACTGGTTCCAGTAACTTTGTTCTTTTGGGCGCAGGTGTGTTAAGTGCTCTGCGGTTACTAACCTTGAGTTTTGGTACAATCCTGTGTGGCTCTACTAATCCCCCCCAAGCCCCCCCCCCCCCCCCACACACACCTTTATAAACCTTCAAGTTGAATGTGCTGTTGGAGCTCTTACTAATACATTCACCTAGACTGGAGTTACACTAAGAGGTTTCATGAACAAGGATCTTTTTGGTTTTAGGGGATTATTTGGTTTCAAGGAAAAGAGACTCACTGAGACTTCGAATGAAAAGAGGATTGATTGAAAGGATACAGGGAATTGAAAAACAAATGAAATACAACAAGGGCAAGTCATCCCCTGGGAGAACTAGAAAGATTCCTTTTATTAATCTCAGATCTTGCTTCTTAGTTTCTTGTTTCTATCATCTCTTACATTTTCTCTATAGAGCATCTTCCCTTGTCTTGATTCTTCCTTCACATCCTATCCCATAATTTCATCCTGTGCATGATTTTGGCTTGCTAAGAAACTGACTTAATTTTTCACATCTGACCTGGCAGTTGCCCTTAGAAATGAAGTAGAAATTATTGGATCATAAAGCAAATCATTAGGAAAACTAACAAGATTGTAGTTATCCCAATGAGGAGATGAAAGCAAACTGAAATCTTTTTTTTGGAAGAGGTAGTACAATGAATGTCTTGCAAATAATGGGAAGTTGAGTTGATAAGATTGCCACCTAACCATTTCTAGAGTCATAAATGGTGACCCCTGTTTTCTATGTCCCGGGTTTCTCAGAAATGAGAGTCGAGTCTTCCAGGCAGTTGAAGAGAACATTGCTCTCAGTCACGATACTTTAGGGACAACATGGAGTGGGAGGATGGAGTGTTCTGTACATAGCAGGCTGGTGGCTCTGCCTCCCTCAAGCTGGTCTGAATGCCTCTGGGAACTCAGGGTATGTTTTTCTGAACCTTAAAATGGTGATAAAGAATCCACAGCAGTTTCATAATGGTTGAGTTTATTAGATTTCAAGAGAGACTTTGAGTAGTCTATGATGGGACATCAGACCCTTTCTTCTGGTGTGCCCAGGCCCTAGGGGTGAATTGCAGAAATGAGCAGAGGGCCAAAACTGGGTTGCTTTCAGCCAAGATGCCATTTATTGCTAAAAAAAGTCATTTACTTTAATGTCTTTATTTTCCATGAAGAAACCAAGGCCCACGAAATTTAAATGATCTACTCTTAGTCATAGTCATAGTCATATAGAGAGTTGATGTATACTGTCACAATTGTCCTTCTTTAATTGATTATCTACAGTACTGGAGGCATTTTCAGATCTAGGATGGTCAGTAGAGAGGCAGATTTCAGTGTTTATGGAACACCCTTGGAAGAGTGACTTCCATACAGGGTTGATAAGGCATGGGAGCATCCATATAATTTACTGACCCAACTGGGACCATTTTGAGAATGAAAATGAGAGCTGTTCATAAGAGGGCCAGAACATCAGGCATAATGTGAGAATGTCTCTCTAAATAAGAGGTCACAGCAGAGAAGCCGAGAAGAGGAAACTTTATGTTACTGCATAAACCCAAAGAGGCCAGAAGAATAGGCGCCTATGAGACGTGATCTTTGTCAGCAACATTTGCCAATGTTCTGAGCTTCTGGTTACTGAAATCTAGAAGGTGGACTCGTTTAAAACACAAAGCCTTGGGCTGAGGTTCTTTATGTAATTGAGGGTTTACTGTTCTCTTTGATGGGAAAGGGGAGCCATTTCTCTCTCAAATTACAGACCACTAGTCTGTTGGATAGCTCTCAGAAGCACTCATGTCTTCTCAAATTATGGGGTTAAGTTTTTCAGTCTAGTACCTTGTGTGAGGAACAAAGAGGCTATGGCATCAATTCCACTAATGATTTTGCTCTGTTCCCTTTTATTGCAGAAAAAAATAGCCACAAATAATGGAAGTCCTTTTATAGTGCAGGTCAATTTTCTCATTTATCACACTTTGTTGTAAACAGGGGACTAAATTATTTAATCTGTCTCCAGGTTACTGGCCATTAATGCTTCTTCTATGTCTGTGTCATATCATCATTGTCAAAGTCTTGCACCCATTGAACTCCAACCTAAATTATAGCAAATAGGGCCATGTTCTAAGTCCTTTGTTTCTGTTTTCCTAATATATATTTAAATTAACTTGTTACCATTATGCAAATGAATAGGATCTATGTCTTCCAGATTGAGCAAAAAGGAAATAAAATATCTGTTGAGGGCTGGTTTTATTTTTTCAAAACAGAAGCAGATGAACTACTGACTAATAATTTCCAGAAAGAGCAATATGGCTAAACTAAATAAACTAAAATCTCTCCATTATTGATCTTCCTCAATTAGTTGAAATAGAAAACAAATCCATCAAATAGGTAATTCATTCTGCCATTTGTTCTTTCTTTCCATCAGTAACTTTGAATTCATTTGGCCTGATCCTGTGCTAGGTTAATTTATTATGTTAATTTTTGGTATATTTTTCTTTTAATCTATCTTCCTAACCTATCAAGACAAAATAATATGAAAAATTAGATATTTTTCAGAAGACTTAGTGAAGTTCCATCATCATCAAGGCAATTGTTAATCCTACTTTTTATACTTTTTCATTTCAAAATCATATTTTCCACGTTGGTCCAGAACTCTGCAGTGTCAACCACGTACTTGCCTTGTAATCATGGATAGATTTTAAGATTTTTCTTTTGGGAAAACATTAACCTAGATCCTAGGCACCCTCGTAGTGTTACCAGCATTGAAGAAGAGTGACTTTTTGGCCAGCTTTGAATGATAACTCTTCTTCCCTCATTCCTGCTTTCTCAGATACCTGGCTAAATCTCCCTGCATTTAAAAATAGGGTTTCCACACATTTTCCACTGTCAGAAAATGCCCTTTGACATTTTCCAAGGTTTCCCTTGTGGCATCTGATATGTAAAGTGGACAATCCAAAGGAGATTACCTGGTTCTCCATCCAGTTTTCTCTCTGTGTGTTGGGTTAGAGCAGCTTCTCAGCCACAGTGTCTACACACCTACATGACCTGTGGGAACTCTCAGCATTACATCAGCTGGAAGGCATTCCAGGACCTCATTATTAATGACCTTATTTAATGAAACATGCTGTATAACAAAGAAATTTAATGTTTAAATACAAAATTATAGTTATATATCATTGTATATCCTCTATGTCAGGGGTCCTCAAACTTTTTAAACAGGGGGCCAGTTCACTGTCCCTCAGACCGTTGGAGGGCTGGACTATAGTTTAAAAAAAACAACCATGAACAAATTCCTATGCACACTGCACATATCTTATTTTGAAGTAAAAAAAACAAAACGGGAACAAATACAATATTTGTATTTGCATGTGGCCCGTGGGCCGTAGTTTGAGGACCCCTGCTCTATGTAATAAAAGGAATCATTTTTTTTGTCATTTACTTTTCTACTTAAGAAAAGGGTATTAATCCCTCCTAATCCTTCAAATCTAAGTTGAAGTCAGGCTGTTTCATATTTGACACCACTGGGAAAATATCAAAAGGAGGAAATCATGGAGAAGCCAGAGTTAGGATTTTTTAGTTTGTGATACTTCGTAGGTAAATTGTAGTTTTCCCTGAGTCATTCTCTCCACTCCTAGTTTTAGGAAAGTAGGGGATATTGCTGGACTACTCTTTGTGTCTTAATTCCTATGAAATCCAAGTAGAGTTTTTTACAAATTTGTCATTTGTTATTAACTCTACTATAAGTAGAGGATTGAGTAGAGTTTAGTAAAGTTTAAGGCAAGACCACAATCAAGATATGGAGTTTCTTGGAGGTAATTCTTTCTATTCCCTTTTATGAGAAAACATAAGGGTTGTATGTACTAAGAAATTAAATTGTCAATATATTTTGATCCTCATGAATAGATAGTAAATAATCCTATTTAGTACATGTTCATCACTTAAAAATTAAACATAGACTCTTTAAACAATTCAATAGTTAAATTGAGAGGGATCATGGGAATGGAAGAAAAAAGGACCATTTTCGAAAAGAGCTCATGTTGCAAGTAATTTGGTATTAATACAGTAAGAGCTGACTTTTGACAATGATTTACTTTATTTTCTAAATTCAAACAGTATTAAGATGGAGTGGAAGAGGGCACAGAGAGGATAAATGGTGATGGAAAAAATGAAAAAAATGTATTAAGATTATACCCACAATAATGTCCCCCTAACTTGCACCTAAATGTGCTCTCTTGAGTGGGAGAGAAACAGAGGAAAGGGATGCAGAGGAATTAATTATCCATAACTGGAAGTTTCAAGGCAGTGTGTTCTACTTGTAAGCATATATGTATTTCTGTTTTTGATGGAACCACAGAATTAAATCATCATATAATTTCACATAATCTTTCCAATAAAATGCCATCCCTGAGTTACAATTTCATTTTATATCTCCAGGCTTTACATAGGATCACTATATGAAAGTTTTCTAGAACACTTTCCTAATTTTATAAAATGGTAGTTGGAGATATTGTGTCCCATTGTTTGAGGCCCATACAATAATTAATCCTCGAATTCAGGTTAAACATTTTTATATTTACCTGAAACATCCTTTTCTTAGACAAAGGTACAATATAGCCCAATATATTTCTATTTTTGTCAAAGCTACTAAAAATCTTCAAATTAGATTCATTGCTCAGCTGTAGCAAGTCATTTAATTCAAGTACATGGTGACTCTTATTTCTCTTATTTTAAAAGTTGACCATATATTTTTAAAATGATGATTTATATTAGCCATATTGAAATGAAAAAAGGTATAAATATAAAATTGATCAGAGTAGGCATTGACAATTATAAATTCTGTTTTTAATTGCTCTTTAAAAACTCTCATTATCCACGAGTTGTAATGTTTAATTTTGTTTTTGACAAGATGGGCACTACTTATAAGGCTGAAATGTAACTTATTTGATAGTGTAAATGGGTATCATTATAAATAGAAAGGTTGTTGAAAATATATATGTTTTTTTCTGGCAGAATTATTAGAAGTGATCATAAAAATAACTTCCAATCCTTTGCCAAATCTGCTAATGGTCAAGAATAAATATTAGTTGCTTTGTTAAAGTGTTTATTTTCAGAACTTTACGATCTTCCAGACATTATTGGCCTTAAAAATAATGATGGGTATGGGATTTTGTTCAACACTTTAAAGTTCACCTTGGTAAATTAATGCATGCTTTCCTTTACCATGTCTTTATGGAAAAAGGAATATATTTGCATGAAGTAAGTAGCATATTGCCTGGGGAGAGATGAGTCTTGACTGAAAAGATGGAATTAGTTCTATGTGACAGCAGCTGTTCTGCAATATGTGTAGCAATATTAACTGATTTTGATTCTTGGAATAAGTATACTCATATTTCTTCCTGACTTCCAACCAAAAAAATGCTTAGGTAGGGACTATAGTTCCACAGGGAGCACACATCTTCAATACTAAATGTGGTAACTCTAACTAAAAAATGTATATGACTTTATGGTTTACAATATAAATGGATAGGCAGGCAGCCAAAAATTTTGTCAACTTTTATGACAGTTATGATTAAATTTGGCTATACACACAACACTAAAAGAAGACACACACACACACACACACACACACACACACACACACACACACACTGGTTAAAGTAAGTAGGAAGGTAATTCTCGCTTAACCTAAAAGAAGATCTGAAATAGGATGTTTGTGGTTCATGTACTGGCTCCAGAAAATCTTGCTGCTATCTCAAGCTTATTATGCCACTTGATGGTCCATAACAGCTACTTGCACTCCAGCCTTTGTGTCTGAATTCTAGTCAGAAGAAAGGAGAAGCAAGAGAAGGACCTGCCTCCCTCCATTGTAAGGAAACCCCCCAAAATTACTACATAGCAGTTCCCCTTATACACATTGGTCAGAATTTAGTCACATGGTCATACCTCACTGCAAGAAAGGCTGGGAGCTATAGTCATTTAACTGGGTACATTGCTGCCCCATAAGCGCAGGATTCTGTAACTAAGGAGGAGAGAGGGAATGGATATTGTGCCAGGCACCGTTTTGTTCACTGGATGAAGAGTATCATGCAATGGTTAAGGGTATAGGCTTGGGGTCAGGATGCCTAGTTTCAGATTCTGGTTCCACCCATACTAGCTTTGTATCCTTAAATTAATCAAGTAACATAACCTTTTTAAAGCAGAGGAAGGGAACCTTTTTTTTTTTTTGGCCAAAGGCCTTTTGGATATTTATAACATCACTTGCAGGCCATACAAAATTATCAACTTAAAAATTAGCCTGCTATATTTGCTCAAACATTGAATTAACTCACCTTTAATGTGATGGCTGGAACTGCTCCTCTTTGGTGAGGGGGGTGATGTTAGCTGGTATTGATGACCTTGCTGTTCCCAACTGCTTTTCCAGGTTTGTGACAGTCAGTCTGGAGCGCAGTCAAGTCTTTGTGATGCTAAGTTTTGAAAAGAACTGCTCGCAGCAGTAAGTTGTTCCAAACATAGATGCGCATTTCAATGCATGTCTCCTCAAAGTGGGAAATTCATCATTGCTTATGTAGCCTTTATAGAACTCAAGCAGCGGGAGGTTGTTGTACCTAGCTTTCAGCTCCTCCTTGCTTTGCAGCTGAGTGATTTCCTGTTGTAGGTTATCAGGCACGTCAGCTGGTTCCTCATTGAACTGTGCAGCAAAGATGCTCAATTCCATTTGCTTACTTTTCAAGTCTTTGAATCTTTCGTTAGACGCCTCAATTAGTTTTGCACATTCATCAGCCTATTCAAGTGTCCTGGAAGGCCTTTGTCCTTCCAGGGTGCGGAAACGCACCGTGTTATTCCTTTCGAGTTGCACTTTCCACAGCCTTGATTTAGCGTCAAATGATTTCACGTTTGAAAGCAGGGAGCTGTGAAGCTGGTTGGGGCCCTGCAGCTTGATGTTCAGCTCTGAGAGGTACTTGGCAATGTCCACCACGAACGCTTGCTTGCACTGAGTTCCCTGACAGGCTTTCCCTTCATCTCCATGAACTGCTTGACTTCATCTTGCAGTTCCTAAGACTTTATGAGCATGTTCCTGAGACTTAGCAACCGCCCTTCACAGTGATAAGCAAGTTCACTGTACTCAGAGTCAAGATGATTCAGTAACTCCTTAAACTGGCCACTGTTAAACCCTCTGCTTTTGACAAAATGTATGCATGGCACTACTGTTGACAACACACTGTTGAGCCTTGACGACTGTGCACAGAGACTTTCTTGGCATGTAATTTAATCACTTGGATCAAGATTAAGATGATTCAGCTCTTTCCTGACAACGGCAATGAACCCTTTTTGTGAGCCAATCATGGCTGGAGCTCCTAGGTTTATTGAATTTCGAGTCCCCCCTGAGGTTGCCTTGGCAGGGCCAGATGAAATGATTTTGTGGGCTTTACATGGCCTGCAGCCCGACATTCCCCACCCCTGTTTTAATGCCTCAGTTGGTAAAATGGAGTTGGCAATGGGATCCCATTCCTGGGTTTATTGAAAAGAATATAAATCACTTACTACAGTGCTCACACATAGAAAATGAGCAGTGATAGATATTAATGTGCTTCTTATATATATTATCTCACTGAGCCTCCAGGACTCTATGAAGTACACATTCTTATCCTCATTTCACGGATGAAGATTCTGAAAGCCACAGAGGTTAAGCAATCCCTTTATGGCACTCAGTCAGCAAATGGCAGAGACTAGACCAGAACCCAAGTCCCTTCCTCTTTCTATCACACAGACTGTTTTATTGCTAGGTGTCGGTGATATGATATCTTAACCTGGGTTTCCCAGGAAGCAGAACCCCAGGTAAAATACGAACAACACTTTGTATCAAATACAACTGACTCCTCAATCCCCAAGGACTGTTTTATGAAAGGTCATATGAACTACTGCATCTTAGGACAGCCAGTATTAGAAGAGGAAGGGAAAAAACTGTAATCACCAGCCCCTGTCTCCCACTGGTGAAAAATTTCCTCCATAAGTAGCAAGTGGACCTCAGAGCATCACATTTCAGCAGCAGTGAGAAAGCCCCAGGGTAGACGGTCAGACACATGTATTATGGACATGAGGCAAGGCATTTTCAGGTTGTTCCTGTGCAAAACTGACTAATACTCACACAGAGCTGGTACCACAGAAGTGGCTGGAGCAGAACCAGTGTCCATGGGCCCTGGAGATCGGTGAGGTCAAGAGGATATGAGGAATGCATAAGAAATGTTCGACAAATATGGCAACTGATACTTCCTTAATAAACCTTTTATAACTATTCGCTTGTAGGTGGGCCAAACAGGATATTGCTTAGAGTAATTGCCTGGTATGTGCTTACCGTTCCAGGTTTTAATACAGTTAAATATAAACAGCAGTAAATGTACTGTTGACTAAAGCACCATGTAGCTAAGGTTGCCAGGTAAAGTAGAGTAGAAATTAAATTAAACCCAGACAAGCAATGTATGTCTCAAATATTTCATGGGCATCCTGTTGAATCTGACTTTCAGATAAACAACAAATACCCACCTCCCCCTTTTGTTCTTACTGCAAATATATCCCAAATATTGTATAGGACATACTTATATTTAAAACGTATGGAAAAGAAATTAGCCTTAAGGTAAGAGAATCAAGATGCTTACTCCCTTATCTTAAGGTAAAGGAATCAAGATGCTTGGTTCAAGGACAATGGGTCATGTCCCAAGGACAAAAGATAGAGACATGGATTTAAATTTAATAAAACTTGTTCTCTATTCAGTGTCTTAAATGTTTGGTTAAATCCTAGAAAGAGAGGGCAGCAATAAGAATTCAAGAAGAGGAACAACAGTGACAAGTTATATTCCAAAACCCTTGTTAAAAATTGGGACCCCAAGACAGGTCTGTTTTGTGAACTTATATCACAAGGGTGGAGAGCATTTGCCACACCTCCACAAGTAAAGGCCAACACGTCTTGATAAGACATCACAATAACTGGGGTCAAAACTTAGGGTCAAAAAGGGCAAGTCAATGCTGGAGAGGAAGAGGTGGTCAGGATCAGGGAAGAAAGCACCCATATGGGCACTCCAGACAGGTTAAAAATTTGGCATCTCTTTCAATTGACAGATTGTGATATCAATTCCTTAGGGGATAAAGTCCTGGCTATATGGGGAAAGGACTGCATGTTCATGAAAGGCTCTAGTTAATTTTGGACAACTTACTGACTTTGAAATGCCTTGTTGAAAAGCCAAACTTTCTGACATTTTCTGGAAGGAAATGTACCCAACAGGCAACACAGGGATGTTATTGTGGATTAATAGGTGTCCATGTAGTGTGATTGACCAGCATCAGGAAAGTGCCTCCTCACTGTACCTTGAGATGGTATCCTATCTAATAAAAGAGAAACATGGTAATTGGCGTACGACCGCTACCCTTCCCATTGGCTAATCAGGGCAATATGCAAATTAACTGTCAGCCAAGATGGCAGCCGGCAGCCAGGCAGCTTGAAACTAACATGAGGCTTGCTTGCTTCAGTGACAGAGGAAACCAACGTTCTCGCCTGCTTTGCAGGCCTCTGAGCCTGCAGTTTGAAACATTTTAACAAATATAAGCTTTCAGCGAGCTGGGATCTCAGAGCTGGAGTTAGAGCTGGAGTTATACATTGTTTCGAACTGAAACAAACCAGATACCTACTTTCAGCAGCAGAGGCCTAAGAGCTGGAGCCTCAGAGCTAAAGCTGGCCCAGAATAAAAAAAAAAAAAAGTAAAAAAGGAGCGGTTGGGAGCTTCCGTCACCTGCCAGCCTGAAAACAGCCCTCAGCCCCTCACCCAGACTGGCCAGGCACCCCAGTGGGGACCCCCACCCTGAAGGGTGTGTGACCAGCTGCAAACAGCCCTCAGCCCCTCACCCAGGCTGGCCAGGCAGGCACCCCAGTGGGGACACCCACCCTGATCCAGGACACCCTTCAGGGCAAACCAGCCAGCCCCACCCATGCACCAGGCCTCTACCCTATATAGTAAAAGGGTAATATGCCTCCCGGCACCAGGATCAGTGTGACAGGGGGCAGCGCCCAAACCCCCTGATCGCCCTGCAGCTCTGTGTGTGACAGGGGGCAGGGCCACAACCTCCCTATCCGCCCTGCTCTGTTTGTGACAGGGGAAGGCGCCCCAACCTCCTGATCAGCCCTGCTCTGTGCCTGATACGGGGGAGCTCCCCAACCTCTGATCGCCCTGCGGCTCTGTGTGTGACAGGCTGTGGCGCCCCAACCCCCTGATCGGCCCTGCTTTGTGTGTGACAGGGTGTGGCACCCCAACCTGCCCCCCCCCCCCCACGGGCCCTGCTCTGTGTGTGACGGGGTAGAGCCATAACCTCCCCATAGGCCCTGCCCTGAGTATGAGAGTGGCAGCGCCCCAACCCCCTGATCCTCCCTGCTCTGTGTGTGACAGGGGGCGGCGCCCCAACTCCCCTATCGGCCCTACTCTCTGAGTGACAGGGGGGAGCTCCCCAACCCCCTGATGGGCCCTGCTCTGTGTGTGACAGGGGGTGGCGCCGCAACCTCCCCATGGACCCTGCCTTGAGTGTGACGGGGGCGGTGCCCCAATCCCCCAATCAGCCCTACCCTGAGCGTGACTGGGGGTGGCATCGCAACCTCCCGATCCGCCCTGCTCTGTGCATGACAGGGGGCGGCGCCCCAACACCCCAATCGGCCCTGCTCTGAGCCCGACCAGGGGCTGCACCTAGGGATTGGGCCTGCCCTCTGCCACCGGGAGCAGGCCTAAGCCAGCAGGGCACTATCTCCCGAGGGGTCCCAGACTGCGAGAGGGCACAGGCCAGGCTGAGGGACCCCCCCTTCCCCCCGAGTGCACAAATTTTTGTGCACCGGGCCTCTAGTATCAGATAATTAGAAATTTCTTTATACGACTTAGTGCTTCGTTGTTTCTTCTTCTTTTTTTTCTTGTAAAATGTAAATGTCCTAAGAGTTAGAACATCATTCATTTATTTAATTATGTCATTAAACATTTGCTGGTTTATTATCTCTTAGTACTTGTTAAACATTGGAGTAACAAACATAAACAAGACAGTCCTTGTCCTCAAGGTGCTCAGAATCTAATGGAGATTGGACAAAGTAGTTAGGAGCTCCAGAATTAGTTGGTACATGCTACGGTAGAGGTATCACGAGATACTATGGGGGAATGTCTAACTCTTTCTTAGAGGATAGAAGAAAGGAAGGAGGGTGGTGAGGGTGGAGAAAGACTCTTCACAACTAAAATAATAGAAGGACTGAAGATAAATGAGAGTGAGCCAGGTGGATAGAAGCGAGTGTAGAGATTAGAATTTGCAGGAAAAAAATGAGCCCTTCAGATCATATTCAGAGGATAAAACCAGAAGACTACTCATTGAATGCCATTGCAAGGAGTCAATTAAGGGTTAAGTGGAGGCATGCTCCTTTAATGACCTACAGAAAAAAATTCCTTGAGACAGTTCAGAGGATTGCATGGAGGCAAGATTAGAGAATGAATCAGTTAAGAGGGCCTTGTAATAGTTTGGGCAAGAGATGAGAAAGTGTGAACCAATGAGGTGGCAGTGAAAGTAGAGAGGATGGAGGCATTCTCAAAATATTTAGGAAGTGAGCTAAACTGAGCATGACTTGGTAACAGATTCATTGTGGTGAAGATAGGAGAGAGTATGAATGATTGAGGAAGAAAGATTAGAATGATACCCATGTTTTTGTCTTAGGTGACTGGGTAGGGCCTGTAGCATCAACTACTAGCAGAGACTTTACACTTCTGCAAAGGAAAATGATTGAGTTTGATTTTTAAATATCTTGAGATAAAGCCTGGAAGAGGGGTCTGAGGGTGTCAGAGATGGGGCAGTAATTATAGCAGTGGGCCCATAGGAGCTCTTCTCCACAGGGTAAGCAGACAAGAGGTTTAAACATTAATCAATGGGAAGCACTTATATTTGAAGGAAATGTGAAGAAAGAGGAATGCATAGATGAGAACCAGAGCTAACTGGGGTCATGGAGAAAAGAGATTTTATGGGAAAAGTGATCTATAATATCAAATGCTACAGAGAGAGGGTGTATTAATTGGGATGCCTTTGGCTGCAAGTAATGGGATATAAGTGACTTACATAATTACAAATGACTTATCAAGAAGTCTGAGGTAGGTCTCTTGATGGGTTTTGTGACCCGGCAATGTTATGGGAGACCCCAGCACTTTCCATCCTCTGCTCTGCCACTTTCAGTGTGTCAAAGTTTTGCCTCGGGACCACAGGTTGGACATGCTAAGCAACTGAGAGCATTGCAAGCAGAAAGCTAGGGGGGTGGAGACGATCAGGCTTTCTCTTTGTGTGCTTCATTTGCTTTCAAGGAGGAAAACTTTCTCAGGAGATCCATCAGACTTCCCCTTATGTCTCATTAACCAAGGCTCATGCCTACTCCTAGATTAATCATTGGTAAAGTGAATGTGCTTGCCGTGACTGGCTTAGGTTAATCATGACCATCCCAGAGGGCTAGGCAAAAAATTAAATAAATTAATTAAAAAAAATAAAATAAGTAATTCTGTTAGCAGAAAGAATGGGAAAATAGCAATTTTCAATGTCGTTCTCCTACAAGAGTGTAGTAAAAATAGGACTGAGGAGTGTCTCTCAGATTTGGCAATTAGGAACTTGTTGGTGGCTTTAGTGCAGCCGTGTGCAAACTACGGCCCGCGGGCTGGATCCGGCCCGTTTGAAATGAATAAAACTAAAAAAAAAAAAAAAAGACCGTACCCTTTTATGTAATGATGTTTACTTTGAATTTATATTAGTTCACACAAACACTCCATCCATGCTTTTGTTCCGGCCCTCCGGTCCAGTTTAAGAACCCATTGTGGCCCTCGAGTCAAAAAGTTTGCCCACCCCTGCTTTAGTGCGAGTTGTTTTCATGAAGGTAGATTAGGGATTAGCTCTGGAGCCAGATGACAATGGGTTTCAGAGTGTATAGAAGTGGGCCCTGGTTTACTTTTCGACTAAATGTAAATGTCTAATCCTTTTCTGAAAACATATCTTGATGAATGGAGAGATGACAAGAGTTATCTATTGGTTCAGGGAAAAAGAAACTAAGAAAGAAGTTGGAATGTAGAAGACAAACGTTACCCAATTCATCATTGAACAAGGACCTCTCTTTGGCAAGGAAGATGGTTTTTCTCCCAATTTGAATTTCTCCTCATGGCTAGGCTCAGCCACAGACTAAGTTTTACAAATCTGAGTCAGCAACAAGGAAGGGAGGCTGTTTGGAACTCTGAATAGAGCCTTACTATTCCACAGCTGTGTACAATTGGGGAGTTAGGGGGGAATGTGCTTAAAAGGTTTCTATAAAGCGCTGAAATTAAATTAGCTAGGAGGAGATTCAATTTTGAACTCCTTCCAAGATTTCTAATAGAGAGATTATATATTTCATTAAAAAATAAAAAGAAGGCAGGGGATGGAGTGACACAACTAATTGAGTACGAGCATAGATTTTCTACTAAAGCCAGACGCTGTGTTTTTTCCTCGGGCCTTAGGAATAGTTTGTGGGGACCTGTTCAGCCTCAAAGCATTTGAGGCTGAACAGCCTCAAAGCATCTCTTCCTCTGTCTGCCCATCTGTAAGTAGAATGGTAGGTAGCCGCCTCTTCATATCAATCAGCTGGGAACAGACAAAACCAGCTAATCTTTTTGGTTGATGGGTCCCCTTTTGGCCTCTTGTTTGTTTACTTTTAATAGACTTTAATTTTTAGAGTAGTTTTAGGTTCACAACAATATTGAGCAGAAGATGCAGAGATTTCCCATATATCCCCTGTCTCCCGCACATGCACAGCCTTCACCATTATCAACACCTCCCACTAAAGTGGTACATTCGTTACAACTGGTGAACCTACACTGACTCATCATCACCTAACGTCCATAGTTTACGTTAGTGTTCTTGATATTGTATATTCTATGGGTTTGGACAAATGTATAATGACATGTATTCATCATTATAGCATTATACAAGGATATTTATGCTCTAAGACTCCTCTGTGCTCCTTCTGTTCATTCCTCCCTAAAACCTTCTAGCAATCACAAATATTTTTACTACCTATAGTTTCACCTTTTCCAGAATGTCATTTAGGTGAAATCATACAATATGTAACCTTCTCAGATTGGCTTCTTCCACTTACTAATAATGCATTTAGGGTTCCTCCATATTTTTGCATGGCTTGATTTATTTTTATTTTATTTTTAATATGTTTTTATTGATTTTTTATAGAGAGGAGAAGGAGAAAGATAGAAACATTGATGAGAGAGAAACATCATCAAGTGGTTTCCTCCTGCACACCCCCCCACTGAGGATTTAGCCCACAACCCAGGCACGTGCCCTGACAAGGAATCAAACTGGTGACCTCTTGGTTCATAGGTCGATGCTCAACGACTGAGCAACACCGGCCAGTCCTCATTTCTTTTTATTGCTGAATAATATTCGATTGTCTGAATGTACCAGTTTATTCATTCACTTACTGAAGAATATCTGCTTCTACGTTTTGCAATTATGAGTAACGCAGACATAAAACAAACATAATCAGCCAGTCTTCTTGGTTGATGAGTTGTTTCTTATGCAACTCTGGTCACTAGAGTCTTGGCTTTTGAGCTTAAGAAAATGTAAAGCAGTAGGAGAAAGGTTGTGGCTTGTAGATAAGTGACTGGGTAGAGTAAACAGATGACCTCATTTCTTGGTTGTATGGTACTATCTCCACACTGCATTTTAGTTAAAAAGTCTTAAGTACAGAGAAGTTAAATACAGAGTAAGTCAGTCAGACTCTAACCGACTGGTGCTGTTTTGAGCTACTTTGACCAATTTGGAACAGAATTCACTCTAGGTTTTAACAATTTAGAAGTAGTGTATCAGAGATGAAGAAACCTAAGCAATCAACTGATTGATATGAGGAAACAGAGACCTAGTAAGCTCTGTCAGATATAGACCCAAACCAGAACCCGGGTCTCCTGACTTCCAATTCAATGTTTACTCTGTTTTACCTGGTGGCCTCGGTTTCATAATGTCTTATTTGATTAAGATAAAATCCTAAGAAAATCTTCAAATCTAAACCATTGTCAAACTCACTTTAATTTTCAGGCCCTTTAAATAGCTTAAGATGCATGTTGACCTTGCAGCTCTTGGTCTGGGCATGACAAGCAGCCTGCTCAGAAAAGCTTATATGTGAGGAAATGCTAAAGGAAGGTTAAGCTGCTATTTACATATTTATCTAACCCCTCAAATTTCTTTCTTTCTTTCTTTCTTTTTTTTAAATTGAAAGTTAAAGCCTGGCCTGTGTGGGTCAGTGGTTTAGCGTTGAACCTATGAACCAGGAGGTCACGGTTCAATTTCTGGTCAGGGCACATGTCTGGGTTGTGGGTTCGAACCCCATTGTGGGGTGTGCAGGAGGCAGCCAATCAATGATTCTCTCTCATCATTGATATTTTTATCTCTCTCTCTCCTTTCCTCTCTGAAATCAATAAAAATATATATTTTTTAAAAAGTTAAAGAGTACTCCATCTAGGTCTTATAATTATTCTTTCTTGCAATAACAGGCTAAAAGCTAGGCATTGTACCGGTCGAGGTTCTTAGCTCCCAATAAGAGATACCAAACTCTGGCTAATTTAAGCAAAAAATGGACTTTAATAAAAAGAATATTGGATAGTTCTCAAACTTTCCAAAAGGCGTAAGAATCAGGTTTAGAAACAATGCCGGGAATCATGTCATGGACCTCGTTCTGAGCACACCCCACTCCTGCTGCTCTGTGGTAAACATTGCTGATGGCATTCCCAGAATCATCAGAATTAGACCTGGATGTTTCTACTTTCCCTGCTGATTCTGCAAATTGGTAGCTGCCATTTCTGGCACTACCCATTGCCACAACAGTTTTTGTTCAGTCACCTCTTTGCATCCCTAGTTTCCAATGTAGTGTCTGTGGCAACTGAACCTTATTGGCAGAACCCTGGTCACATGCCAATGTCTAGCAGCAAAGGAGGCGGGAAAAGTGAGTATCTGGAATACTCAGCTCCCATAGTGGGAGGTTAGCTCTTCTTCATAAGGTGAGTGGTTCAGATGCAGGGCAGCCTAAAGAAGGAGTAATATTGATTATAGTGACCTGTTTATCACAATAATTTTAATATTTTACTATTATTTATAGTAGGTAATATATTCATATGTTGTCAAATTGAAAAGGTAAGAACAGATATACATTAAAAAATAAGTCTTCCTCCCATCTCCCAGCCATCTACTTAGCCTTACTTGCATCGTGGATTATTTACTATCATCAATATTCACCTCCTCTCTCTGGAATATTATACCTCTCCCACCCCCGCCCCGGCCCCATCCCCCCTTACATCCTTTGAAGTGAGGTTTGGCCATGTGATTTGCATAGGTCAATGACATGTAAGTCTATCACCACTTCTGGGCAGAAGCTTTAAAAGCTAGTTTATGTTTTGCTTCATTAATTTTCCTCTACCATGTTGACCAGCAAGGTTCCAGGTGGTGCCAGCCTGGGTTGCAGAGTGTACTAGACATTTTGTCTTTGCCCCTACACATTCCACTCTGTCCATGATGCTCTGTGCCCTGGCAGGCTGCCTTTTATGGACTGTAGCAACAGGTCCTTTTGTCCTTTGTCCTCTAGTTCAGTTCAGCTAATGAGAGACACTGGCCAGGGATCAGAGGGCAGGCAGAAGGAGGGTGACGCTGAGATATGTATCCTCTCACTTTCTCTTTCCAGGTCTCCATGGGCTGGCTGTACTCCTCTACCAAAGACCTCCAGCTCCTGCTGGGTGGCGCCTGCTCTCTTTGGGTTCTGGTAGTTGCTGTACCTGGTCCCAGGGTACTGCACCATCTTTTGTTGACTTCTCTCAACCTGACCCTCATCTTTGTAAACAGTCCTTTTATTAATCTCTCCTTAATTAATTATGTGAATATGTCATTTGTCTCCCACCAGAACTCTGACTAATACACAGTGTGAAGGACAACTATCATGAGAAGATGACCCTTCCCCCAATTGGTATTGGTCACATAGGAAGAACAGTGATTTTTCTGGGTTGTTCATTACCACAGCACAGCCTTACCTAAACTGACTAATATCCTCCATATCTAGTTTCTTATAATGTGGCTATTATTTTAACCAGCAATTGGTGTCACAGTCAGTATAGAGCTTAATAAAAATATACAGACTCAGGTTTTATTCCTGGAGAGTCTAATTCAGAAAATCTTAGGTGGGCCCAGTCTTTGTATTTTTAATAAGCTCCAAACCATTGGTTTTGAGGATTTCTAATATTAGGAATATTTCTAATATTGGCCTAGGTTTTTCTCAGAGATGTTTTATAACTTGTAGTATATGAGAGGCATCTATTAGGGTTATTCAGAGAACTAGGTGTGTGTGTGTGTGTGTGTGTGTGTGTGTGAGAGAGAGAGAGGGGGGGAGAGAGAGAGAGTACTTATTTTTAAAAAATGCAATTAGGAAAGCTACAAATTCAAAGTCTGAAATTCAAATATGAAGGCTGTCTGCTGGCAGAATCTCTGTTGTTTGGAGGAAGTCAGTCTTGTGTTTTATTCAAGCCTTCAACTGATTAGAGGAGAACCACCACATTATGGAAAGTAATTTTCTTTACTCAAAGAGCACCAATTTTTTTAATCCTCGCCCCAGGATTTTTTTTCCATTGATATTTTAGAGAGAGTGGAAGGGAGAGGGAGAGACATAGAGAAACACTGATGTGACCTAAGTATGTGCCCTTGACCAGAATTGAACCCGGGTCCTTTAATCTGCAGCCCAATGCTCTATCCACTGAGCAAAACTGGCTAGGGCAAAAGAGTACCAATTTAAATGTTACTATTAACGCCTAGAAAACATGGCTCAGTGATTGAGCATTGTCCTATGAACCAGGAGGTCATGATTTGATTCCTGGTCAAGGCATATCCCAGGTTGTGGGCTCGACCCCCAGTGTAGGGTGTGCAGGAGGCAGCCAATCAATGATTCTCTCTCATCATTGATGTTTCTATCTCTCTCTCCCTCTCCCTTCCTCTCTGAAATCAATAAAAATATATTTAAAAATATTAAATGTTTCTATTATCCCAAAACACCCTCACAGAAACATCCAGAATAATGTTTGATCTGGCAGCATGGCTTAGCCAAATTGATACATGAAAATTACCATCACAGGGGGTTATATGACATATGGGTAGAATGAGATGCAAAAGATCAAAGGAAATGGTAACCTGATTCCATCGGCAGAGATGTTTTAAAAAATTAGATACATGTCAGTATCTATATCTGTCGGTGTCAGATTAGACACTGGCTAAAGTCTAAGTAAAATTTCTACATTCTTTACCTGTATATAACTTCACTTATAATCAATACAGAAATATTCTATGCAGCTGAAAGTATGGGCTTTAGCATAAGACTGACCTAGTTTTGAGCCTTAGCTTCCCTCTTTGCTTGCTGTGTGGATTCTGACAAACTCCTTGAACTAGTTTGTTTTGGCTTCTTCATCTGTAAATTTTTTTTTAATGTGAGGATTCATTCGAAAATGTATATGAAGCGCTTAGTACCTGAAACGCAATTGATGCTAATGTGAATACTGTTAATATATAATCTTCAAAAACTATTGAGTGCAAATTGCATTTCAACTCATAATCGCATGAGAAGAGACAAATCATGGTGAAGTCTTATAGATTTTATTTTATTTTTTTAATTGAGAAATTGTGGTAATGACATTCACCAATTCCGGACTTTTTTTCTGATATGCACGTACCATGAGAGAAGCAGAGAAAGTGGGCTTGGCTAGGTGGGGGAGAACAGCTCAGCTGTCTTAGCGTTCATAAACCTTCTGCCTGGGAACAGTTTCAGCTTTGGGATAGTTACACGGGTGTATTGGCAAAGAACCCTTCTCTCCTTTAACTAAGCACAGATGATTCATTCCTACTCTTAGAGAGAAACGAGAAAGGAAATGTGAGCCCCGAGTTGGCAGGAGAATCTATGTACAGTGTCTTCTGCCTCTCAGCAAGCCAGACTGAGACGTGTTACACAAATCTAGGCTTCTGCTCGTTCATAGAACAGGGGTAACTGATGCCATTGAACCTGGGCTTTAGCCTCAAATTAAGACAAGAAGTGGTCGGGGAAGAGATGAGTAGCAATCTTGTAGCTTTTATAGGCAGAGGCAACCAGAGCTAACCATGTGCTCCCCTCCATCATGTTCATGACCTATGCCTCACCATTTTAGTTATTTGCAACATATCTTCTGGACAGCGGCTAACATTCCGAGATCATTGGTCTGTAACCATCACAAAGCATGTCTTTGCTAAATTGATTTAATCCCATGTTGCTTTAAAAAACTGGATCCAAATCTGTAGTCCTGAAACTTGGGAGGTAAAATTCCACAGCTTCCTGCATTGCTCTGCTACTGTTCCTTAGAAAGCTTTCAGCTAGAACAACCAATATGTGTTTCCCCCTTGGTGTAATGCTCTTAACTCTTTCTTTCCTCATCACATTTCGCTTTACCCTGTTGTTTACCTAGGTCCTTGGAAATTGGCATCAAGTTCTGGTAAGAACTGCTTTGGCTCTTTCAAGTGTCTGGTCATCTCGAAATGCATTCACACAAAACACTGATTTTTTTTTTCTCTTCAGAAACACTCTGCTGTTTCACATTTTCCTGCTCTTAAAAGTAAAAACCATAGCCCTAGCTGGTTTGGCTCAGTGGATAGAGCGTCGGCCTGTGGACTGAAGGGTCCCAGGTTCGATTCCAGTCAAGGGCATGTACCTTGGTTGTGGGCACATCCCTTGTAGGGGGTGTGCAGGAGGCAGCTGATTGATGTTTCTCTCTTATCGATGTTTCTAACTCTATCTATCCCTCTCCCTTCTTCTCTGTAAAAAATCAATAAAATATATTTTTAAAAAAGTAAAAACCACAATGATACCATGAACTTAGTGCCAGAGAATGTCAGTTGGGTGTGAATATTTCACAACTATACAATATTCTATCATTCTTTCAGAAGGTCACTGGTTATGTTTTTGAAAAAAACACCCCTCTAGAAGGATCCACACTTCTCTTTTATTGTTGTCAGTGTTCTTTCTTCTTCTGTTCCTTCCTTTCCTCCACTACCCATTCCTCCAGCAAAAATAGTGTGGTAAAAAAAAAAAAAAAAGGGAGAGCTGGTGGATAAATCGGGAAGGAAGGAAATCTTAGGCCCCAGCTCTCCTCAGCCACATGGTCTAACATTTGGGCTCTGCAACTACAATGGACTTTCTGAGACACAGTAGAGTAGAGTTATATCAACTTTAAGTCTCTCCAGCTCTATAACTCCATGAACCCCATGAAGTACGTGCAGGGATGTTCCTCTTCAAGTGAGGAAATGCTAGGCTTACTTAAGATGTTGCTTCACAGCTATCCTGTAGTGGGACGTAATTTTATCCATGTTTTTGAAGACGTGGGTATTATTTATTGACAGTTTAAAAATAAATAGTTTTAAAAATATTGATATACAACTGGTTACTGTCTTACAGGGTTATCTTTTTTTGGCATTCTTTTATTGCAGTAAAAACCACATAACATATAGCTTGCCATCTTAACCATGTCTAAGGTACTGTTCTGTAGTGTTAAGTATATTATTATTGTTGCAAAACAAACCTCCAGAACTTTTTCATCAGGCAAAACTGAAATTCTGGACTCGTTAAATGTTAACTCCCTCCTTTCCCCAGCCCCTGGTAGCCACCATTTCACTTTTTTTTCTATGAATGTAACTTCTTACGATACCGCATGTAAGTGGAATCATATACTATTTGTTTTTTGTGACTGGCTTATTTCACTTCAAGGTTCATGCATGCTGTAACATGAGACAGGATTCCCTTCCTTTTCAAAGCTGCATAATACTGCATTGTACGCATGCATAGATCACATTTTGTTTATGCATTCATCCATCGATGGACATTGGGGTGGCTTCCGCCTCTGGCCTATTGTGATAGCCCTGTTTTTTACATATTGAAATTTAATTTAACTCTGACCTTCTGATCACCTCTGGTGGATTTAATAAACACAATATTGTGTGTAAGGCCCGTGTGACCATCAGGGAGAGTGTGAAACAAGAATGCTGAAGGCAGAATCCCAGGGAACCTGGTTCTTTTAAGATGCCTGCAGGTGGAGGAGGAGGCTGAGAAGGAAGGACCGGTGGGAAAGAAGCAGCCCAGGGGATGGGGTATTTCCAAGGGGAAGTAGACAAACGGCAGAGATTGCAGGGAAGCCGAGTGATACAACCACCGAAGGGTGTCAGCAGTGACAGAGCAGGTAAGGTTGTTTGCAATTTCAGAAGGGGGTAGAGGCTTGGCTGAAGTGAGCGGAGGAGTGAGTGGGAGGTGAGAAAGCAGAGAAATCTGTTGACCACCACTTAAGCAGCTTAGCTATGAGTGAGAGGAAAGAGATTGGGTCGTAGCTAGAGAAGGATGCAGTGTTTTTTTGTGGGGTTTTTTGGGTTATTGTTGTTTCTTAATATAAGAGAGACTTGGGAATGGTTAAATGCTGGTTTCAGTTTAGCTATTTGTTACATTAAAAAACAAAACAAACAAACAAACAAACAAAACCACTATCCCAAAACAGAATGGCTTAAAACAACCATTTTATTTTGCTCCAGGATTTTGTGGATCCAGAAGTTGAGAAGGGCTGGCCTGGGTGGTTTGGCTTGACCCCCATGGTGCCAGCGGTGGGGAGTGGGATTGGAGGGTCAGTCCATTTTCAAGATGGCGGTGTCATCCACAGGTGGGTGCCTGGGTGCTCCTTGGAACTGCTCTCTCTTCCAGGGCTTCCCTATGTCCATAGGGCTCCTCACAGAATGGCAGTCTCAGGATAGTCACAGTCATTACTCAGCATCTCACTTGCAGCAGCTGGTATTCTGACTCAGATGGGAGGAAGCAGCGACGTTTCTTCTGACCCGACTTGAAAGCCAAAGAACGTCGCCTCCACTGCTTCCTACTGGGCACACAGTCACGAAGGCCCACCTGCACTTAGCAGGAGCGAAGGACGGGGCTGGCTCAGCCACAGCGAGGGAAGGACTAGATGGCAGCCACCACGGAAACAAGTAGAGAAAAAGGGGTTGAACTTACTAAGATTCCTGAAGTTGCAGGAGTGGG
Organism: Myotis myotis; assembly: GCF_014108235.1. Taxonomy (NCBI): domain Eukaryota; kingdom Metazoa; phylum Chordata; class Mammalia; order Chiroptera; family Vespertilionidae; genus Myotis; species Myotis myotis. The sequence continues at coordinate 193,582,608 of NW_023416313.1, read as the reverse complement.
TGAGACTTTTGAGATTTGAAACCAAATATGGGTACATTGAAAAGTCTGGCAAGAAGAGGAAGTTTCTTTTACGGCACTATAACTCTTTACAAACCACACACTGGGAGGAAACCCGAGGATGCCTCTCATATGCTGCAATGCAGGGTTCCTCTGACCTTTCTCAGGCACCTGCCGCTCTCTGGGAGGAATCCAGGTACCTAGGGCCCTTTGCTAAGCTGCAGGATACTTTGGAGGCCCGCAGGTAAATAAACTAAGTGGTCCACTCCCATAAGTTGACCTTCTGAACTCTCCCATCTCAAGCGCCTGCTGAGGAAATCTCTGAGGTCAAAGACCTCCCTTGCTCTCTTTACCTGCCTACCTTTATGCGTGATCAGCTATAACACTTCAAATAAAACTATTATTCTCTCTCTTTGAGAGCAAGTGTAGTGTATCATCCCCAGAGTTAAGCTAAGTACTCCATCTAGTACTTATGTGACATTGGGGCAAATTATTTGACCTCCTAGAGCCTTGGTCAGCAAAATGCGGCTGGTGAGCCGCATGCGGTTCTTTGGCCCCTTAAGTGTGGCTCTTCCACAAAATACCATGTGTGGGCGCACGCACAGTGGGATTGAAACTTCGTGGCCCATGCGCAGAAGTCGGTTTTCGGCCTGGGCGAGTCTATTTTGAAGAAGTACTGTTGATATTTGCCTCTGTTGACTAATGAGTTTGCTGACCACTGGTCACCTAGAGCATCAGTTTTCCCATCTGTGAAATAGGCACCAATAAACTCAACGGGTTGTGAGAATACAATAATATAATTCATGTAAAGAGGCGCTCAGTAAGCCCTCAAAAAAGGATTGGTATTTTGATTATTACAACTGTATCTTCAGTTGAGCTCCTCAGCTTTATCTTTGGGTGGGAAGCAGAAGTTAAGATCACTGACACCCAGAAGCATTTGCTGGACACCTGGAAATCATTGTGACTCACTGTCTACCAGCAGTGCACTTTGAACAGGAGTGGAATTTTACCTGGTGAGCCACAAAGCTTAACAAGCTTCTCCAAGGGCTAGTAATTGGTGTTACCAATTCTGTACAAGGAGAGAGTGTCTCAGGCACTTACATAAGACAAAGCTCACTGAATCAGAGGAGTAAGAAAGGAACTTTGGCCCTAGCTGGTTTGGCTCAATGGATAGAGTGTCGGCCTGCGGGCTAAAGGGTCTCAGGTTTGATTCCAGTCAAGGGCACATGCCCAGGTTGCCGGCTCGATCCCCAGTGTGGGGCGTGCAGGAGGCAGCCAATCAATGATTCTCTCTCATCACTGATGTTTCTATCTCTCTCTCCCCTCTCCCTTCTTCTCTGAAATCAATAAAAATACATATATACTTTAAAAAAAAAGAATGGAACTTTGAGCATCTGTCTAGTTTGCTACTGCCTACGCCACCCAGACGTGTGAAAATCTGATTTTGTGCAAACAGCTCCTGAGTTTTACCAATTCTGTCTCTTCTCCTTCCTCCCCGAGGCAGCCCGGCTCTCCCTGGACCCAGTTGGACTCCAGGAGCCCAGTCTGGCCTGAGTTAGATCCCTGGGCCTCCTTCTTCTGACCCAGGAGCAATGTGAAGACAATGGTGTTCATCAATCTTTTGCCTTGTTTTAAAATGAGATATGACAATAGAGCGCTTTGGCTAGCTTTTGTAGAAATGCTATGAAAGAAAATCTTTCTTGGGTCAGTTTCAAGAATTCAGGGCTTTGTGTTGCTGAGTAATGGTTCAGAACTGACTTGATCTCTTTGTTTTGGCTGCCAAATACCCATGGTTGGTTCTAACCACCTGACTGGTTCCTCAACCTCCCCCTCGCCTTTCACGTATTCAGCTTTCTGCAGCTAGAGTAATTTCTCCCCATGACACCCTGAGTGCCCCCATAGCCAGCCATTACCGTCCGGAGTCCAATCTAAGCATAGCCTGATCTTGGAGCTGCCCCAGTGGCTGCTCTCGCCTCCTGCACTTGCCAAGAAAGGACATGGGACTCAGGTGGATCCTGGATGACTTCCTTCCAGCCTGTGCCTGGCCAGGACCTCTTCCCTCCTCATCTGATACGAAGGGCTTCCTGACCACTTCTTCCATTCTCATCCTCTTCATTCCCCAGAATGCCTGGCTGCTTTCCAGTTAACTCACTCTCATAAACATGGGGCTTCTTTGTATGCTTAAGTTTTCGGCTTTTTCTTGCTGGAAAAGAAGAAAGAAACCCTGATTCTAGCTCTTAATCCAAAATGATTCTACCAAAGCCATCAGGGAAGGGAAATGAAATGAAATGATGGGGGTTGGGTGGGCAAGTGGGTAGGTAGCGGGGCTATAAGTAGTATCAGTGAGGTTGAGAGTGGCAGGACTCCCCAGTCAGGTTGATGACTGGTGTTTGTCTCCGGGTCAGGAGCCCCTTGTAGGCCAGGCTTGTGTCTATTCTTAAAAATTAATATTTTATTATTGTACAGATCACAGAACTGAGGTTAGAATTCATTTTTGACCAGTCAGTCTAACAAATGAAATATTTTAATTTTTATTTGTTTTAAGTTTGGGTTTCTCCTGTTCATAGTCTTCCTCAACCATTTTTGAAAAGTAACCCCCTGAGGAAACTTTTTAGACATTTTTTGTTAGTCACCCACCCTCATGGATTTTTAATACCACAGATATGCTGTAAATTTGTTAGCGTACTGTGTGTATATCCGTGCTTTATACATAAAAAGAGTACGGATTTTTTTTATCTCCCAAATAACCAAGTTTCATTCCTTGGAGACTATTAAGGACGTATGCCCCAGAATAAAGCAGAATCAAAGACAGGCAGGTAGTTAACTTAGGAGATGAGGAACATGCTCGCGAGGGGAGTGGAAAGTGAGGCAGAGAGGAAAGGAAAGCAGTAGAGTTTGAACTAGGGCTTGTTGCCACTGTGGGCAACTGGGGTCCTCCTGGGACCAGGGTGCAATACCCACCTCTAAGAGATTTCAACCGAGGGGCTGCAACTCTATCCAGCCACTTTCATCAGCCATGGGTGCGGATGGCTCCCAGGAGGACATCCATTCTCCGGGGTTTTATCTTCTCCCTGCGTAGGCAGAATGGGCTGTAGAGGACAGAGAGGGTCCTCAGGCAGCAGTCTCAGTTGCTAGCTCAGGCGCATGAAATAAAGTGGCACATGCTGGGGAACATTGGGAGAGGGGACTGGCATTTGCTGCATTATTTCTTAAAATAGAGTTTATTTTTTAGAGCAGATTTTGGTTCACAGCAAAATTGAGCAGAAAGTACAGAATTCCTATATATTCCCTATTCCCACTCTCAACACCCCCCACCAGAGAGGTGCATTTGTTACAACCGATATGCATACATTGACATATCATTATCACCCAAAGCCTATAGTTGACATTAGATAGTTACATACATCACATCGCATAGTTCACTCTTGGTGCTGTGCATTCCATGGGTTTTGACAAATGTAGGACATGCATCCACCGTTACAATGTTTTGCAGAATAGTTTCACTTCCCTAACAATCCTCTGTGCTCTGCCAATTCATCCCTCCCTCCCTGATGCATTACTTTTTGTTTCCTTCTGATCTGTGTCACCATGTTACACAATTTTTACATAGTTGTAATTACAGCAGGGATATAATTTTGTACTGAGTTTTTTTCACTTGTTTTTCTGGTTGATACAGTTTTCCATAATTATAACTTTTAAAAACCGCATAATTATGTTTTATATATGTATACCATAACCTTCCAAACCATTCCCCTATGGTCAAGCATTTAGTTTACTATTTCCATTTTTTCTTGCTATTATAAATAAATGGCTAGAAAAGCAAAATCAGAAGGTGCTCATTAAAACACAATGAAGTGCTAATAGTTTGTCTGTATGTGATAGAATTCCAGGCTTTTTATCTGTTCTGCCCATTTTTCTATAATTGCCTTTACAACAGGAAGAATAATGGTCTTCTGTGTAAATTTTGCTAGACTAACCCCAGTAGTTCCATCAAACATTAATCTAGGTGTTGCTGTAAAGGTATTTTACAGCTGTGCTTAACGTCTGCAATCAGTTAACTCTGGAACGATTATCCTCAATAATCTGGGTGTACCTGGTGCAATCAGCTGAAAGGCCTTGACTGAGTTTATGTGGAGAAGAAATTCCACCTTGGACTGCAGCCTCGGCGTCTGCCGGAGTTTCCAGCCTGCCCTTCCGGATGGCCTGCCTTTCCTGACAGCCAGGCCTATGGATTTCGGACTTGCCCGGTCAGCTCCCACTCCTTGCGATAAACATATATTCCACGCTGGTGGAACTGTTAATGACCCGATGATCTCTCACTGCCCCTCCCCTACTTCTTCAGAAAGGACCTGCAAAGAACAGCTTAGGTGTTGTTTCTTATGATGTACTTTTTTTGTCTTCCCAGGACTGAGATTTCTGGATGTGGCATGAACATATTCCATGAACATACACAATGAATATAAGAATGGAATCATTTTGGAAATGAGTAGAGTTGAAACTGAATTCTTATACTAATATTACTCATTCCTGTGGCATCTGATGGAATTATTATGTATCTGCAGCTTACTGTTGAGCTTTCCATTCCTTTGATCCAACAGCATTCAGGGCAGAGTAAGCAATTAAAAATACACGGATACATGGCTGATGAGACATTTTTAGCTTGGCTTTCAGACTTTTGTTGACAAGCTACCTTCTGTTTCTCTATTATTTATATATTTATTTTTATTTAATGACAACTTTTACCAGATTTTTAAAAAATGGTTTATGCCTATTAATTTATTTTAAGTGGAGTAAACTATGAAAATCCCTCTCATAAAAAAAGAGCCTCCGGTGTTAGTCTTGCTAGATCTACTAAGATCTGGCCAGGATGGTTGCAGATGGTTAGTGTGTAAGATATGCTTGGACAAGTTAAGAAATATGTTTTGACATTTCCAGTAAGACCACTGCTCTATGTTTTTTTAGGTTCCTGTTTGTCTACTATACACAATGACCTTGGCTTTAAAATTCATTCTCAAATATTCCTCTGAGCTGGGAATATCAGTAAGAGTTCTTGACTGCAAATAACACGCTGACTCTGGTTAACTGAAGCAGAGAAGAAATTCACGAGGAGGGTTCAGAGAGCTCAGAGAATCAATTGCGGGACCAGGACATCAGGCTTGGCAAGTAGAAACCGAGCTAGGTAAGAAGGCCAGACTTACAGCCAACGTAGCAGGACAGGAAACGCACCGATACCACTCCTGGCACCATCGCCACGCCCACAAGAATGGATCCCAGACAACCCTTGCATCTTTGAGTCATTTGCTCCAGATTCAGAGTTCCAGGTGGAATTCTGTTGTATTTGATGGGCAGGCTTAGGTCAAGGCCATGCTCTAGTTGCTGCAGCTCAGAGAGGCACAGCTTAGAGTGGGGTGAGGCACAAAATCGAAGGCACTCACTCTCAGAGTCTTTAGTTTTTAAATAATTACCATTTTGATAACGAATAACTTTTAAACATTCAAATTCAGTAAAATATGTCACGCATGAAATGAAATTTGCACATAAAAATATTACAACATGTTGCTTGCAATCTGTTTCATTGTCTTAAATTTGAAACACAAATGAAAACTCCTTATGGTCAAATACAATGGAAATAACTCACAGTCTGCTTCTTTGTCTAGATAATCGCTGTTCTATCATTGTTTATTTCAAATCCTGTTTAAATGTAGGATGGATAGTATCATGGGGGAGGGGGTTGGAGACACAAAATGTACCCAAGGGAGCTTGGATGATTCCAACCTGTTACAAACTTACTTTCAAAAGGAGCTCCTGTGGCTGAGTGTACCTGCATCAGGGGCAACCACTGTAATTGTTTAGAGCTGATAGGGAGGAGTACTTTACCATTGTCACTTTAAATTGTCAGCATTGGTGATAAGTAGCAAACTGGCTTGTCAGTTTTGTTTTAGATTTCTCCACAGCAGTGCACCCCCTGATTGCCTGTAGCCTCTCTGGCCCATCACCCTGCCATTGTATGCCACTGAGTGGACCATTACACGGCAAGCTGGTAACAGACCTTGAGTCCAGGGAGGAGCTCTGGGGTACAGTGGAGGGAAGGAGACTTGATTTGTATTAGGCCCTTCTATCACCTGTCCAAAAGACAAAAAGTAAGCAACATGGCTTCTTAGGGGTGTATTAGTTCTAGCCCTTTCTCTTTTTTTTTTAAAGTATATTTTATTGATTTCAGAGGGGGAGGGAGAGGGATAGAGAGATAGAAACATGAATGATGAGAATCATTGGTCCACTGCCTCCTACACGCCCTCACCGGGGATCAAGCCGGCAACATATGCATGTGCCCTGACCGGGAATCGAACCATGACCTCCCGGTTCACAGGTCGACATTCCACCATTGAGCCATGCAGGTCAAGCCTCTAGACCAGCGGTTCTCAACCTGTGGGTCGCGACCCCTTTGGGGGTCGAACGGCCCTTTCACAGGGGTCATCTAAGACCATTGGAAAACACATATATAATTACATATTGTTTTTGTGATTAATCACTATGCTTTAATTATGTTCAATTTGTAACAATGAAAATACATCCTGCATATCAGATATTTACATTACGATTCATAACAGTAGCAACATTACAGCTATGAAGTAGCAACGAAAATAATTTTATGGCTGGGGGTCACCACAACATGAGGAACTGTATTAAAGGGTTGCGGCATTAGGAAGGTTGAGAACCACTGCTCTAGACCTTATTCAAAGCCCGGTTTCATGACCCGTGTGGCCCGTGAACTCCCCCAGCCCAGCGCTGGCCAGCTGCCTCAGAAGTGAATGCCTCTGGCCATGGTGGCAACAGGGGCGAGGGATTGGTCAGTTCAGCTCACATTCATTGCCACTGTGAGAAAGACCAGAAACAGCACTCAGTCTGCCCATGAGAGATGAAACTACTGATTAAAAGCAGATTCTATCCTCAAAGCAAATCTTCCGCTAATTAGGCACATTAGCTTTGTGCAAGTTCGAGTGTTAAATAACTTTCACTTCACCCATTTCAGAAGACAGGGCTGATGAGGGCAAGAGGATATGCCCCACATAACGAGAGCCACTGTTCAGTTCTTCAGGAAGGCAGCCCAGTGCAAGGCAGTGAGTTTTTCACCGCTGGACTCGCCCCCCAAAAATGATAATTTTATAAATAGTGTTCTTTTAAAAATATTTTCAACTTCACTAGAAAACATAAAAGATGCCTAACCTGACCCTTAACCCCCAGGTGAATAGACATAACGGATTCCCAGATGGCAATAGCTGCTTCACCCCCGAAAGGGGGCTTTGCACTAAGCGCTTCTGACACTAATGTTCATGCTTAAGCAAACACATTACCGAGAGAGAAGAACGGCTCTGTCAGCCTGCCCGGGCTGGGCTGCTCAGCACCATGGGAGCCGCAGCTGCACTGGGTCCCATTCAAACGGGCGCAGGAGACCCAGGCCCCTAGACATACAGGGGTGCTCAGTCAGATTCGCACACGCTAGCCTACACATCACACACCATCAGCATCAAACCGCTGACCCCAAGAAGTTCCTAAGGAGAGAAAGAAAATGTTGCTGGTTATGAATAAGCCTGAACTATTTGCATCTCTGGATTCTCTGCCATTCTTTCTCTCTTTTCTGTTGCTTTTACATGAAAATGTTCACATTTGGGAAAGAGGCCTGTGAGAGAGAGAGCGAGCGCGCTATATTTGGGACCATTTCTTAATCTTTTCCACTGTGGCTGGTTCCTTGGAGCATCTGTGTTCACATTAGCATTTCTGTCTGGGGCTATGAATTATGCTGTCGAAAGGAATTGCAAACTGGGTTTGTTACCTGGATACCCACAAGTATGCTGGTCTGTTTGTATAAATCTGAAAAACCTTCCTTGTCCTTAGGAAACCAGGCCATTCTGCATATTAGGAAAGGGACCGTGAAGCGAAGCTTCCCTTGGTGCTCTGGGCCGTCACGGGCAGGGTGCCTGGGTAAACAACAGTGGAAGGGAGCCCGGGGTCCATTCTTGGCGAGGGAGGTTGTATTCCATTCACTAGGAGGTAAACGTCCCTGTGGCTGGAGGCACAGGGTGAGTGTGCCATTGGACATTTCTAAAGTCAAGCTTAAGACCACTTCATGTCTGCCTACAATCAAAGCCGTCACTCTTAAAAATCTCCTCCACATGGTGCACACTATCCCACAAAACAGTCCAGCTGTTGAAACACTGGCCAGAGCAGGGACCAAAGGAGAAGGGCTCAGCAGGCACTGGAGGGCTGGAAGTCTTGCGGCTAAAGTCCTGGACCATCTGCGCACTGAAAGGGCCCTCCAGGAGATTGGCTGACAGCTGCTGATTCAGCCTGCGCTTCTCTCTTCAGGTCAGACGCAAGCATTTGCATCTGACAACCTCTCACACGTGTCATTCTCCCTCTTTTCATAGCCACCCTCCCTCACCTCCCTCCGCCCCCAAAGAGCTGTCTGTGGGTGAGGGCGGATCCTGTGGAGCGCAGGATCGCTGGAGGCACCCCCCCCCCCCACTTCATCCTTGTGAAGAAGATGCCTCTGGGGCTTCCTGTCCACAGATGCTCCCCCAGACGGGCATTGTCAGTTTCCACCACCCAATCCCTCCAGGCCAAGCCTACTGGGATTGGCTCACACAAAAGGGAGGGGAAAAAAGGCAGTCCATGCTGATGCGGGCCAGGTGCTTTAGCTCATCATTTTCCTTGCTGCGGGTGCTGCACAGATGTTCTATTGCCAATCAATGCCCCTGCTCACTCACTTCCTGTCACTCTCCTGGCAGCTTGATTTTACCTAGTTCAGGGCATCTCCAAGTATGCCCGTGGTCCATTTACAGGAACAGCACCCCTAGATGTTTAAATGCAGGTTCAGAATCTCTGGGTGCGAGGCCCACGTATTGATTCTTTCAGCAAGTACCTCTGATGATTGTCATGCTCATTAAAGTGTGAGGGCCACTGCAGTTCTTTGGCCACTGGCCCCATGTATTTCTTTTATTTCATTTGGTGCTCAGGGAAACAGAATAGAGTTCATCGCTCATCGGTTCAGGCATCACTGTCATTATCCATCTACCCTCTTTACTGAGGTGTATGTAGTTGACATGCAGAAATTGTACATTTTAAAGCATACAATTTGGTAAGTTTTGACATGTGTATACACCTGTGAAACTATCACCACGGTCAAGATAAACACTGCTCATCCCCATTCTTCTCCAACATAGGTACCGACTTGAACTTCTATGTATCCTTCCAACCCACCTCCACATGTTAGATATATAATCTTAAAAATATACCATTTGGTGCCATTTTTTTTTGTATGTGTTCTCACTTTACAATTAATGGTTCTGGGCTATTGAAGTCTGCTTCTTTCCTATTTTGTTAATTATTAAGCTTTGGTGACCCATCCATGCTGCTGTTTGTAAGTCTCCTCTACTACTTCTGGCTAGCGTGTGGCCCATATTGTTTATGTTATAGTTAACTAAACCATTGCCTTATTCATAAACACTAGGTTGCCTCTAAGTCCTTACACACACACACACACACACACACACACACACACACACACACACACACGTACGCTGTAATGGATGTCCTTTACACTGCAGTATCCTTTTGATCTGCACATTAAAGTTGCACTGGTAACATACTCAGGGCTGAGACGGCATCTGTGACTTTTCTTGGGACCAACTGCTCTGTAGACTGGCTCCTCCAATTCACACGCTAGCCTTTGCTATACTTGATATTATTTAACTTTCTGTGAAGTTAATGCTTCAACCTCTCATTGATGCTTTAATTTGCATTTCTCAGGTTGCTGGTGATGTTAAGCATCTCTTCATATGTGGACTGGCCATTCAGAGGTTTCCCCTTCTATGAATTACCTATTCATACCTTGTGCTAATTTTTTTTCTATTTTCCCTTGCTAATTTTTTTTCTTATTTTCCATGTCTATTTCCTAGATATAAATCCTTTGGTTTGGGATGTTAATAACATCTTTCAGCCTACTATCTACTTATTGATTTTGCAGTATTTTTTGTCATAATAAATCTCTAATTTTGTTTATTGACAAATCCATCAGTTTTTCTCCTGAGTATGCTTTTGGGGCTTTTTTAAAAGTTATAGATCTCCTCTCAAAAGTCACAGAGATAGTCACCCATATTTTCTTCAGTTACTATAAAGTTTTACTGTTAACATTTAGGCCTTTAATACATTTGGAGTTTTTTTATTTTAAAAAAATATTTTTTTTTTATTGATTTCAATGAGGAAGGGAGAGGGAGAGAGAAATAAAAACATTAATGATGAGAAAGAATCATTGGTCAGCTGCCTCCTGCACACCCCCGTGGGGATCAAGCCCACCCACCACCTACACATGTGCTACACTGGGAATCAGACCATGACCTCTTGGTTCATAGGTTGATGCTCAACCACTGAGCCACACTGGCCGGGTTTGGGGTTTCTTTAAAATGATTGCCTGAGGGGAAACGGATGGAGCCAATTTTCCTAACACTATCTATTAACTGCTCTATTGCTTCCCCCAATGATGTGCCAGACCCTCTTTTATCATATACCAAGATCCCATCTACAGCTACGTCTATCTCTGGGTTCTCTGATATGCTCCATTAGTTATCTTGCCTTCTTTCCCCTTTCTTTAAGTGTGGCTTTGTGATATACCTTAATATTTAGTAAGACAAATCTCTTTTTTGGCTCACATCTTTGTATTAGCTGTTTGTGGATGTTTTTCTTCTATATACATTTTAAAATCAGTTTCTCAAAGTCCCCAAAATTGGAGGGGGGCATTTTACTGGAATTACATTGGATCTGTGGTTTAATATGTGAAGAAGAGATATTCTTAAAATATTAAATTGTCCCATATAATTGATCTATCACTCCATTTATTCAGGCCTCTGTTTATGTCCATTGTTGGAATGAAAATTTTCTCCAAAAATAGTCTTGTACATTTATGTTAGATTTTTTACTAGGCAGTTAAGAGATTAAAATTTTCCATCTCTGGTTCCTCTGGCTCTTTCTGCTCTGACTGTTTGCTTGGACTTTTCCTCCACCCTGGTCTTGCTTTCCCCTTTGGGTTTTATAGCCTCTGGATTTCTCTCTGCTTTCCTGGCTTCAGCCTCACTCCTCTGCCTCTTCAGTTCTGCCTTCTTATCCCATTCCCTTTACCTGTGGCTACCTGGTCACCAGCTGTGACCATTTGGATATTCTTTGTTCAGAGGGCTTTAGAGATGTTACCAGAAGAAAGGCATATCTGACCTATTAGTGAGGCCATGGCCGAAGCAGACTGTACTTATTTGGGGGTAAAACAGGGCCATTGATCTGCTATCCTAGCTTTAGGTCACAGAATGCATATGAAATTGAAGTTGTTCCAAAGTGTATCAATTAGAAAAAAATGGCGCCTATAATATGAAATTCAAAAAAATAATAGTTGCCTAAATAATGAAGGCATGTATGATCTCACATAACAAGAAGGCTAGAGGTAGTTCCATGGTTGGTGCGAAGTTCAATGAGGTCATTTTGGCATATCCTCGGGCCTTTCCCTCATGGTTGCAAGATAGTTGCCATGGTTCTAAACATCACATCCTCACCCTAGCACTTTTAGGAAGGGATTTGGGGCCAAGGAGGCCAAAAAGAGTTCTCATATTTTTCTTTCTTTTCATCAAGGACACAAACCTTTCCCAGAAGCCCCCTAGAAGTCTCCTTCTAGCTCACTAGCCAGAATATTGTGGCATAACTACTCTGATCCATTGCTGGCAAAAGGGAATGGGATTGTCATGATTGGTTTAGATCAATTCAAAATTTAGTCTCTTGGCTGAACATTTTTCCAACCGAACAAAATCAATGCTCTGATAGCAAAGAACACATGAAGAATGGTTGTTCGGTAGAAAACTAACAAAGATTCCTAATGTGGATGAGAAAAGACTTGTGCAAGACCTTCCATGTTCTTCAATCTTAGGGTCCTGAGGTTAGAGCACCTGTTATACTAGGCACGGGAATGAGCAAAACTGGACAGAACAACACCACCACAAGGACTGCAATGTTTTATGGGAGCAAACGTTAAATGAATGTTCCCACAAAAATATAAAGTTGCCAATTTAGTAAAGTGCTATGAAGGACTGGAACAAGAAACGAGGTATGTAATGAGCGCACCTGTTCTGAAGCAACAATAATTCTCTCACATCCCAGTGAGAAGATGTAGAAGGGCTGAGAAGGCTGGTGGCCAGGCAGAAGGGGGAGAAGGATCTATGGGACTAGAGGCAAGAGGCTGAGGCTCTGGAATCCAGTGGTGAGCACCAAACCATGGAGCCCAAACAGCCAGATGGGACCAAGGATGCATCCATGTTCACCTGTCCAGCGAGCTGACTTTATCTAGCTACTCCACAGCAGGAAGCAGAAGGGATTGGGTTTAAGGACTCTGCCTCCCCTCTGCTGAGCCAGAGACCTCTCTTCATATACCCAGAGACCATCTTGGAGGAAAGAAGCAAAGGCCTGCCATTTAGTCCCAAAGCACTGAGATTCCTAAAGAAATATTTGAGCTCTTAGATCAGTATAAAATGATTGGATTGGACAAAAATGAAGGTTCTGTCCACATTCCTCAGCACAAGGAGTTGGTGAGGAAAACTAGAGCAGGTTAACTAAAAATTAAACACATTCTTATTGCAACCGAGTTAGGGTGCGTATATGAAAACAAGCATATGAGGAAAGTACTATTGTTGGCTCTGTTTTATAGACAAGGAAGTTTGGGCTCAAATAAGATAAGTAACTTATCCAAGGTCATGTTGCTAACAAGTGGTTGATCTTGAATTTTAATCCAATGTGACTTCAAAACCTCCATGCTTTCAACTACTGACAGGATGCTACTTTATAAGGTTGTAAGTGCAATAAGAACAATAAACTTTTAGGATTATGTGGAGGAGGAAAAGGTGACTTCTAGATATGGAGGACTGGAGAAAGCTTCATAGCGATGGACTCCATCTTTTCCTTTTTAACATCCAATGGTAGTTAATTGACAGTCCTCTCAGCTCAGTTCAACATATGGATCACGTGTGTCTGTCTTTTTTTCCCTATGGATTTTCAGTCACGTGATCCTGTCTTTTGGTGTACATAGCAAATTTTAATTGAATGCCAGACATTGTGTATACTAAGTTGTAGAGACTTCAGATAAAGTCTTATTTCAGAGAGAATTTACCATCGCCCTGCTGTCCAGACGGAATGGTGGGTGATCAAAATGCTATTCCATTTAGTTATTTGCTGAGTCAAGGCTGATGTACAGCTCTGGTGAGTCTCATTCTTCCACTGGGTTATCTCTGACCTGCATTTTCAACAGAAACCCATTGTATTCTGCGAGCCCCTCCCCCAGTGGGTGCTACACTCTAACCTTGGTCTCACAAGAGCGCTGGAAAACTTCACTCTGCTTTTCAGAGGCAGGGTTTCCACTTGCATTTTAAAACCCCCGCTCTGAACAGCCTCAGTATTTGGTGAAGTTCTCAGGGGAAGGCAGTCTGAATGCTAGGCCCTCCCAAGTCTTTCACCAAAACGCTGCTGCTTTCTCTCCCTCTGTACCTGCCAGACTTGCACTTGCATCTCCAGCTGGGATCTCGGTCTCCTGCAAATGCCCTGAGTGTAAAAGTGGCTGCGGAAGAAACTCTTTCTTTTCAAGTTTCCCCTTTCCAATGCCTCAGAACTTCCGGTTTTCCTTGCCCCAGCAGCTCTCAGCATCCTTCAAAGACATAACGTCTGTGTTTTATTTGGCTTTTCCGATTATTCTGTTGGGAGTGCTGATCTGCTGACAGCAACTTCGTCCGCCCAGAAGAGGAAGCAATGGGCCTGGGAAGGGCGATGGATTTGAATACGGGAAGTGACCTGCTTTAAAGAGCTGCCCTAACTTCTTGTCACCAAACCCGCTGGTCCTGGTGACCTTTCTCAGAGACGTCATCTATTCCTTCCATTTCTCCTGTAGTTTCTCCTCTAGCTTCTCCTTCACACCTTTCTTTATCAGTTAATACAAAGTTCAGCATCCATCACTCTTCTTCCTCTGCACATTCTTCGTGTAAATCAGCACTCTCTGGGCGTCAGCAGCCACCTGTGTGTGAACGGCCCCGGAGTCTATGCTGAGAGCACCGCCCTGTCTCTGGAACTCACTCTCTACAGCCCCTCACCTATGCCCACCTGGATGAGAGTGAGGACTGATGGACGGAGGAAAGCAATGTGCAACTTCTCCTTAACGGGGAAGAAGAGGTACAAATAATCTCAAAAGTAGGGGTATTATGTATCTGGGAAAACAGAAATACTGACGCTAAGAATGTGAGAGAGGTTTAGACCAGGAACTGGCCTGCAGAGCACAACTTTTGTGTCTTAAATAAAGACCTGGTTTGTGTGTGTTTGTTTGTTTGTTTGTTTTTGTTTGTTTTAAGAGAGTTTTAGGTTCACAGCAAAAAGAGAGGAAGGTACAGAGATTTTCCATACACCCCTTTGCCCCCACACATCCATAGCCTCTTCCATGATCAGTCTCTCTCACCAAAGTGATATATTTGCTGCAATTGATAAGCCTACATTGACATACTATAGTCACCCGAAGTCCAGAGTCTACACTAATAAAAGAGAAACATGGTAATTGGCGTACGACCGCTACCCTTTTCATTGGCTAATCAGCGAGATATGCAAATTAACTGTCAGCCAAGATGGCGGCAGGCAGCCAGGCAGCTTGAAACTAACATGAGGCTTGCTTGCTTCAGTGACTGAGGAAACCAACGTTCCCCGCCTGCGGCTGCAGGCCTCTGAGTGGGCAGTTTAAGAAACATTGTAACAAATACCGCCGGACTTCAGTCAGCATATTCGCAACATTGTAAGCAAAGGCCAGAAACCTACTTTCAGCAGCGGAGGCCTAAGAGCTGGAGCCAAGCCTCAAGCTAAAGCTGGCCCAGAATAAAAAAAAAAAAGAAAAAAAGGAGCGGTTGGGAACTTCAGTCACTCCCAGCCTGAAAACAGCCCTCAGCCCCTCACCCAGACTGGCCAAGCACCCCAGTGGGGACGCCCACCCTGATCCAGGACACCCTTCAGGGCAAACCAGCCAGCCCCACCCATGCACCAGGCCTCTACCCTATATCGTAAAAGGGTAATATGACTCCCGGCACCGGGATCAGCGTGACAGGGGGCAGCGCCCAAACCCCCTGATCGCCCTGAGGCTCTGTGTGTGACAGGGGGCGGGGCCCCAACCCCCTGAGCAGCCCTGCTCTGTGCCTGATAGGGGGGAGCTCCCCAACCCCACCGCCCCCCCACGGGCCCTGCTCTGTGTGTGATGGGGTAGAGCCATAACCTCCCCATCGGCCCTGCCCTGAGTGTGACAGTGGCGGCGCCCCAACCCCCTGATCGGCCCTGCTCTGTGGGTGATAGAGGGTGGTGCCCCAACCCCCTGATGGGCCCTGCTCTGTGTGTGACGGGGGCAGCGCCCCAACCCCCTGATTGGCCCTGCTCTGTGTGTGACAGGGGGTGGCGCCGCAACCTCCCCATCGACCCTGCCTTGAGTGTGACAGGGGTCGGTGCCCCAACCCCCCAATTGGCCCTACCCTGAGCGTGACTGAGGGTGGCATCACAACCTCCCGATCCGCCCTGCTCTGTGCATGACGGGGCGGTGCCCCAACTCCCCAATCAGCCCTGCTCTGAGCCCGACCAGGGGCTGCACCTAGGGATTGGGCCTGCCCTCTGCCACCCGGGAGCAGGCCTAAGCCAGCAGGTCGTTATCTCCCAAGGGGTCCCAGACTGCGAGAGGGCACAGGCCCGGCTGAGGGACCCCCCTCCCCACCCCCACCCCCCCCCCGAGTGCACAAATTTTTGTGCACCAGGTCTCTAGTTTATATAATAAAAGGCTATTATGCAAATTATCCCCTTAACCGGGAGTTTGACTAGGAGTTCAACCCGGAGTTCCACCAGGGGATGGGGCTGATCTGCCAACTGCCCACGGCTCCTGCCCCTGGTCGGCCCCTCCCCTGATTGGCCCCACCCACCCCAAATGGAAGCGGGGCCAGCTAGCGAACCCCTATCCCAGCCAGCCCCGCCCCTGATCGGCCCCAATTGGGGGCGGGCTGGCTGGACACCACCTGTGCACGAATTCGTGCACTGGGGCTCTAGTAGTTTATATTAGAGTTCACTCTTGGTGTACATTCTATCGGTGTGAACAAATGTATACTATTATGTACCTCTTGTTATAGCATGTGTTTTCACTGTCCTAAAAACCCTCTCTGCTCCTCCTGTTCATCTCTCCCCTGGCAACCATTGATCTTTTTACCTTTCCATAGTCTTGCCTTCCCAGAATGTCATACTGTTGAAATCTTACAGCATGCAGTCTTTTCAAATTGGCTTCTTTCATTAAGTAATATGCCTTTAAGATTCCTCCGGAGAATACCGGAAGGAACGGTTACCGACCGAAGGGGAAATCTCGCGAGATGTCACGTGCTCACGTGGTTGACTGTTATTGACCGTTATTGAGCCGTTAAACCGCCCCCTCGCCTCGTCACATCACTCAGTCCCGCTGTCGGCGCAGGTGGAGCGGCGTCCCTGCCTTTTCTGAAGTTCGGAGGCCGACGTTCTGGTCATCCCGACTGACCGCAAGAGAGAAGATGGAGAAACAGAAGCCGTTTACCTCGTTCGTTCCGCCAAGGGTGAGCAGCAGCCAGGTATCTGCAGTGAAGCCGCGGACCCTGGGAGGAGCGTCGAATTTCTTCAAGAGTTTCAACAAAGATATTGAAGATGGCGCTTGTTTTCCATTTGCAATGACTAATCTCTCCAAACACGGGAAGAACATTGATTCAGATGCTACTTTATAGAAAGTTAACTTTTTGCCCGTGCTTGAACAGAATTCGGAGCCAATGCGCAGACGATATTCAAAATTGTATAAGGAGGTTGAAAAGATTAAGAAGTGGAAAGTGAATATAGGCTCTGAACCGAAGCAGAAAGAAAATAAGTTGCAAGAAAATAGAAAGATAGTTGAAGCACAGTGGAAAGCCATTCAAGAACTGTAGGTGGGCCCTGGGTGGTCTGGCTCAGCGGAGAGAGCGGCGACCTGCGGACTGAAGGGTCCCGGGTTCGAGTCCAGCCAAGGGCACATGCCTGGGTTGCAGGCTCAATCCCCAGGAGGGGGCGTGCAGGAGGCAGCCGATCAATGAGATTCTCATTCATCAATGATGTTTCTCTCTCTCCCTCTCCCTTCTTTGAAATCAGTAAAACATATATTTAAAAAAAGATTCCTCTGTGTCTTTTCATGGCTGACAGCTTTTTTCTTTTTAGCTGTGAATAAAATTCCATTGTCTTGATGTACTACAGTTTATTTAGCCATTTACCCACTAAAAGTCATGTTGGTGGCTTCCAAGTTTGACAGTTCAGTGATGATGGTTATGAATAAAGCTGCCGTAAACCTCAGATATCTGTTAAGGTTTGGGGCGCATTTTTGAAATCAGATTATTTTCTCTTTGTTGAGCTTTAATATTTATTTGTATATTTTAATGTGAAGTCTAGCTTATTATTTCATTCATAGATTGTGCCTTTGGTGGTGTACTTAAAAAGTAATTGTCATACCCAAGGTCACCTATGTTTTCATCTACATTATCTTCTAGCATTTTTAGTTTTGCATTTTACATTTATCTCTATAATGCATTTTGATTTTTTTTTGTGTGTGTGAAGGGTAGAAAATCTATCTAGATTTTTTTTTTTTTTGCATGTGGGTGTCCAGTTGTTCTAGTGCCATTTACTGGGAAAACTATTTTTTCTCCTTTGTATTTTCTTTGCTCATTTTTCAAAGAGCAATTGACTAGATTTATTTGGGTCTATTTCTGGCTTTCTACTCCATTTTATTGATTCCCAATACCTTTTACTTCCTTTTTTTGGTCTTACTAAATTAGCTACAACTTCTAGTACAGTGTTGAAAAGGAGTGATGGCAGTGAACATCCCTGCCTTCTTCCTGATCTTAGTTGGAAAGTTTTTAGTTTCTCATCCATTAAGTATGATGTTATCTCTTTTCGAAGATGGTGGCATAGGTAAACACCTGAGATTGCTGCCTCGCACAACCACTTCAAAAATACAACTAAAGGACGGAACGGACATCACCCAGAACCACAGGAAGGCTGGCTGAGTGGAAATTCTACAACTAGAAGGAAAGAGAAAAGCATACTGAGATAAAGAGGAGGTGCAGTGCGGAAGTAAAATACTAAGGTGCGGAGGTGCATGTGGAGCGGGCTGGTGGCTGAGGGCGTGGTTGTCTTTTTCAATCGGGAGGGAGTCTCAGGCTCTGAGCTCCAGTTCTGGGGCGGGCGAGTCTCTAGGGACCCAGACTCAAACGGGAGAAGCGGGACTGTCTGGCATCGGTCGGAACTCGAGGGCAGCTTTCTCTCCGAGGTACTTGCAGCAATTGCTGGGACACTGAGAAGCAGAGCCTCTGAAGGCAGATCTGAGAGCAGCCATAACTGCTCTCTCTGCCCGCTCTGTTGATCCCCTGGGACCCTCCCCGCCCAAGCCTTGCACGCAGGCATTTGCTGGATAGCCTCAGGCAGAGGCTAGATTAGCACCTCCCTAGAGATCAGGACAGAAGTTCTCCCACTGCAGACATAGCTGATACTCACAGCCAATTGGCCTGGAGGTCAAATCCCACCCCCCCCCCCCCCCAGTGTTACCTACAACAATCAAGCCTTAACTACAACAAGACTGTGCACAAAGACCACAAGGGGGTGTACCAAGAAAGCATAAAAAATGTGGAGACAAAGAAACAGGACACAAATGACAGAAATGGAGGAAAGCAAACTGCTGGATATAGAGTTCAAAACCACATTTTTAAGGTGTTTCAAGAACTGTCTAGAAGCCGCCGATAAATTTAGTAAGGCCCTCAAAAAGACTGGTGAGACCACCGATAAATGTAGTGAGATCCTCAAGAAATCTAGTGAGACCCTCGATGTGTGATAAAGGACCAACTAGAAATTAAGCATACACTGACTGCAATAAAGATTATTATACAGACTCCCAACAGAGACCAGAGGATCGCAAGAATCAAGTCAAAGATTTGAAATATGAAGGAGCAAAAACCACCCAACTGGAAAAGCAAAATGAAAAAAGAATCCAAAAATATGAAGATAGTGTAAGGAGCCTCTGGGACAGCTTCAAGCGTACCAACATCAGAATTATAGGGGTGCCGGAAGAAGAGAGAGAGCAAGATATTGAAAACCTATTTGAAGAAATAATGACAGAAAACTTCCCCTACCTGGTGAAAAAGAGACAAGTCCAGGAAGCGCAGAGAACCCCAAACAAAAGGAATCCGAAGAGGACCACACCAAGACACATCATAATTAAAATGCCAAGAGCAAAAGACAAAGAGAGAATCTTAAAAGCAGCAAGAGAAAGACAGCCAGTTACCTACAAGGGAGTACCCATACGACTGTCAGCAGATTTCTCAACAGAAACTTTGCAGGCCAGAAGGGAGTGACAAGAAATATTCAAAGTGATGAATGCCAAGAACCTACAACCAAGATTACTTTATCCAGCAAAGCTATCATTCAGAATTGAAGGTCAGATAAAGAGCTTCACAGATAAGAAAAAACTAAAGGAGTTCATCACCACCAAACCAGTATTATATGAAATGCTGAAAGGTATCCTTTAAGAAGAGGAAGAAGAAGAAAAAGGTAAAGATACAAATTATGAACAACAAATACACATCTATCAACAAGTGAATCTAAAAATCAAGGGAATACATAATCTGATGAACAGAATGAACTGGTGATTATAATAGAATCAGGGACATAGAAAGGGAATGGACTGACTATTCTTGGGGGGGGGGGAGGAATGGGGGGGATGCGGGAAGAGACTGTACAAAAATCACGCACCTATGAATGAGGACAGTGGGTGGGGAGTAAGGGCGGAGGGTGGGGTGGGAACTGGGTGGAGGGGAGTTGTGGGGGGAAAAAGAGGAACAAATGTAATAATCTGAACAATAAAGATTTAATAAAAAAAAGTATGATGTTAGTTGTAGGATTTTTGTGGATTTTTTTTTCAAGTTGAGAAAGTTCCCCTCTATTCCTGGATTGTTGATTTTTAATCACAACAGAGCATAACATTTTAAAGCAAAGAAGAGAAAGGAAGTAAAAAATTATAAAAATGTGATTTTCTAGTGAGACTGGTATGAAATCATTTTAAGATTTATAAAGATTTTGAGGACAGTTGTTACAAAGGAAAATGTTTTGTTATAAACTATGACATAAATACCTTGGAAATATAGATATTATAAAGGCAGTATGTCAAATCAGTAGAGAAAATGAAGATTATTTAATAAATAGTGTTGGAATAACTGTTTAGCCATCTGAAAAATAAAATAAAATTATATCCAAACTTAAAAAACTTTAAATCAGGATAAATTTTAGATAGATCTATGATGTAAAATAAACCGTAAATATGTAAAAAAGAGGCCTTTGGAGATGACAAATAATAAACTGGGGAAAATATGTTAGGGCACAGCTAACACCATAGATAAATCACTATATAAAAAGGTCAATAACATGCTAGACAAAAAAGAGTTAGGGCATGAACATCTTATAGAAACAAGTTTACAAATTAAAGGATTCTCAATCTCACTCACATAAAGAGAAATATACAGTTGAAAACCATAGTGAGACACCGTTATTCACCTATCACATTCACAAAGGCTAACAACTTCTTTTTAAGAAATTGGCAACACACTGTATTAGCAAAAGTGTGAAGAAACAGGCACTTTCTACATTACTGATGGGTTTTTTAATTGGTATAATCTCCAAAAGGGGAAATTCGGCAATTTCTGTGAAAATTACAAATGCTCATATCCTCTTATCCAGCATTTCCCCTTTTAGGACTTCAATCTTGATATCAATTTGCTAAATAATGTATTAATTGTGGCACTGTGTGTGATGGAAAACTTTGGACAATAAATATCCACCTATAGAGAAACTGGCTAAATAAAATATGTTTTATTCATACTACCAAGTAGAATGAGATGCAGCCGTAACAGAATCATGGGTCTCTTTTGCACAGATGCAGAATATCCTGAAGATGTATTGTCAATGTTGAGATGCAGAACACAGTGTGTATAGCATGTTACTCTTCACGTAAAACTTTCCACAACAGAACATATGGCTATACTTATATATTTGGAAATGTCTAAACTCTAGAAGGGCAGAAAAGAAACTAGGACTTGCTTTTCCCTAGGACAGGGCCATGGGTGAGAGGGAAATTTTCTCTATATATCCTTTGCTATCTTTTGAATTTTAAACCACATGACTGTATTTCCTATTAAAAATAAATTACAAAATATCTTTGGAAAAGTAAACACATTTTAAAACCTCAGTGAAGTCAGAAGGGAGTTTGCCAGAGAATGTATTTCCGCAAGGTGGGGGGTGGGTGAGAGCCTGGATGGCTTTTAAAGGACATAGTTGGAGAGTTTTCTCAATAAGGAAAAGAACACAAACATATGCAAAGTCCTCCTCAGATTATGAGTGTTTCTTCCCAGGCCCATAAAAAACTGTTCTCCTTTGCTGAGTTCACAGAGCCGCACTCATTTCCTGTCTCTCTGCTGCCTGCACTAACTGGTGTCTGACCTAAACGACCTTTACTGTCAACCAGGGTGAGGGTGGTATTACTGAGAAATGCCTGAACTTCTCTTTGAAAGTTTAATGCTGAGTAAGCTGCTTCTACTGAATGTGCATGTGCACTTGTGATGTTTCCTTTAAAATAAAAATAAATGTATTGGGGTGACATTGGTTAATAAAATGATATAGGTTTCAAGTGCACAATTCTATGATACATCATCTGTATATTTCAGTGTGTGCTCATCACCCAAAGTCAAATTTTCTTCCGTTACCATATATTTGGCTCCCTTTACTATCCCTTCACCCACACCCTTCTTATATTATACTAGAGGCCCAGTGCATGAGAATTCATGCACTGGAGGGGGGTGCTTCAGCCTGGCCTGCCCCCTCTCACAGTCCGGGAGCCCTCAGGGGCAGGAGATGACCCAGCGATCAGGGGAAGGCGATGCCCAATCACACCTCTGCTGCTGCCACTGCCGGCAGCGCAAGCCTCAGCCGACCCTGGTTACCTGAGCCTCTGGAGGCCCTAGGCCGCTGGGCAGCTGCCATCTGAGGCTTTCCTATGCCTCGGGCCAGCCCTGGGCAGCTGGTGGGCTAAGGGGCTGGGGGGACTCCAGAGGCAGGCATGTAGAGTGGCCGGGCCCGCCGGGGGGCAGGCTTGGCTTTGCCGCACGCCTGCTGCCCTGGCAGGCTGAGGGGACTGAGCGCCACCATCTTGTGGCTGTGGGTGCCGCCATCTTTGAGGGTGTGGCTGTAAATTAGCATATTCCCTTCTTATTGGCTGTGGGCACCATCTTTGCGATGGTGTGAGGGTCAATTAGCATATCCCCTCTTTATTAGATAGGATTTTTATTGATTTCAGAAAGGAAGGGAGAGAGAGATAAAAACATCAATTATTGATCAGCTGCCTCCTGCATGCTCCCTTCTGGGGATCAAGCCGCAACTGGGCATGTGCCCTTGACTAGAATTGAACCTGGGACCTTTCAGTCCTCAGGCCGACACTCTATCCACTGAGCCAAACCAGCTAGGGCCCACCCCTTCTTATGCTGAGTTTTCTAAGGATTTAGTTAAAAGCAACTGCTCCTGTACCTTTCATTCTCCTTTGAAGTTGGTGTTCCAGAGACCTCTCATTTCCCTCAAGGTTGCTAGGTCCCAGAGACCTAGGACAAGAGCAGCCATCCTTTTATTAAATCAATTTTTGCTATCTTTAATAGTCCCTTGCTATAAGCATCTTCCTCATGGCTTTAGGAGAATATATCTTGGTTTCAGTAGCACCTCTCCATTAACTAGCTTTGGTTCTAGTCCTGCTTCTACTTCAGCTCTGCACTGATAGCTATGTTAACTGCAAGTAAGTCAATTAGTACTTCTAGTCCTTACATATACAATTAGGGCATTGGAATTTTAAGTCTTTAGACCTTTCCACATCTGAAGCTCTATGATCCCAGGGAAAAAAATTCTTTCCTTTACCACAACTCCAATGTAAGTAAATAAACCTTGTCCTTTCTATTAAAAGTAGCATCTTGAAAAGTCTATGGAATAAGAACTTTCAATCTGGATAGTTAAAAAATAATGGATAGTTCTAAAAGACTAATATGCTTGCATTTAGAGCTCAAATATTCATCAGAATTTAGAATATGGTAAAGAAGGCCTTTAATAGTCATAATTAATAGAAGGAATATGCACTGTTCAGTCTAAATGTTAATGAGACAACTCATTAACGAGTTAGGAAAAAATTAAGATACCTACCTCACACCACACATCAAATAAATTCCTGACAGCATAAAATTGTAAATGTAAAAAACCAGAGAGGATAGGGAAAAACACAGATAAAAATTTATTTAATTTTAGAATAACAATTACCCTTCCAAGCATGATCCAAAAGTAAAAAACAATGCCATAACCAGTTAGGCTCAGTGGATAGAGCGTCGGCCTGCGGACTGAAGGGTCCCAGGTTCAATTCTGGTCAAGGGCATGT
This sequence comes from Myotis myotis, assembly GCF_014108235.1. Classification (NCBI taxonomy): domain Eukaryota; kingdom Metazoa; phylum Chordata; class Mammalia; order Chiroptera; family Vespertilionidae; genus Myotis; species Myotis myotis. The sequence continues at coordinate 193,559,036 of NW_023416313.1, read as the reverse complement.
ACCTTGGTTGCGGGCACATCCCCAGTAGGGGGTGTGCAGGAGGCGGCTGATTGATGTTTCTCTCTCATCGATATTTCTAACTCTCTATCCCTCTCCCTTCCTCTCTGTAAAACAAACAAACAAAAAAACAAAACAAGAAAGTGATTGATATATTGGCTACTTAAAACAAAAGAAAAATGTCTAAACTACATACTTGAAGTTATAAAAAACTTTTAAAAGAATTCACAACATATATTTTTGAATTATGAGTAACTCTTAGAAATCACTGAAAAGATTTAAAAAAACATTAGAAAATACAGTTGAAGCATGGTTAAGCAAGCTACATTAAAAAGGAGAAATACAAATGGCCAATAAACATGAAAAATGTTTTACCTCACTAGTAATAAGTGAAATGCCAATTAAAATAAAAATACCTTTTAACCTATAAAACTGGAAATATTTGAAAAGAATGATAATAACTAGTGTTGATGAGGGTGTGAGATAATAGCTACTTTCATACACTTTAAAGAGAATATAAATTAGTTCAAACTTTCTGGAGGGCAATTTGGCAAATTGATATAGCATTTTAAAATGTGTATACTGACATTTAATTGTTCACTTCTAAGAATTTATCCTAAGGAATTAACAGGATAAATGCACAGAAATGCCTGTACAAGAAGTTTCTTTAGTGTGTCATTTAGCAAAACAAAAGATTGGGAAACCTAGCCTGGCCAGCATGGTTCAGTGTTTGAGCGTCCACCTATGAACCAGGAGGTCATGGTTCAATTCCCGGTCAGGGCACATGCCTGGGTTGCAGGCTCCATCCCCAGTGTGGGGCGTGCAGGAGGCAGCTGATCAATGATTCTCTCTCTTCATTGATGTTTCTTTCCCTCTCTCCCTCTGCTTTCCTCTCTGAAATCATTAAAAAAGAAAAAAAAATTATAAAAAAAATTGGCAAACCTAAATATTTGCCAGTTAGGGGAACAGGAAGTTATGTAATAACGCAAGAAGATGGACAGAGATGTCCTCAACATATTAAGTAAAACAAAAGATTATGTAATGGGGTTTGGGGAGTAGCGGGTAATATGCGGTTTTCGGTCGCCGCCGCCATCCCCCATGGCCGCGTATTCCGCCGCCTGGGCCTTGGTCCCCAGGCCCGCATCCACCTGCTGCGGAACTTGCTTACGGGACCAGTGCGACATAGAGGCATCCTGGGCGCGCGTGGACGAGACGAGGAGTAACGCTGAGAAGCTCATCGACTATGGAAAGCTGGGAAACGCCAAGGAAAGAGCCACGCGCCTGGCTGACTTCCGGCTCACACAGAAGGACTTGATCCCAAAGCTGGTTCAAGTGCTGGCCCCTCGGCACCGAGGTCAGAATGGGGGCTACACGAGAATGCTGCAGATCCCAAATCGGAATAAGCAGGATCGGGCCAAGATGGCAGTGATGGAGTATAAAGGTAACTGCCTCCCACCCTGCCCCTGCCTCGCAGAGACAGCCGCCTTACATGTCTAAACCAGCTACTTCGTGGGCTGCGGCAGGACCGGCAAGCAAGCATCCACAGCTCCCACACACCTCAAACACCAGGGATTTAACTGGGGCCAAAGAGTGTGTAGCCTCATCAGTGCCCATGATCATAGGCCTTTGGATCCCTTCATCTCTAAGAACTGGAGCTAGAGTTGTGAAGTGGACAGTGTTAATGGAGCCCAGGACCTGTTGGGTAGCCATATAACCTCTGTGCACAATAGGTAAAATTCCTTGTATGAATATATGTACACTGATTTTTTTTTTCTCTCACCTTGGGATTTCTGAGAATGAGAACTACCCAAATGCTCTGTCTTCATGGGATAGTAAATTCACAGCATATGTTTCTGTCTCTTAAACCCAGGTTTTTTTTTTTTAAAAAGATTATGTAATGGAATGTATAGCATGATTATCTCTATGTACTTTTTTTTCTAAATGTTTATATTAAAACATAAAATCAGAACACCAAATGTTAATCGCTATCATTTCTGGATGTTTCAAATAATAGGGAATCTTTACTTTCTTGTTTATGGCTATCTGTATTTTCTGATTATTCAAAAATAATGATCACTTATTATTTCTATTATTGGAGAAACAATAAAACCATAACCCTGCTTCCCAAACTGACGTACGACCCTTAGAGATAAAAAGAAAACAATGGTAGATGAGGGATGCAGATATTTCCATGACATGGCTTTTGTTACCATAGCAAAGTGCACACAGGAGTAATGTGCAAGACTAAGCAACTGTGTGTCTGTCTGTCAGCTGTTTCAGCAAGATTTGCTTCCTCTATTGCAGGTGAGAAGCTGAATTTTCCAGTGAACTTCCAACAAAATTGCCACTTCACCGGGTGGGTTCCAGAAATACTATTTTGAACAAGATATGTCATGGAGATGGTCTTTGATTTCCATTTTCCACCAAGAAAAGACGTCTCAGGCAGAGGCCACATAACACTTGTTCCTTCTGTCTCGCTCACTCACTTTCGTTACCCACCCCACTGCAGCCTCACTTCCTCCGTTTCTTCTTGGACCTTTCCCTCTCTCTTCTTTCTTCTTTCCCTTCTCTCCCTACCACCCCTTGCTTCCTTTTCAGTCATTTTCTCACCAGACATTTCCTGAGAGTTTCCCAGGTGCCACGTACTGAGCTGGGTGCTGAAAGCAACTTCAGACTCACCAAGGGGCATGGGAACAAGTCTTGTCTCCACTCCCTGCAGGGGCTGCCAATTCCAAGGCAAAATGGAAATGCTGGGATGTCGTGATTTGCTGCACTTAATGCTGAGATCCTGGCATGGGTACTGTTATTATATTTTTAAATATTCCATTTGAAACATCAGTGAAACAATATGTTTCAAAAGCACACATTTACAAACCTGTTTCAACACATTAAGCAAATACGTAAGTTATTAAAGATATAAACATTAAATGTTTAGTATTAAGCTATTACAAATTAGCAGGCAAATGAACAATATGAGATAAATAAGCACTCAAAGTACAAATTTAATTTGAAAAATATATAATTGAAATATCATAGTTATGTTATTTTATTAAGTGCTTTGGTGATGTTATTGTTGAAGCGCCAGTGTATTTTTATGCATTTTTTAAACTGTTGAAAATACTCTTTTTAACTCTATGCTAGTGAGTGAATAGTGAAAAACTATTATAGAGTAACTATTTCCTTCTGATTCATAGACCTTCAAGTGTAAGATTCCTTGCTTTATAACTGAGGAGTTCTGGGGGCTCTCAAGAGTCTCTTGATGTATTGTATATACACATATGTGTTTAGTGTGTGTATATGTACATATTTGTGGTATGTGTGGAATATGTGTGTATATTTGTGTTGCGTGGGATATAGTGCGTGGTGAGTGTGTATGTGTGTGGGTACACATGTATGTGTATGTAAAGTGTGGGGGGTCTGTGTGCATGTATGTGGTGAGTATGTGTGGACAACTATGTGTGGTATGTGTTCATGGGGAAAGTATGTGGTGTGTATATGTGGTGTCTAGGGTGTGGAACAGGCAAAGTTCCTAATTCTGCAGTTTGTCTCTGAACATGGATCTTTCCCCACCTAGTCTAGGCTGACTCTGATCATGATAGGGGCATAAATGGAATGCTGGGGACCAGCTATAATTGTAAGAAATATTAATCATGCTCTGTTAACCGTGATTGTTTCATTCTGATTAAAGAAGGCACATTTTAACCTGGCTGGCAGTTTCACTCAGGGCGTGGGAGCTCACCTGGAAATGCAGCCCATCCTCCTCATCCGGAGCTGCCTATTATCATGGAAAGATTAACAACCCTGTTGCAGAAACCAGAGCCACCAGGCATTTGCAGATCCCCAGCCCTTTGCATATCACTAGCCCTTCAACTCCCAGCCTTTGCATACCCACAAATATCCAGCCCCCATTACCTGTAAACTGCCCATTTGGCATACCCTTCCCCATATAATCGTTGTCCTCCTACCCAATACAAGCAGCTGGCTTATGGTGGGGTGCAGAGCAGATTTTTGTGGATGACTTGCTGCTCTCCCATACTGCTGGCAGTATTGGAATAGACGCTCATATATGAGTCAACCCTGGCTCTGCCTAATTAGCAGCCCAGACCCATTGGTTGTCCAATTACAATCAGAAGGAAGTCCATGTCCGTGCTTTGTTTACCCAGGGACACAGTGACACAAGACCAGTGCCCATTTGTGAGGCTGAAGGCCTGATAGAGTGTGCCAACCTCTAAGTCACCCTGCAGCTGCCAGGTGAGGGGAGGGCTAGGCAGCTGCTTTACTAAAAAGAAAGCGCCACGGGCTCTGGGAGTCCCCAGGGAGGTCAGAGAACTGGGCTGGAAGGCCTCAGAGGGTATCCTGTCCATGTTTGTCAACCTGGGGCTTTCACATTGTAGTGGGTAGCAAAATCACTTCAGTGGACTGCAAAAAGCTGTTTGTAAAAAGTCGAATAGAAAAGTGTAGATTACGCTAGTAAGAATAAATACAGATTCTTGGAACTTTTATTTTAAGTGTGTGTGTGTATGCGTTGGGATATGATGTAAGAAGAATTTGTTATCATTAGCTGTGGTCACTTTACATTTTTACTTCCTAGTGAGAAAGTGGAGGGTATCTGAGGAATGTGATCTGCCTTCTGACGTCACAGCTAGTGACGGGAACAGTCCTTCCATTACCTTACATGCGGTAAGAGCCAGCCGCGAGTCACTGGGAAGGACCGGAATAATAGCTTCTCTCTTCCTTTAGTGGAAAATAACATGTTTAGTCTTTTTAAAAAATATTATTGCTCCTCAACATTTTCAAACTTTCTGCAATTTCCAAATGAGAGAATTGAACAAGTTGGCTGATGTTCAAGGTTCCCTTCAACTTTAAAAATTCTAGAGTTCTATAATTTTAAGGGAAAGAGAGAGAATATGTAGGTGACTCAGTACTGGTCTGTGGGAAAAACCATTTTTATCAAGAAATAGTGAGTGTGGTCTCAAGTGTCCCCTCTGTCCCTGTGGACCTCTTCCCCACTGTTCAAATGCTCTGTTTCACAGCCACTTTGTGGGAGTCAAATGTGCTCACTGTGTGAGGTGCTCAGGAAAGCACTGGAGAGAGGCAAGAGTTGCCTTTGGTGACCTTCCTTAGCATCTGGTCTGGTCTGTCTTGGAGCCAGGCTGCAGGGCATGATATGAACACCTAAGACCAGCCTGGGCACCCTTCATGTCCCACACAAGGTGACTTAATGTGCCTATTATCCTAGTGAGAATTGCATAATGTAACCAGTTATTACGTATTTAAAGGATTTTTTAGATTGCGAACATGCAATGATAGGATTCTCTTAGGAACCTTAAAGCCAAAATGAAACCTGGGACTGGATAAAACACTGTGTCCTGACTGTGTCGGCCACTGGGCCTGCTCACATAATGACCCTTACTGCTAGAACTACCCTGCCCACCTCTCCAGTCTATATTTTGACAAATTCCCTTTATTGGCAGATTCTGGCCACACTGGCCTTCTCTTCAAACATCCCATGCTTCATCTTTGCCTTTGCACATGCTGTTCCCTTAGCCTGGAAAGCTCTTCCCTCCTCCTTTTTCCTCAGATCTCAGCTCAGTTGTTTGTTTTCAGAGGCCAAGTTAGGATGCCTGTGGTAAACTCTCACAGCACCATGAACCTTGCCTTTGAGTGGTTTGGGCTATGATTTTATATTCATTTGTGGAATTGTTTGATTATGTGAAGGCAGCCAACCTGCATTCCAATGCATATGCTTACGAGCCCCAACCCCCTTTCCGCTTATGTCCTAGCTAGCCTTGCAAAACCTGTTTCCCTGAATGCTTATCTTAACAGGAGCTACAAACTGTACAGGAGCTACAACTGTACACAGCCCCACAACGGGGTCTGACTGCCGGCACCAGATGGGGTCTTGGTTGCCATCTCACTTCCCCCCTTATAACCATCACAGGGGCTGCAAAAGCCCATGAAAAGTCCGGAAGCCTGGTCCATATTTGGGAGACAAAGAAACTAAGGGGGTAAAAGGGGACCCCCCCCCCCAGCTCCACATTTGGTGCTCAAATTTGGGAAACTGATTCCGCTGAGTCACAGAACCGGTGCATTTCCTGATCTTCCAAGTGCCTGGCTTTTCTTGTCTTCCCATCGCCTGGTAGCATCTGTAACAATTAACTGTCCATCTCTTCACCTTATTAGCTCCAAGAGGGCAGGGAAGTTTTCTTTCTTTACCTCCCACTGTGCCCCAACACCAAGGACAGTGTATATCATGTAATTCAGTGCTTTAATGACATGCTGAATAAATGAATAGATCTGCGGGTTTATAGGCCACACTCAGAAAGCATGTATTTCATGCCTATTTCTGTATGATTACTATGCACGTGGTTACAGAATAGGCGCTGAGTGAATAAGGCAATTCCCAAAGACGATTCTTCTGGAGAAAGCCAGCCTGGACCTAAACCTCTTCATTGCAGGAAGATTCTGGATGCTCAATAGGTATATTTTGCATTTTTCTTTTAGATGCTACAGTTTCTTTCTGGTGCCCTTTGCCCCTCAGTAGCTGAGCGGAGAGGGAATGAGAGGTCCTTTGCTGGCCATGTCCTCTTTATTTCTCATCCATTCCGTACAGTGCAGATTCTAGTCCTATTGGCATTAGTCTGATAGGCACCACCCTATTGCTGGTTTCATTGTGCATCAGGAAAAAGTACTTGGGTGCCTGTCTATGAAATATTTTATTTTTTAAAAAAATATATTTTATTGATTTTTTACAGAGAGGAAGGGAGAGGGATAAAGAGTTAGAAACATTGACGAGAGAGAAGCATCGATCAGCCACCTCCTGCACATCCCTCACTGGGGGTGTGCCCGCAACCAAGGTACATGCCCTTGACCAGAATCGAACCTGGGACCCTTCAGTCCCCAGGCCGACGCTCTATCCAGTGAGCCAAACCAGCCAGGCTGTCTATGAAATATTTAACAAAGAACATTTGTGTAGCATTTCACAAAGCACCAGTGCCTATGTTACCTGATTTCAACTCCATAACAGTGACTGTTCTGAGAAGATAAGATTTTCCAAACTTACACACAATGGGACTAAAAAATGTTAAGTGGCTTGTCCCAGGTAACAGAGTGAGTACTGTGGAGAGCAAGTCTCAAACCCAGGTCTTTAAATTCCATCATTTTATATGAAGATATAATACCCCTTTTGTATGCATGTCTCAGAGGTTTTAGAATACTTTATAAGTATACCTTGTATTTTATGACATTTTTATTTTTGCAAACATACCACATTAATTCTTGTAATACAATAATTTCCTGAATTAATGGGCAAATATTCTTCCCATTTTTACAGGTAAGTGATACTGAATTATGCGGATGGGCCCAGTATAATCACAAGGGTCCTTATAAGAGGAAGCGAGGAGGGTCAGAGTGAGAGAACAGGATGTGATGATGGAAGCAGAGGTCATAAGCGGAGACAGAGAGAGATTTGCAGATGCTCTGCTGCCAGTTTTGTAGTTAGAGGAAGGGGCCACAAGCCAAGAAATGCAGGTGGCCGCCAGGAGATAGACACTTCCACAAGAAACACAGCCCTGCCAATGCCTTGTTTTGAGGTATTCTGACCCCCAGAACTATAATACATTTGTGTTGTTTTAAGCTACTAAATTGTGGTCATTTGTTACAGCAGCAATAGGAAACAAATACATTCCTCTCAACAGTGATTGACTTCAGCAGATAAAGAAATCAGACTATTTCTGGCATATTCCAGACCCCGGGCCTGGAGAGAAGAGTTGTGACAGGCAAGAGAACGGCCTTAGGATGTGGAGAGAGGTGACTATGCTGCAAACCTCTGCTCTCTCAGGGGGAGATGTGAGGTTTTGTGGCCCTCTGTAAAGTCTTCCAGTGCTTCCAGGACATGGATGATAAAACCCAAATTCCCTGGCCCAGCCTATCTCTCTGGCCTCTTCTGAACCCACCCCACTCCCACTCACAACACTGCCGAGACACGTACCTTCTTCCTATTCTTGGAAGCCTTGGCACTTTCTGTTTCCTCCACTTGAAATGCTATCACCCTATAACTTCACAGGGCGCCTCCTCGTCACCTCTTCGGAATGTGTCTGACCACCTCTCCAAAGTGTCCCCCCTCCCCAGCCATTCTCTACTTTCCTTTATCACACCCATCACTACCTGAGACTATCCTCTTTACCCATCACTCATATTGTCTGGGCCCTCCACTAACGCACGCATTCCAGCTCATCGCTCTATCCCAAGTGCCTGAGTGTATTGACTAGGGCCTAGTCAATAAGTATTTGTTGGTTGAGAGGACAGACCAGAAGCAGCCTTGAAACAAGAGCGCCCCGCTTCCCCAAGCCTCTTCTCCAACCAGCCCTCCAGGAGGCGTTTCTGCTGAGAAATGAGTGTTGCGAGCCCTCAGAATTCTCCTTTCTTTCCAGAGTCCCTGGCTGCCTTCACACACAGGCCTTGGTTCTTATTGAGAAAGAGAAAAGCAGTCCCCTAGGGCCAGAATCTAGCCTGGCGCTCACAGCTGGGCCATGGTGTTCTCCTGTTGAATATAAATATTTCCATAGAACATCAACATCAGACAAGCCTGCTCTGTGACCGAGATAAGGCAAAACAAATACAAAAAGATTACTCCACAGTCATGCAGGGACCCAGACAAAAATAAGGACATTTTCCAAACCACAAAAAAATGACCAAAGATGACCTTTTCCTGCTATTTCTTTACTGATTATAGCTTTACCTCATCTCATTCCTCCTTGCCTTCCGGGTAAGAATGATTAAGATACCCAATCATGCAATTACCCCTGACTCCTGATAACCTCCAATACGAAGCAAAGACCCCTTCTTTGAACTCTCCCCAAAACCCCCTAACCCAGGCCTAAATGCTCCAAGTTCTCTGGCATATTCTCCTACTGAGATGCCCATGGCTCCCAGTGGTGTGTGTTACCCCTCATGCAAACTAGTCGGTAGATCTGACGTCGTTCAACTCTGGTGATCCTGGTGGTGTCTGGCTGGAGGGAATGGACACTCTGGACTGGAAGGCAGGCCCAGCTGTCTTACCATCTTGGAGGGAGAAATGTTAGTTGGTCCAGCTGGCCAGCTAGAAAATCCCAAACCACTTTGCCAGTGAAAGAATACCAGATGTGTACCAGGTGCGTATTACCCAACTTGTAGAAGAGAGGGGCTGGTGCGGTTCCTGGTGGAGCTGCTTCCTTGTAGGCGCATGGCAGGAAGGGACCAGCAGGTGCAGCTGTGGCCTTCCTGGCTATCGTCAGGGATGCCCCACCCAAGGCACAGCTGCTCTGTGTTGTCAATCTATCCAAGGAAATCTCCTCCACACAGGTTCGAAAGCCTCTCCGCTTTCTGCTCCATTCCCTGTTTGTTCCAGTCCCCCTTACACTCTCCTCTGTGCCTGAACAAATCCCCTGTTGATTTCCTCTCTACCACCCTACCCCTATAGCCACAGCCACAGCCTGTACCTCCCCACAGGCATACGCTCTGTGCCCCCTGGGCTCTGACCTCTGGGCTTCCTTTCCTCCTTCAAGCCCTGTTTGATGATTGACTCACCTCTTCCCCAAAGTCTTCTTGGTTGAGCCCAGCTGGCTACCCAGCTTAGAGTCTCAACGTTTACCAAGCAAGCTCAGTTATAGTAGCTGACTAGGTTGATTTATGGGTTTGGGATAACCATGTGGACAGTGATATGTTTGACTTGGGTGGGGTGGTAGGAGTGAGATTCACACCATTCATCTCCCAACCCGGAGCCTGAACTCCCCAGCGCAGAGGCTAGACCTGCTGACCTTCTTTTTTGACCACTTTCTCCCCACTGCCCAAGACAGGAGGGGTGAGTGTCTGGCACCTCTCAGGCTCTCAATGCTCAGGAGACAATTTTTTTTGTGGGGTTGTAGAATGAGATCATCACCCTGTCCCACCCCCAGGCCAGCGCCAGTGACGGCAGCTGCCAGAAATGTGTTTGAGAAAGCCATTTTCAGGAATCCTAGAAGCTTATAGACTACTAGAGGCCCAGTGCACAAAAATCTTGCACTGGTAGGGTCCCTAGCGGTTGCTGGCTGCTGGCCAGGGCCTCCCTCCCTTCCCTCAGTTGGCCTGCCCCCTGGTCGAACTCCCGGAAGAACTCCAGTAGGAGGACAATTTGCATACTAAGCTTTTATTATATAGGATCCTGACCAGCCCAAGTTGTTAGTTCCTAGCTCAAGACTTTATGGCTTTGTAGCCACAAGGTATTCATTCTGGAATATTCTTCTCCCTCAAACGGGATGTTTTCCAGTCTCTCTGACTATTCCAGGGCCCAGGTCGCTCCAGTTAGGGGTGAGAGCTAAGCTCCAATAGACACCTCAAGTAGACAGCTGATGACACTTTACAGCACAAAGTCAACAGAAAAGGGGAGAGTTGAGATAAAGGATACTCTGCTGCCTTAAATAGAACCAGGTTAATCGAAATGTAAGATATGAGGAAATGTCCAAGATATGATGTTAAGTTAAAAAAATAGGAAAGGTTGCTAAATAATATATACATCATGAGCTCATTTTTATAGCCCTACATATTTAATATGTTTTTAGTTTTTAGGTACAGAAAAAGAGTTGAAAGGATATTTACCAATTTGTTATATAGCAGGAGAGGACTTTTATTTTCAACTTTTCACAGTCATTTATTTTTGCAATCAGTAAAAAAAATATAAATATAAAAATTTTTAAAAAGGAGTTGGGATAGCAACTCTTCCTTTCATCCCATTTAAATTGTTTTAGTCTTTCGTACAAAAATATACAATTTTGCTTCATCATGAAAAGAATTATTAATTAAATGAGGTTTTATGTGTATCTTTGTTTAAATTTTTATCAGACACATTTAATTTACTCCTTCCTTTTGTTACTATCTCAAAGCCCTGCAGGTTTCTCACGAGCTCATGCTGACATTGGCCTGGGGACGGCTGAGAAGCAGGGACCATTCTCCAGCCGCTGGGAAACACAGTTCCTGTGGGAAATGGTGGAGAGCAGCTCTCTGTCATATTCTTTCAACATGCACTATCGAGTGCTCCTGAGTACGAGTGCCTGATGCCAGGGCCAAACAGTTGACAAAAAGGGATTAAAATTTCAAGGAAATTCGCTAGGCTCTTGGGTTACAGCTGGGCCGCAGGCTTGTCCCAACAGCCTAGGGCAGTGGTTAAGAATGTGGCTTGGAAAGTCATGCTGCTTGAGTTTAGATCCCAGCACCATAACCTTGGGGCCGACTGCCAGTTAGGGACTGGGTCAGATTCGAATAACAATAACCAGAAATAACAGAGGCTTAATTAAGATAGAAGTTTGTTTTGCCTCCCCTTAACAAACAAGTGTCTGCAGGGAGGCAGCCTGAGGCTGGTACAGTGAGTCATGGTCATCAGGAACCCAGGCTCCTTCTGTCCTTCTGCCCTATCACCTTTAGCTCACAGCCTCCCTTCTCAAGGTCCCAAGTTGGGTCTGGCATCTTAGCCATCTATCTACCCTCTAGGCAGGAAGCAGGACAAAGGAGAAAAGATAAGAAAAAGCCCAGGAGGCAGGCCATACCCTTTTCAGAAGCTTTTATGGAAGTCTGAACCCAATGACCTCTGCTTCCATTTCATGGGCCATCGTTGCCAGCAAGGGAGTCTGGAAAATGTAGACTTGGAGCTGGCCATATGGCCTCCCCAAGGCAAGCCAGGTTCTCCTAGTAAGTAAGAAAGGGGCTAGTGTCCCTGTCCCAGGGTAATACTATTGCCCTTCTCCCCAAGTATAAGAAGATTAAATGAGATAATGCTTGAAAGCCCTCAAATGTCATCTCCCTTAAAGCCTTCTGCAGATAAAGTTGGTTTTGTGTTTTGTTTTTGTTTTTTGCTTAAGGATCCATTCTTACAGGACTGTCTCCCCCACTGGACTTTGAGGCCACGGGCAAGGCCTTTATTTAACTGTGCCTGGAGTGCCTTCAGCACACTGTAGATCCTCAATAAATCTTGATATAGTTCCCAGACCCAATTTTACTTCTAAATCCAAATACTTTCCAGGCCTTATGCCTTCATCTTTGAAAAGTCACTTTCAGGCTTTGATCTTCTCAGGCCCGAAAAGAGTGGAAAGAGCAACAGCACTGGCCACAGATAGCTGCTTTGTCACTTATCTGCTGTGTGATATCAGAAAAATTGCTTAACCTCTCTGAGCTTTAGTTTCTACTGGGAAATAGGGATAATATTGGTGGTACTGTTTGTGTGACGTAAGTATTAAATAAATGAAAGTATTCAGCATGTATCTGGCATCGACCAGCCCTCAGCATACAGACATTAGCATCTTTGACCTTTTTTTGATATTTTCCCTCCTACCCTAATGGAGCTAGCTAGCCAAGGAAGTTAAAAATAGCTTTCACTTTTGGAGCACTTAATATATGCCAGGTGCTACCCTCAGGTAGGTACTATTCGAATCATCCCTTTCTACAGATGAGGATACAGAGGTTCAGGGGGTAACCGAGCTAAGGGACAGAGAGAATCAGAGCAATCTGGCCACACAGCTCATTGTTCTGTCTCCTATGCCACACTGCTTGTCTTGCTGCATTCGTCAACATTTAGCCCCAGTATATTCCCCATCAACACTTCCCATATCCAGTCATTGAAATCTGGGTACCCCAGAGCCAGTGTCATTCTGGAGGTAGGCAAAAAGGATTCTGGGTTAGCTTACTCCCAGGGGTGGTTTTCTCAGCTCAAATGTCCCCACAGAACTTGACAGCTACCCATTCTCCCAAGAGAACATCATGAAAAACTGAGAACAGCTGAGACCTCATTGTGACTAAGAAGCATGCATACTTCATGAAAATCCTGTAAAACTTCAAATTTAGAAAAAAAGGAAAACAATCAATGTGTGTACTAGTACATGGGAGGGATACTGTACCCTATATAAAGATAGTCCACTTTATAAAGTATAGCACTCCAGGTTTCCTTTATTTAGCAATCTTTCCCTGTGCACATAATAGTGATTTAATTTTTTTAAAATTCCATTTTTGTGAAACTTTACAGAGACATGGCTCTTAAGCCAAGTGAGACACACCCAGACGATTTCATGATCTTGATATTGCCAGGAAATTGCTGCAAACGTTGCCCTAGCTGACCCTTTCCCTATTTTTTCTCTTCCAAATTTTCCTCGGAGGAGGTACTTTTTGAATCCAATTATAGGAAGAACTTCATTAAAAATCATTCAATTATCACAATAGAAAGAAGCTAATTTTGGCTGTGCTGGGAGCTCCCATCAGCCACTACCATCCTTTTTCAGCACTGGAAAATTACAAAGTTTCTTTCCCTAGTGTTTTAAAACTTGATGAGTCTCTAGGAGAGAGCAGTTATGGTCTGGCCATCAGCCATTACCAGTGAAACAGGGTCAGGATGCTAATGACATCATGGAATTTCGAGGCCAGGGAAGGAAGACACTGTTCAAGGAGCGGCCTCCCAAGGATGGCCTTGGATATTCCTGGGCGAGCTATTCTCGTCACGGCCTCCAGTGAGGATTAATGGTGAGTCCTCTGACCACACTGCCAGTGACAAGGGTATGAAATCCTGGCAAGAAAGTTGTGGAAAGCAGAGGGGAGGAGGAGGAGAGAGAGTAAGGATGAGAATCTACAAAACCTTGGAGAGAAAAGTGAAGCATATACTTTTGTTATGTATTCAGAAAGTTAAAACCATCCTTGAATATGAAATAGAAGCTACCACCAGCCATAAAAGAATGAGGAGCCCAAGCATTTTGTCGTTTTTTTGAGTGGCCTTGTAGAGGAAATGAGCCAGCTGCAAGCTGACGTTTCAGGAAGACCTGGCCTGGCAAAGCCTCTCCTGACTCAACGCTTACGGGCTAGAGTTCGTGTCCAAAGCTGGAAAAGGTTGACATTTCCTTGTAAAGCAACAGAATGCAGAGATGAGATCCAGAGGTGTTCAGAAATCCCCTGCGAGCTCTTCTCCACAATCCTGTGCGTGTAAGTCTTTTGACAGGGCCTGACTGGGGGAGGCCAGCAGGTGTTCAGGACACAAGATTTAAGGAGGATCTCTCTCTCAGGGCTGTGCAAGTGGAGGGTCAGTCCTGAGAGTGAGGGGCCTCCTTAAATCTTGCTCCCTACATGCCTCACTTTCCTCACTCATGCCCTGACTTTCAAGCTCCCCATTCAGCAGTCCACTAGTTCTAAGTCTCTTGTTTTAAGATGGGGTATGGGATTTTAAAAAGTTTCTGAGGCCCTGGACAGTTTGGCTCAGTGGATAGACTGTCAGCCTTCTGACTGAAGGGTCCCAGGTTCAGTTCCGGTCAGGGCACATGCCTGGGTTGTGGGCTCGGCCCCCAGTAGGGGACGTGCAAGAGGCAGCCAATCAATGATTCTCTCTCATCACTGATGTTTTTCTCTTTCTCTCCCTCTCTCTTAATTTGACATCAATAAAAATATACTTAAAATATTCTGAGATGATACTAATCTCTAGTGGGGATGAAGAGACTGCTTTAAATAAATGAGGATGAGTGGCAAATTAAAGTATTCCAATTGAAAGCCAAGAATCAACCTTGACTTGATCTTTTCTTGCTTTGTTAATTGGGGGGAAAAAATCTTATCAAATTCATTTTGGTTCAGTGTGTTCACCATATTATGAATCACAAAGCACCCTGTATAGCAGGGGTGGGGAATGTCCTGCCTGCAGGCCATATAAGGCCTAGAAATCATTTGGTCTGGCCCTGCCACAGCATTAGGGGTGAATTAATTGTTTGACCAAATATAACAGGCTAATTTTTAAGTTGATAATTTTGTATGGCCCGCAAATGATGTTATAAATATCCAGGTGGCCCTTGGCAGAAAAAAGGTTCCTCACCCATGCTGTATAGGGTTGCCAGATAAAATACAGGACACCCAATTAATTTGAATTTCGGGCAAACAACAAATTATTTTTTAGGCTTATCTAAAATCCAAATTCAACTAGGCATCCTGTATTTTTGTTTGCCAAATCTGGCGACTCTTAACCTGCAGGTCATGCCAGAGTATGTGGACTCGATTGTGGGGGGCAGCCTTTCCTGGTTTGTGTGCCAGAACACAGCTGCAGTGGGTATAATGTGTATTACACTAAGACAACTCCATAGTCAAATAAATTTGGCAAACTTTGGGTTAAGCCCAATTAACCAGGTGTTGTTGGTTTTTTAACTACAAAACATCTTCAAGACTTTAATGAGCAAATGTAAATCCAAATGTACATTGTGACATGCTCCCCACCCCTCAAGTAGGAGACTTGCAGAGTTCCCAAACTTACATAACTGGGGACATCTTACAGAAGTCATGTTCCAGAAAGCTTAGTGTGGAAAATACTACAGTGAGAGGTAGGGCAATACTGAAGGGTTTTAAACAGGCAAATGACAAGAGTTGAAGTAGTGATTGAGATGGATAATTCTCACACCATTGTAATAAACTTAGTTATGAATAAAAGGAAAGAAAAAGAGGAAGGCCAAATTTTATAGGCATGCTATGTGTGCAGCTTTGCCAGAAAGCTGCAATTTAGGCGCATGCCCAGTAAAGTCTGAGTGAAATAGGGAAGGTACTTGTCTGTCAGTCATACCTGGGAACAGGTCATTGGCCAGAGTAGATGTGGCCACTGCAAATGTGGG
This sequence comes from Myotis myotis, assembly GCF_014108235.1. Taxonomy (NCBI): domain Eukaryota; kingdom Metazoa; phylum Chordata; class Mammalia; order Chiroptera; family Vespertilionidae; genus Myotis; species Myotis myotis. The sequence continues at coordinate 193,543,410 of NW_023416313.1, read as the reverse complement.
AAATTTGAGATACATAAGCTCCTAAACAAAGGAGTTCTTTCTCTTGGTTTGCACTCCTGGCTTATATGGCTCTCATGCTGCTACATTTGCCCACATGGCCCACTGCCATGTGAACCTCACACACAATGGAATGGAAACTCTAGACACTGGTTTTGCTTCTAGCTCTGCTGAATCCCCAACTTCACCTATTCCAAGACTGGTTTAAGGGAAATGGGACTTTACAAACCAACAGATGCAATTTCATGCAAATGAAGCTTTCTATCAAATCTCATCTTCCTGTGGGGGGCCTCCAGAAATGTTGATTCCAGCAGTACCCCAAGAGCCCCACTTCCACCAGCAATGGAGAAAGGCTATTCATGCATTTCTCTGCTAACAATTGCACTTTTAGAAGTATTAATGTGAAAGGGGCAAGGCTGGAAGCGAGGAGCCCAGATAAGAGCCTATATTAGTTTGCTCAGGCTGCCATAACGAAGTGCCACAGACTGAGTAACTTAAAAAATAGAAATTTATTTTCTCACAATTCTGTAGGATAGAAGTCTGAGATAAAGGTGTTGGCAGGATTGTTTCTTCTGAAGCCCTACCCTTGACTTGTAAATGTCCATCTTTTCCCTTTGTCTTCATGTAGTCTTCCCTCTGCATGTGTGTCCTAATCTCCTCTTCTTATAATGACACCAATCATATTGGATTAGGTACTACTCACATGACATCATTTTACCTTAATTACCTCTTTGAGTGCCCTCTCTTAAAATACGGTCACATTCTGCCCAGCTGGCATGGCTCAGTGGTTGAGCATCAATCCATGAACCAGGAGGTCACGGATTGATTCCTGGTCAGGGCATATGCCCGGGCTGTGCTTGATCCCCAGTGTGGGGTATGCAGCTGCCAATCAATGATTCTCATCATTGATGTTTCTATCTCTCTCTCCCTCTCCCTTCCTCTCTGAAATAAAGATATTTTTAAAAATATGGTCACCTTCCGAGGTACTGGAGGTATGACTTCAACATATGAATTTTTTTTGGGGGGGGGGGACACAATTCAGTCCATAACAGAGACTATTACAATAATTCTACTGAAAGATGATGAGGTTGTGCATTAAAGTGTGGCGATGGGGATGCAGAGAAGGGATTGGATCATAGAAATATTAGAGTCAAAACTGAAAGGACAGGGGCATTGATTTGATGTGGTTGGTAAATGAGTAAAAGTAAAGCATAGTTTCCAGCACAGAGTCACACTCAAATCTATTTGTTTCCACCTCTTTACTCTTCCTGAGTCTAGAATAGAATCTTTCATGTAACCCAAATTCATACTCATAATGCAGTGTTGAATTGAATTCATTTCAGAGATGGAGCATAAATGACAGTTATTAAATATTTGCTACATATTTCCAGAAATGTGCACTAGTTTTTGTATTGGGATGATTGAATAATCTCTGTATCGTCTCTCCTCACCCTTGGGAAAAAATACTAAGCATTATGGGAATACCTGGGTTATCTGTGCCAGATTCATTCTGCTCCAGTGGGTGGAGTTCTGGTCATTTCCAGAGATAACAAAGCCTTGGTGAGGAGCAATGACTTGGATAGATATGGTTCTCTTGGGGGCTGTGGTCCTCAGGCCCTTTAAGGCTCATTGAGGACCAGTCCTAATCCCTGCCTTCAACCTAAGAGTTAGCCAGAATAGTCAATAACTTTTGGGAATAAAAATCCTAGTCAAATTTTAATAGTATGAAAAAAAATCACTGGGTAATTTAGACAAATGAAAAAGTAGCCAAAAGACATTTTGAGTGGCAGCCTTCAGTTCTGCAGAATTTATTGAACAAGCTAGCGCCACAGAAAAGAAATCATTAGGACTGCCGAAGTCATGGACTAAACACCCACAGGTGAATGCTCCAGCCTCTGGGCTCTCTTTCTGGCCTCATTTGGTCTGGGCACCAACAACATCATCAGCTGGATAGCTATGGTATGAAAGGGGTGTCTTGGGAACACCCTGAAAATCTGCCAGAGCTACCACAAGCTAGGGCCCATCTTTGCTGAGGTGGACAGAATTCTTGTCGATACAAGTGTTCTTTAAGTTAAAACCAATAAATTCCTTCTGGTTTAACTTAAAAAAAAAAATCAGTCTGGAGAACTTGGAGTCTTTTCCCTTTGTCTCCTGATGATTGATGTATTTCTCAGCATTTGGCCTCTCTACCAATTAAATAAGCTTGCTGGCCAAAGTGCAACCACTGCCTGTAATCTTTGTTTCTTTTGAGTCTTTAATCTTCCCATGGCTTTTTCCTTTCAGCCTACATTTGAAGTCTACCTTATTCCAAAGATATTCCCTTGACCAGTCATCTTATAGCATTAATATTCTGCCTATAGAGCTGGAAGCTTGCCCTGCATTCCTTATTTAGTTATAGATATTTGAAAGGCAGGAAGAAGTTCCTCTGTGACTCTCCCATGGCTTCCAGCACATACCTTGATTATGGCAAATACTCAACTGGTTGTCTTGAATCTGATGCAGAGCCTCTATCACTACATGCAATGCTCAAAAACTACTAGTATTAGGTTGACCTATTTTCTCTTTATATCTGATTTAAATTCATCTCAGAATTGAAGTCCATTTCATACTCTATTTGGAGCACATTGTTTGCAAAAATGGCCCAAATCATTTTCTTCCTTGTATTTATGCCTCTTTGTAATGTGGTTTCCCATCTCCCCCAATCAAGAGATAAAATCTATTTTCCCACCCTTTCAATGTGGGCTGACCATGTGTCCTGCTTTAACTAATAATCCATAGCAGAAATAACATTGTACTACTTCCAAGCCTAGCCCTTAAGAGACCTTTGAGTTTCTGTTTTCTCTCTTAGAACTCAATGCAGCTACCACGTAAAGAGCCTGAGCTAGCCTGCTAGATAGTGAATGATCACATGGCCAAGTCAACCCTGTCACCCCTGCTGGCTTTAGCTGACAGCCAGTTAATCCCTAGAAGTAGAGCTCCTTAGCTGACCTGTAGCTGACCATGGATACATGAAAGAATCCAGCAAAGACCAGAAAATGTAGGGCTGGTCCATCCTAAATTGCTGATTTTCAGATTCATGAGTTAAACAAATGGTTGCTATTTTAAGCCACTAAGTTTTAGGATTGTTTGTTCTATAGCAATAGTTAACCAGCAAACCATCCAAAACGTTCAGGTTTTTGAAGAGTGTAATTCAAACAACATGGCTCCACAAATGTATGCTTTGATACAATGTTGATGCTCTAAACTCATAGTAATAAGAAATAAAATAGAAAATAAAAACTGTAGAGCTGGCACATACGTAAACATCTCCATAAACCATAAATCTACAGGGAGTTTGGTCTCTGCAAAGTAAAGGAATTCCACCTGAGGCAGGGTATGAAAGCCAGTATATTTCTCAAAGGCAGGAGTTGGTGGGGTAAATAATACCCCCACATTTACTTGCTCATGAAAAGAGGCTTTAAAAAATTTCCAAGTATTACTACACCAATCAGGCATTCTCCTGTCCACCTACTCTACTGACTTTGCTGAAACCAATGGTCAGTTCTCAGTCCTCATTTTACTAAGCAAACTTTGTAGAATTTATTCTCTGGCCACTTTTCTCAGTTTCTTCTTTTAAATACATATATATAGATTTCAGAGAGGAAGGGAGAGGGAGAGAGAAATAGAAACATCAATGATGAGAGAGAATCACTAATTGGCTGCCTCCTACACACCCCAAAGGGGTGGAGTCCACAACCTGGGCATGTGCCCTGACTGGGAATCGAATCGTGACCTCCTGGTTCATAGGTTGATACTCAACCACTGAGCAATGCCAGTTGGGCTCTCAGTTTCTTTTTTAATGGTTCCTCCTATTCTTCCCCAAATCTTAATGTTGGAGAATGCTTAGAGTCTGTCCGTGGGCCTGTTTATCCATATTCATTCCTGTGGTGCTCTTCTCCATGCTCATGGATTTAAATATCTACATTCTAATCAGTTCTAATTTAAATCTTCAGCTCAGATCTCTCTACAAACTCCAAACCAATATATCCAACAGCCTACTTAATATCTCCATTTGAATGTCTAACAGAAACTCAAATCCACTCCCAATTTTCCCTGGCCTCCATATCCACGTCACCCTCAATTTTCCCCATCTCAGGTGATGGCAACTTCACCCTTCAGTTGTTGAGTCTCCAAACCTTGACATAACCATGCTCTCAACAAATGTATCAGGAAATGATATTAATCTACCTTCAACATTTATCTAGAATCTGATCATTTCTCATTTGGGATCATGGCTTTTGGCAAACTGTGAGCCTGGGGAAGTGAGAAGATATGACTACATTCTCATGAATAGAAAACGAGTAAAGCTACCTGTTGGCTCAGTGCCTAGACATATCCCCAATCTCACCAGAAGACAGGAGCCCCACCTGGTTCTGGGCCTAGGTCAGGGAACTGCAAACTACTATTTGGGGGAGGTAGGAGAGAAAAGAGTAAAAATCTTCCCAAATAAGATTTGAAAAGCCTGCAACGCCAAACTCCAAGTCCCACCCCCCGCCCCCCACAAAGACTCTATTATTAATAAAACCAGTCAACAAATTACTCCAAATAAAATTATTTTATAGTAGCCTGAAAATAATTTAAAAATAAGTATGTTTTTAGAGTGTTCAAAGAAATAAAGTGAAGGACTATCTTCCAATATTTAAAGAGAAGGAACTAAAGCACAAATAGGCATACATGAAATAAGATTATGTGAATATAAAAATAAACAATTTAAAATCTTCAACTAAAAATTATGGTAATTTGAATTAAAAATTCAGTAGATAGGATAAACTCTAGACTAAACACAATTACATAGAAAACTAATAAATTGGAAAAGATCACTGAGGAATTTAATCCTATAGCCAAAGACTCAGAAAGATAAAAAAATATTTTAGAAAACAGTGTAAGGAACATAATTTGGAAAACAGGAGTTCTGAAGAAAAAAAGGAGGGAAGCAGTATATGGAGAGATAATAGCAGAGACTTTTTAATGATTGACAGGAGAGTCCTCATACCTAAGGAGCTTTCTGAGTGCTAAGATGAGTAAATAAAAGAAGCCCCGGCCTCCTAGGCACTTGAAGTAAGACAGCAGAGCACTAACATTAACCAGAAGAGCTCAGATATTTCAAGAGAGAAAATACATATTGTATTAGCTACAAAAAAGTGACAACTACATTGACAGTAGATTTTCTTATCAAGTATAACAGTCAAAAAGCCCACTAGAAATATGTTAAAATGTGTTATTCACTAAGAAGGAAAGTGAGACCAAGGCATAAAATATAAAAAATAATGACAAAACAGAATTGATAACATTTACTAAAGGAATACATATTAACTTTGAAAAAATTTAAAGAGGGTAAAATTCAAGCTCTATACAGCAATAAGAAATAGAGGGAAATGAATACCATGTCCCATCTCTCTGAGGCCTATTGTGGAAAGTCACCATTATCTTCACTCTCAGAGAAGTGTAAACAAGGATCCAGGAATGCTGGTGAACCTTGAGCCCATGGCAAGGGCCAGAGCTATGCACCGATTGTTTAGTCCAGACAATGGGGGCTCAAGCTATTTCCTGACCAAATAGTCTCAGAGTGGGAACTTTATTAAATGAGTAGAAGGCAGAAAAGGAGACATTTATAGAGAAAAGCAAATGGTAAAGAGAAACCACCCAAAAAGGAGTTCAAATATATCGCAATAAATTTAAAAGGATTACATTTATCTACTAAAAATTGTTATCAAAGTGGAGTTTTACAAAATTCCAGCTATATGTGTCACAGAATATACAAAATAAAACCAAAATAGAAAGTTTGAATATAAAGGAATAAAAAAGATATAGTATGTCATAATAAAAAAAACGGGTACAGCAATATTTATATCAGACTAAATAGAATTGGAGGCAAAAAGCACTACAAAATAATAGAACAACCAAGGTGTAGCTTGCATGAACCTGTATGCACCTAACAGAATAGCTCTGAAAACTACAGAGCCAAAGCTGAGAGAATGAAAAGGAGCAACCAGCAAGTCTGCAATCAGTGTAGATTACTGAGATCAGGTAAAATGAAAATGTAGCAAGAATTTAAAAGATTTGTACAAATCTACTAGATATTTAAGGAAACATTCTTATACCCTTACTAGAGGCCCAGTGCACGAATTTGTGCATGGAGGGTCTGGCCGGCCCGGCCCCAATCAGAGCAGATTGAGGCCAGGTCTGTCAGGTGGAGGACACAGCAGGAGGTTGGCCAGCTGGCCCACCCCGATCAGGGCCCAATCAGGGCCTGATCAGGGCCAGGCCAGCGGGGAGGGGCCATGGGCGATTGGCCCGCAAGCCCCACACCCAATTGGGGTGAGGGGGCTGATTTGGGGCGGGACTGGCCATGGGGAGGGGCTGTTGGTGGTGGGCTGGCCGGCCCCACCCCTGATTGTTGTGTGTGTGGGGTGATCAGGGGTGGGGCCAACCAGGGGGAGGGGCCATGGGTGGTAGCCACTGGCCCTGCCCCTGATTGGAGTGGGGAGGCTGATTAGGGATGGAGCTGACTGGGGGGAGGGGCCGCAGGCCAATCAGGGTGTTGGGGGCACATTGGGGGTGGGGCCAGTCAGGGGGAGGGGCTGTGAGCCGATGGGGTGGAGGGGGCTGGTCGGGGTCGGGGCTGGCCAGGAGGAAGGGCCACAGGCAGTTGGCTGGCTGACTCTGCCCCTGATCGGGGTGGGGGGGGGTCCCAATCTGGGACAGGGCTGGGCAGGAAGAGGGGCTGCAGGAGGTTGGCCAGCCAGCCCCACCCTCTATTGGGGTAGGGGGGATGACCAGGGACAGGGCCAGTGGTGGGGGGGGCTGCGGGCCAATCGGGATGGGGTGGAGCTGGCTGGGGGAAGGGGTCACAGGAGGCTGGCCGCAGTGGGCGTCATATCGACTGGTCGTTCTAGTAGCTATGGTTTTCCGATCACTGGCTTTTTATATATATAGACATCCTTTCTCTATGAAAGGATATCATGAAGACCATGTTCTCTGTCTATAATGCAATTAAATTAAAAATGAAAATTTAAAATGAATAATAATTACAGTATGTGTTGGAAACTAGTAAAGCAATCTTCTAAAATAACTCATGCATTAAAGAGGAGTTCACAATAGAAATGGTAACATATTTAGAAGTAAATGCCAATGAAAGTACCTCATATTACATCCTATGGGAGCTGGAAAAAAAATGCTGTTAAGGATATTTATGGCAAAATTGACAAAATTTGAATACAATCTAAAAATTAGATAATAGCATTATGTTAATTTTTCTGATCTTGATAATTGTACTATATTAGATCTAATGTCTTTATTCTTAAGACATGTACACTAAAATATTTGGAGATAAAGGCATATAAAACATGTTCTCAAATGGATCAGATAATGTTGTGGTGGTGTCTCAGAAATGGTGAATCTGGGTGAAGTGTATACAGGAATTTTTTACACTATTTTTGCAAGTTTGAAATATTTCAGAATAAAAAGTTTAAAAAAGAAACAAAACTATAATATGCATTAAAGCTAAAAGAGAACCTATTTTAAAAGCTAAATAGTTCTGTCTTTTAAGAGGGATAGTGATTTTCCAAACTTAACTTCCCTTCTGAAGTCTCTCTATTTCACTGATTGGTTAAAACAAAAACCTATTGTGTGAGAAAACTGCATGTTCTGCAAATGAGCAAAGCCAACCATGATGCCTGTTGTATATGAAACAGCATCTCGTGGTTGCCAGCACCATTAGGTTAGGGATCGCCTTGGGGATAAACATAGACTAGTGACTAAACAATGATGTCACACAACTGTTTTAAATAAATGAACCAAAAAGGCAACATGTGCCTCATTCCAAATAGGTTATAAACTTTATTTAAGAAGCTTTGACCCTAGGATTTCTCTAAGCCTTTTAAATACTTTGGGCTCCTCTCTCCATGTGCCATAACTCAAAACAATGAAACCTGATCTCCTTTTAAATGTTTCCTGAGAAATCTGCCTCTTCCAGAAGAGTGCTGAAGTGTCAACACAGTTCTGAGAGATTGTTTCCAGATGCTCAGCACTCAGCAGAAAGGTCCCATGATGAAGGACAAGAGCAGGAAGATGGTGACACAATGTGGGATTGCCAAGGAGTACACGTGAGGGTGGAGGAAGGGAGAGAGAGAGGAGAGAAAGAGTCAATATGTGATTTTGAGGAGAGCTTTGGGCAATCTACCAGCCCCTACATGTTCTCAAGATCTGTTACCAGCTAAACTTTTTTGGTGAACAAGGAGAAAGTTCTAGACAAAGGTCCCCAGAAAGGGTGCGTGATGGAGAGTAATTGCTGGCAATGGAAGAGGAGTACAGATTCTAGATGTGTGACGTCACTGCTCTCGCAGGCAGTTGACGATGGTGAGCCTGATGGGAGGGCCCTATAAACTGCTTGGGGACTTCCCTCGTTTTGTAGCAGACTCATGGTTGGGGGCTTTTTTGGGACAGAACTCTCCTTGGCCCATCAAAGTCACAGTTTTGGTCCTGCAGTACTTGACAAAGTCATAACAACCTTTGGGTCAATGGCACTCCTAGCACACTGACAGCCAGAAGGAGACCAGCAAATTATGCCACTTCTACATATCTTGATGTGGGGTTGGGGGGGATGAGAAGAGATAAACCAAAGAACTTATATACTTACTAGAGGCCCAGTGCACAAAATTCGTGCATGGGTAGGGTCCCTAGGCCTGGCCGGCAATCAGGGCCGATCAGGGCCTTCCAGCTGCTGGCTGCCAGCCGGGGCCTTCCTTCATTGTTTGCCACCCCTGGTGGTCAGCACACATCATAGCAAGTGATCGAACTCCCAGTCTCCTGGCTTATTTAGTTATAGATATATTTAGTTATAGACATATCCTCGAACTCTGGAGGGGACAATTTGCATATTAGGCTTTTATATACAGAGAGATATGCGTAGTCCATGGACACAGGCAATAGGGTAGTGAAGACCTGGGGGGTGGATGAATAGGGGCTGGGAGGAGGGGGGTAAATGGGGAGGAAATGGGAGACATCTGCAATACTATCAACAATTATATCTATATATATAAAAGCCAAGCAACGGGAACAATGGGACAACTGGAACAACCTACCACAACCCCTCCCCCCAATTGGGGCAGGCAAGTAGGACCCCACCTGTGCATGAATTTGTGCACCGGGCCTCTAGTATGTGTGTGTGTATATATATAATTGTTTTTCATGAATTCTCTATCTCTGCATTTTAGGTCAAAGTCTGTCTATTTTAATTAAAACTACTTCAAAAGACAGAACATGGGACCAATTTCACATTTCATTATTGGCAAGTGTAGAGGCTCAGGAAATCCTGGCAAATTCCTAAACTGTGCCTAAGCACCATCATCTCTTGGAAGATGGCCACGCTGTGGAGTTTCCTGCCCTGGTCCCTGGTTCACCCGACCAAAGCCCTGTCACAGCTGTTTCCTAGAGAAACCTTTCCAGGTTATGGGTGGGTCAAGTTGAGAATTCCTAACCTACCAGACGTGATTGTGATGACCTCTTTCTAACCATTATCCCCCCAAAGTTATTAGCTATGAAGGAAAAAAAGGAAGAAAAACCTGACTAAATGAACATATATATCTCTCGTAGGAGCAATCAGTGAGGGCTCTGGTAGAATTTTTTGGGCCCTAGAAAGCTAGTGTGAGAAGACAGCAGTGTTAAAACTTTTCCTATTAGCCCCAAATGCTAAATAACAACAACAACAACAACAAGAATAACAACACCAATAACTCCTCCTCCTCCCACCAAAGGGTTTCACTGAATACCATTTGAAAACTTCCAACTTAATAAAATGAGGTCCAGAGAATTTGAGAGCCATCCTCCAGGCATGCAGGTTAATTGGTGACAGCACTGGGACCACAGCCTTTCACCCACAGAAGCAGTTACTCATTGCCCGGGAGCCACTGCACCATGAAAGGTAGATGGGAGGCGCTGGTCTCTGCCCTGGTAATTTTCAACGTAAGAAAGAAGACACTGTCAGAGTCAGCACACGCACAAAAAGCTTTTTCAAGCTCTCCGAATACGGGCAGCCGGGCTAAACTGTTTGCGGCATTCATATTAATATGCCATAGACTGTGCCTCTAGGAATTTGTATGACTTCTTCTCTGCCCCAACATGAGGTAGAGGCTGTTGAGACTAAGAAAGAAAACAAGGCAGCGAATGTGTATTCTTAGGAACCATGGACGGATCCATTCTGGCCAGGACTTAACTGAGGCATGCCATCACATCGTTTGGCAAGGATTTCGTTTCTTTGTTTTCCCCCAGGAAGAACAGGGAGAGAGGGTAGGCGGACTCGATTTCACATAATATCGCGGTTATATCTATGCATTATTTCAACACTTTGCACACTTCACCCACATACTACAAATTAAATAAGTTCCGCAATGACTCTGTGAGAGCAGAGGAGCAGCATTTTCCTCACTCTGCAAACAAGAAAAGGAAGGAGAGGGTGGCTATGTGGTTGCCCGAGGCCACTCCATCAGCTGGTGATAGAGGGGAGGACCAGTCAGTGACCAAAGGAGGAACACCCCGTTTTCTTTTTCACCAGGCTCTAGACTGGATTCAGGCTCTGCCTTTCTGTGAGCATGGGGTAGACCCAAACAAAGAGGCTCTCCTAATTTAGAAGAACAGAACAGAGAAGGCATTCCAATGGCGCAGGGATCACACAAAAGAAACGAAAAACATAGAAGGGTGATTAACAGGACAGACATCACAGTGTTCCCTCTGACCTGTGTGTTCTTCTTCTATTTTAATCTTTATTGTTGAAAGATTATATCTGTGGGGAGATAATATGTCCTCCTTCCTCCCCCATCGGCCCCCTCCAAGCCATGCTCACCCCCTGCCCCAGGCCCTCACCACCCCACTGTCTTGTGTCCATGGGTTATGCATATAGGCATACAAGGTCTTTGGTTGATTACCTCTCATTCACCCACCCTCCCCCGCCTTCCCTCCGAGATTCCGCACTCTGTTCCATGCTTCCATGTCTCTGGATCCACTCCTTCCATCAGTTTATTTTGTTAATTAGTTTCCATATGTGAGTGAGATCATGTGCTATTGTCATTCTCTGACTGAGTTATTTCACTTAGCATGATACTCTCCAGGTCCCTCTATGCTGTCTCAAAGTGACCTGTGTATTCTTCAGAATTATTTACAGATCATTCATATCCAAAAGTGGATTTGCATTTGACAGATAAGTTCTGGCACCATAGATTTACATATCCTCTGGAACCTATCTGCTAGTTGAAACTACCTTTTCCAATGAAGAGTTTTAGGTCAGTTTAATCCGCCCCTGAAAAAGCTTTTTAAATGAGGAGTGGACCTCGGAAGGAAAGATCTGCAGCCGCCGCCAAAGCAAGCCCCAGGAGCCAGAAGGACTGATCTGGCAGCTGTCAGAACAGATCAGCTCATGGAGTGAGAAGTGGGGTGCAGGGAGGGAGCTCGGTCTGCAAGGACAAAGCTGGGCATGTAGCTCCAATTTTTCAAGCTGCTTCTCTTCCTGGAGGAGCCACCCAGGAGACCCCCCTATGCCTTGCCACCTCATCTGATGGAGGTAGAATGCTACCTCTGGTGCAGAAGTCATTTCTAATTTTAGTGGCATTACTGGGGCCTGAAACATTCAGACTCATATGTCTTGAAATAACCCAGGCTTTTCAGTTGCTTGACTGAGCGCTCCTGGAATTCCTTTAACATACAGAAGGATGAGTAACCCTGGGTTCATTTCTGCAAGGAGGGCTGGGGAAGGCCCAGAGACAAGCTGCCGACAGTGCAAAATTTGGAAAGCACATCTAATGAACAAGCGATTTCTTTTCAGATCAAAACCTGTTGAGGATTAAGATGTCTTTCCAGCCACCCAGGGGTGGTTCATATGCCTGTTTCAACTATACCAGTAGCTTCAGGAAATGGCAAGATGGGACAGCCCGTAAGTAAGCTACCATCATTCACAAAGGATGTTCATGGCTCAGGCAGAACCAGACTTGGTTAAAAATGCTTTTAAATCATGAATCATTTCCCACTCCAAGAGAGTTTGTTACCACCTCAGAAGGTGATCCTGGGAGCTTCTAAATCTTAGAATAAACATGAAGATCATAAGACAAATTCAAGTGTTTGGGGAACATGAATTCTTTCCTTTTCTTTCTAAGTAGCCCACATTAGAACCCCTGGCAACATTCCCCAGCAACACATCTGCCTCGTGTGCAGGGAACTGGAAAGCTGTCCTTGGGGTGGCAGCTGACAAGTCCGTTGACCTTGGCCTAATTTGAGATTGGTAATCCTCACAGTCAAAGCCATGATTACTGTGATCCAACAGAAGTGAGCCTGCCTGGACATGGGCACCGAAGGGTTATAATTTTAAGAATGTATTTCTTGGGAGTGGAGCCAAAATGCTGATGGAATGAAAATGACCCAGATTTGAATACCTTAGCAATGAGTTTTATCAGGGCTCCCATCACTTTCAACACACCCTCTGGGCTTTGCAGTGGGCCTGGGGAGGCATAACCCATGTTGGCTCAGGGGTACAGAAGCAAGACTTTAGTGGTTCATTAGCCTCTACAAGGGACTGTGGGAAGAGATGTAATGGTGTTTCTGTTCACCATTGTCGCACTAGGCAATCTTCTGGAAACAAATGTACTACCCTCATGCCCTGCCTAAAATGGCTTTCCATTGTTCCAAAATAAAAGCCAAACTCCTCAATACTGGTTATATATCTTCATACAATCCAACCTTTGCCTACTTCTCCATACCCTTGCTTTCCTTGTTCCCTTTAATCCAGCCACAAGGGCTTTATTTCAATTCCACCAATGATCAAACTTTCTGTCTCAAGCACTCCCTCACCCCTCTTTACTTTATAATTTATATTTCTCTTAGTGCTCAGCTCACATGTTATTCTCTCTGGAAAGGCCTCCAGAATCAGCCTCTCCCCACCTCCTCTAGATCAGATAAAACCTCTTACAATGTTCTTGCAGAGTCTCCTATTCTTTTCTTTTAGGGCCTTTGTTGCAGCTGATAATTATACACTTACTTGTTGACTGATTGCATTAATTCCAGTCTCTCCCACTAGATTATAGGCAATGTCTATTTACCATCGCACCTCCAGTGCCTACCACCGTGCCTTGCACGTAGCAGACACTCAATGTGGCGATCTCATCAGGATGGGGGAGAAGTGGACGATAGCAACCTTCCTGTAGAAATCCTGAATACTGCTCTGACCCACACCTGCAGGTCTTAGTGATCAATGGCCATCGACAGTCCAGCTAGCCAAACAACTGCTTTGGGAGGAGTGTTAACAACTGTGAATAAAACAAATCCGTTCTTTCCATTAGTTTTGGCTGTTTGGGACGCTGGGGAAATTTGAGAAGATTCTGCCCTGTTCATTTTACTTAAGCACAGAGTCAGCTTGTCACATCCCACCACCTGCCCAGTCTCTCGGGGAGTGCACAGGGCCAAGTGAGGGGATCTGTGTGTGGGACTCTGGCGTGATGGTAAGATCCAACAGAAGTAGATACGTAAAAATATGCTGATAATGGGGGTTATGTCTCTTCATTGCACTGGCGGCAAAAACCTTTGTTTTGAAAACAAAGCACTCAGACAGAGCCAAGCACGTCTCTGAGTCAACAGTCCTAATCCTTCCTCAGTCTGCCTAAGAGGCCCTGGGTCTCAGACGGATGAGCCAAGGACCGCCACTTAGAGATTACTGTCTCAGGAAACCCAGCTGACATGGGTCAAGCACAGACTGTGTAATAGGAACCGTATCCGTGTAAAAAGATAAGAGCAAAACAATTAGAGTAATTCCAAGGTTGCACAAAACACGCCTGTGATGGGACAGGAGATTCTGCTCCTGGCCAGTGACTTTCTCCTGCGTTAACTCGTTAAGCGCCCAGTCAGGCACCGGTGACTGACACTGTACTTTCCATCCATAAGACAAAACAGGCTGGGCACTTAACGTGTTAAGGATGAGATCTCATCACCTGAGATCATGCAGGAAATACATTGGAGTTTCAAAGAGACATTTGGATGGGCTAGGATTGCTGAGGAATGAATAGCTTGGGCCCACAGTAATGAGGCTGCCTGGACCTAAGACTGTTCAGAGTTGTTGTGATTCTGGATTCCTCTAATTAGCCATTTTGGGGAAAAGAAATCCCTTTGTAGCACTTACAATAAACTGTTCAACATTTACTAGATGGGGTGAAGTTTTTCTTTTCCACTGGAGCTTGGGATGTTGCGCAGTCCCAGTGCCTCTTGGCCGTCTCACTAACCCAACATTGCAAGTCCCACCAGCTGCATCAGGGCCCAAAAGAAAAACCTTGTAACTTGGACTGGACACTTTTCCTTACAGCTATTTCTCCTGGTCTGAATCATTCTTCCTGGAAACACTGAATTTTAGGCAGCTGTGTCCACTTAGCTACTGTTCATCGAGGTAAAGAGGCAAGGATAAAAGGCACAGGGCATACCACAGCAGCAATTACTTTCCACAAGGAGTCAGAGATTGGAGGCGAAGCTAAAGCTAAAGCATCTTTAGCTATAATAGCATCTCTTTTAAGGCAAGCCATTTCCTCAGGGGGAGTTTGCAGCTCTGAGCAAAGGCACGACAATAAAAGATCAAGGATGTCTTTTTAAGGCTGCGAACCGAGCAGCTGACACCTTGAAGTTGGTCTGCTTTTGACCCCTTTAAAAGCCAGGACAGCAGCAAAGAGCCCACATTTCATTTTCTATAAGCTGGCCAAGCATCTCTTTTCTTAATCCAGAAAAAAAACAACAACCCCAGTATTTGTAGAGAACAGGCAGGGAGGGACATGCTGGGAGGTCAGGCCTCTGTCTTGGCAGGTGTCCCTAAGCCCGTTCCCCTGGTGGTTTTCTGTACTTCTCTTCCACCTTCCCCCTGTCCGTCCCGCTCCGGATCTGTGCTCACCTCATCTCCCATGGTTTCTGCACCTTCATGTACAAAGGCAAGTGAAAATAGTCCTGTGCCAATGGGCAACTCCAGGGAGTTCTCCTCCTCCCATTTCACCTAGAGCAGCGGTTCTCAACCTGTGGGTTGCGACCCCTTTGGCGGTCGAAAGACCCTTTCACAGGGGTCGCCTAAGACCATCCTGCATATCAGATATTTACATGACGATTCATAACAGTAGCAACATTACAGTTGTGAAGTAGCAACGAAAATAATTTTATGGTTGGGTCACAACATGAGGAACTGTATTTAAAGGGCCAGAAGGTTGAGAACCACTGCCAGTGGTCAGCAAACTCATTAGTCAACAGAACCAAATATCAACAGTCCTTCTTCAAAATAGACTCACCCAGGCCGAAAACCGACTTCTGCACATGGGCCACGAAGTTTCAATCGCACTGTATGTGCGCGTCCACACGTGGTATTTTGTGGAAGAGCCACACTCAAGGGGCCAAAGAACCGCATGTGGCTCCCAAGCCGCAGTTTGCTGACCACGGCCTAGCCCTAGACAGTATTTGGTCTTAGACCCGGGAATTGATTCCAGCAGCAAAGCTAAAGCCAAATTGGGTTTTGTTTAGCAGGTGGTCTCTTGTCATTCTCACGTCCTGATAAAAGACCTCTGTTTCCCCAGAAGATAACATAATAGAACAGGATAGCTCCTGGTGGGTGACTCTGCAAATGGGTGGTCGAGGTCTCTGGTGGAGGGAGGGCTGTCTGTGAGTCCCGGGTCCTCCTTGTGGGCATGTCCATCCTCTCCTGCAAACAGAGCTTTGAGGGGTTTTGTCCCTCTGTTGTGGTTTTCCCAGGTGGGAGAGAGGGATGACTGGGACTCTACTAATGACCATTATCGACCGTTATCAGCCGACTTAGAGTTGGGTCTCCCCAATTTTAAAACATACGCAGATCTTTTCAAAATCTCTTTAAAATGCAGATTTCCTTTCAGTCCGTCTGGGACAGAAGCCTCTGCCCAAGCTCCTGGTGGTGTTGATGCCACTGGTCCCAGGCACATTTTGAGCAGCAAGAGTTTAGGTTTTTTTTTCACTGCCTTCCTGGGCCCAGCTGGGCCATATCATTTAATCCAAACAATATGGTAAAAGGAAGGGTCAATTACTAGCCTCCTGAATCATCTATTGTTAGAGCTGTTTCTTGCAGTTGCATCAAAAAGGCCCCTCCCAGTAGTTCTCCATTGCACAAGCGGCCCATTTGTAACAAGACACTGTGGGCAAGCAAGCCACTATGCAAAACAGCTTTGGCTCTTTCAGCTCCCAGCCAGGTGGCTGCTGGTTGATGTTGGAGTAGAAAGTTTTACGTGATAGTGTTCACGGTGCGGATTCTGAAGGGGGTGGGGAGTACCTTTCCCAGCAGCTTCCGCTCAGCTCCTGGCACCAGCCCCCCACGCCCAGGCTTGTGGGAAGGGAGGTGGAAGCTGGGAGAGAAGCATTCAGTAGGCAGGTTCTGCAGACTGCGGGTATTGGTTTTCACTTTCTCCACTACAAGACATCCCCTGCCTTTTATAAATATTTATAGGGCAATTTCCCTCCCCAGAGTGCGCAAGTGTGGGGGATGGTGAGGAGGATGGTTGAAGGGAAAAAGTAGGCAAAAATGGTGCTCCTCGTGTATGAGAAGCTGGACTAGATTGGAAATGTCAAACCAGGAGTCTGTTTAAATCAGTAACCCCCTGCCATTGTCAGCAATATGTGTTCCGTGTCTAAATTTTTCTCGTGCGAGAGCCACAGATTTCAACAGATTCTCATAGAGGTTAATCAGCAGGTTTCAATTAGGATTATCTGCCAGTTCCTCCCAGAGTGGATATTTGGAGCGCTAGGCTTCCAGAAGTAGCCGACATCAAGTTCAGACCATGAGATTAGAAGGGACAGGGCAGCCACTTAGATTTTTCTAGCAGAGGCGGAATGGGGTCAGATAACCCTCCTTTGCAGAGAAAAAGCTGAGCTGCAGTCAATTCAAGTGACTCCCCTACACCATGGAGTTAGACTCTGAGTGTAGACTAGAACCCAGGCTTAACACACAGAGCACAGGTCTGCACCAGGTAAAGGCCACTCCAGTCGGGCCGTTGTTTTGGAAGGATAAGACATCTGCAGCCATGGCGCCAGGAGCCCAGCTGGTTATTTCTAGCTTGCTGAATGTCAACAATCCGAGCCGCTTCTCACAACAGCCTCTACTTGTCAGACCAAATCAAGGCAGCAGCTCATCAAGCAGGCGTATCAGCTGCCCCCATTGAGGCCTCGTGGCTCCAGGCCCAGCTCGCGCCACATGGTGCACCTGACCTCAAGGTGCCTGTCCAGTCCTCAAGCCCCGCCCCCGCCCCCTGGGCAGCTCCCACCTGCAGCCCCCTCGTAAAGCTTGTGCAGTTACGAAGGCTTTTTTGTTTTAAATATTTTTTTTATTGATTTCAGAGAGGAAGAGAAACATTGATGGGCTGCCTTCTGCACACTCCCTACTGGGGATCAAGCCCACAACCTGGGCAAGTGCCCTGACCTGAATCGAACCCAGGACCCTTTAGTCTGGGGGCCTATGCTCTATCCACTGAGCCAAACCAGCTGGGGCACCACCACGTTTTTCAAAGTGTAAGGGCAGCTTGGTAGCCTACCTTGGTCAAGCATGATCACAGGAGATGATCTCCTATAGCCTTTGACCCCAGAGACAGATTGGGCAGAAAACAGAAAAGTCTGCCTTCTCCCTGGTCTTTTTTAGGAGTCTCCCACCTTCACTCCTTCACTTGCTTTTCTTCTTCTCAACACCCCACCCACCCCCCGCACCCCAGTTCCTCTCTAGATCCAAATCCGTAAATTTGTTTCTGTCTGCAGAATACAGCTTACAGGAACACAAGCAAACACCAACCCTGATTGTCTGCTGTAGGTTTCCCGTTCCAACTTCTGATCATCACACACCTGTTGGCCAGGCTTTGGACACAGCAGACTGACCCACCCTCAGAGAGCTGGTGGCCTCCTGGGGGAAGAGAAGGTGATGTTCTAAAGCTGTGATTTGACGGTTGCATAGGAGTTTGCGGGCAGAAAGAGCACTCAGTAAGACCTGCAGGAAGGCAGCGTGACCACGCATGTAAAGAGATGGGAGCAAGTAGCATGTGATGAGCTAAGGAGAAGCCAAGAAGGGGCCTGTGAGCCTGAGAATGGAGTGCAGACTTTATCCTGACAATGCAGGCTTTTTTTTTTTCCTTTCTCTTTTTTTCTCCAAACAGGGAAGTGACCAATTACAGTTGCTTTCTTAGGTGGGACTAGAAGCAGAACTCCTTAAGCCCCAACACAGGGGCAGCAGCATTTTCAAGGGCAGGCATCATGTTTTCCCGCTTGGCCCTCAAATTCCCAGTTCCTTTGGCTCATCCTGACCCCCAGCCTTCTGCTTTATTCGTATCCCCAGCCCCACTGTGACTGGTTTGACCTTCCATATCCCACCAGCCCTCGCTAGCCTTTAGGTAAGGTGCTAGGCTGACTGTACTTCCAATCCACCATCCTGTTTTCAGTCATTTACTTACCCATTGACTCAATAAATATTTATTAAAGGGCTGCTATGTGTCAGGTGTTGTGCTAATAATTGGGGGCTATAGAAGGGGAGATTCGTGCTTCCTGATCTCAAAGAGCTTGGAATTCACCCAGTGGTTCCCCAGCTTGCCCCTGTATCAGAATCATCTGTACAGTTTTAAAAAACACAGCTGACTGGACATCACTTGGATTGACTAAATTGGAAATCTTTGTGGTATGAATTCCAGGGAGCCGTATTATTAAAACTCCCCTCCAGGTAATTCTGCTGAGCAGTTAGAACCACTGATCCTTAGAGGAAGGCTAACCTGGAATTCCTCTGGTGGCTGCTCTTCTGTGTGGCCAGTGGGAAGAATGAACCCAGAGTCTGGCTCCTGACCATCAGACAGTCAGAAATCACCAGCAAGGAAGATAGGGACAAGCTCAGTCCCACGGAGCTGTATGCCTGGGCCCTGCTCACATGCCTTCAAAGAAGCAGGAGGGGGCAGCAGGACGAATGAATGGAGTAGAGCACATTGGGACAGTGGGATGGGCTCTGCCTGCCTAGACTGGACAGTGCCGTGTTGCAGACCTAAATTATATAAACTGTCCAGTTAGAAAGCTGGAGGCCAGCTCTCTGGCTTGTTGACACAAACCCTCCTGCATCACCTTAGTTGTCATGGTCAAGAGCTAGGGATGGTTACACCAGCCAGTTTCAGATGGTGGCTGTAATAAATAACTAATAAAAAAATAATCATCAAGCACGCTATACACAAACCCATACATCTCCACCAATTAACTGAGTCCTGGGGCAAACCGAGGCAAATAGGGGAGGTTAGCTCACTGTCCCCGGAGAGAGCTCCTCATGTGCTTCTGGCCACCCTTTGAGGAACTCTAGGAAGGGGTGATATTGTCTAATCATGCCTGGAATTTCATGTGGGTTTGAGAGGATTAAATTTCCAGTCCCGGTTAATTTTCTGCCTCTTGGGGAGGACTGTTCTGAGAAATCCAGTTAAGTATTTGTTGAGAGCCATCAATGGGCCAGATACTCTGAAGCCTCAAACACGAATACATATACAATCCACTTGGGCAGACAGGGCACAATTGTTTGTATGCACAGGTAGACCACTCTAGAAGAACTGGTTTTGTGGTTGTTTGGGGTTCTGCATCCTGACCATGTATCCACACAGCATGTATTTGAGTGCAATGTACTCTGTGTGACCTATAGACCTGCAAGGCATAGTCTTTGCCCTCAAGAAGCTTACAATCTAATAGGAAAGACAGGACATATCAGCATAAATGTAATAGAAATAGTACAGGCTGGGACACGTGAGTGATACAGTGTCACAGAAAGAGTCCATTTTCTTCCACGCCCTGGGCATCTTTCAGGACGACAGTTCTGGCTATTCTGGGATGCCTCTTATTGGAATTAGTGGTCAGGAGGCTACAGGCTCTGGCATCAACATTATCAGCTGCTGTGGGCTAGCCCAGGTGCTGACTCTCGCTTCCCTCTCCATGCCTGTGCACCACCTCCATTTCAGTTATGCACCCATCTCTGCTACCAGGAGCTGAGTCATTGCAGGCGGTAGGGTGAGAAAAAGAGAGAAAAGTAAAATCATTTCACACCCGATCATCTCTAGAAAAGGGGTAAGGACAATGCCACTTAACAGTAATAGAGTCTTATATTGCCAGTAATGTGAACATTTCATGAGAGTTCCCACTTGGTTCTCTCAGTTATTTCCTAGTGATACCTGTGATTTAAAATGACAGGAACCAAAAGCTTCGAGCCTAGAAAAAATGGTGACAAGAGAATTCCACCTGGGAAAAGTCCCTGGGTCCCTGCGCAGAGGCAGGGGTCCTGGTCTTTGCCTGAAAGCCGGGGAGTTGGCGCCGAAGAGGCAGGTGGGAGAAGAGGCCACGTAGTGTGTCCCTGGGAGGAGGTGGGCAGTCTGGCTCTTGGTGAAAAATGAGTGTGATTTTCCAGGCCTGACCTTAAGCAATTACAAAGGCTTTTTCCCGGCAGGCCCAGGGGGCAGAAGCTGCCTTCCGCACAGCAGACTTGGTGCACAGCTTGTGAGCCATCTCCAGGCGGATGTGCAGAATCAGCCCCTAGGCTGGTCCCATGCTCTTTGCGTATTTACATTCCTAGTCAAGAAGCACCTTCACTCCTAAATCTCTCTGTCTGAGGCCTTGGGCTGAGGTCCTGTTAAGGTCTCTGCTGGGCCTCTTTATGGGGGGAGGGAAGGAGGAAGAGGAGTAATCTTTGAGGACACTTTCCCTATTCTGACTCAGGCCCCAGTACTTTTCCACTCCTAGAACTTCTCCCTCCTTCCCCACCTCAGGATCCATAAAACTACCCCCCCCCCCCCCCGCCACCCCCGTGTGAGTTCCTTCAATGGTGAGATGACCTCCCCTCCCACCGCCACGTCTATGCTGATCCACCAGACCCTTAGCCAAAACCTCCACTTAGATTTCCCCCGGTTCTCTGGGGGTGGAGTGGTGGGGGACTGGAACAGGGGGCTGGGCACCGTCACTGTGAGTGATTAGAGGCCTGTTGCCTTAGCATAGCTCATTTTCTCTCTCCCAGCTGAGCTCCTGACAGGAGGGACTCCTACTGCAAGCTGCCTGCTGGGAGCACACACTGACAGCCATGCCCATTTCTGCTGGAGGCTATGGCTTCTCCCACACGTTTCCATTCCATTTCTAGATTTGGTTTCTCTGTCTCTCTCATACATATGCAAACAGTAACTGGCTGAGAAGAAGAGGAAACCCAGGTTGCCATGAGGGCTGGCCAGGGAGTGAGCAGGAAAAAGGCAGGTCAGATCCAGACTTCCAGACTGTGAGAACTACCCCAACCTCAGAGACCCACTTCTTCCCGTCTACACTACAGAGGAGCCAGAGGCCGAGAGTTTGGGCAGGGTCACCCAACTAGAAAGCAGGTCCGGATTATTTCCAGGCGGCCTCCTTGGTCTTCTTCCTACTTCCTGCTACAGGTCTGGTGCAGGGCTGTGCCCCTGGGTGCCTGGGACTACACTATGCCCTCTGGAGTCAGTATCTCGGGAGCCTGCAGCCCAATGGGGGAAGAGCAGATGAGAGCAATGTTCTCAAACTCCTGTTCTTAGAATCACCTGGAGGGCCAGTTAAAACACCGATTGCCAGCGTGACTCCCAGACCTCCTGATTCCGTAGGTCTGGGATGGGGGCTGAGAGTTTGCATTTCTAACAAGTTTCCAGGTGGGGCTGATTCAAACCACAGGACTAGATCACAAACAACCAAAAAGCAACAGGGAAAGGATGGAAACCAAGTAAAGGAAGGTGTAAGGGTGACATCATTCATTAGGGCAAGAAATGGCCTCCAGGGCTGGTCCTGGGGAGGTTTTCCTCTTCCTCACTCACCCTGACCCGAAGCTTACTAGAAGTTTTCATCATTTCCTTTTCCTTTTTTTTTTTAAAATATATTTTTATTGATTTCAGAGAGGAAGGGAGAGGGAGAGAGAGATAGAAACACCAATGATGAGAGAGAATCATTGATCGGTTGCCTCCTGCACGTCCCCTACTGGGGATGGAGCCCGTAACCTGGGCATGTGCCATTGATTGGAATCAAACCCAGGACCCTTCAGTCCACAAGCTGATGCTCTATCCAATAAACCAAACCAGCTAGGGCCATGCTTTTCTTTAAATCCCCACAGGTGAGGCCAAAACCTCTGCTTAGATTAGATTTTTTTAGATTCTAAAATAGCTCAGAGCTGGCTCCACTTGCAGCACCTCTCATCTCCATTTTCCTGTCTGGGGGGCTGCCACCTGCTGCACAGCCCGCTTTGTCCCTTTAAGCCCGAGGGCTCTCGTCCCAAAGGCCATGAGGATAGAACATTGGAGGGTGGCTGTGGCCAGCTCACCCTGGTTCCCCTGTGCACTCACACAAGCCCTGGACGACCAGGGCTGCTGAGACTCAGAGCAAGGAAAGTTGGTGGGCACAGTCAATAGGGTGGGGGAGGGATTAAAGGCTCCACAGCTCACATGGACTCAGCTCATCTTTTGAGTCATCAGTGAACTTGGACTTGCTTTCCTGTTCATCAGGTCTGGATGTGTGTCACTGAGGTCTAACCTGGTGTTTGAGTGTCATGTTATAAAGGGGAGCCAGATACACACAGGAAAAAACAATTTAGCCCTCAAGTGGGTGTGCACACCCAGCAGGGGCCCTCCTCTCCAAATCTGTTCACTGTTTCCCTAGCTCCATTTGGGGCACAAATGTTACGTCCAAAGCTGTTTCAGCGACGGCAGTAACCTCAGGAGGAGGCCAGTGCAGAGGCAGAGAGCAGGATTCCCCCCAACCTCCACATCCACAGCTGGAGCAGAGGCTCCGAGGGCCCAGGGCGGGCAGCTGGGACTGTTGCTTTGCCCAAGCCCCTCCAGCTCCCTAGCCACCCATGGAGGGCCAGCCCCCGAGCTTCTGCGAGCTTCTCAGACCGTGGCTGGCTCTGCAGGAAAGAGGCTGACATGGCATTGAGACGAATGCAAAGCATGCTACCCAGAATATAGAGACTTCTACCTCGTTCTGCTGTTGTGCACTTTCGAAAAGAGAATTAGAAACTGTGAGTGGATTTTCTGTACCGAAAGCCTGAAACTATTTCCAGTTCCAGGGTGGGGAGCTGCCACGGAGCCCTGGTGTTAGCCCCTTTCGGAAGAGCCAGCGTGTGGATGGTGGGGCTTTCTCCCCCGGGGAGGAGGTGGGTGAGGCCTTGGGCGTGCTTCCTGAAGCCACAGGGAAGAGGAGGCTGCTGATTCACCAACAGCTGCTCCCGGAATTGCATGGTCGGGCTGGTCAATGGACGGTATTTTTCCAAGGTGATGCTGAGCTGTTACAACATTCCTGCCCTATCCCCATCAGACCTTCCTGTAAGTCACACCAGAAAGTTACCAAACCATGCCTTCCTGAGCAGTCAAGCACATGAGACTAGACACAATGTTTCCAATATGTTTTAGTCCCCCTCTGGGGACCTGGGGTCCAGTCACCCCATGACCTCTGAACTTCCTCAGCCGTTGTCTGGCTGGCCTTGGAGTCATGTGGAAGCAAGTATGTGGCTCCAAGTCATCCGGGAAGCACAGGTTTGGCCTGATTCCCCTAGCAGGGCGGTCAGCTGAGAGAGGAGGGAGCCTTGAGCTTGCTTTGACCTGCATTTCACAAAGACCCTTTCTCTAGGGCTGCCCAGCTCTCTCGCTGGTCTGCACAGAAAGCTGCCGTGTCCGGTCCAGAATCACTCTTGGCTTTTTCTCAGAAAGAAGGCACTGGCTTGGAAGTCCCCCTGCTTGACCTTGGTGTCTGCTTCTCCTTCTCTCCCTCACGCATAAAGGGGACATGAAGGAGAGCCACATCTCTCTGCTGCTTTGGAGGTGCAGTGGCTTTCATTTGGGGTGGAAGCCGTGACGGGGGCAGCTGGGGATGTGCAGAGATGGGGCCAGAAGACATTCTGGGCTTCTCACGTTCTGCCTCTGAGACCGACTGTGGTGGGAAACATACAAAAAGAAAACGCCTTTGTTCCACTTATCCGCTCCCCAGCAACTGGGAAGGGAGTGAGAGAGCAGGAGTCTGGGGAATAAAACAGATGGAACTGAGAACTAGGGCCCTCCTCGTAGGGGGACTGAACTCCACAGCTCTCTCCTTCCTTGACCAATGGCTTATGGAGCCTTTGGGTGGGGAAATGCTGACTGAGCTAATGGGTCTGCTTTTTTTTAAAAAAAAGATATTATTTTTAATTTAAATTCTTTATTGTTTAAAGTAGTACATATGTCTCCTTTTCCCCTCCATTGATCTCTCCCTGGCCACCCCCCGCCCCCCCTCATCATAAGCCATTGGTCAAGGAGGGAGAGAGCTGTTTGCCAGGAAAGGTCAGCTTAGCTACCTTATATGGGGGTACATACAGTGGGGCCTTGACTTACGAGTTTAATTCGTTCTGAGACCGAGCTCGTTAAGGAGCTCATTAACTCAAATTACTCTATCAACTCAATGCAAAAAATCAGCGAGAGACAGCTGGTATCTAAAAAAACTCGTTAGTTGGGACACTTGTAAGTCAAGGCCCCACTGTATATCTTTTCAAGACAGTGATTTTATCTCCTTTGGATAAACACCCACAAGTAAAATTTCTGGATTAGGTGGTAATTCTATTTTTAATTTTTTGAGGAACCTCTATACTGTTTTCCATGGCAGTTGTAACAATTTACATTCAAATTACAATAATGAACAATGATTTTCTTTTCTCCACATTTTTGCCTAGATGTGTTATCTTGTCTTTTTTGATAATAGCTATTCAGATACCTTATTGTGGTTTTGATTTATATTTCCCTAGTAATATGTAATGTTGAATACCATTTTATATACTTTTTGGCCATCTCAGTATCTTCTTTGGAAAAAATGTCTATTTAGAACAGTGATGGCGAACCTATGACATGCGTGTCAGCGATGACACGCGAACTCATTTTTTGGTTGATTTTTCTTTGTTAAATGGCATTTAAATATATAAAATAAATATCAAAAATATAAATCTTTGTTTTACTATGGCTGCAAATATCAGAAAATTTCTATATGTGACACGGCACCAGAGTTAAGTTAGGGTTTTTCAAAATGCTGACACACCGAGCTCAAAAGTTTCGCCATCGCTGATTTAGAACCTCTGCCCTTTTAAAATTCAGATTTTAAAAAATTGAGTTGTATGAATTCTTTAGATATTTTGGATATTAACCCCATATCAGATACATGATTTGCAAATATTTTCTCCCTTTCAGTAAGTTGCTTTTTCTTTTTTGTACAGAACCTGTAAATGTGATAGAGTCCCACCTGCTTATTTTCACTTTTGTTGCCTTTGCTTTTGAAGTCAGATCCAAAAACTCCTTGCCAACACTGATTTCAAGTAGTTTAATGCCTGTGTTTTCTTCTAGTAATTTTATGGTTTTAAGTCCTGCATTCAAATCTTTAAACCATCTTGAGTTGATTTTTGTGTATGGTGTAAAATAGCAGTCCAGTTTCACTCCTTTGCATGCTCAGCTTTCCCAACACCATTTATTGAAGAGACTGTCCTTTCTCCATTGTACATGCTTATTTTCTTTGTCATAACTTAATTGACCATATATGTGTGGGATTATTTCTGGGCTCTCTATTCTGTTCTATTGAGCTGTGAGTCTGCTTTGAATACTATACCACACTGTTGTATTTTGATTACCAATACCTTACTGTTTTGATTACTGTAACTTTGTAATATACTTTAAAATCTAGGAGAATGATGCCTCTAGCTTTGTTCTTTTTCAAGATTGCTTTGGCTGTTCAGATCTTTTGGATTTTAGGATTGATTTATATTTGTGAAAAAATGTCATTAGAATTTTGATAGGGATTGCATTGAATCTGTAATTTACTTTGGGTAGTTTGGACATTTTGATAATACTAATTATTTCAACCCATGAGCATGGAATATCTTTCCATTTATTTGTGTCGTCTTTAATTTTTTCACCAATGTCTTATAGCTTTCAGTGTACAGGTCTTTTACCTTCTCCTTTTGAAAAAAAATGCTAATTTTTAAAAAAAATTATTGATTGATTTTAGAGAGAAAGAGGAAAGAAGGGAAGGAGAGAGAGAGCATGAAAGAGAAAGAGAAAGAAAGAAAGGACAAAGAAAGAAAGGAAGAAAGAAAGATTTGTTGTTCTACTTATTTATGTATTCATTGGTTGATTCTTATATGTGCCCTGACCAGGGATCAAATCTATAACCTTGGTATATCAGGATGATGCTTTAACCAACTGAGCTAGGTGGTCTTTTACCTTCTTGGTTACATTTAATCCTAGGCATTTTATTCTTTTTGGTGCATTTGTGAATGGGATTGTTTTCTTAATGTCTCTATCAGATAGTTTGTGTATAGAAATGCAACAAAATTTTTAATATTGATTTTGTATCCTGCAACTTTATAGAATTGATTAGTTCTAAAAGTTTTTTTGTGGAGTTTTTAGGGTTTTCTACATATGATAGGATATCATCTGCAGTAGGAACAGTTTCACTTTTTTTTTTTTTTTTTTTTTTTTTTTTACTTTGATGACTTTTATTACTTTCTCTTGCCTAATTAATCTGGCTGGGTCTTCCAATGCTATGTTGAATAAAAGTTGCAAGAGTGGGCATCCTTGCCTGGTTCCTGATCTTAGAGGAAAAGCTTTTAGTTTTTCACTGTTGAGTATAATATCAACTGTGACCTTCTCATATATGACCTTTATTATGTTGAGGTATGTTGTCTCAATGCCCATGTTATTGAGTTTTTATGATGAATGGATGTTGAATTTTGTCAAATGC
The DNA here is from genome assembly GCF_014108235.1 of Myotis myotis. Lineage (NCBI taxonomy): Eukaryota > Metazoa > Chordata > Mammalia > Chiroptera > Vespertilionidae > Myotis > Myotis myotis. The sequence continues at coordinate 193,516,611 of NW_023416313.1, read as the reverse complement.
TTTTCTGCATCTATTGACATTACCATATTACCTTTATCTGTGTTAATATGGTGTATCACGTTGACTAATTCTTATTTCTTAATGTAGACATTTATCCCTTAGACTATCCCTGTTAAAATTGCTTTTGCTGCATCCCATAAGTTTTGGTGTGTTGTATTTCCATTTTTACTTGCCTCAAAGTATTTTTTTTATTTCTCCTTTGATCCATTGGTTGTTCAGGAGCATGTTGTTTAATCTCACATATTGTGAATTTTCCAGTTTTCTGGTAATTGATTTTAGTGTTGTATAATTGTGGTTAAAATATTAACCACTTTTTCCCAGTCTTCTTAAATTCATTATGACTTTTTTTGTGGCTTAACATATGCTCTATCCTGGAGGATGTTGTATGTGTGCTTGAGATACTTCACTCTTTCAAATTCATTTTTCCTTTTGTTCCACTGATTGGATGTATTATACTTCCCTGTCTTTGAGTTCACTAAATCCTTTATGCCCTTCATGTAGTCTGCTGTTAAATCCTTTTATTGAAATTTTTTCAGTTCAGTTATTGTATTCTTTACCTGGTGATTTTTCTTTGGTACTTTCTATATTTTCTCTTTTTATTGACATGCTCACTTTCTCATGTATTGTTTTCCTGATTTCGATGAACAACTTTATGATAATTATTTTGAACTTTTTATCAGGTAAATCACTTATCTCTGTTTTATTAAGGTCTTTTTCTGGGGTCTTAGCTTATTCTTTCATTTGGAACATATTTCTTTTATTTTTCATCTTCCTTGACTCTGTATGTTAGGTTTTATGCATTAGATGAAATGGTTACCTCTCCCGTTTTGAAGAAGTAGCCCCGTGTAGAAGATAAACCTTATTGTTCAACTTTGCCCTAGCTCTTTGTTGCTTCTCAACCTTTATGCTCATCCAAGCAGCCTATTTGTGCTTAGTGGTTCCCAGTAGTTGAGAGTGTGCCAAGACCTGTCAGCCTTGCAAAGGGAACAATCTCAATCAACACCTAGATATAGATAGGCTGATTAGAAGCTGGACCCTCAGGCAGGAGTTTTAAAAATACTTTTCAGGGGAAGATTGGAAGGTGTCTGCTCTCTCTGCACTGAGCCCTGGGGAAAGAGCCAGTTAAGACCTGTTTCTTTGTTTGCTACCATCTTGTTGAACCTGTTAACACAAGCCATGCTGGCCACTGGACTCTCAGGAATGTGTCCTCTTGGTGACAATGACAAATATAAGCTTCTTTCTTGGTGACCTGGGGTGGGGCATTGAGAGAATACAAAGATGGCAGCCCCTGTCCCCCCAGTCTCTGGAGAGGATTGAAGTTAGTCCCTAAATGTTATGTTAAAGTTGAAGGTTGCACCTTTTAAGATTTGTAAATAGGCCTATTTCACCAAAAGACTGGACATTTCGGTCTGCTGCCTCTGTGCTGTGCAAAGTATTTCTTCGTTAGTCACAAGCATGTAGGACCTGTGAATGTAAGCCCCGCTGGTTGTTGTGTCCCATGGGCAGCAGCCACAAAAGCCAAGGTCCCAGGCTTGTGAACAAGCTCCTGTCCAGGACGCACCAGCGATCTCTGGTTAGCAGAGGGAAAACGCCAAGATGGTGTCCACCAGACTGGGTGGTCTCTGGAGAGGCTTGCGGGCAGTTCCCATATGTGTGTTACATTAGAAGCCTGCTCGTAAGGTGGTAACTTTTAAAATCTGCAGATAAGATTGGCTTCTTTGAGAAAAAGTCTAGGCGGTTATTTCTGCTGCCTCTGCTCCCGGCTCTGGCAGGTATAGCCATGGGGAGTCTGCAGGAGCCTATTAAGAACTGTTTCTTAGTTTCCTACAGTCTTTTGGGTCTTGTGGCTTTCAGAGCTAGGTGTCTTCGGGGCCTGTCTCTCAGGTGGAAATCTTAAAAGTTGGGCACCAGCTATGGGATCCAAACTCTTAGGTCCTCAGGGGGAAGCTCAGAGTTGTGTGTTCCCCCAGGTTGATTTTCTCTGTGCTAGGGGTGGGGCTTATAGCAGGGTTCTAGCTTAGCCTCTGCTACCTGGTTCAGTGTGGGGTTTTTCTTGTTCACCAAATATGTAGGAGTATGGCAACTAGTTTCTGGATTTGTTTCGCATGTAGCTGTAGATTTGGTGTGTCCATTCAGGGAGGGGATTCAGAAGCCTCTTTCATTGCCATCTTGAACTGGAACTGCAAAAGCTTTCTTAACCCTCTCCCTCCCACTCCTTCGTTTTCCAAATCTTAATCCAAGACTTCATTTCTATTTTCAAACTGTTGCATGTCTCAATTCTAACAACAACCATTTCTTAATGTACCTGTTTGTTCCCCAGAGCTCTTTGCCCCAAGGAGATCCAGTAGCTGGGAATGGAGAATGGAGCCATCGCTGCTGGTTACCTGATAGTCAGCTGTCCTTCCTCCTCTGTCCCCTCCACACTCCTCAAGCCCTGATTTTGTTCTCCATTCTTGTCCTTCAGAGAATGAGTCCCTCTCTAACTACCTGGGGCTAAGTTTCAGACTTACACTCTAGGCCAGTGGTGGCGAACCTTTTGAGCTCAATGTGCCAGCATTTTGAAAGACCCTAACTTTAGCTCTGGTGCCGTGTCACATATAGAAATTTTTTGATATTTGCAACCATAGTAAAACAAAGATTTATATTTTTGATATTTATTTTATATATTTAAGTGCCATTTAACAAAGAAAAATCAACCAAAAAAATGAGTTTGTGTGTCACCTCTGACACACGTGTCATAGGTTCGCCATCACTGCTAAGCCACTGAGTTTATGTTCTAACTGCACTTAACCACCTGGGAGCTTTAAAAATCCCACCAGGGCACTCTCAGTAGCTACCATTCCTCGACATGGGAGGTTTTAGGTATAACCATGTTATTGGCTTTAGGTAAAGCCATGCTATGCTAAACTGGCCAATGGGGTATGAAGATATGAGGCTGGGAAGCTTCTGAGAAGGTTATGCACATTTAATTAAAAGTCATGATGTAGGGGTGTTCTTTTCCTGTCTCTGGAAATGGTTGTCTGCATGTGACTCAAGGTGAAGGAGCTTTGTTTAGTTTAGTAGTTGATCTGTGGACATAATCTCATTTAATCCTCATACCCTCTGAGGTAGTTTGAATTTCATTATCTCCATTTCACAGATAAGGAAACTAAAGTTCACAAAAGCTTCAATACTTTCTCCCCAATGACAATAGCTAGCAGCAGCAGAGCCAAAATGAATCAAGCTCAGCCTGGCTCCTAACACCAAGATTTTCTCACTATTCCCACCAGTGTGCTGATAAGTTGTCAAACACATACATGCACACATACATACAATTTAAAAAATAAAATCACTCTGCTCTGGCCATTGTGGCTCAGTTGGTTGAGCATCGTCCCATGCACCACGAGGTTGCTGGTTTGATTCCAGGTCAGGGCACATGCTGGGTTTTAGGCTTAATCCCCACCAGGGGGCATGCAGGAGGCAGCTGATTAGTGTTTCCCTCTTCCTTCCTCTTTCTCTTAATGAAAACCAATAAGAACATATTAAAAGATAAAAATAAAAACAGCCTGATTTGTATCATTTTCCACTTTCCATGGGGTAAATATTCTTACCATGGCCAATTTTAAGCTACCACTGTGAGCTCACTGAACACTAACTTGGGAAGAATTGTGTACATTTGGTTCTTATGAGCAAGTGTGAGGCAGTTCCAACAAACCACTAAAAATCAGTCAAGGGCTCAGACTCAGTCTTGATGCTAAGAACCATGTTTCTCTTCAATCTTCCAAAGAGAGCTTTCTCTCAACACATCCCCTCAGAGCAGATCTTTGCACTGGAGTCCTGCCTTGTCAGGGAGGAGGATTAGCTCTTGTTCCTAGAAGGCAGCCAAGCATGATGAGGAACAAACCAATAAGGGTGAGCTTCACTGGTTTCCTACTGCCTCCAGGATGCTAAGGATGCAGAGAGGCATCCCAGAGGACTACTTATCATTCTGCATGATGGTGGGTCAAGAGAGCCTTTCCCATTTGCGTTATCTCCTTGCCATCTGAGCTGCTGCACATTCTGTGTACACTTGCTGAGCCCCCCTGGCAGTGCTGGGCACAGAATCATGACTTTGTGGTACAGTGAGAGCAGCAGGGGCCTGGGCATGTGGCCAGTGGAAACATTATGGTGAGCCAACTCCAGGCCTGCGCATTGGGCCAGGGGAAGCAGCACAATGATAGAGCGCCTGCTAAGTTACATTTCAGATTGTGGCATGATATTCTCTTGGGTTGGAAGGGACCACTCTGTGATTGTCCAGTCTGACTTCTGTCTGTCATCTGCTGAGAGCTGTAGACTGAAGATGCCCAGTGATGGCGAACTCCTTCCCTCCAAGGAAGTTGATTCCACAGGAGTACCTTTGTGAAAAAGTTCATTTTTATGCTAAAACAAATTTTGTAACCTGTTGCTGCCTGACATCATCCTAGTTCTAATCCTGGGAGCTGTAAACGCCCAGACCAGTCTGTCTCCATATATATATGGCAGGCATAGGTTATGGTGCATGAACAACTGCTGTAACCTCAGCAGTGTTGAACGACAGTAAGACAAATGATAATTCTTTCTTGCTTGTATAAAATGTCCATCAAGGGTTGGCTGAGTACCTGGCTCATTAATAACTCAGAGACTCAGGCTGTCAGCCAAATTGTTCTCCCTCAACATGGCCGTTTACTGGAGGAAAGAGAGCGTCCCCCAGCAGCACTGAAGTGTTCTAGCTTGCAGGACCGCAAAGGGGCTCATACTCCATGCCCAGGAATCAGAGAGCTGGAAATATTTGGAGTGCAGCTTAAAGACTACCATAATAGCTTTTCATTTATTCAAAGGTGGTTAGAATGTTACCCTGCCTTTTCTTCTCAGGCTAGCCCCCAGTTCACCTCCTCACTTGCTGTGTTACATGTTATCACTCCCTTCATTACTTAGTTCACTCTCCTCTGTTCATGATTCAGCTATTTTTTAAGATAAATATATATTTTAAAATATGTTTTTATTGATTTTAGAGAGAGATGGGAAGGGAGAGGGACTGGGATCAAGCCAGCAACCTGGGCATGTGCCCTGACCCAGACCTCTTGGTGCATGGTTCAACACTCAACCACTGAGCCATACCGGCCTGGTCATGATTCAACTCTGTTTCTCTCTGTGGTGGAGTCTAGACCCAAGTCCAGTTTTCCGGGCACAGTCTAATTATGACTCAGTGGGGCTCATCATTCTCTTCACCTGAGGCTCCATGGTTGCAACTCTGGAGCCTAACACTGCAGTTTCATCGTTTTGGCATCCACAGTGCCCTGCTATTGTATGTTCATTCACTGGACCCTCAGCCTCAGGATGGTGGGCATTATGGCTCATTGTAATGTCCCTGTCACTTGTAAAAGGTTCTGATGAATCCTGATGCTTGTTGGATGGATACATATATTGAATTTACTCTATGCCTCTGCCTGATTTTTTTACTCATGCTGTCAAGTCTTGTCACTTACATCTTGTCCTGATATAATTAGCTTTCTCAGACCCGAGTACAGGTTATATTTATTTCTTAAATTTGTTCCAGCACAGAGCTGTGAAAGAATGTTATTTTTGGAGTCAAAAAGTGTGTTTGACACCCAGCTTTGATTATATCATTTAATAGCACAGATTTCTTAAGCACGTATAATATGCCAGGTGCTACGGGTACAATTATGAGGAAGGCAAGGCCTTTTTACTCTTTTTTAAAAATATATATATATATTTTAATTGATTTCAGAGAGGAAGGGAGAGGGAGAGATAGAAATATCAATGATGAGAGAGAATCATTGATTGTCTCCTGCATGTCCTACACTGGGGATGGAGCCTGCAACCTGTGCATGTGCCCTGACTGGGAATCGAACTGTGACCTCCTGGTTCATAGGTCAATGTTCAACAACTGAGGCACGCCAGCCAGGTCACTTTACTCTTAAGTGGGTTAATTTTGGCAAAAAATATAACCTGTCTAGATTAGAATGTACATTCCGTGAATGCAGGGATCTTTGGGTGTTTTTATTCACTCTAGTTATCCCAGCAACAAGAACATGATAGGCATATGGTTGGTGCTCAATAAATATTAGTGCAATGAGTGATTGGTTCCCTAAGCTACAGTATATATTTTTTTCTATCAGAATCTCCTGGGAGGGCATGTATAGTTTGAAAACGTAGTAGCACTTTGTCGCACTGCCTAATTTTTGTGTTTAGTCATGATGTTGATTGTTTGAAATCTAAAATAAAATTAAAGGAAAATCTAAGATTAAAGGAAGACATGAAATTTGTCGGTTCATTTCAGAGGAGCAGGGGCTGCCCAAGGGTGCAGAACACTGTTCCAGATGGATTCTAATTTACTGATCACCATACTTTGAGTACCATTGTTTACTGAGTTGGCTTGGCCACAAGGAAATGAGACTCTGTCGTGTATGTTGCTAAAGCTCAGCTATGTGAAGGCTATCACATCTCCCTGATGAACCAGTCTAGTAACCATCCAAGAAGAAAACGTGATCCGACTTTCCAGACTTGTTTTCATAAACCTCTGCTCAGTCCCAATGATCGTACCCCTTCTGGTGCTCATAAATTACTGCTTAAATAATTCTGTTCTGAAATGTTGCCTGTACTTACCTGAATGCTTTGTATCATCTCTTACCTTGGACTATACAAATCATTGTAACCTTTTCTTCTTGAAAAGCACTTTCTTTGAGGAAAAACAAAACAGAAGGAACAGAATTGAGGAATACTGCTTTCTCTTTCATTCACAAGTACTCATCAGTGGCTAGAAGAGGCTTATCTTACTGGTGATCTTATGCTTATCTTAACTTTAGAAAGCATTTTTCCTTCCCGTGTATGGACAAGCATGAGAAATATGAAAGGCATCCAGGTATGAAATATTGCTGTGTGACTTTAGAAACAAGTGAGTGTCAGCCTACGGGGAATATGGGGAATTTGGGATTGATAGGGCACACGCACGCGCGCGCACACACACACACACACACACACACAGTGGTTTAATCAAACCAGCAACCTCGTGGTGCATGGGACGATGCTCACCCAACTGAGCCACAATGGCCAGAGCAGAGTGATTTTATTTTTTAAATTGTATGTATGTGTGCATGTATTTGACAACTTATCAGCACACTGGTGGGAATAGTGAGAAAATCTTGGTGTTAGGGGCCAGGCTGAGCTTGGTTCATTTTGGCTCTGCTGCTGCTAGCTGTTGTCATTGGGGAGAAAGTATTGAAGCTTCTGTGAACTTTAGTTTCCTTATCTGTGAAATGGAGATAATGAAACTCAAACTACCTCAGAGGGACTCATTCTCTGAAGGACTCACTCCCATTTCACAGATGACATTGAGATCTAGTGTGCGAAGATTGTATAGAGATAGACAGGGAGATAATTCAAGTGATGGAGGTTTTGTGTGTAGTGAGAGTAATACAGGGTTGACGTCTGCTGGTGGAAGCTGATCAACAATATCCCTCGGCTCACCATTAGTCATGAGAGCACAAGGCTAGAAGAATTTGAAGGGTTATCCAGGTTATCGCTGACACTCGTAGATCAAATGACTATTAGACGATCCCTGGTTTCTATCTTGAAATATGTCCAAAGAAGATTCCTGTCTTAACCTCTGCAACCCACATGGACATTTGGCTACACAAGCTTCACTTTGTCTAGCCCGAAGTTTTCTAGCTTGGTCCAAGCCCTTAGAAGAATGAAACCCCTGTGAGGCAAGCACCGCGTTGGTGGCAGGAGAAAGGCAGCCCTGGGTGGTCTGGAAGGCTAGTGTGTGAGGATGGGGTGCTGTGGCCGTTTCTAGTAGGAATATACAGGACTACAGGGTTTCTCACATTACTAGAAACTTCTTCACATATGTCTTCATCTAGGGAGAAAAAGCCTTGGTTCTTTAACTAGCTTCAAATCCTTAGGTATGCCAGGACCTGGTCAACTGCTTGAGTACATGTCCTTGCTTTTCTGAATGGGCTCACAGGCATGTTGAGTGTCTAGACCAGGGGTGGGCAAACTTTTTGACTCGAGGGCCACAATGGGTTCTTAAACTGGACCGGAGGGCCGGAACAAAAGCATGGATGGAGTGTTTGTGTGAACTAATATAAATTCAAAGTAAACATCATTACATAAAAGGGTACGGTCTTTTTTTTCAATAGTTTTATTCATTTCAAATGGGCCAGAGCCAGCCCGCGGGCTGTAGTTTGCCCACGGCTGGTCTAGACCAAGTAGATATTGTGTTAGGATGTAGTTTCTGTGTTATTTGGTCAGAAGTGAGTTAAATGTACCGTCAGGTTAAATCCATAGGAACAGCCTTAACTGGTTTTGCTCAGTGGATAGAGCGTCAACCTGCAGACTGAAGAGTCCCAGGTTCAATTCCAGTCAAGGTCATGTACCTTGGTTGCGGGCACATCCCCAGTAAGGGGTTGTGCAGGAGGCAGCTGATCGATGTTTCTCTCTCATCTATGTTTCTAACTCTCTATCCTTTTCCCTTCCTCTCTATAAAAAAAAAATCAATAAAAAATATATTTAAAAAAAATAAATCTGTAGGAACAAAAGTATTCCTGAAAGGCTTGAGAGAAGAGCCATTGTAGGGAGAACCATGGATATTTCTCGCCCTTGTTTTTTAGGGAGAGCAGCACAGTTTCAATACTGATCAATACTCAATATGGATCCTGCATTTCAGTCAGGTCAGGAGGGACTCAAAACTTATAAGTTTTTGACAGAATCTCCTGAGCAATCTCTGCCCCCAACTAGCTAGAAAATTAAGCACCTCCAACTTGGAGCTGGCACAGCATCCCCATCAGGTGAGATGGGCAGCATGAAGTCCGTCCCACTCTACCCATCTGCTGCTTTAACATGCAATGTTAAAGTTTCTGCTGCTTTAACATGCAATGTTCCCTGGTTCTCTGGATGGCTGACAATAATAATCGCTAACAGTGATTGAGCATTTTCTACTTCCCAGCCCTGGGGTTCCTGCTCCACATAGACTATCACAGCTAATGCCTGCTGTAATAATATGAGGTGGGCTGGTGCCCTTCTCACTCCCATTTCACAGATGACATTGAGATCTGGGGGGAAAACTGACTTTCCTTAAGGACACACAGTGAGTGGCAGATCCAACACACAGGTCTGCGTTCTACTCAGGCCTATGCTCTTCACCCTTGTGGCGTCTTGCCTCCCAGAACGATGGTGGGCAGCGTAGTCAAGGTTGCTCTGATAGGCAGTCAATGCCAGGGCCAGAGCTGTCACAGGATGATGCCAAAGGTTCAGGAATACATGGGAGAAATGCAATGGCGGCTGCCATTTTTGGCCTCTAAAAGAACCTATAATATAAATATGCAAATCAGGATTTTGTATCATCTTGGTGGTGGGGAAATGGGCTCATATGCCTGAGAATCAAATGGTAGAGGAAGGGGGAGAGTACAGACCTGACATACTGGGAAATAAAGAGTGAGGAAGGGGGAGAAAGGACAACTGACATGGGAGTAGGGGTGATGGGGGCAATGGGAACAGCTGGGACAGGATGAAGCTGAGGGTGGCACTCATAGCTTTGGTTCTGCTTCAACACAGGAGTGAGGGGAAACTACCAAGCCCCCTTTATAGCTGCAGCCTGGCTCACTCTATTCAACTGCAGCTCAGTTCAGGAGAACCTATGGCCACAGGGCTCCTTTCCTCTGTGAATGTCTCAGGCTGTATCTGAGTCTTAGCCTCAAATGACATGAAATGAGAAGTGATAGGACCTGGTGTGATTCTGAGCCAGGGGCGGTCGCAGTGGACTGTCTAGTCATTTTAGAGTCAACACAGCCAGATGAAGCAATGAGGTTGACTCAATCTGGAGATAAAGAAGACACAACACTTTATGGCATTGGCCCGTGATATGGTCAAGGCCAAATCTGTGGCTGGAATATTTTCAAGGCAACCTGTACCCAATTAAGGTCAATAAATGGTAAATGGGGTGTTTTATTTTTGCTCTTTGCTACCAAGTTACATCAGCTCTGTAGCTGGAAGAACACAGCTGCCCAGTTAGGACCCGGGCTACATGCCTTCTTCCTGTGATGCCCCAGGAGACAGCAGGGTGGGTAAGTTACTAAACCATGAAGAGGCTCACTCCCCTAAAGGGAAAGGAAAGGATTGGAAACCCCACCAAGACTCAGAGGTTACCCAGGGTTCAGAAGGGGTTGACAGGATATATGACCAGACAATTTCCTCTTCCTTGGGGAGGCCCAAGTCCCAGTTGCATCACTCTGGCCTGCCCCAGTTCCCTTCGGGGGGGGGGGGGGTTACCAGTGCCAGGCCTTTGACATGCAAATTCTATAATCTCACTGCTGATAAATGGTCCTACAGACAGGATGACTAAGTACTGTCCTGCCCAGTTGGCAGTTTATTTAGTGCTCCCTGCCAGTTTTACACACTTTTTATTCTTAAAACCCCCAAAAGTGGGGAAAAGTAGAATTGGCCTTAATAGAAAAACCTCACTAAATTGGGCTATAAAAGTAGGAACTCTGGAGTTAAACTGCCTGGTCCAAATCCTGATGCCACTGCTTTAGTTGTATGACTTTGGACAGTTGCTTAATCTTGGTATACCTCAGTTTCCCTATCTGTACAATGATGATGAGAGTACACACCTCTTGGGGTATTGAATGAGTAAATGAGTTTAAAGTGTTTGGAACAGATAATATGTGTTCACTAAATGCTAGCAGTTATTATAAAGTGAAAACATCTTTGCAGTCAAAAACTGATCATCTTGACCAGGGTTGGGGATCAGACCTGCAACCCAGGTACAAAAACAAACAAACAAAAAACCAAACTGATCATCTCAAAGCAAATGTTTTGTAGTTATTCTTCTTTCAGATACGTAGGCCTGCATGTCTAGTGCAGTGTGGAATGCCTTGAGAGGGTGGGGACAAATGGGTGTGGGGATGAGGACTAGCTGGGGAGGACGACAGGGGGATAAGACCTGAGGATCTCTCAATATTCCTTATCCAAGAGGAAGGGGGGTTGGGGGAGAGGCTCAGTGTGACCTCGTGCTGCCATCTGAGCTCAGGGAACCCATCAGTTCCTGCAGCAAACTCAGCACTTGCTGATCGAATGGCTTGTGGCCAGTCTGCACAGGAAGTGCAGGCGGGCCACCAGCCTTGTGATCCTCAGAAAGGATGCAAGGTTTAGGAGAACTGATGAAAGATGTGACACTGGTCTCTGACCCTGGAGTAAGAGACTGAGTGTTAGTAAATATCCTGAATATCCTCTCTCCTTACATATAAAAGAAAAATGAGGAAGAAGCAATGGAGTCCTGTCATAGCAAACTGATTGGCTGTCAATAATCTGTCTGGCAGATCTGGAATTATCTTAAGAGAGTGGACTTAGCCCAAACTGACTCATGTAGCAGGCTGGAGAACAGGTTGTGAAGAGGGAAACTGCCGAGTGATCACAGACTCATCAAAGAGGACTGTGGGTCCCTCACAGGGCTGTGATAATGGATTCTGTAAACATGCACAGGAGGCACGCTTTCATCTTCATGGTTCCTTACCAGTGTGGGATAAACCATAGCAAGCTAATCACCCCACAGAGCAGTAGAAGACCCTGAACTGCAAAGTAACTATGTTATAGGCCAAAAAGTCCCAAGGTCAGAACGATCCCTCCTTTTCCAGAAGTCTGTTGGGATAGTACTTCAAAGATTTAGACTCTAGACTAGATTCATTCCTTACCAAGTCAGAGACCTTTGGGTAACTCAACTCCACTGAGCCTCTCTTTCCCTCTTATTTATAAAACTAGAGGTCCGGTGCACAAAATATGTGCATGGGAGGGGGGTGTCCCTCAGCCCAGCCTGCACCCACTCCAATCTGAGACCCCTTGAGGGATGTCCGACTGCCGGTTTAGGCCCGATCCCAGTGGGGATCAGTAGTTGGACATCTCTCTCACAATCCAGGACCACTGGCTCCTAACTGCTCACCTGCCTGCCAGCCTGATCCCCCTAACTGCTCTCCCCTGCCAGCCTGATCACCCCTAACTGCCTCTGCCTTGGCCCCACCACCATGGCTTTGTCCGGAAGGATGTCTGGTCTAACTAGCATATTACCCTTTTATTAGTATAGATAGAGGCCTGGTACACAGGTGGGGGCCAGCTGGTCTGCCCTAAATGGGGTCCCGGGTCAGGATAGGGGTCCCCACTGAGGGGTGTGGCTGGCCTGGGCGAGGGGCTGAAGGCCATTTGCAGGCCATCCATGCCCCCATTGGGGTGGGTGTCTCTGCTGGGAGTGGGACCGGTCTGGGTGAGGGGCTGAGGGCCATTTTCAGGCCATTTACACCCTCATCGGGGTGGGGGTTTCTGCTGGGGCTGGGACTGGCCTGGGTGAGAGGCTGAGGGCCATTGCAGGCCATCCATGCCCCCATTGGGTGGGGGTCCCCACTGGGGAGTGGGCGGCCTGGGCGAGGGGCCTGGGGCAGTTTGCAGGCGGGCCAAGCCCCTGACTTTGTCTGGAAGGACGTCCGGAAGGTCTCCTGGTCTAATTAGCATATTACTCTTTTATTAGTATAGATGTGCCATGGTATTCACACTGAAAGTAGTGGTAGAGTGACCTGCCTCACCTTCCAGGGATATTAGGAAGATCTAGTGAAAAGTGTGTAGGTGAGAGTGCCTTGGAAGGGCTAAGTGCTAAACAAAAGTAAAAGGGAGGTTCCTAGCTACTCTACTCATTCAAAAGTCACTTACCACCTTGGAATGAGAAAAAGAACCCCCAAGGGCTCTAGCTAGGTAGTTCAGTTGGTTAGCATATCATCCAGATACACCAAGGTTGTGGGTTCCATCCCAGTCAGGGCACATATAAGAGTCAACCAATGAATGCATAAATAAATGGATCAACAAATCTATGCTTCTCTCTCTCTGAAATCCTCAAATCAATAAATAAAAATAAAGTACTGCACTGGGAATAGAGTCAATAATAATTTTTTTAAAAGAACCCCCAGCAGAGACTGGTACTACTGGCCACACACCCCTTGCTGCTCTGTAATTGCCCATCCCTTTTGTAGTTAGAGGGAGGCCATGTACTGGCCAATGAAATGCGAGTGATTGATGTGTGTCTTTTCTCAGAGAGGTGGTTAGGCAGCAAGCACCTCCTCCATCCACTCTCTTCTTTGTCATGGCAACCTTGGCAGCTACATTTTCCAAATGGCATAGTTATAAGATGGAAGAGGACTGCTGAACTTGCACTATATTTTATGTGAAGGAGAAATAAATATATCTAGCTACTGAGAGTTCAAGGGTTGGTCTGTTACAACAATGCTTAGCAGTCATTGCTGTGATTCAGAACAGACATCTTGGTAAGAGACAGGCCATGTTCATTTAAGGGATACACAGAAGGTTATGTCAACCTTTCCTCTCAGGAGTTTGCTTTAAGTTAAGAGTTCTATCCATTCTGCTCAAAGCTATTATTCATTGTATTCATTGGATATCTACTCTTCTAGAGGGGATGGAATAAATCCTCCTAGACAAAAAAAATTCTTTTTGCTACAAAATGCGTTTATTTCCAGCCAGATAAAATTCCCCAACTGCATACATGGGTACATATTATAAGGTCCTTCTTTGATAAATGTCCTGTTTACAAGAGCCATTTCTCATTATTAAAATGCATACCAAACAAACATCTCCATCTCTTAAAATATAATTTAAATAAACCACTAATGTATAAGCCATAAGTCTGGTCACTGGCATGAGTGGCATGCAATTCTTCATGGAGGAGTCCAGAGCAACGGTGAGATTCCACAAGTCAGCAGGCAACAAGCACCTCTAGTTCATCTGCTGACTGTGTGGATAGTTGCTGTGGGGCAGTGAGCCTTGTGTGAAAACAGCCTAGTACAGACAAAGAAGTATGGCATTTGCAACGTGGAGAGGCATTTCACAAAATGCAAACACCCTTCAGGTAAATCAACGGACTGGAATGAAAGCCTGGTGAATGCACATCTGTTTACACTAGCCCACTGGGCACTCAATATTGTGGCACCATCTCACTGGGCACTCAATAAATTAAATATCAAGGTAAGGATAAGAGAATAAATTGGAATGTTGTCTTGGTGCCCAACATCTGTTTTCAAGATTGAGCTTTAGGTTATGAATTTTTTGCATACCATATTTTTGTTTCTTCAGAGTAAATCGTTCTATTTGGAAAGCCACCCGTTTCCTTATCTTTAGATTCTTCATTAGCATTTAGAAACTCCTTGCAGACTGCCAGTCTTAGGCGCTCATTGGCTTAAAGATTTAAAGAGCACAGACAAGTCCATACAAAGTCTTGATTTGTCCCTTGAAAATATTCTGTTTGGCTCAGAATATTCTCTAGGATCTACTTTATTCTTCACAACTTCTCTCCTTTTGGTTCATCTTAATATCCCAAGCCTGAAATAGCCTTGGCAACTCACAGGCTGAACAGTGTATTTCGTCATGAACTCTCATTTCAGTGCTATTTCCAGTGCCATGGCTCCTTCAGGACCTGAAATAGTTGCTCTCTTGAAGTTCCGTCCTTCGGAGTTCACCACCTGCTCCCTGACATTAAGGTTCTTGCTCTAAGGCGGATGCTGGCGAGTTCCCCACAAAGGAAATCCCTGGAAAACTGGCATCCCCTTGTGATTCTCATGTCACTCTCTCCTTCCATCAGGCTAAGGCTGCAATTCCGGAGACACAAAGGAAAAGTTTCTAAACTCATCCTGGTTAATCATCGGGAGATGTCCCTCATCAATTGGAGTTAAAACTGGCTCTTCTTTTATGAAGTCGGGGTCAAAATTACTGACATCTTCTCGGGATTTCTGTCAACAAGGAAACAAGGGTCAGATCACACACTTGAGGACTTTCTCGTCTTCCCTGAGCCTTAGCTCAGTGAGTTCAGAGAACTACTCTGCCACTCACACTGTAGCATTATTTACAGTTATAACAATTATGATTACACAGCGTTTTATAGTAAATGTACTGCACTGTATATAATTATGGCCTTTGGTAACCACCAATTCACTCACCCCATGAAAATCTTGCTGAGTAAGGCCAGCCGTAGGCTGGGAGGCTAAGGGATTAACTTGGTCACCTGAACCAGCTGGCTCACTCACCCTTTCCTCTCCATTTCACTGAGGTGCCACTTCTCCACAGGCCTTACTGAGAGGCACACAAGCTCGTATTTGCCAATGGAGGCTGAGTTCACACTTGCCCCACTTCTTGTTTGTACCCAGGTCTATGTGCTTGGAGGGATTTTCTCCGAAGACTTCTTGGAAACGCTGAGTTTAGGGAACAATGGCCTCTTCCTTTACCCACCTGTGAGATTCATTATGCCCATCTGGCAGATCTTCCCTTATCCCAAGGGAGATGGCAGTTGGATGCCCATTAAAGGCATTGGCTTTACTTTTGGGTGATTGGTGTCCAACCTAGTAAGCTCTTCTAGATTAAGCTAATTGTGTGCTTGGAAATGCTGGTATTTTTACATCTTTATAAACTATGCCAAAAAGGTCATTTCTGCTGCTATTAGACCTCTCACTGCTCTTACTTGAGTCAATGATACTTTTCTCTCCACCTCTGGAGCATCCCTCATCCCCCTAACTCTTGATCTACTGCTCGCCCAGCATCTTTGCCTTCCTGTGTGGATCTCTAGACACAGAGCTAAGAAAGAGCTTACTTCTCAGACCAAGGGCTGGGCCACCCTCAGGAAGGCTGCCCCACTCAGCTTGGGGAGGTACCTCTGTGCTCTAGGTATTTCTTCAGACAAAAGGGTCTTGGCCTGTTCTGGCCTTGGCTCTGTGCTATAGTAGCATGCAAGAGGTGAGAACTTTGTGAGAAGTAACCTGGGCATGTGGTACCGACTCCGGGGTGAGGCTGCCCTGCCAAGTGTCAGGCTGAACTTCTGGTGTGGTCATCCCATGGGGAACCATCCAGTTGCTCAATAGACTTTGGCGGAACACTATGATATTAAAGAAAGAGGCAAGTCTGCTGTGATGGACTTAGACACTTACGATTCTGGGTCTGAAAGGTGGTTCCAGTTGGCGATGGTTCAGCTGGGCCCAGTCTATTTCCTTAAAGAAAGGATGTCTCAAGATGGCATGCTCGCCACCCTGAGTCAGGCTGCCCAAGCGCATAGTGGGGTTCTTGGTCATGAACTGCGAGAGAGGGGGAGAAAGAGAGTCGATCATTCAGTCATTTACCACAAGTACATCACAGATGGTGGGCACCTGCTCTGGCAGGGAAGCCCTGTGAGGCTTTTGGGCTGATTTTGCTCAACTCGCTGAATTTTCCATCAAGGGCAGCACAGCCATGGTGAATCATCCCTTAAAGGCGCAACTGCTTGTATATTTACGGCCTTCCTCACTTCCATTTCAGACGTGGCCACTAAAATAACGCTGAAGGGTCTAGTTTTCTGTAAATACCATGTATTTTTCTTTCCTCTTTGAAGAAAAGAAACTCTTTATAAAGTAGTGAGCCTTCCTCCAACTCCGCAGTTGTAGACAGCCCACATCTTATGAATGGGGCTACTTTTAGGAACAGCTGTGCCATTTTTCTGAGACCCGACTGGCTGGCCAGGATTCCCGCTCTCTGACAAGACCACAGAGAGAAGAGTGAGAGCCATTATTTTGAAGATCTCTGTGAAGAAGCCGCCAAGGGTGAAAAACTTAAACGTTCTGTGTTCTGGCTCTAGGATAGACAAAGTTGGCCACTTTTCTTTAAGTAACAAAGATATCATAGTTTTAAGTGAAAAGGGTTTTGTTTTGTTTTGTTTTTTCCCCTTCAAGATGCTTCCTTCTCCCCTGTTCTTCCATTTCAAAATGTTGAATGACAGAGACTCTTGCTACATGGGCCAAAAACTAAAACAAGCATCATCACACATTCAACGTGTGTATATAGGCCTCATGTCTTTATGTCATTTGGGAAACTTTCTTGGGGCTGTGCTCCTGTCAAGATGTTTGGGCTAAATCTACTTTCACAAAATAGCCAATGAAAGATGTTCTGATCACAATCCTGACCAGGGACTATACAGGATAATTCGCTTTTCACAGCCAGAATGTTATTTTGGATTTCAAAGACCCCGAATCTAACTTTAATTTTTTTAAAAGAAAATTGCCTCGGATAATATGTTTTGTTTTTGGTTTTAAATTTAAATCGCGTTATCTTTGAACAAATTTATGACACCCGATGACAGGCCCTGAGCACCCCTTTCCAGGTTTGATTTACGGGTATGGGACAAAAGTGATGCTGTGTTCAGAGAAACTGCTTTGGAGTGGAAATTTCCAGAGTCAATACAAAGGCGATCTTGTGGAAGGTGCAGACGTGAAAAGATGGTGTTAGAGGTTAGAGGCAGCCATGCCGCCACGCCAGGTGTCCAGCTGCAAAGCCTCCAGTGTTGTTACAGCTGAAAAGGATCGTATGGAGAAAAGAGGTGTCAGCAGAAGTCCCTAAGCAAATCCGACAGGATGGGCCTCAGAAAATGCGGAAACAGCTTTAAAGGGGAGCCAATAAAAAGGGAAGACACGGATGGGGTTGACAAGGGATGCAGCCACAGGATTGGAAGAGGAGCCGGAAAGGGAAAGGAGCCTTCCGAGCTCCACGGGCCCAACCAGAGCAGTGGGCTCTCCAGGCAGGTGCAGTGGTCAGCATGGAGGCAGGTGATACATAGCTCACAGGTAACTGAGTTCTGTGAGAGTGAGGGGTTCTGCTGCGTGGGCTCTCCCTGGATGTTGGGAGTATCATTATCAGCCGCTCAGCAAGGAAAGGGAAATGCATACATAAAAGAAACAGGTAGATTCTCTCCTTAGGAAGTCAATGGGATACCATCCCTGTTAGAACAGTAGTGTCTATTCTAAAAACTAATTACCTAAAATCTGTGTTTCTAAAAACTCAGGATCCAAGGATGGGAGAGCAGATCCAGATGGCTCTCTCTTTCCACTCTCTCTGAAAAGCAATGGAAAAAAAATCCTCTGGCGAGGATTAACTAACTAAATAAAATATTAATGGAAGTAGTAGCAGTAGTAATGGTATTTTTGTTTGGAACAAAACCAAACCATCGAACATTTCTCAAGACCTACAGTATACAGATTTGGGAGGTTAATGAGCTCAGCTTTGCATTTCAGGTATAGAGACATCCACATGGAGATGACTGGTTGTGTAAGTCTGGGTGCAGCCGGGGGTTGGAGAGCTAACCCTGAGACATCAACATCTGGTGAGAGAGCAAGAGCTAAAACTGCGAGGGCCACAGGATTAACGAGAGGGAGAGAGAGTGCTAACTGAGACTGGCCCAGGCCTCAGACATTTTGTTTGGCCCATATCGTGTGTTTTAAAATACTTTTAATTACTTGCCACACATTTAAAGACTAGGAAATGTCTCATCACATAAAAGTCAAGTTTTCCAATTTCTCTTGGAAAATGGGATATTCTGGAACATTAGACCTTTTTCTGGATAAAAGTGGCCTGGGGTTGAACAGTGGCTGCCTCTTTAGAGGGGCAGATGGGCCCTGGTCAGCCACGTCCCACCACTCCTGGCTGGCTCTGCTCCCTGACTTGCATGGCTCCTGCGCCCTGGCCCAGAGTGAGAAGAAAGCCAGGGTGGCAGCGGGAGGGGCTCATGAAGAAGCAAGAGGAGCACAAACAGCAAGAAACAGAAACCTGGACAGGGACCATTTCAAGGAGGAGGTTACAGCCCCTCTGACTACCCCCCCTCTACAGATTCAGAGATGGGGAGTAAAGGGAACAGATGACATTAGTCCCCGGCCTGAAGTCTTTCACAGGACACAGTGATAGAGGTGTATAGGGTTGGGGACCAAGGAGCTCGCTGCCCCGGAGCCGGGCACAGGACTCTCCTAAGCACCGTGTTCCTGCTGCTGAGAAGTTAATGGCATAATCCTTTCACAGAAAGCTTCCTTTATTTGCTTATGTCCCTAAGGGGACCCAAATGCCAAACAAGTTAACAATGTTTGAGCAATCATTTGTCTGTGTCTAAGGTCTACTTAAAATTTGCCTCACCTCAACTGACCTCCTTCTTGACCGTGGGCCCAACCAGAAAGTCAGCCAAGGCGGAAAATAAAGTATCTTCATGAAAGATTCTGGACACATTTACTGAAGGAGGCAGAATGTTTTCTAGGGTCAATAAAAGCACTTTACAAGCTGCAAAGAGTGAGGAGGCCCGGGTGGAAAATCTGACTCCACCCCAAATGTAAGTGTCAAGCTGACTGGGAAGCAGGGGCCCGAGAGCGATCAAGAATGCATGGGCTCATTTCGAATTCCCCTGCCTCCTGTGGCCCTCGGTAAAGTGGAATCTAACTGTAGGCTGCGGAAGGAATCAGAGGCACGCCTGACCTCAGAACGAGGCACTCAGCAGTTCTGTCAGGGCCGCAGGGAAAGTCTGACCACAGGGGAGAGCAGTCAGCCACGCGTCTTCCCGAAAGAAGTTCTACAGTGAAATGTAAGAGATTGAGGGCAGGTTTGTACAAGAATGCCCTGGGAAGCCTACCGTAAACTAGGGAAACATGTAAAACATATATGAGCTCCTCTGATGGTGAGGCTCTGCAGGTCCATGACCTGTATCGATCTACCAGTTCTATCGCCAATGAGCTTTGTGACCTTGCACACATTTCTTAACTTCTCTGAGCCTCAGCTTCTCCAGCTATAAAGTGGGGATTTATTTCCCTGTATCTCTGAAGGTTGCTATGACAAGTAAATGGGCTAATCCATGTAAAATGCATGTCACCTAGAAGCCCTTGATAAACGGTCCTATCAGTAAGCATCTTGTTAAACCAGTTGTAGGTCCATCCTGTTCTACCTAAAGGCAGGAGCATGGCCTGAGAGACTGAGAGTCTGAGGTCAGCCTTGACCCTGAAGCTCATCTGGCTCTCTCTGTTCCTCCAGTGTGCAGCCAGTGGAGACAGAACAAGGTCTGCTCTCACAGTCCCAGGCTGCACCAGTGGTAGTAATAGTCTCTGGGAAACAATTTTTGTGAAAGTACAGATTTCTAAAGACGATCTTAAAACAAGAAGACAAATAATACTCGGGTTTTAACGTGCCGTTGTATCTGCAGCAACAAAAGGAGGGGGATAATGAATGCAGGATGAGGGTGCAATGGAGCCATTTCCTTGTAAGTCTGGTGTCGGGCACTGCACTCCATGTCTCATGGGCTCGGTACACAGGAGGAGGCTGTGGCTTAGAGCTGTTGGATGTTCTACAGGATAGAGTTCAAACTAACGCTGTGTAATAATGTGTCTTGAGATAACAGGATCCAAATGTACTTTTGAAACTCTTTATAATGTAGACAATGGCTAAAAGTATTTTTTTTTCCTCTTTCAAAATCTGTCTGACTTCAGAGGAGGAGGACTAGTTATATAAATAGAGCCATCAGTCTAATAAGATTTTCTTCCAGGAGGGAGAACACACTGTATTTTCTTTCTACTAGCTGGATTTGGCTGTTGGGCAAACAAAATGACCTTCTCCTTTCATTCGATTTCAGACAAAAAAGCAGGGAGAGTTAGCTGTTAGTGCTGGCAAGCCAGAGGGAAGGGAACTGTGCCACAGGACATGCCCATCAATATTCCAGGGAGACACCCTGAAATGGAAGAAGGCATTGTACGGCTCTACAGAGAGTCCTGGGGAAGGAGAGCAGAGAAAGAGCTCAGGACACAGAAGTGTGTATGGTGCACGGTATGGTGTCCAGCCTCAGCCAGCATGGACACACAACACGGGGTTGACAAAACGCATGCTTGTGTGTGCATGTTGCAGCTACACATGTCTGTCTTTTGCCACTGGCACAGACAGTCTGACCTAGTTAGGAAGACCCGTCATCAAACCTCCTTTCACACCCCTCCATGCCAGCTGTGGTGGTGAGGCACAGGCATGAGAATGACCTGAGCCAGTAGCACCATCCAGCTCAGAGCAGCGGTCAGAGGGAGAAGGACAGACATGTGAGTTAGTTAATGGACAGCATGGGAGGAAAGAGACACCAGGGCTCTGACTTGGTGTCGATAAGTCACTTTTCTATAGGAGAAGGCAGGGACCAATATTTCAACCTAAGATGAAGCCGATGAGAAACCATGGGGGATGGGATGGTGCTTGGGATGGGGGAGGATACATAATGGATTTTCAAAATAGCTCTGAGGAAACAAACTGTCATCTTCTCAAGGACAGGTTATTATATACAATCGTTGCTATGGAATATTGGACAGGTTATTATACACAATGGTTGCTATGGAATATTAGAGGAGCCAAGAGAAGGAGTGTTGCTCTAGCTTGTTCAGAGTGGATCTGTGTGGAATATACTAGGCAGGGCTGAAACTAGTAATCTGCACATCTAGGGCAGTCCATCACCCTGCCATTCTCACTGTACACAGAGGTCCTAGTTTGGGCAGGGGGCAGCTGTTGGAGTGGGAAAGAGAATGGTATAGTTTTTATTTACCTTTATTTTTCAATTACAGTTGACATACATTATATTAGTTTCAGGTGTACAACATTGTAATTGGACACTTATATACCTTATAAAGTGATCACCCCTATAAGTATTCATCTAACACTATGCATCGTTATTACAAGAGAGGGGTGGGCAAAAGTAGGTTTATGGTTCTGAGTATGCAAAAATAGTTTATTTTTGTATTATTAATTATTGTATTATTTTCCATACAAATGACTGTAAGCCCACTTTTGCTCACCCATAATATTGACCACATTCCCTATGCTGTACTTTACATTCCCATGACTTTTGTAACAGACAATTTGTACTTCTTAATCCCTTCATCTTTTTTATCCATACCTACCTCCATCTGGCAACCATCAATTTGTTCTTTATATGTGAGTTTGTTACAAGATTTCATTCTTTTTATGGCCAAGTAATTTTCTATTGTGTATATGTACTACATCTTTATCCATTTGTCTTTTGACTGGAACACTTAATCTATTTACATTTGAAGTTATTATTGATCAGTAAATAGTTATTGGTATTTTATTGTTTTCTGGTCGTTTTTGTAGTTCTTCTCTGTTCCTTTCTTATTCTCTCCTATTTTCTCTTGTATGTTGATGACTTTCTGTAGTGTTGTTCTTAGATTCCTTTATTTTTATTTCTTGTATAAAATCTTACAGATTTTTGGTTTGTGGTTACCACATGCTTCATATATGCCAAGCTTATTTATACCAATCTATTTTAAGTTGCTATGTTCAAACATATTCTAAAATTGCTACAAAAAAAAAATCACTACCATTTTTACTCACCCCTTCCCCATTTGTTTTCATCATCATTTCTTACTTCTTTTGTGTATATATTTGTATGTATCTCTTAATTTACTCTTGTAAATTACACATGATCTTCCCACTTTTGCCTTTTAGCCTTTGTAGTAGCTTTATAGTTGGTTATCCACTGCTTTTGAGTATTTGCTTTTGTCAGTGAGCATTTTTTTTCTTTCCTATGTTTTCTTATTCATATTTTTTATCTTTTCTACTTAAAGAAATCCCTTTAACATTTCTTGTAATACTGGTTTAGTGGTGATGCACTTTTTTTTAGCTTTTTCTTGTTTGGGAAGCCCTTTTTCTGTCGTTCAATTCTAAATGATAGCCTTGCTAGGTAGAATCATCTTGGCTGTAGGTTTATGCTTTTCATCTCTTTGAATATTTCATACCACTCCCTTCTGGCCTTGTTGAAAAATAAGCTGATAGTCTTGTGGGAGCTCCCTTGTAGGTAACTGCTTTATTTTTCTTGCTACTTTTAAGTTTGTCTGTCTTTAACTTTTGACATTTTAATTATGGTGTAGCTTGGTGTGGGCCTCTTTGGGTTCATCTTGTTTGGGACTCTCTGCATTTTCTGGACTTATATGTTTATTTCTTTAACAAGGTTAAGAAAGTTTTTAGTTATTTCTTAAATAGGTTTTCAATCTCTTGCTCTCTGTCTTCTCCTTCTGGTCTCCCTGTGATGCAGTGTTGGTACGCTTGATGTTGTCCCAGAAGTCCCTTAAACTATCCTCCCTTTTTAAAATTCTTATTTTTGTTTGATGTTCCAATTGGGTGTTTTTCCACTGCCTTGTCTTCCAGACTGCTGACTGGATACTTTGGTTCATTTAATCTGATGTTGATTTTCTCTAATGTATTCTTATTTCAGTAATTGTATTCTTCATTTCTGACTGGTTCTTTTTTATAGTTTCTACCTTTTTTGCTGAGGTTATTCCTGAGTGTATCTATTCTTCCCTTAAACTCATTGAGCATCCTACCTGTGTTTTGAACTCTGTGTCTGGTAGATGGCTTGTCTCCATTTTGGTTCTTTTTTTGTGTGTGTTGTTGTTTTTTCTGGACTTTTGACCTGTTCTTCATTTGGGATATGCTTGTCTCATTTTTGCTGACTCCCTGTGTTTGTTTCTGTGTATTAGATCTGTTACATCTCCTTGTATTGGCAGAATGGCCTTATGTAGTTCATATCTTGTAAGGTTCAGTGGTGCAGTCTCCCAACTCACCTGAGCTAGGTGTCCCTGGTGTGGGTTTTATGTGCCATCTGTGGTAGTTGAGCCTTCTTGATTGCTGTTTGCATGTTAGTGGGAAGGACTGACCCTCAGGCTGACTGGTTGTTTGTAAGGGCTGGCCATGACTACAATAGGCTGTTGTGCAGGGGCTGACCCCACAGAGTGGGAGTCACTTTAGCAGGGCTCTGGTGCCCGCCAAATCTGCCCCTCAGGTGTGTCATTTGTGGGGCTGATTGCATGGTTCTTTGGTGTTGTTTGAAGCTGGCTACCAGGTATGTTGGTTCTGGAGAGGCTCCAGTGTAGGCCAAGATCAGCCACTGTTTGTGCCTGGCTTGGGGCCACATAATAGAAGATACAAAGTGATATGTGGTTTGTTGCTGCTTGTTCTGGGCTTAAAGGTGCCTGGAAGAGGCTATGCTGTGAATTGAGGCTGGCTACCACTAATGCCGGGCTTGGAACCCTTTGGTGGGTACCACAGTGTGAACTGAGTCCATCTGCCATTTGTGCCAGACTTGTGGACACTGAGTTGAAGTTAACTTTCCAAGCCAACACTGGCCACAACTCATGGTAGGTTTGGGGCCACCTAATAGGAGTTACAATGCAAGTTGAGACCAGTAACCACTTGTGTTAGGCCTGAGGCTGCTTAGCAAGAGATAGAAGGCATGCTGAGGCCAGCTACTGCTTGTTTGGGGTTTGTGAACCTTTGAGAGATTTTAGGAAAGTCTGCAGCATGAGCCTGAGGCGGGCTGCTTGTGTAGAAAAGCCAGTGGAAACAGCTTGGGCAGGTTGAGTTGGATGGGGTCTCAGGGAATCAGTGTGGTGAATTTGTCAGCCAGGTTAAGAGATCAACTGCACCTGCTGTATGGGGGGAGGAGGACTCAAGAAAGGAACAATGGTGCCTGCCAGGACTTCTGTCCTGGAGAGAGCTGCCCTGATTCTCTAGCCCTCACCCTGACTCAGTTCTTCCCCATGTGTCCCTGGCACTTTTTGATCTGCTGCCCCAGGGCTGGAGCTTAGAGCAAGTGAGTTTGTGAGTGAGTAAGTCCATATATTAGGCCCCTCAAGAAGAATGCCTGGGACTCCAGCAGCCCTCCATCTCACTCAGACACAATTCCCATTGGTTTTTACAGACAGATATTATGCAGCCTCCTCTTTCTAGCACTGGTGCCCCAGGTTGGGGAGAATGGTGTGGCGTTGGGACCCCTCACTCCTCAGGGGGGACCTCCACAGCCTAAATATCTCTCCCAATTCTTTTTTGTTGTTGTTAATCCTCACCTGAGGCTATTACTTCCATTGCTTTTCAGAGAAAAAGGGAGGGAGGGGGAAACATTAATGTGAGAGAGACATACTGAGTGGTTGCCTCCTGCATTTGGGCCGACCAAGGGCGAGGAGAGAACCCACAACCCTGGTACATGTCCTTGACCAGTAATCAAACTCACAACCCTTTGGTTCACGGGCTGACACTATAACCATTGAGAAACACTGGTCATGGCTCACTCCCAATTTTTTTTTTTTAAATATAATTTTATTGATTTCAGAGAGGAGAGGAAAGGGAGAGAGAAACATCAATGATGAGAAAGAATCACTGATTGACTGCCTCTTGCTCACTCCCCACTGGGGACTGAGCCTGCCTCCCAGGCATGTGTCCTGACCAGGAATCGAACCTCATCCTCCTGGTTCATATTCATAGGCTGATGGTCAACCACTGAGCCACACTGGCCAGGTCTCCCTCCCAATTCTTAATTGCCACACTGTGGGTATGGATCCTATTGTTCTGCCTCTCTGCCCCTCCTACAAGTCTTGTTGTGGCTTCTTTATATTCTTAGTTATAGGACTTCTGTTTGTCTGGTCTCCAGGTGGTTCTCAGTGATGCGTGTTCTATAATTTACTTGTAAATTTGATGTGGTCATCAGAGGAGGTAAGCACAGCATGTATCTACTCTGTCATCTTGACCAGAAGTCCAATTTCAAACCATCCCTCTTATGAAAGGATCTACAGTAACTTTCTGTAAACAGTGTTTAAAAACTCAGCTCTAATGGTCTACAGTGGGATCCTCTGCATTACTCCAGTCCAGTTTTCCCCTGCTTCTTCCTCCTCCCCCTGGCCGATCACCTTGGTTGCTCCCTTGAGCATTCCAATCTCCACCAGGAGTGGAGTAGGAAACAGAGAGCATCTAACTCACTACTGCTCTGATCAACTGCGTGGTGACAAATATAGGACAGTTGTGGCAAAAAGGATCTCAAAGTCGTGGTTCCCTCTTTGTTCACAGAGGCAAACAGGCCTGCTGTAGACAATGCAGATGATGAAATCTGATAGGTGTGATGCCAGATAAACCCACACACGTACACACGCACTTTAATTTCTATAAAGCTTAGGAACAAAAGCACTCTATAATCTCCTCTGATGCTAAGTTTACAGTGCCTCCCGACTGACAAAGGTGACTCAGGAGAATGCCCCAAACTCCTTTCACCACTTGCTGAACCTGGCCACCTGTGTGTGCTCCAAGGAAGGGGCGTTGACCTCACCTGAGTCAGCACTCAGCCTCATGATCTCTTCCAGGAGATGATTTAGCACACAGAAACACTCATCCCAGTGGCCCTTGCCTTCCTAAGCTCTGTGGACTTGTGAGGACTTCCCTAAGTCTTTCTGAAGCTAGCTCTAGGCAAAATTTAGTGCCAACCACAGAAGCTTTAAAAGAAAACTATACATTTTCTTCTGTCATGATTATTAGTTCTTTGGGATGATTTGGTAGTGCCAGTTTAGGAAATTCAGTGACATGGTAGCCAACTGAAAATGTATTTATTCCAAAACCAGGTTAGAAACACCATAAAAATATCATCTTTAAGGTCAAATCTGGAAAGCTTATATCTGTTCTTTGTACAAGTGTGCATACTTTTTCTCTGTTAACTTCTGTGGATGTTGTGAGCTTTTATAATCTACTAGAGGCCCTTGCTGCTCCGGCTGGAGCCGCCTTCAGTCTTTGCTCTGCCGCTTCACGCCTACTTATGCAAATTAACCGCCATCTTTGTTGGTGGTTAATTTGCATATCTTGCTGATTAGCCAATGGGAGGCGTAGCAAAGGTACGGTCAATTTCAATCTTTGTCTATTATTATTAGATAGGATTCTATAAGAGTAGGGGTGGATATTGTTTGCTTTCAGAACACCCACATGTGAGCATTTAACATATATGTTTAAAGGGAAGATGAGAAATGAGAGACAAAAGGCCAAGCAAGGAATAGTCTTAACACTGCATTTTTTTTGAGCACATACTATGGTTATTTTCAGTTGCAAGGCTCATTGGTTAATAAGTTGAGAAATATTTTCAAGTACAAGTCCTGGGCTGAAAGCTTGTGTGTGAACTCCTTCTCCTGATTCTGTGTTCCACAGGGAGTATTCTCAAAAGCAAGGGCCAACTCTCTACCCATGTCTATATGAAATGTTTGTACATCCATACACAAACAACTCAAAGGTTCCCCATGGGGGGCAGGCGGGAGATGGGGAAGGGCCACAGTAGGAAAGTAATATTTAGTTAGGAGTCTTAATGTTGGGGAAGACATTGGTGCCCATTGGTTCAACCACTTTGTGTGGAATGCTGGACAAGAGCTCCCCTCACCCTGAATTCAGGGGACTCACTGACACTGCTACACCCATACAAAGCCCTGAGGTCTTTGTAACTCCATGGTACGTTATTTACTATAAGTGGTTATCCAGACAATTTCTACAGATATGGAAAATACTTTCCATTTAAAAAGGTAGGAATTCAGAAAGCATTTTCTTTTGAAGGAAAAAAAAGTAAAATATCCAGCAGACAGCAATTCCAGTAATAGTCCTGACCTTATGTTCCAAAGAAAAGATCAGGAAATCTCAGGAAGCCACATAGGGACGACCTGTCCCTGTGGTACTGGTGAGAGCGGATGTAAAGGGCTGGCTGAGAGATCTTGGACCTTTCCTGCCTCTTGGGTGGGAAAAGGCAGACCCAGCCCAGAAGAAAAAAATTGCACAGGGTCGCAAGGGCAGCAGCTCAGGGCCAAATGCACCAGAGGGGGCTCTCCTCTGTTCTATCTATTAAAAATCCACTTCTTGAGAAGGACTGTTCAAGGATATTACAGAACTAGAGGCCTGTGCACAAAATTTGTGTACTTGGGGGCGGGGGTCCCTCAGCCTGGATGGTGAGAAGGCACAGGCCAGGTTGAGGGACCCCACTGGTATAGGATCAGGACTGGGGAGGGATTTGGGAAGTTGGTCAGCCAGGTAGGGACCATGGGAGGACTCCAGGGTGTGTCCAGCCCATCTCACTCAGTCTCAATCGGCTGGACACCAGCAGCAAGCTATTCTACTGGTTGGAGTGTCTGCCCCCTTGTGGTCAGTGAATGTCATAGCGACTGGTCGACCAGTTGACTGTCTGCCCCCCTAGTGGTTAGTGCACATCTTAGCAAGTGGTTGAGCAGCCTTATATCATTACTATATTACGCTTTGATTGGTTGAATGGCCAGACACATAGCATATTAGACTTTTATTATATAAGATAAGCATATGAAAACCACTAATTTTTTCTGTAGCGTAAGTATAACCAGGGTGATGTAGACTCCCAGTCCAGGACCTTGAGATTCTTACTGAGAATAAAAAAATGTAGCTGGATCCATCCTTACTTAAATATTTCATAATAAATTCAAAACTAAACTTAAAGATGTGCTGGCGTCCAACCCCAGCAGGTTCAGGGGTCCCCAAAGGTGTGGACGGAGTTGGCAAAGAAGGAATGACACGGAGACAGCATTCAGATGATCATCATAGCGAGGTTCTCTAGCCAGGTTCTGTCCAGGTTCTCTTGCCATGTTCTCTCGCTAGGTTCTGTCTCTAGGTTCTGAGGCCAGTTTCTGTCCAGGACCTTTTGCCATGTTCTCTCCAGTGAAGTTCTTCTGTCTCTAGGTTCTGTGTAGGTTCTGTGTATAAGGTTCTGTGTGTAGGTTCTGTCTTCTAAGTTCTGTCTTCTAAGTTCTGTGTTGTTACATCTGTATTTATACCAGTTGATTCCAATCCTATCAATCTCTATTCCAAAGGTTAGGGCGTTTCTTATCTCCATTCCAGGGAGTAAAGATTATGTAGCTTAAGCATGATTGTTAGTAGTTAAAGTGATTAATTACCCGCCTGGCACTTAGTTAAGAGGTTTTATTCCCTCCCTAACTTCAGGGGAAAATCCCTACCTGGGGAAACAACCTTTCTCAGAGACCTTAGTTAAAACACATAGTGCCAAGAAGGTGAGCAAACATATTAAGAACAGTATGCCATATATGCCAGGTCCCTTGAAACAGCAAGGATGGACTGGCTCCCGGCAAATTCCCCCTTTTTTATTTTTTAAAAGCAGGCATTAAAAAGAAAAACCCCAAATGCTCTCTTGTATCCATTTTAAGAGTAGGATTGGCGCTTTCCGCTATTACCTGAGTCCTGATCAATCACCCCAGGGAGAGCTTGCCAATCCTGCACTTTCCTGGGGTGGAAAGGCTGCAGTGGGGTTAAGGATAAGGCTCCTTGGGCCTACCTCCTCCCATGCCTTTACATTTAACTTTCCTTCCTCAGAAAAGCATGGACATACTTCTTGTATAAAACGTTCTGTCTGACTGGGAGTAACCTTAATTCCTCTGCTAGCAAGCATATGTGTTAAAAGATCAATACAGAGTCTTATTTCTTTAGACTCAGTATGGCACATTTTCTTAATCTAAAGATCAATACAGAGTCTTCTTTCTTTGGACTCAGTATGGTACATCTTCTCAATCTAAGAATCAATACAGAGTCTTCTTTCTTTGGACTCAGTATGGCACATCTTCTCAATCTAAGTTCTGTACTATCCACCTTCTTACCCTACTTATCCTCTATAGGGGGGTCTGAAGTACCCTGGTGGAGTCCTATCTGTCCCGAATGTGGGGGTTCTCAATGGGGGGGGCTTACCTAGGGGAATCCTGTTCCAGGGGTTCCCAAAGGTGTGGACGGAGTCGGCAAAGACTATCCACCCTCTTCCTACGGTGGAGTCCTATCCATCCCGAGAGTGGGGCTTACCTAGGGGTCCCTGTTTGGGCGCCAGATGCTGGGGTCCAACCCCAGCAGGTCCAGGGGTCCCCAAAGGTGTGGATGGAGTCGGCGAAGAAGGAATGACATGGAGACAGCGTTCAGTTGATCAGCAGCCTAGCCAGGATCTCTAGCCAGGATCTCCAGCCAAGTTCTGGTCTGGATCTCCAGCCAAGTTCTGTTCAGGATCTCCAGCGAAGTTCTGGTTAGGATTTCCAGCCAGGTTCTGTGTCCATGTTCTCTTGCTAGGTTCTCCAGCCAGGTTCTCCAGGTTCTCCAGCCAGGTTCTATAGCCATGTTCCCTTGCTAGGTTCTCCAGCCAGGTTCTGTCCAGGTTCTTCAGCCATGTTCTCTTGCTATGTTCTATCCAGGTTCTGTAGCCAGGTTCTGTCTCTAGTTTCTGTGGCCAGTTTCTGTCCAGGATCTTTTGCCATGTTCTGTCTCTAGGTTCTTCTCTAGGTTCTGTCTTCTAAGTTCTATCTTCTAAGTTCTGTGTTGTTACATCTGTATTTATACCAGTTGATTCCAATCCTATCAATCTCTATTCCAAAGGTTAGGGTGTTTCTTATCTCCATTCCAGGGAGTAAAGATTATGTAGCTTAAGCATGATTGTTAGTAGTTAAAGTGATTAATTACCCGCCTGGCACTTAGTTAAGAGGTTTTATTCCCTCCCTAACTTCAGGGGAAATGCCCTACCTGGGGAAACAACCTTTCTCAGAGACCTTGGTTAAAACACATAGTGCCAAGAAGGTGAGCAAACATATTAAGAACAGTATGCCATATATGCCAGGTCCCTTGAAACAGCAAGGATGGACTGGCTCCCGGCAAAGATGTAGCTAGATCCATGGCTCACATCATTTTTTCTGTTATATTTGTATTGTTAAACCATCTCACTTCATTCATGAAGGCTGAGTTCACTTTTTCTACATCTACATGTGTGCATGTATATATACATTTATAAATATACATACATAGGGCATGTATGTATATATACACTTTGATTCATATGTTAATTTAAAATTTTTTTTTATCATTTATGGACATTTTCAAGCATATGTTAGTTATGTATTCATCGCCAAGCCTTGCACAGCATGTGAACCTAGCAGTCCTGTGGTTGCTGTGCATTGATACAGGCCTGTCAAATGAATAGGGGGGTTAATATCTACTTGGCTATTTGGATCCCACATAAGTGCCTTTGGTTTAGATAGAGAGCTCCTGGAAAAACAGAAATCCTCTTCTCTCCAGAACAAAAATCTAACACTGTCTCATGTACAATTCATAATAATCTTGATGATGTTGGCGAATTGTTCAAGGAGAGGATGAAGATAATGACACCTCTCAGCATGTTGTGAAATTACTACTCATAACTCAACAATACTAGTAACTTACTTCTGTATGGTGCAGGCCCTTTGAAAATGCTTTCATGTGTACCACCTCATTTGAAGTGGGCATTGCAGGTGTTATCACCACCTTACATTACTGGAAAGCATGGCAGGAGTAGAATGAGGTTGAGGTCTCTTGACTCTCAGATTAGTGCGTGCTCTCTCCATTCTACCATCTGGTTCACATCTCTGGGCCTCAGCTACATCTTTCAACCAGGGTTGTGGACCAAATATTTTAAGGATCTGCCATCTCTGAAATTCTGTGTTTCTAATAGTCACCCGGCTCTATGAAGTTATGGGTAGACAAGTTAATTACAATCCAAAACATAGCAAGCATGACCTCCCAATGGGTTTTAGGACTATGCAGGACACCATCCAATGAAGTCAACTGTCAACATGAGAAACTTTGTAAGTCACCAAACTCATAGAACCCTGGAAAGACACCTGAAATCTGTGTTTTTAAAGAAAACAGTGTGCTCTCCTTGATCTGGAACCGTACAACAAAATGAAAGCTTGTTCAGAGTCCTTAAAAATATCTCAACTTACTCAACTCCTAGCACAGGTACATCAGATTAGCCCGCAGTTATCTGGCCTAGGCCCACTTGTTCCTACCTAGCTAGTGCTACTCAAAAGTTATGCAGGCACCAGTGTCTGTAACTCATGTTGTAAAACCACTGGCCTATTTATCACAAGTAAAACTATAGACACACTGCAGCTATAGATGTTCATACAACATGAAGTCATTCCTTCCTAACCTTCTCACTGAATGCTCTTCCACTGTCACCCTTAAACACTGATGTGTCCCAGGCCCCATCCTGTCTCCTCTTCCTCTTCATCCTCTCCCCTTGTTAATATCTGCTCCCATCTCACTGCCATGCTCGAGTGATCAGCTCCAGCCCTGTGAGACCAACTGTAAGGCATATACCACTTTCCACATGTCCCTTCAAAGTTCCCATGTCCTAAACTCATCTTTTGCTGCAAACACCCTGCAGCTAACACTCCAGGTCTTTGAACACGCCTCTGAGGCTTTGCACACATTATTTCCTCAGCCTAGAATACTATTGCCCCACTCCCCACCCCCCATCAACCCTGCTGAACCCTTAATTTTTCCTCAACACCCAGCTTACATACTACTTCTTTGGTCTTGTCCTTATATCACCTTCCCTGTCCTTGCCTCCAGAGACAGTTCTGATCATTTCTCCTTGGCAGTGAGCTAAGTATTTGTTTACATGCTCTCATTCCTACCAGACTGTGAGCAACATAAGAAGCCATGTCTTTTCATCTCTGCATTCCAGCACTAAGCACAGGCCAAGCAAAGAGAAGGCATCGGACAAGTATTTGCTTAATTGAATTAAACCGGGATTCTAGCGTACTAATATGTCAGTCTCATCTTCCAGGGTTGCAGACTCATCTCAGGTCAATAGAATAATAATTATTTCTGGTATTATGGCATTATTTAAATGTATAATCTTTAAATAATGCTGTAACATTATTATCATAAGCACTATATCCTACTTTATTGAAAGTTAAATAGGTAACAGATTCATGATATGTGGATAGTAAGTACACAGCATTCTAGTAGCTTCCTTCAGTGGCTTATGTTTTTGGTACAATAGGAAAGAATCCCATCAGGGAGTGATTTAGGTGCTAAAAACGTGAGGCTGAAAGGTTAAAAGACACTTATTAATAGGGAGTGGCTAGATGTAGTCTAACTCGGAACCCTGGACTGGGAATCAGGAAAATCTGGATTCTGTATCCCAGGGTTTTGTGTTTTGTTTTGTTTTTAATTGCTAAAGGACAAATGTATGATTCCACTTATACAAGGTACCTGGAATAATAAAATTCATAGAGACCAAAAGCGAAATGCCAGGGGCTGGAGGGAGTTAGTGTTTTTTAAGGGGTATAGAGTTTCAGTTTTGGAAGATGAAGAAAGTTCTGGAAATGGATGGTGGTGATGGTTGCACACCATATGTATGTACTTAATGCTGCTGAACTGTAGATTTAAAAATTGTTAAGACAGTGAATTTTATTCCAGGACTGCGGTTCCTACAGGAGAAAATGCAGCTTCTCCATGGGCCTCTTACTGAAGCTCCCAGCACCACTGACGCCTTTCAGGAATGAACCAGCTGTTTGAAGATCTGCCTGGTATTCCTCTTGACTCCCCATGCACACAGTAGGAGGTAACACATGATTTTGGAACTCAACTAATGTGCTTATAGAATGGACCAAGTGACATGTGCTTTCTTATTTTCAACATAAAGCCATCAATCCATCTTTCCTCCTCACTTCAAAACAAGGCTTCCAGTACAGTGCCTTAAATACACGCAAAAAACCAAAAAACCTTTTCCAACATGATGTATTGTATTACCTCACTGCACCTGAATCCTGGGTTGGGAACCTGGCTTGCAGAAGGATAACACTTCTCAACTCCCAGCACTAAGGGAAAGGGCCCTGGGCCCTGCTCCTTGGGCACTGCCGGCAGAAACACAATCGATAGCGCAACACACTGGGAATGGTGGTCCTGGGACCCAGCACCTGGACTGTCCTGACTGAAGGGAGCATCACCTCACCTGCACTAAAGCCACAAGTGCTAGAAAAGCTGGCGATCTGGCAGGCAATGCTACCGACTGCCATCATAGCTGGCTCGGGAAGAGCTATTGCATGAGAGAGGAAAACAGCCAGAGAGGACTCTGGTTCTTTGATTCTACAGATGAAAACACATATCTCAGTTAAAGCTGGTAGCTGACTGATGGGAGGCTTTAAGTTTAAAGGGACAGAGAATCCCATCCAGGAAGCTGGTTGTTGGAGGTCGGGAGCTGGTTGGGTAAGCCACACTTACAGATTTCAGGATCCCCGTGGCATCTTCATGGAGCCATGTAGGGTAGACCACTTCGTCATTCAGTATGGCCTCGAAGAGGTCGTCTTCGTTCTCGGCCTCGAAGGGCGCATGGCCACAGAGCATTTCATAGAGCAGCACGCCCATCGCCCACCAGTCCACGGCGGGCCCGTAGAGCATCTCCTGCAGGATCTGTGCAGAGAGAGGGCAGCATGAGAAGTGCTTCGCATATCTGATTAACAAATGTGTCCTTCATAACAAGGGAAAAGAAAGGGTTAGGAAATATCAAAGTAAAATAACGGAGCTTCCTGTGTTGACATGCATGTTTCATTCTATCTCTAGAGAGGGTGGCCTGTTTTTTCCCTGTGGTCAACTCGGAGGCCACTTCTCATGCACGTGATCAAACATGTGTGACCTGCTTAGGCCAAGGCAATGCATGTGCACATCCAGAACACAGA
Source organism: Myotis myotis (assembly GCF_014108235.1). NCBI lineage: Eukaryota > Metazoa > Chordata > Mammalia > Chiroptera > Vespertilionidae > Myotis > Myotis myotis. The sequence continues at coordinate 193,482,433 of NW_023416313.1, read as the reverse complement.
GGCTTTGGGAACTACAGCTATGTGAAAGGAAGGAGGCTGGGCTCACTCACTCGTATGGGAAAAAGTCAAGAGCTTTGCTTTACTTCTGCTAAATGGGGCTGGGATCAAAGCACTGAGTAGAGGCAAGGAGAAGATACATGGCTGTGAGTGGAGCACCTCTGTCCTTATTCAGGGCTAAAGCCTAGAAGCAACTGCAAAGTTTACCCCAAAAAATCTCGGACTGGAATTCTTATTTAGAGGAACTGAGGACATTTTTAGCCACTGTTCAGCCAATGAGCCTTATAGGAGTCTGGAGGCATCAGCTTTCAATGCCGCCCACAAAGCCGCAGCACACAAAAGCAACCTGTGGCATTTCTCATCAGGCTCCTGTAGAGCCCCGGTACCGAAGCACTCACCTCTGGAGCAATATAGTCGGGCGTGCCGCAGAAGGTTGCCGTGGTGACGCCGTTACAGATCCCCTCCTTGCACATTCCAAAGTCTGCCAGTTTACAGTGACCCTCATGGTCCAACAGCACATTGTCCAGTTTCAGATCCCTGGAAAAAACAAGGACCAGCAGTGGTAGGGCAGCCAGGCCTGAAACCATCCACCTGGAGGAGCTGGCTCAGGGGATGGGTGATGGAGCATGAGCACACACTTCAAAAAAAACAAAACAAAAACAAAACAGACTTCTTTGGGTTATCTCGATAAAAACATTTAGATCGACTCACAAAATTGGCTTCATGGTCCCTATGAATGGGTAACCACATATAAAATGCAGGCTGCCCTTTAGAAACTGAGGGCAGAATGTGACGTTTCCAGGCTTCCCACTTACCTTGTACCCAAAGGACATCCACCCACTCCAACCCTCCGCTCTGGTATCTCTCTGCCCACTGGAGTTCACTCAGTGACCATCCAGGAAGCAAGTGGCCACCGTGTGCCAGAGACTGCGATAGGCATCAAGAGAACAGATGTTCTTTATCCCTAAGAACCTCACTGTGTAATGATGAGACCAATTTTGCTAAACTTTAAGTCCATGAGGAGGCGTCAGGTTGATGTGGCTCACCACTGTGCCTAGCATAGTGCACTCTCTAAAAGGAGAGGGAGAGAGAACCAACTAGTATATAATACAAGTGGCATGATGGACGTCTGAGCCAAGTGCTATGAGAGAAATACAAGACGAAACAATTCCTTCTAGTGGGAGGAGAGAGGGACAATGCCACAGTAGACATAGTCTGCCAGACAGGGAAGGGGTATAAGGTCAGCATGGGCAGGTGGATGGGGCAGGGAGGCAGGCACTGAGGTGTGATGTGTGGGGAGGCTCAGGAGCCTCACGTGGTATAGTGAGGCCGGAGAGACACCCAGGGAACACTGGAGCCATCCAATGCCAGGGATGGAGAGGAAAGTTAGGTCTAGATTACGAAGGCCACACTAAGGAACATGGAGGCCGCGCTAAGGAATTCTGATATTTAGATATTAAGCAAAAGGGATCTACGGAAGCTCTCTGATTAAAGAAGTAACAGATTCCCAGGTGGACAGAAAAGATTAGCGAGAGACGGCTGAGTCAGTTCAGGGAAGAGATGTTAAGACCTGAACTGGGACAGTGACAAATGGACTGGAAACTGAGGGGTCAGTCAGTAGCATTTTCGTGAAAACACAACCAGTATGGCGATTTGACGACCACTTGGAGATGGAAGGGGAGAGGAAGCAGAATTGAGGATTCCTGTGCTTCTCTCTCAGACGCAGGGGTTAGTGGGGGCGTTAATAACCAGGAAAAGGAAAAGCAGGAGTAAAAACAGGGTTTGCTTGGTTGTACCCCAGGTACACAGGAGCCTCAAGAGGCCCAGTGGACTATGCTGAACCCAGGACAAAGGCACGCTGCACCCTTCCCCCAACCTGTAGGAGCAGAATCCACTTCACTTGAGGAAGTGAATTCCCAGCAGCAGAACTGCTTGGTAACGGGCCTCAATGGAGACAGGAACACATCTGGATACTGATCAATGTCTGCCCATCAAAGGCGCACTGTCCTGAAACACCCGGCCCAGCAGGGCCTAGCACCATGCGCATTCAGGCGCCAGGCCGGCTGGAACAGCGTCCCATGCACTGACACAACCGCCAGGCTCACGGGGAGAGGATGAGAGAAGCAGCCTGGCCTATTGGGTGACACCTCTATGCTTTGCTTTTCTAAGGAACAACACACTCAGAGGCAAACCATGCGGCCTTATCTGTGAGGAGGGAGCTGCACAGCCAGGAGAGATGCTGGGTGCCCTCCCTGGAGGCTGGGGGGCTGCCCTGGCCCGGTCTCCGGGGCTGTGCTGTTGGGGTGGGGGTGTCCCTCACTAGAGCATCTTCGGTAGCCACAGCTGACGGTGATTCTGCTTCCCCTCCGAGGTGGGCACTCAGGGTCCTTTCTCCTCTCCCTGCTCCGGTGGTGGTGTGCTTGGCCCCAGGGACAAGGCTGGTCTCTGCAGCCCAGGATCACGTTTCAGCCAGGGGAGGGAGTGATAACAGACCTGACAGGACTCATTTCCACTGTGACCTGGGAGTCTGACCACGCAGGTCTGACAGGGAGAGGTCACTGTAGGACACCCAGAATGAAAACAAAGCCCTGCCTTCCAGGAATGCCTGATAAGGGAGGTGAGAGCAGCAGTTTTCTTGGCACAGGCTAGTGGGAACACAGACCAGAGCTCCTCTCTGCTCTGGGCAGCCGTCTCCCTGGGTGTGAGAGGCGTGAGGAGAAGGTGTGTTGGGTACCCGTGGGTCCACTTCAGAAAAGCAAGCCTTCTCCGCCTCCAAACCAGACCCCGCCCCAGACCGCAAAGCAGCCTCCTGCACCCTTCTGCGAGTAGAATCCTGCTTCCCACACAAGCTTTCCTTCCCCACTGCCCGCCCCTCACCCCTCACCCCCAACCCGAGCAAGACTCATTTAAGTGGAATCACAGGAGCACAGGGTGGGGCTGAGGAGGACTGTGGTCATGTGCGCGGGAGCGAGGCCACTGCCCGGAGCACTGGCCCTCAGGCCTTCAGAAGTGGTTTCAGACTCAAGGCTCTGGCTGTCTGGCTCCTCAAGGACAGAGGGCACATTACAGATGGCTGGATAAGGTTAGTTTGTGGCCCCAGGAGAGGCAAGGCTGTGGGGGATCTGAGCCGGCTATATCAGCACCCTGGTCTAGCCCAGCCGTCCAGGCATGCGCGGACCTGTGCCCAGAGCATTCTGACTCTCTCACTTTGCCAAACAAGGTTACCAAGTTTCTGAGTTCGCCTGAAGCCCTTATGCCTGCTAAGAGCTCGGGAAGGATATTCCCAGGTAATAGAAACAAGTGCTAACAGAAACCCACAATGGTCTAAAAGCTGACCTGCAGTTGCTCAAGCAAGTGTGTGACTAACAGCCCAGGTAAGAGGCTTGATGGCTTATTACTCAGCTGCTGTCATAGGTAGCAGGCATTGTTCCGGGAGAGAAAACTGCTTTGCAATTAGTTTTGTTTGCTGCCCGTCACAATACCTTCTGCACAGAGAAGTCTGCACAGCCTCACTGCTCAAGAGACAGAGCTGAGCAGTACCGGCGATGCAACTCATCCTGGGCACAGGATGCCCGGGGGCACAGAGGCACCACAGTCCTGACTTGTCAGTCTAATTTTAGGCATCCCCAGAACTGTACCAGCCCCGAAGCAAATGCCACTGCTGGTTTCACAGCAGGTGTGATCCAACAGGACAAACTCCTCAAATTAGGATCCCAAGGGGGTTTGATTAAGAACATGATACAATCCCAGGCTTTCAGTTCTACACTCAGTCCTGCTACCTCACACCTCCACTGTGAGGTCTGTCCTGATGTCTCCAGACACTCAACTCTGCCCCGAGAGTGCCCCATTCATGTCTCTAGGTCAGCATACTCTGCAGTACATTTTGCAAGGCTCTGAGCACCCTCTCCCCACTTAGCTGGGGCTGAGCCTATTTCTCCCTAGCTCCAGCTCGGCCTTGCAGTAGGCACTGGCCAATGAGAGAAACATGCGCATTTCAGGGAGCCGCCCTGGCCAACTCAGAGCCTGTCTTATTTTTAGGGAAAGGGAGGAAATTCTATAAACCTCACTGGGACCTTTGCTCCAAGTATTCAACTTATAGAACGCCATGTGCTTTGTCCCTTAGAGATGGATTCCAGAGGGAAAAGAAGAATCCTGAAACATAAGTTCAAATTACTCACTTTAGGGAAGCTGGGGCCAGGGAAACTGCTTCGAGAGAGGCAATTAGAGCCAGAGGACCCCAGTACTAACCCTGACTTGCATTCAGTTGGAAGAGAAGGGCATTGAGAGTATTCGTCAAACAGGTCCAAAGGTTACAGAGCCAAATATAGCCATGCTCAGCTTCTGCTCTAAGGATAAATCATTATCTTCATTAAAAAAAAAAAAAAAAGGCAAGGAAAGTCACCCTATGACTCCTAACTTTGGAATATTCAGAGGTCAGTTTTTGGCTTTGGCGTTCCTCAGCCTCCTATGCCAATATCTAACTGGCAGCCAAACTTAAAAGGCCACACTACAAAGATTACAAGTTCACACGGGGCACAGGCTCAGATCCCCGGATGCCAAATGCACAGTTCCAGGCTCATTCTTCATGAACTCATTGAGCACTCTGTATTTAATAGCTGCTATGCCTTTTGTTGAGCAAGCACAGAAGGGCAGAGGAGCTATTTTATCCTCCCTGGTTGCCTGAAAGGTTCATTGTTGTTGCTGGGTAATCAGGGTTACTTAAAATGCCCAAATGGTTTCAGAGAGGATTCCCAAGTGGGTGAAGACAAAGGGAATTCAGAATCTGTATTTATTTTGTTTCCACTTCGAGCTACTCTAAGAGTCATAAAACAGAATGACACCAGTCTTACTGCTCATATCAATGACTTCCAGAAGAAATAAACGAAACTAAGTTGAGAGCTGGATCCTTGAACAAGAATAAATCCATGAGGCTATTTGGTAACTATTTTAAATGTATTTTTAAAAGTTTTTATCATAGAAAAGCTCAAACATACACAAAAGTATAGAACTCCCACAGTGATCACACAGCCTCAGCAGCTATGAATGCATGCTAATCTTGTTTCAGCTGTACATTTAATCCTTTCCCGAGCCATCTTTTTTCAGATTTTGAAGCAATTTCAAGATATAAAATCAACTCATCTGTAAATGTTTCAATATCTGAACCTAAAAGACAATAATGCTTTAATAATAGTATACAGTCAATATACTATTATAAGTATACTAGAAGCCCGGTGCACAAAATTTGTGCATGGGAGAGTGGGCGGGGGGGGGGCGGTGTGGTGGTGGCCCTCAGCCCGGCCTGCACCCTCTCGCAGTTGGATATCCCTCTCGCAATCCAGGACTGCTGGCTCCAAACTGCTCACCTGCCTGCCTGTCTGATCACCCCTAACTGCTCACCTGCCTGCCTGATCTCCCCTAACCGCCTCTGCCTCAGCCGCACCCCCCCGGCCCCCCCCCCCGCCGGCTTCATCTGGAATGACATCTGAAAAGTCATTTGGCTGTTCGGTCTAATTAGCATATTATGCTTTTATTATTATAGATTGTTTTGGTCTCTTTGCTCATTTGTGCATGTGTATGGATCCAGAGAACCTGAAAAAGTGGGTAATAAGAATAGGGTAATCAGTAATTAAGAGTGACTACTAACAGTAACAGTAACATACAGTGAATGTTACAAATGCTGAGAGCTTTATCCATATTATTTTATTCTTAAAACGACCCAAATAAGGGAATGGCTAAATAAATTATGATAAATCTATGATAGAATTTTATAAAAGCTGCTAAAATTTTAGGGAATAAAGTATAGGGAAATGTTTATGATAGAATTCTTATCTTTTGAAAATTATTTCTTTTCTGATTATAGTTATATTTTCATTGCATAAAGTTCAATCATTCCTAAAAATGTTATGAAGAAAACGATGACAAATTCATAGTCTTCTAAACTTTTCTTCTCAATGCTACACTAACATGATATTATGATATAATTTGCTTTTACCATTTAACAAGTACTTTGGATATATTTCTACACCTTAAAGATTTGCCTCATTCTCTGTAATGATTACATAAAATTCCATTATAAAGAAGTAGTGTAATTTAGGTTGTTCCCAATTTTTTGCAACTTCAAACAATGGATTAGTGAACATTATTTGCACATTGTAGGAGCATTTATTTAGAATAAATTTTTAAATTGGATATGCTATGTCAAGGGTTTAAGTGTTTAAAATGTAAATATATATTGAACAACTACCCTCTAAAAAGTTTGCACCAATTGATACTCCTCCCAATAGTGTATGAGAGTGTCTATTTGGCTTCCTTATTCAGGTTAGCTGTACTCATCCTTATGTCCTTGCCAATCTGCTAGGGGAAAATACCTATTCACATGTTTTACCCATTTTCAATTATCTTTTTTTATTATTTTTAAGAAGCTCATTACATATTATGTTTTTGAAATTAATATTATGGATAGTAGTAATTTGTTATATGGGTTGAGAATATTATTGCCCAGTTTGTTTTTAACGTTTGTTAATAACTTTTATATTTTAATATTCAAATCTATCAGTCTTTCCTATATAGCTTCTGGGTTTCATGACTTAGTTGTAGGCTGACATAATTCTAAGTGTAAAAGCAGGATATGAAATTGTATTTTCAACATTCTGTTTATGTTACAACAGGGGGAAAGAGGAGGGAAAAAGAAGAAATGAGAAAAGATAAAAGAAAAATGTTGAAAGCCTATTTCTAGGTAATATGTTTATGAATAATTTTCCCTTTATTGTATTTTCTAAATTTTTATAGGAATTATGTAATACTTTGATACCAGGAAAAAATCATTAAAAATATATATTTTAGCTTTAAGTCTTTTCTTTGGTTTCTGTACCATTTAAGGCCGTAGTTCCCAAGGAAGATGTTTAGGGGAAATGACTCACTGGTAGGAATGGAAAGGATTTGTTTTGGAACCCAGTCTGCAAAGCCATGTTGCTAAAAATCACCTTATATGCTTAGGGAACCCAAACATTCATGGACTCAGAATTCTGAACCTTTGTCACAAGCTCATTTTTTACCGTATACATAGTTGTCATGATGGCTCTAATCTTTTCAACAGCCCCATGATGTGTCCCTGTAGTTGTAAGCACAGCAAAGGAAACCATCAACAAAATTAAAAGAAAACCTACTGAAAGGAGAAGATATTTACCAATGATACATCTGATAAGGGATTAAATCCAAAATTTATAAAGAATCCAGACAGTCCCACACCAGAAGAACAAATAATTCAATCGAAAAATGGGCAAAGGATCTGAATAGATACTTCTCCAAATAAGACATTCAGATGGCCAAGAGACATATGAAGAGTTGCTCAATATCACTAGTCATCAGAGAAATGCAAATCAAAAAACTATAATGAGATATTACCTCACACATGTCAGAATGGTTATCATCAATAAACCATTAAACAACAAGTGTTGGTGAGGATGTGCAGAAAAGGAACCCTCATACACTATTGTTGGGAATGCAGTTTGGTGCAGACAATGCAGAAAACAGTATGGAGGGGCCTCAAAAGTTAAAAATGGAACTGCCTTATGACCTAGTGATTCCACTTCTGTGAATATATCCCAAGAAAACTGAAACACTAATTCTAATTCAAAAAAATATATGCACCTATGTTCACTGAAACATTATTTACAATAGCCAAGATCTGAAAGTAACTCAAGTGCTTATCAATAGATGATTGGATAAAAAAGCTATGGCAGATTTATATAATGAAATATTAGTTGGACATAAAAAGAATAAACTCTTACCATTTGTGACAGCATTGATAAACCTAGAGAGTATTATGCTAAATGAAATAAGTCAGACAGAGAGAAACAAATACCATTTGATTTCACTTAGATGTGGAGTCTAAAGAACAAAACAAACAACAAAAAAATAGAAACAGATTCATAGATACAGACTGACAGTTGACAGAGTGGAGGGGATTTAGGGGATTGGGTGAAAAAAGTAAAGGGATTGAGAAGTACAGATTGGGAGTTACAGAATATTCACAGAGATGTAAAGTACAGCATAGGGAATGCAGTCAATAATACCATAATAACTATGTATGGCCATAGTGAAATATTGGGGGGACCTCTGTAAAGTACATGATTTTCTAACCACTATGCTGTACATCTGAAACTAATACAGAATACTATTGAATGTAGGCTGCAATAAAAAAAGAAAACCAGCGTGAGGTTCCTGCTGAAAGAAACAACATTCCTAATTATTAAATGAGGTTCCCGTGCCATTTCTTTTCATAAAGTGACATTTGGTCTGGTGTTTGCTAGGCTGAACTATTGAAACATCTGCTTAAGAACTAATATATGAAACATGAATGTTTATCATTATGAAGTTGCACGAAAAGAACTCATTTTCTAATGAATGAAGAAATTAATTAAAATAATTTCCAACCCAGAAAGTGTTACCAAGGCTCCTCTGAGGCTCTTTTCCCCCTACCCTTTCATATTTCTTCCCAACATCTACTTGAGATGGAAAATGATCATAAAAATGACTCTATGCAGGTCTGGCTATTCACTCTATTGAAAACAGGACCAGGGACTCACAAACCAGTCCCCTCTGGCCAGGTGTTGGTCTCTGTCCAGTCTTGGTGTTTGAGGCACTAGGTGTGCAGGTAGCGTGTTTTCTCCTTCACCACTGTGTACACACAGGACCAACCTAACGTGAGCAAAGGGGCTGAGAGATTTCCCCTCGCCTTGTCTTACAGTAGGAAAAAAAATGTCCAAAGAAAACATTCATTGACTCTCTGGACAGATGCAGGGTGCAATGAATATGATTAATGTGCACAGTGTGCAGAACATACATCTCCTTAGGACCATCAAATGAATGAGCCATCAAGCTAACAGTTGAGCCTTCTATATATATTTTTTCATTCCACTCCCCGCAACTCCCGCAGGAGGGCTGAAATTCCCTAGCTGAAGTGGCACAAATTTATTAAGCAGCTCCTTACAGTACTTTTATTTTACGGTTGCCAAGAAAATCTCTCTCGCTGACTCTCCTTGCCAAAATGCTTCCTACGTGATACCTGGCAGCTTGGGCGTGCATCTGCAACTCAGTGAGAGGAGGCAGGAGGCAGGATGGAGGGATTCAGACAAAGACACAAGGAGAAGACAGACCATGGCAGGTAGGGGCCTCCTGACCATTGGGCCCAGCTGCAACAACACAGAAAGAATGCTGGGGCCAATAAGGCATTCAATTTGATAGTCCAGGGGGGATAAGGTAGCCAACAAGCTAAATCTTGTTTAACTCCTCAGCTCCCCCAGTGCAGAGAGCCAAGTGCAGCTGACCCATGGACAACCACCTGCTGGGCCAGCTTTGCTTCTTGGCTGCAGAACTCCAACAAGGCAATGGCAGTTCTCCTATAGCAAGACCCCAAATAGGATTAGAGAGTCATGGGGATTCTAAGAGCCTGCAAGCTAGGGACAGGATAGGTATGGAGGGGGCCCGTACTGGCTGGATGCGTGCAGGGTATTTGCATGAATATGAAGGAAGAAAAGATATCTAAGGAGGAATATTCAGAACATAGTCCCCTCTTAAGTAAGAAGAGTTGAATGACAATTGGGGCAGTGTGGGGTGGGGATGGGCAAAGGTAGATGGATCCTATTAGGTTGACGTTGGACATACTGCGCCAATACCAACAAACAGGTTCTTAGAGTGAAACTATGTTAAATGTTAGAGGGCCCACAGCTCTCTAGGGGTCAACACTAGCCATAGCTGTCACCGTTATTACTGTAAGTAAATGAGTGCTGCAGCTCTTGTCCTCAGAAAGATATACTAGGAAATTGAGAGATCAGTACAAATACACAGACCAACAAGTGAAGGGACAATGAGACATCATACTCTGTCTAGCCATGGCTGGTTCGCTCCCTGGAAGCCCAGGGATCTTCTGACTAGGAGCACCAGATGCTGTCAGCACTTAGGCTGGTTCCCTGAAGACATGCCATTGAGAGGCAATAGTAATGTCCTTGCTTTGCCAGGGTTAGAGCTTCTCTTTGGCTGGGAGAAAACAAAAGTTGTTGCAGCCAATAGCTGTGCAAGCATGTGGTCTTGCATAACATGTGAAAGGGGATGTGGGTACCGCTGGGAAGAGGTGATGAGGAATGCTTTATGACAGGAAGGAGGAGAGATTATAGCATCAACTTCAGGAAGAGATAGGCAGGCTGCTTTTGGCAAATGGCCAAACAAAAACATCTGCCAGCATTAGTAATATTGCATTATGCAATGTTGGAGGGGAAGGGAGAGGAGAGGAGAGGAAGCCTTCTGACTTGATCCAGAATTTTTGGCCATATCAGCAGGTCTCATCTGGTTACAGGCTATCCCCATCAGAGATTAAACCAGAACCATGTAAACAGGAGTCTGAAAAACGCAAGAGGATACTTGTAGTCGGAACCACTCCAAGGCCCTTGGAGTTACACACCTCACATTTTAGTTCTGGATTATAGTGGGTTTTGCTTTGTTCCCTAATAGTATTTAGCTGAAAAAAGCTTGCTTTCCCCAAACAGATTACAAGCTCCAACATAGGCCTAGCATATTATGTAGTCATTTCCAGAGTACTGATCAAGGCTGGACATATGACAGCAACAAACATCTGAGTCCCTTTCCATGGAACTCAACTGATTTCCTCCTAATGCAGAGAGCATATCATAGCAAAATGTGCAAATGACATAAAATTTTCCCTAAGAAATTCCCTTTGGGAGAACTCACTGCTACTTCCTGAGCACCCTCCATTCTGTCCTAGCACTGGGTTTTACAACCAAAAAGCCCAGATTTCCTGACAGCCATTTAGCTGTTCATTTTTAAAATATTTAAGTATTTATTTATTTTTTAAAAAATATGTTGCTATTGAATATTAGAGAGAGAGGAAATGAGAAGGATAGCGGGATAGAAACACTGATGAGAGAGAAACATCATTTATTGGCTGCCTCCTGAACACCCACCACCAGGGATCAAGCCTGCAACCCAGGCCCAGATCGGGAATCAAACTGGTGACCTCTTGGTTCATGGGTCAATGCTCAACCACTGAGCCTCAACCACTGAGCCACACCTGTGGGGCACTAAAATATTTAAGTATTTAGATGTGGAGATATTGTCTAAAGACTTTCCAACTTTATGTAGTCATACTCTTCTTAATAAAGGCAATTTATTAAACAAATAAGAGTTATCATAACTTTCTAAAATCTTTAAAAGTCAACAGAATTCACAAATCGGGGGTGAGGGGATTTTTTTTTTTTTTTTTTTTTTAGCTTATGTGTCTTATTTTTAGTTTAGGAAGTATCAGCAAACTTGAAAGCAAAAGTAGCTGATGAACAAGCACATCTATTGAGAAGAGACTGTCGTTCTTTTTGCATCAAATGCTACAGAAATCTTATTATTTCCTCATCAACAAAAAACTGATAGAACTGCATGGCCAAGTGCTTAAGATTTTTAGAAGAATCAGCCCGGTCAGCATGGCTCAGTGGTTGAGCGTTGACCTATGAAGGAGGTCATGGTTTGATTCCTGATCAGAGCACATGCCCGGGTTGTGGGCTCGATCCCCAGTGTGGAGTGTGCAGAAAGCACCTGACCACTGATTCTCTCTCATCATTGATGTTCCTATCTCTCTCTCCCTCTCTAAAATCGATAAAAATATATTTAGGAAAAAAAAAAGTTGATAGAGAATATACAAACTTTGGAAATTCTAAATAAGTATCATAAGCTTTTGAGTTTGGGGTAGGTAGGTCCATTATATTATGAAGTGACACGTCCAGTTATAAACTGCTCTATGGGAAATGGGGCAAGGAGCCAAAGAGGGTTGGTCATACAGGGCCATGACCTTACACCAGCATTAAGTGCAATGTCTCCAGAACTGGTTACGCTCCATCAGCCACAACATCATTGTCTCCTTCCTTTATATTTGCTAAGACCAAGTGCTGAAGCATTAAGATATAGGAATTAAAAGCTATCAATTGCGGTCCGTCCAGTTCCATCTTGGTCTGTCAGGGCCCAGGCAGCTCACCACAGTGACTTGTTCTTTTAGGCAGAATAAGCTGAAGGGGGATGGGAGCAGCCCCTGGACCCTACTGCTGTCTAACACCCTGGTGGCTGGAGAAATTTCTTTCCATTCTGGAGAGCTGAAATTCTCCAGAAATAAAACACAGAATTCCTGAGAAGTGGCGTGGTATCTGTACCCCGCAATGCATCCAAATACAGCTCAACCGGAACAGCCGGTCCTCGTTCCTACCCCCTCCTGCCTAACTATTTAGGGCACAGACCCAGGAGTGGATATCAGTCTGGAACACTCAGGGGTGTGATAAAATCCAGATCCTGCGAGGCCACTTTGGGGAGACGTTGTTTCTAATTTTTCACCGTTATGAACAACACTATGATAAATGAAGGTGTTTTTTCAACATGGCCAAACCTATTAATATTTTTTATCACAAATAAGCAGTCAAGTCCAGGTCCATGCTTACATTTGAGCATTGCTATCTCTGCCACTGCCCGGGTGTTCACCTCCCTTTATCACACGTGTATTCAAAGGAAGGGCCCAAAGGGAGTGTCATTTCCAAAATCTTGGCTTGGGCTGCTGTTCCTTTATGATTTGTATTTTTCCAAATAAAATGTGATCTCCATGAAGAGAGGTGCTTCACTGTTTTCATTTTTATCTTTTTATATTTGTGGCTTCCCTTGGGTGTCTAACACAGTGCTTTGCACATAGTAGGCCCTAATAAATGGCTGTTAATCTGAGCAGCAAGCCTTCTCTCTGCCATTTGGCATTGGTTTGGTCCTGAGACCCCTGTGAGGCTGGATTAGGGAAGACATGGGGGACTCTTAGGAAGTGGGGGGGGGGGGGTTCCGGTTTGTTCTGGGACCCTGGCTCCCCTCTGGCACCTCTGGAACCAACATGAAGCTGGCGTTGTCTGCTGGGATCTTGTCTTGGGGATGACCTAGCATCAAGGCAGCATCCCAGGAAACTGTGGCTCTGAACTCTCTCAGGTCCATGCCACTCCAGCCATTAATCCTTCAGTGCCAATCTAGAACCAAACCCATTCCGAGAGATACCAGAAAGGAAAACTTGCCCTGCCTGCTGACTGCCTGTTCATGTCTGGCTTGGGGGTGAGAGCAACCTTTGTTCCCATAAAAGAAGAATATGAAAAATTCAGTCAACTGCCCAAACAGGATTTACACGAATTTCACTGGCCACTACAGGGCACAGTGAACCTTGGAGCGGCTTCTGTCGTTAAGACAGTGACTGTGAGCAGAGAGCACAGGGGTCGGACAGGCTGGCCGAGAGCAGCTGGGCAGTGGGGGTGGCAGACTACAGTGTGCAGGCTGGAATCTCAGTGCATCCGGAACCTTATGATGGATGCACAGGCAGCACAGGGGGTGAGGTGGACAAGCTGGAATACTGAATTTTGTCTGGTGCACCATCTGGTCAGTGAGTCAAGAATGCTTGTCTGGAGCTGGAAAGCAGAGCTTCTACCCTCAGTCCTGCTGCCTTGCCGGGCCTGTTTCCTCCTCTGTAAAAGGATGGGGCTGGATGATACCCCTTCCCCACTTCCCTGTCCAGTCACTCACTGAGACCTGACAACTGCTTCTCCTGGTTGCATTAAGTATCAGACACCTTCTTCCCACCACAAGGCCCTGGCCTCCACTCAGCCCCATCCAAACCCAGCCGAATCACTGCATTTCCTGACGCGTCTCTCTGTCTTTTTACTCTCCATGCTGGATCAGTTGTCTTTCTGAAATTTGATTCTTGAATGTTTGAACCATTATGAGGCCCCTTCTGGCTTTAGCACCTGTGATGCTCTACTAGGCGTTCTCTGGCTGCCCCTCCAGCCTTATTGCCTCCCGCACTGTTCTCCACCAGCTTCAGGTTCCCGAAGGAGCACCGTGCCCTCTCGTTGACCTCTCTGCCGTCATGTATGCCCTCCTGTGCCTAAAGCAGTGCTGCTCAGAGTGTGGTCCTTGGGCTGGTCCCTGCAAACTGCTACTTGTCTGCAAGGAAGTAGGTAGAAATGAATGAATGAAGCAAGTAGCAATAAAGTAGAAACATTGATAGTAAGCGTTTAGAAACTTTTATAACTACCAGACAGTAATTTTATGTCTGTTGAAACTAATAAAAATGTGGGCTTTTATGTCTTTTAAATTTTTGATTATTCTAGTAACTTACTTTTATTATATCTTATAAAGGTATTGGTCCTAATGGATTGAAAAAGGAAAAACCCGCTGGTTTACCACCACATATAGTTTGAGGAGCTCTGGCCAGCACCTTCTTTCCTTCCTGTCTCCCGGGCTGCCAATTCCAGTCTCGCCAAAGTCTCTGTCTCAGAAACCTTCTGTATCCCTTCCTAGGCCAAGCCTGGTATCGCTCCTCCATGCCCTGGTGGTGTTCGGTGCGTACTTCTAAGTATAGTGTTTATTGCACTAACCGTGATTGTTGGTTTCCCTGCAGGCCTTTCCCATGCTTATGTCAGCTCTCAACCTCAGAACAAGGTGCCTGACACAGGTCTGAGTGGGCACTCAAGCGCTGGTTGGAGTGAACAGGCCCCCCTCGGTTTCTTACCCTAAACTCCAGCTGCGTTCCCCTGAGTGTAAAGTCCTTCTGGGCTCTCCCTCCAACACTACTTGGTGCTCTGTACATGACACTACTGAGAAAAGGAGGAAGAAATGGTAGCACTTCTTTCTGTATCTGCGGGTGAATTCTTTACGTCACCCATCCAGTCACACTCTTCCTTCTCCCGCTCTCACTCTAGTCCTAAAGCTAACAGATAAGAAAGCTGGGCTTGTAGGTGCAACCACCAGTGACCACTGCATGTGCCTGGTGATTAAGCATCTTTACAACAGTGTGGCGTTATAACCAGACAAGACAAATCACCCCTGTGCATCTTGCATGCCATGGAAAGGTCAGTCCAGGAAACAGAGACATGAGATCGCTGCAGTCCTTGATTAAGCTGAAAAGCTCATTTGATTAAAAAAAAAAGAAGCCATTTAATGGAAAAAGCCCCAGCCAGAAGAGATGGAATATTACATAAGAAATAACTTAAAAGCTCAGAAAATCCTTGACGCCCAAACTAAAGCACAGGATTCCCATCATGAGAAACTAATTTCCTTTGGAAAGTTGATGAAGCAAACTTTTCACTGGGAAATGGTCGGTTCCCTGCGTCTTATGGAGAAGGCAGTTTGTGAGCACATTTCCTGCATCTCAGCCTCTTGGGTTCTAACCCCACAGATTTTCCTTCTGAAGTCATGGAAAAATCCTCTCTGCTTCAGAGTCCTTTCCTTAAAGAGGGCTGACGTGATCACCTGCCCATCACAGGGTGCAGAGCATGAAATCACCCCGAAGCTGTCTGAGGGCATGGCACCCCGAGCCAGGGAGTCTCGGCTGACTTGCAGGTAGGAAAAAACAAGTACGCCCAAGCCAGGACAAGTGATCTTTTCCCCATTGGAAAAGGAGACTGTCTTCCTTATTCAAATTAAGCAGCAGAGAGTCCGCTGACAAAAAAGTCACCAAAATTTCAGATCTAAAATAAGTGAATTACTCTGAAAACAGAACACTTGGAGCAATCTAGGCCATGTACAAGCAATCGGGTCCCACCCACTGAGAGAACCCCTGCGTTCCCTCGGAGCTTTATGGCTGTTTCAATATGTCATCTGCCTGTCGAGAGCCTGGATCCCTTTGACCAATGCATGAACTGGAATTTTTGATCTGAGTTATGTGCCGAATTCCTGGGCAGGACGGTGGTGCTCTATCCTCCTGTAAATTTCCACTGATGCAAACGAGGCCACAAGTGCCAGGAGGCATCAGTGACAGGTCTGTGTGGGTGGAGAATCACGGGCCAGGCAGGGCACATGCTTCCTCTTCTGCAAGAAACATTTATACCATCCTGTTGGTACATGTGGGGGGGGGGGGCGGGGGCTGGGGGATTTGTAGTTTGTGCCACACAGGAGCCAGGACAGCCTCCGAGCCACTGTGTTGGGACGCTTTTACTTTCTTGTGTGCCTCAGGCGGCAAGAGGCTCCCTCCACCATGCCAGGTCCTTGGAGATCAGCACTCAGCGCCATCCGAGAGGTTCTGCCTGCTCTGGGGTTGGACATTGTCCCAGCTACTCCTGACGCCTGGCCGGCCGGAGCCGAATGTGACAGGAGCGAGTGGCCTGAGGGAGCACCCTTCCCTATGGACAGTGAACACGACCTGCTGTCCTGGGCACCCACGGGGCAGGCTCTGGAGCGGGCATTCCGGAGGAGGCAGCTACCCGCCTGGATGATGCTCACCTGCCCGGCACGGGCTCTCGAGAACAGGCTTGATCATTCTACACCCTAACCAAATGCAGACAGTTAACTGTACCAACTGCTGAGACCAAGAAAAGCCCATAGAAATGCAAAGGGAGAGAACTGACGGATATTATTAGCAGCTGCTCTGACTCATTAAACCAAAGATGACAGTTCACCGAGTGGTGACTCTGTTTTCAGGTAAATTCCAAGGCAACGAAGCACAACCCTACTTAAGTCTCTAACCACTGCTAAGTGTCTCCTTTGAGGGCTCCACCCCCTCCACCCTCCCTCAAGGGGGAAGCAGTTCCCCAAGGTGCTGCTCCAGCCCTTGCCTAGGCTTATTTCCAGCACTGCTGCTAGACCATATGGCGCCTTTGTGCAAATTAGAAAAAGGCTCCCCTTTCTGAAGACATGTGATCACCAACCCCTAGAAAGATTCCTAGTCTTCAGACAAGTCTTCAGACAAGTCTCCAGTGGCTCCGATGGAGTGGCCCTCCCTGGAGTTGCTCAGTGCACTGGCTGCCCAGCTGTGAGTGGCTCTGCATGGCTCTCTACCTGTGCAGTTCAATGCCATGGATTCAAATATTACCCTAGCCCAGGGATGGCGAACCTTTTGAGCTCGGCATGTCAGCATTTTGAAAAACCCTAACTTAACTCTGGTGCCGTGTCACATATAGAAATTTTTTGATATTTGCAACCATAGTAAGACAAAGATATACATTTTTGATATTTATTTTAAATATTTAAATGCCTTTTAACAAAGAAAAATCAACCAAAAAAATGAGTTTGCGTGTCACCTCTGACACGCGTGTCATAGGTTCGCCATCACTGCCCTAGCCAGTGGTTGGCAAACTGCGGCTCACGAGCCACGTGAGGCTCTTTGGCCCCTTGAGTGTGGCTCTTCCACAAAATACCAACTTCTGCGCATGGGCCACGAAGTTTCAATCGCACTGTACGTGCACACCCGCACGTGGTATTTTGTGGTATTTTGTGGAAGAGCCACACTCAAGGGGCCAAAGAGCCGCATGTGGCTCGAGAGCCGCAGTTTGCTGACCATTGCCCTAGACAGATGAGCCCCAAATCCAAACCTGCACCCTGACACCCCTCTCCAGAGATCCAGACCTGCATGAGAAGTTAGAAATGAACTGCTTTGGGGGCACAGCTATGAGGGGCGTTTTAACCCTTCAAACACAAAAGGATGAACACTGGACTTTATCCAGCCGTTGTCGTCCCTCAGTGCAAAGCTTCAGCATTCTCCAGTGAGAATCTTGGAGTCACTTTTCATGCCTACGCCTTGGTCCTCATATCCATTGCGCAGTCCTCCCAGCTTTTCCTCCACTGGGTCACCCCCATTCCTCTTCTCGGCCTTTCCACTGTCACTGGCTTGCTTCAAACTGTGGCTCTATTTTGCTTGATTTATGTTAAGGCCTCCCACCCCAACTCCAGGCTTCTGGGCTCCTTGGCACTCTATTTAACACATTACATTTACTTCCGCTTAGTCTTTCTCAAAAACCTTTGATGGCTTCTATTGACAGGCAAATAAAGCCAAATTTCCTAGGCAGGCATTCAAAGCCAACCACTTCTCACATCACCATATTGTAACTGACACTCCCTCCTCCCCCCAGTCACACCGAGTCCTCGAGATTCCTAAGCATGGGAAGCTATCTGGCCTCTATGCCACCGTCCCTGTGGTTCCATCTACTTGGCATGTATTTTCCTATACTGCCATTAACTGACAACCTGCGACGCAAATGCCACCTCTTCTCCGTCAGAATTAAGAGCTTCCTGTGGCTTCACTGCACTCTTTACATTTGCCTTTGGGCACTTATGGTACCATGTTTTTGTTTGAGCCTGGATTGAGCCTGCAACCAGGGTGACCTTGACAGGAAATGAACTCAAGACCCTTCAGTCAGAGGGCTGACACTTGATCCACTGAGCTGGACTGGCTAGGGCTGGTACCATGTTTTAAATTGTCAATTTGTGGATGTGTTCGGAGCCCCCAACAGACTAAAACACTGAGGGCAAGGTACCTATTTTATTTATCTTTTGGTCTTCAGAGGCAAACCCAGTACAAAGCGGATGCTGGGGCATGTTGAATGAGTAACTGAATGGTGGAGAAGTCCCCTTCATGGTCAAAGCAAGCCCATGGACGACTTAACTGTAACGATGGTCTATTCTGAGCCTGCGTGCTTCAAAGCACCGGCCACACAGGGCAAATGAGTGCACTGCAGCATGTCAGGCAGGGGTGAAGGGCACTTTCCAAACCAAAAAGTCCATTTTAAACAAACACACATTCATGCCATAACTCACAACTCGCATCAGATGCAATTCCTGGAAACCGCGACTCCGGCAGGAGGCTTGGCAGGATTCAGGGCCTCTTCCCGGAGTCCCCTTCTGCCCCCGCCCAGCCGCACCACCCGTGCTAGTAATGCATGAACGTTACTCGGGATAATGTTCGCCTTGGGAAGGTGAGAACCTGGATGGGAAGGAAGCGACACGATAAGATGCTAACGAGCAGTGAGATGCTCGTCAGTAGCACTGTCTTGAGACTATAGGCTCTGCCTGGGTGAAACCATGTCCTCAGCTCTACTCCTCAAGAACATTAACAGAGATGAGGAATCCAGCAACGAAAGACCATTTACAATGCTGGGCCTCATCGGGAACACAGCTCAACCACCTGGCCTGCTTTTTCCTCCTGCTTTCATGTCATGCTGGGATATCCACACACACACTTATCTGAGACCCGATTCCCCAGTTTCTGGGAAGAAATGACTGGGAGGCCAAATCTTCCAGGATGAGCCTGGGAGGGGCGGACTGACTTTGCCTTTCTGACCCCGTGGAAAATGTGGCTGTCTGCACACCGCTGCTCTTTCTATAGCCTCCTCCTGCCGGAGCCCGGCTGGCACAAGGCGAAGGGCAGAGCTCTCAAATCCAGCTGATGAAACAGTTCCCTGACCATCGAGGCTTCTGTTTCCCTTTCATTGTCACTTGGGTGGCCTTGCTAACATGCACCCAGCTACCTTCTATCCTCGTGCCTACATGGAAAAAAGTCCTCGATTGCTACATGAAGAACGAAACTCCGACCTCTGTACTGCCTCGATCCTCAGACTGTGCCTGCACCCTCCCTCCAGTGCTTTCCTCTAAGGCAAGCGCCTTAAAACTGTGACCCCCCCCCCCAAAAAAAAAACAAACTTGCCAGCTGTCAGAACACTCGTTTTTATCACATCAGATCTCATCAACATTGTGATATATGTAGTTCCTTGGAATCAAAGAAATAGTGTAGTTATTAGTACGCAGTCCCTTTGTCAATGGCTGTTAAAGGCTGGGGACTAAAGGGAACAGGAAAATGTAAGGCTTAAGGGTATAGACTCACCTTCAAAGGAAAGCGAGTCTACATGATTCCACCTGGAGACACCAATGTCTTAAAAGCCGTTTCGTGGAAGGCCACTGCCTGCGGGAACTCTCCTACTATTAGGACCAAACTGTTTCACTACACGTCTGTTCAGGAAGAGTCGTTGCGTGGCCAAAGGGAAGCTGAGGCGGTCAGGATCCCCTTTCTAGGGTTTTTTCCTTTCTCTCTCAGCCTCAGGCCTGGGAGCCACAGGGCAGGTGACTGGTGGCCCTGCCCATCCTTCCTGGAGGACATTAGCTGCTTCTCTAGAGACTCACTCTTGGCACTGATGTTAACCTTTTGGGAGGGTGGCAGGAGTGGGCATCGGCTGAAGGACAAAGGAAGAGGAGCTTTGCAGAGAGAGCCCCCTAAGAACCCAGGAGGGGGTGGGACTTGGCTTGGAAGGGTGGGTGCCTCATGCTCTGCTGGAAGCAGCCTGCATCCCTGGGCTGGCATGGTCCGGAACAGCACTGACCCCACCCCTCCCACTGGGGCTGGGACTCTGCCAGGGCCTGCTGATTTGAGGCCTGAGGCCATGGTGTGGTGAGATTCCTCCTGCTGACTCACAGGAGCACCACAGCAGAGTGGAGACATTCCAGGCTGAAGACTAAGCGCCTGATATTTCTCTGAGCACTCAGACTTTCCAGTGGCTTTCCTTGAGCACGGTCTTTCTGTCGTCCCAACGGCACAGGGATGGCTCAATATTTCCAAAGTGAGGTGGAAAAGCTCATCGTGGTTATAGAATTCTAACGCTGTCCTCCTTTTCTCCGAGAGATCCACTTGGGGACCCACTGAAATGGAAGGCTGACCAGGCCCGGTGGGCATCGATTTGGAGCTAAAAGTCACCTAGAGGCCTCGGAGGCCGTGAATGAGTGCTCAGGGCCAAATGGAGTGGGACACTCCTGCTGGTCTGGCCTTGGGCTCCTGGTCTTTCTTTTTTACATGAACTTTAGCTGTAGAAACATATGAGTTCTATTTGGTTAGAACTGGGTGATGGGAGTGTCTCCATTGGTTCCCCTTTCTGAAGGTATTTAAGTTTGAGACCCCAAGTAAAATACTTTAGATTTTCAACAATGAAAGAAGTAGCTCTCATGCTCGCCTTCCATCCCTCCTTCCCTTTCTTTAGAACTATGGAGTAAAACTAAAAATAAAAACCACACACACACACACACACACACACACACACACACACCTCACTTATTGCCTTCCATGTAATTTTCACAACTGGTAATTACTTTGACTTCTTTATATGTTACACTCAGGTACATGCATCCTATAGGCCTCACTATGAGATCCCCAGGCACAAAGTAGGTCTCAGGGTGAATATTTGTTGCATGAGTAAATGAATAAGTGGACGCATGATTACATAGATGCATGTGACACATTTAGATCTCATGTAAATATTACATGAGATATAAAGGAGATAGTGCCTGGGACTCAAGGAAAGGCAATTTCCCCCAATCTGTCTGAAACTAAGACCATGACCAATGCTGAAGAAAACCATTAAAAAATGGTAAATAACTAAATTCTTAAGCCATGGACTAAAGGAGAAAAGTCCATGAAAGGAAAATGCTTGGAGACTTCCCCTGCTACTGCAAGGGGACCCTCTCAATTTGTAGAAATATATTTTTTCCTTGGGTTCTGCCATCTCACAGGGAAAGAAAAAGTTGTAGCACGTAGCCACCTCTTCGTAGGGTGACTGCACAATGTACTGTCCAAAGTGGGGCTCTGTGCCGGGAGGGGATGGTAGGCAGGGGGATCAGGAACAACCGGGACTTCCCTGCGGACACTCTCTTGAATTTCCTCTTTGGTTGAAAGTGCATGTTCTTTATTGACTCCTCATCTTGAACTCTTTGGTGAGTGTTTATCTGGAGAATTAATTCTTAGAAAGTACAGTACCTTGAGCGCCTCTGCTAAGCTGCTGGTTCTCCAGTTAACCCGCTACACACATGTGACTCAGGCCAGGCTCCCTGGGTCCTGTCTCAAGTGAGACACTGTGAAAGTGCTCCACAAGGGGAGCCTCCACGCTCCCTCTTTCTTTTGGTGAAAACAGAAGATAAGACTGTCCTGCAGCCCGGCCAGCATGGCTCAGGGGTTGAGTGTCAACCTATGAACCAGGAGGTCATGGTTCAATTCCCGGTCATGGGCTCCATCCCCAGTGTGAGCTGTGCAGGAGGCAGCCGATCAATGATTCTCTCTCATCACTGATGTTTCTCTCTCTCTCTCTCCCCCTCCCTCCCTCTCCCTGCCTCTCTGAAATCAATAAAAAAATATATATTAAAATAAATAAATAAATAAATAAAAACTATCCTGCAGCCGCAGTGAATCAATCAGAGCGCATCGCCCCTCAGACGGACATCAGAGGGAGAGCGCTTTTTCACGTCACTCCCTTGGGTCGTGTGTCCACAGCACAGAGATGAAACAGCCTGCCTGGCCATAAAGATTTCAGTTTTCCCGTTCTCGTTGCCAAAGCCGAAATGCCAAGCAGTGCTGGGAACTGTGATTACACACACTTCATATTTTACATTCTGAAAACCCCCAGGAATACGCGCCCAAGAACAGAGTCCCAGTTCTTAAGCAGCAGCCGCACAGACACTGCCCTCAAGCTGCGCCGCCCGGGCTGAGGATCTGCAGAGGGAGCCGTGAACAAAGACCTCACAGATCCCGCCGGCTGTGTGGACCTTCCCTTCCTGGCATCTGTGGGGGCCTTGGCTAACTTTTCTCATTCATTTCTTTTAAAAAATTTTAACTTTCGGAGTTACCCAACCAGAATTCTTACGGGGGAAAAAATATCACCACCACACATATAAGTCAGTCACAAGGAAAGGCAGTGGCCGCCTCTGACAGGTTTGAACCTGTCTGTTCCCAGACAAGGAAACAGAACTGCAGTGTTCTTCAGGCCAAACTACATCCCAGCCTCCCTCTGCCAGTACAGCCGCCAGCCGGCCGCATCAGATCACAGGTTTGCTTTGTCAGAATTTCCCTCCCCAGCTGTCAATGAGGTTGTAAATTAATTTCACTGCCGCAGTGTATTTCTCTCAATTCTGTAGGTGTTAAAACAAACAAACAACGCCCCCCCCCCCCCCCGCCCCGTCTGCCTTCCTTCCTCCCTCCCTCCCTCCGAGAATGAACACTGAGCCACAAGCACCTCAGGAAGGGCTCATGATGACATGACCTGTTCTTCAAAGGGTGCATTTTGTGACTCACCGTCACCTGCCTTCCTCTATTGCTCACAGCTCCTTTTCTTTGTCGGAGGAGTGGTAAGAATCCTGGCTAGATGAACTTGGGAGGGGCGAGCTTCTCACTGCTTGGATTAAACTAAGATTTAATACCTCCTCTTGCATCATCTGCAAGATTTGGACGCCCGCAAGTGTTCCTCGTGTTCTCAGAGGACAGGAGCTCACCTATGATTCCCCCTCCTCCCAGGGTTTGCTTGGGCGCCTTGCAGAGAAGGGGGTTTGCAAAGCCCCCCCCCCCCCCCCCCAAGGAGCAAGGCACTCTGCACCCACGCCAGGCCCCACCCTCAAGGGTGGATGTATGTGCTGATGCTGCTCCATAATCCAGCTATAATGACTGATGCAACAGCACTACGTGGAGGGCTGGAAATAAAATTCTCTCTGTAGCTACGTAACTGCAACACACTTTTATAAGTCTGTTACATGATCTGAACAAATCTGCAGTTTCTCCAACAAGGCCCGGATTCTTGGCTGGTTTGCAGCCTTACCCACAGACCCTCTCGGAGAAGAAAAGAAGACTCAGCTGCTACCTTCTTCTTATAGGAGTTTAGGGTTGGTTTTTCTAAAGGCTTAGGGAAACCTCTGTTCTTCAATGGTAACCAATACCCTTGTTTTTCAGTGGGAAATGCATTCAAACACAGAGCTTGTGTATGTATAAGCTATTTCTTGAATGACAGATAAGAAATGGGTAACAGGTTGCCTTGAGAAAGAGGAACTGGGAGATTGGAGTTACCTTTCACTGTAATCTTTTTAGAATAGCTAAACATTTCTCTTTCAATCATATGTACGGATTAGCTCATCTAATTCAATTACATTGTCATTGCTCTTTAGTCAATAACTAATTCCATGTTCAGAACCATCTTCATATCACTTATCGCTCCCAATGTATCCCCACAGATAAGCATCGGCTCAGTTGCTAGAAATAAAACAGAAAGAGAAGAAATAAGAAATAGTGCTATACCTGGCGCCAGAAATTGAGGAATAGAAAATGAAAACGAATACAGAAAGCAGAGCTCAGGATGACAAGCCCTAATACAGTCCTGACAAATGAGAGGGAAAGTGTGAGTCCTGGCTTTTCAGCCTGCATGCCCCTGGGCAATGCCTCTGCCCTCTCACATGCCCTCCCACACTTGCCCACTTCTCCTTTCTCTGCCCATCCCCCATGCCTTTAACTTATGTCTTAAAATTTGTCCTCAAAAATCACAAAAGTCATACATCTTCTTTTTTTTTTATTTCATTCTTTACTTTCTTTTGTTTGTTTGTTTGTTTTTAAGTTTTATTGCTTAAAGTATTACAAAGGGTATTACATATGTGTCCTTTTTTTCCCCCGCCCTTGAAAATCCCCCGTCCTCCCCTACCCCCCAGTGTCTTATGTCCATTGGTTATGCTTATATGCATGCATACAAGTCCTTTAGTTGATCTCTTACCCCCCTACCTCCTGCCCCCCAACCCTTTCTGGCCTTCCCACTGCAGTTTGACAATCTGTTTGAGGCAGCTCTGCCTCTGTATCTATTATTGTTCATAAGTTTATAATGGTCTTTATTATCCATGAATGAGTGAGGTCATGTGGTATTTTTCCTTCATTGACAGGCTTATTTCACTTAGCATAATGCTCTCCAGTTCCATCCATGCTGTTGCAAATGGTAAGAGTTCCTTCTTTTTTACAGCAGCATAGTATTCCATCGTGTAGATGTACCACAGTTTTCTAATCCATTCATCTACTGATGGTCACTTAGGCTGTTTCCAGATCTTAGCTATGGTGAATTGTGCTGCTATGAACATAGGGGTGCATATATCCTTTCTGATTGGTGAAAAGTAATATATCTTTACCATGCTCAGTAATACAATAAGAGGATACAAAAAGAAAAATTAATAACTGTTCACCCCATCCTAAAAAGTTGTGGTCTCTCACAACTTTCTCCTTGTACTACATATCTATACAGAGATGGCTTTTTTTTCCTTTAGCCAAAAAAAAAAAAAAAAAAAAAAAGGCACTAAAATGAGCATACATACCACCTTTAACTCCCCTTCCCCAACTTATTGCTCCATCAGGAACAAACCACCCAGGTCCATAAATGTAGATCTAACTCATTCTTCCTTTCAAATATATATCTC
The DNA here is from genome assembly GCF_014108235.1 of Myotis myotis. NCBI lineage: Eukaryota > Metazoa > Chordata > Mammalia > Chiroptera > Vespertilionidae > Myotis > Myotis myotis. Next base: position 193,457,401 of record NW_023416313.1, on the reverse strand, counting down.
CTATCTAATAAAAGAGAAACATGGTAATTAGCGTATGACTGCTACCCTTCCCATTGGCTAATCAGGGCAATATGCAAATTAACTGCCAGCCAAGATGGCGGCCGGCAGCCAGGCAGCTTAAAGCGAACATGAGGCTTGCTTGCTTCAGTGACGGAGGACTCCAACGTTCCCCGCCTGCTGCTGCAGGCCTCTGAGCTGCAACTCTAAGCAACTATGTTACAAATATAGAAGCTAAACAAAACCCCAGAAACCTGCTTTAGTCCGTGGGGCTTCAGCCAGTAGGATCGCAACATTGTTTCAAATACAGAAGGTAAACAAAGGCCAGAAACCTGCTTTCAGCAGCGGAGGCCTAAGAGCTGGAGCCAAGCCTCAAAGCTAAAGCTGTCCCAGAATAAAAAAAAAGAAGAAAAAAAGGAGCGGTTGGGAGCTTCAGTCACCCGCCAGCCTGAAAACAGCCCTCAGCCCCTCACCCAGACTGTCCAGGCACCCCAGTGGGGACCCCCACACTGAAGGGTGTGTGACCAGCTGCAAACAGCCATCATCCCCTCACCCAGGCTGGCCAGGCACCCCAGTGGGGACCCCCACCCTGATTCAGGACACCCTTCAGGGCAAACCAGCCGGCCCCCACCCATGCACTAGGCCTCTATCCTATATAGTAAAAGGGTAATATGCCTCCCAGCACCGGCATCAGCGGAGCCGAGAGGCCTCCTGGCACCGGGATCAGTGTGACAGGGGGCAGCGCCCAAACCCCCTGATCGGCCCTGCTCTGTGTGTGATGGGGTAGAGCCATAACCTCCCCATCAGCCTTGCCCTGAGTGTGAGTGGTGGCGCCCCAACCCCCTGATCGGCCCTGCTCTGTGGGTGATAGAGGGCGGTGCCCCAACCCCCACTCCACGGGCCCTGCTCTGTGTGTGACAGTGGGCGGTGCCCCAACTCCCCTATCGGCCCTACTCTGTGAGTGACGGGGGGAGCTCCCCAACCCCTGATGGGCCCCGCTCTATGCATGACAGGGTATGGAGCCCCAACCCCCCTGATGGGCCCTGCTCTGTGCGTGACAGGGGGTAGCACCCCAAACCCCTGATTGGCCCTGCTCTGTGCGTGACAGGGGGTGGCGCCGCAACCTCCCCATTGACCCTGCCTTGAGTGTGATAGGGGGCGGTGCCCCAACCCCCCAATCGGCCCTACCCTGAGCGTGACCAAGGGTGGCATTGCAACCTCCCAATCTGCCCTGCTCTGTGCATGACAGGGGGTGGCGCCCCAACTCCCCAATCGGCCCTGCTCTGAGCCCGACCAGGGGCTGCAACTAGGGATTGGGCCTGCCCTCTGCCACCCGGGAGCAGGCCTAAGCCAGCAGGTTGTTATCTCCCGAGGGGTCCCAGACTGCGAGAGGGCACAGGCCGGGCTGAGGGCCCCCCCCACCCCCCGAGTGCACACATTTTTGTGCACCGGGCCTCTAATATATATATAAAAGCATAATATGCAAATTGACCAGATGGCAGAACAATGGGTTGACAGAACGACTGGTTGCTATGATGCTCACTGACCACCAGGGGGCAAACGCTCAATGTGGAAGCTGCTCCCAGCCTGCAGACCCCGATGGCCTGATGGGGAATGGGGTACCGGGGGTGGGTGATGGCGGACGGCGCCAGGCCAAGGCGGGTGTGAGCGAGCAGTGCTCCAATTGCCCCGCTGGTCGCCCCACACACAGGGGGCGACCAGCGTCGGTGGTGGGGGGCAGGGCCTGCTGTCGGCAGCCGAGGAAGATCAGTCCTGATCCCTGATCGCAGGCCAGGCCTAGAAACCCTACCCGTGCACAAATTTTGTGTGCAGGCCTCTAGAAGCTACATAATAGTCCATAGACATATGCCCTAATTTATCCAACCATTTCCTTATTGAATCTGTCCACTTTTTAAGTGAATTCACTGTTCAACTTTCTTCTCTGGATCCGTTTTCTTCTTTATAACTAATAATGTGTAAGGAGCATTAACTGATACCAGACACGGGAATAAACAAGCCACATGAACTCAATTCTCACAAGCATCCCATGGGACATGGAGTACTGCTATCCCCGTGTTGTAGAATGGAAAATGGAGACTTAGAGACATGAAAGAGTTTAGCCAGGATCACAGAGCGAGTACATTGTGGAGGTAAGTTTTAAATCCAAGTTTGCTTCCAAAGCCTGTCTAAACTATAAGTCAATACTGCCGCATTTTCACCATTGCCATGCAACCCACCCAGAGTCTATGGTCCAAGGTTAGCTTGGTATTTACAACTTTGAGATGGATCATTTGACTAGGAGTTCCACAGGTGTCTGACTCAAGGTGTTCAAGGCTTTATCGCCTCCACCCTGACACCTGTGTTCACCATGTGCCAAATCTTTGGCAAGTCACCCTGGAGCACAGCACTGGTGGCCTTGAGTGAAAAGCATTCACCTTCGCAGAGGGGACTGTGGACAGAGTTCCCTGGAAATAATGTCCAGGGGTTCACTACCACCTTCTCTATTTTCATGCGCACACAGAGGTTGAAACTATATTCACAAATGTAGCTAGGGATTCAATTCCTCTGAGATCTACACCAAAGGAAACCTTGAACACCCTAGTTTGAGAGCACACAAACAACTAGTCTCTCACCCTATATTCAGCAGCAACAAAATCCAGTGAAAGCCCAAGTCTTATCTGGGAGAGATAACACAACCTACTAACACCATAATTCATAGTCGGTTAGTTACCAGTTAAGACACTTCAGATATTCAGAGAGAAGAATGTAACAAGTCAACTGGATACCATTCCAAGAATCTGGAATGAAAAATTACACAACTGGCTTATGATTGCTCAGAAATCAGTGGTACACACACACACACACACACACACACACACACCAGAATGAGCAATATCACGATAAAAGTATTTCCCTCTTTGATAGGTAAACTCGACTGCCAGATTGCTTCAAATATTGGAAAGGTGTTCTTGTAGAAGATGTGTTTTTTTCAGTCTACTCCTTAAGGGTGGTCCAGAACCTGTGAACAGAAGACACTGGGGAGACACTGTTTGACTCAACACAAGGGTGATATTCCAATAATCACAGATGCCTCACAGTGGAGTTAACAAGCTCCGTTTTGCTTGGAGGTGTTTAAGCATCGGGAAAAATGACCATTTGGCAGGTTGTTAGGTATTCATGCTTTGAATGAGAAGAGTATGTAACTTTGAACTCCCTTTCAAACCTGAGACTTAGTGGGACACGAGACAGGTAAGTTTTGATCCAATTATCAAGGATGGCCCAGAACGGTGTTCTTGTGGGGCAGAGGACGTGTTTGGATGGGGATTCTGGAGGTTGGAGGAGCGGTGTGCAGGAAGGAAGGAGAAATGAAAGGCCATGTGGTCACTGCCGCCTTCCCAGGTATGCACCATGCACAAACCTCTGGGACCAAACCCCTCAATGATGTCATTGTCCAGGGTGTGGGGCAGTTTGCCTGTCAGGTTTCACTCACTCTTTGCAACCAAACCCAGAAATTCATCAAAGTCTGAGCATTCTTGCCAAACGGAAACAGGGTGCCTGCACCAAGTTACATTTCTTCTTAGGAGGTTCACTGATAAGTAAAGTTTGACTTTTGTGAGACAGTGGAAAAAATTCCATGTTCAGGCACATGCTGCAGACTATACATCAAAAGGCAAACTATAACGCCACTCTCCACTTGGCTATTTCTCTTCCCACGGTAATTCCCAAGAATTACCATTCTTGGTAATTGGATCAAAACTTAACCTCAGCACGCCTGAAAAACATCGCTCGAAGAAGACCATACACGGCTCAGTGAGCTAAAAGGATGACAAGCCTCCATCTAATCCTAGGCCATTCTCTCAAATCAGTCCACTGTGTGTTCAGCTCCCGCAGGTGCTAGTCTCCTTAGAGATGAAATCATTCCCGGGTAGAATTTGCACTATCAAGCTAAGTAGTTGCAAAGCACCTTGCTTAATGTATCAGAAAACATTTTAAAAAACTGAATACATGTATAAATGAATGACGATAATGGAATGTTTGCATCACCCAAATTCATATGTTGAAGGTCTGACCACCCCCTCCCCCCCGACTATTTTCCCCACATGATGGTATTTGGAGATGGAGCCTTTGGGAAGTAATTGGGGTTAGATGAGATCATGAGATGCCCCCACCCCAGGTGGGATTAGTGCTCTTTATAAGAAGAGACACTAGAGAGTTTGCTTGTCTCTCCCCAGCCAGCCATGGGAGGGCACGGCAAGAAGGCAGCTGTCTGCGAGCCAGAAAGAGAGCCTTCACTAGAAACCAATTGGCGGGCACCTTGGTCTTGGATTCCCAGCCTCCAGAACTGTGAGAGAAAAATTCTGTTGTTTAAGTCAGTCAGCCTATGGTATTTGTTAGGCAGCCTGAGTGAACTAAAGTGATGACTTTAGGACTTCTATAGAACTGGTATTCACAGACAAGGACTGCACACAGCCTGAGGGTCGAGGCTTGACAGAATGGGTTATTGGAGTATATTCAATATCACATATGTGAGCGCTTTTGAAAATAACATTTTTCACGATTAGAAAGGTAATATTTATTCCAAGAGAACATTTAAAAAGCCTTAAAAACATTAAAAATAAAATAATCACCTACACTCAGATGTTGACATGCTGGTATTTACCCTCCTGGAACCATTTTCCCTGCAAGAGGGTGAACCCAACTAAGAGAATGGGGCCTTCGTTTTGGGTGATTTCTTCTGACCATGATCACCATTGCATGAAGCAGTCACCTTAAAGGACCCCATCCTCTTATACCAACAATGATGCTACTGAGAAGTGCTTTTACTTTCAGGATCCTAATGTGATACTCACACCCTATAATATCCATCACAGAATCAGCACTGTTTGCCTATGGCAGGGGAGGGGTTGGTTAGGGATTAACTGGAAGTAGCACCAGGAAACTCTGTGGGATGATGGAAATGTTCAATATATTATTTGGGATGTTGATTAAACATTGTCTACCCTTGTCAAAATGCATCAAATTGTACACTTAAGATGTATGGGGAAAGTGATCTGGAAAGATAATACCAACAGCCACCATTAAAACATGTGCCCTGATGTATTTTGTCCAAAAAATGTTCAAAAGGTAAATGTTACTGAGATATATGACATAGCAGGCCCCAACAAAGGCTTCACAGGAACCCCTTTTAATTCTAATAACTACCCTCAGGGCCTTCACTTTATCAATCAAGAAACTGAGCCTTAGAGGGGTTAAACAACTGACTCAACATTCCCCAGCTGGGAAGTGGCAAGCCAAGCCGGGAACCCCAGTTCCTCTACCCTGGGGGAAAGTTATAACACATGCATGCCTGTTGACTCAGCAGTAGTACCTCCAGCAATCTGTTCCAGGGGAAGAATCAAAGACAGACCCAAATAGTTGTATACATCATCATTAGTAATAGTACATCAACTTAAATGTACTATGAATTAAGTAGGTCCATATAATAGACCACTCTATCAATTAATATTAAGTTGAAAAAGAATGTAAATGTCTTTCATAGTAGGTGAAATGGTAAGTAAAAAATTAGGTTAAAATATATAGTATGACCTCAATTTTGTTTTAAAAAAATACATTAAAGGGGGTGGAGGAGGTTAGGTGGAGGTGGGAGAGGGCATAAAGGGAATAAATGGTGATGTAAAAAAATAAAATAAAATTTAAAAAAAATAAAAAATTTTTAAAAAGACATTAAAAACTTTAAGGAACTATAACTGAAGAAAAATTATTATCTTTCTGTGGCAGGATTATAAGTTATTTCATTTTTACTTTTTATATTTTATTTACTTATTTATTTTTATTTTTTATATACATTTTATTGATTTTTCACAGAGAGGAAGGGAGAGAGATAGAGAGTTAGAAACATCGATGAGAGAGAAACATCGATCAGCTGCCTCCTGCACACCTCCTACTAGGGATGTGCCCGCCACAAGGTACATGCCCTTGACCGGAATCGAACCTGGGACCTTTCAGTCTGCAGGCCGACGCTCTATCCACTAAGCCAAACTGGTTACGGCTACTTTTTATATTTTATTTTATTTTATTTTATTTTATTTTATTTTATTTTATTTTTTTAAATATTTTTTATTGATTTTTTACAGAGAAGAAGGGAGAGGAATAGAGAGTCAGAAACATCGATGAGAGAGAAACATCGACCAGCTGCCTCCTGCACACCTCCCACTGGGGATGTGCCCGCAACCAAGGTACATGCCCTTGACCGGAATCGAACCTGGGACCCTTGAGTCCGCAGGCCGACGCTCTATCCACTGAGCCAAACCGGTTTGGCTACTTTTTATATTTTAAATAGCAACACTTACTATAGTGTTACTTTTATAATTAGAGAATAATTTCATTTTTAAAATGAACAGGGGGAAATTTCTCTAATGAAAATATACCCAATGAAGATTATATACACACATTTTTATAAGAAGAATATTTTTGTATAACCTCATTTGAAGATGCAGCCCCTTTATCACTTAGGGTATTAATGTTATTCAATAACATACACGTAACCGTAGAAAAGTGCAACCCCAGTCATATGTGTAAAATATACACGTAGGTTTAAGGAACTTACAAAGCAATGTCCAGTTTATAAGATAATCTTGAGGAAGTTATCACCTTTGCTTTTAGCGGAGAGGCATAAAAATTGGAGTAGATTACTATTGTGAAGTCCTCTGATTATAGCAGACAGATCTAATGCAACTCTGAGAGGGACTAGCATCACCTTAAGCAGAAAAGTACACAACTTAAATTCGCCGCAAATGCTACGGACCCACGTTATCCAGGGAGACAATGTGGAGGAGAGCCATAGCGGAGATCCCAGTTTCTCAAACCCAAGTACCAGATGGCTCCTTTTTAAAGGCCACCTGAAGAAACGTTTGCAATGAGTGGCTTCCTATGAAATACCTCTCATTTGAGAACTGCAATTGCAAGGAACAAGCAATTGTGTCTTTATAGTGAATAAAAGAATGATTAATATGATCAAAATGAAAATCCAAAATTTTAAAATTCTTGAAGAATTAGAACTATCATTTTTCAAATGCTATTATGGATGCTCAATTTTTTTTTTTTTCAGTAGATCAGAAAAATTTCTTGAAAGGCTTTCATTGACTTTTTCCTTAAAAGCACTACTTGAATTCTGAGCTAATCATGGGTTTGGACCAGTGCAATGCTGGGGATAGGTGGTGGGCTATGGACAGTCCCTATCCTCACACAACAACCCCAAGGCGGAGGTCCGGCCAGTGACAGTGCTGTAGGGAGCTTATTACAGGATGCCGTGGGAGCAGAGGATGGGCACATCATCTAGATCGAGATCGGAGGTTAGGGGAATCTGGAAAAGTTCCCCAGACAAGATGACAACTAAGCTGAGACAGCACAGGCTGGCAGGAGCCAGCTTGGCAAAGAGGAGAAAAGGTTCAAGGCCAAGGGAAAAAATGCACGTGCTCCCACCTCGTGGGAACTCGAGGGAACCCGGCAACCTTCGTGCATTCAAAACTGAGGTGGGATTGTAGAGTTCCACCACATACTGTATGACCTTGAGCAAGTAAGTCATTTAGTTCCCAGAGCCTCAAACTTTCTTATCTGTAAAATGAGGATAATGCCTCTTATCTTGGAGAGATGTCACAAGAAGTTAAAAGTAAGTAGATAAAACCTCCTTACAAAGGTGCTTATCCTATGACTTACATGCTCAACACGTGGCTATTATTCCAAATGGAAGAATCTAGGCGAGAGCTTGGAGCAGCTCCCTCTACTGTGCCCCAGTGCACCTGCTCCAGCCTACTGTTCTCTTTGCCAGTCCCTGGCATTCCTTCTGTCATCTGGGATTCTCTTCTAGATGCACACACAGAGCTTGCTTCATCACGTCCTTAGGTCTCTGCTCATCTGCTCAAATATCCCTTTTCAGAGATGCTTTTCTAAATCCTCTGTGTAACTCATTAAAACCATTCTCCCTGAACTTTATCTTCCCCTTACACAGCTCTTTCTCCATAGAATTCATCACCCCAACATTCAATGTACCCAACCAATTTAATACATATTTTTTTTAAAAAACAAAAAACCCCATTCAATATATTTACTTTTTGTTTGTCTGGCTACCTGCAATAGAATTTAAGCTCCCAGAGGGTAGGGGTTTTGTCTGCTTTATTTCCTGTGCACTCCCAGAGCTTAAAACAGTGCCTGGCACCCCGCAGGTGCTCAACATATACTGGTTAGAGAAATGAACAAACACCCTGAGCTCGAGGGCATGGCTGTTCTTTATTCTCTTATCCTCTGACAGCCTGACATAAAGCTTTTGCACTGAGTAGACATTTCATAAGCATTTGTTCAAGTGCACAATTAAATTATTCTTTTTACAAATGGCAGTGTTTATCTAGTACCTAAAGATCAACTGACTATATTTTTATTGCTCAAATCCAAGATTGTGTTTAATTATAATGAAGCAATAGGTTTCTTGGTCAATTTGGTGGGGAGAAGAGCAAAACAGGTGGTCTGATTTCATTAGCCAGTGAAACCATTAGCACATTTATCAATTAGTTGCAAATAACCAGAGCCTTTGTTGACACAAAAGGTCAAACACTGATGAGGACTCTGATTTAACAAATGTGAAGTACAGAAAAACAATCCTGGCGTTCCAGGGCTGAGATGTCTTTCTGCCATTAATCTGGGTCCTTTAAGAAACTGTATTACTGGGACTAAGCCACCAGGAAATTCACCAATGGTCTGAAAATGTTTCTGAATCTCCCTCAAATGAAAACCAAAAATTTACTTCAATACTGAAAAAGGTGAACTCAAAGTGAATTCAATTGCTTCCCCCAAACATTAGAGACACAGCTGAAATTGTAAATAAAATACAAGAGTATGGTCTTCAAGTCTTATATGCTGCAGGTCTTCCTAAGAAAACTATCTTAAGGATTTATGATGGATACATGGTAAGTATACTAATTACATACATTTTCAAGATATTGCTAAAATGCCAACAAAGTGGTTTGATTAGAAAGAAAAGCACCATTGGATTGGTCTTCAGAGGTTTGGCTTTACAAGCTAGAACTCCAATTTCTGTGAAAATTACCTATTCCTAAGGAAGTTTTTTGAGAATAATTTCAGCTCAAGCCAAGGCTACAAAGAAAACCCAAATCAGCTGATAGCACACATGCAAAGAATAGTATCTTATACTGATCTGGCACAATTCAAAGGGCTCTCATATTTTCACTTCCATCAGGTTTGAGCTTCACCAACACCCTACAGGGAAGCCGTATCAACAATGCCCCCAATGGAGAGATGGGTAAATGGGCCCAGGGCATTTAGCAGCCTGCCCACATCCCTAGGCCCAGCATGAAGCAGAATTTAGTCTGGCACATAGCTCTTCTGAAAACCATGCCCTGCATTCTTTGTTGAAAGAATATACCAGAGTGGGCAAAAGTAGGTTTACAGTTGTAATACAAATAAGGATTACAATAATTAATAAATAATCCAAGAATAAACTCTGTGTTTTGTGTATTCATAACTGTAAACTTACTTTGGCCCAAACCTGTATGTTGACTCTCAAACTTACTTTAAAATGAGTGATCTTTTTCTATTTTTTAATAGCATTACTAGAGGCCCAGTGCACGAGACTCATGCACTCAGCGGGGAGGGGGTGGGGATCTCGCAGTCCGGGAGCCTTCAGGGGATGTCTGACTGACAGCTTAGGCCCACTCCCCATGGAGACAGCCGTGAGCCCAGCTTCTGGGAGTGCATTGACCACCAGGGGGCAGCTTCTGCGTTGAGCACCTGCCCCCTGGTGGTCAGTGCGCATCTTAGCGATTGGTCATTCCACAGTTCAGTTGATTTGCATATTAGCCTTTTATTATATAGGACAGTGGTCGGCAAACTCATTAGTCAACAGAGCCAAATATCAACAGTACAACGATTGAAATTTCTTTTGAGAGACAAATTTTTTAAACTTAAACTATATAGGTAGGTACATTGTTATTAACTTAATTAAGGTACTCCTAAGGCTTAGGAAGAGCCACACTCAAGGGGCCAAAGAGCTGCATGTGGCTTGCGAGCCGCAGTTTGCCGACCATGGATATAGGATATTTTCAATGGAATTGCACTTTGTGGACACAACTGTAAATGATCCAGTATATCAAGTTTTTTTTACCTTGGAGCCAAAGGTAGGCAGATTTCTAATGGGGCCTGGTTCTCTAGGGTTCTGTCCTTGGCTCACTGTTCCATTTAATAAACTCTTGTTGAGTGATCTCACCCAGTCCCGTGATATGAACTAATAGCTATGTCCTGATGACTTCCAAATATTTAGTTCTAGTCCATTTTCTTCACTGGACTTCAGACTCATGTCCACCTGTCCATTGAGCATCACTGGCATGTGTCTCAAGTACCTGGCATATTATGTCTCTACATATCATTATCTTTTACTTTGATCTCTTCCTGATCTCATAATCTCTTTTAGCTAATGGTACCACTATCCATTGAACCTTTTCACTTAACTCCTGGGAATGATCTCATGTTTCTTCTTTATCCCCTGGGTCCACCCAGTCCTAGTTGTTCTACTTTCTAGTGTTCATTTGAGACTAACAGACCATTCTCTGTGCTCCCATAATACACTGGGCATGCTCCAACTTTAGAATTCATCTGCCATTACTTACTATGGACCCTCTCTCCCACCCACAGAAAGAACCTCAAAGGGTAGACACCACATCTACTCATTTTGTATCTACTCCCAACACAAGTGGGAGCTCAGTAAATATATTCTGAGCCAAATTGCATTTTCTTCTTTGAAATGGAGTGAACAGTATCAAATGCCTCCAGATGTCCTGATTAGTTCTTCATGTCTGCAGTAAGTTGAAGATTGAAACAAAATTTTCTAATAGTGATTTTTTTTTTCCTGGAGATGAAAAATAAATTGTGAATCATCTCAGGAAAACATTCATTCTAAGAAGCCAATCACTGTCGGAATGTTTCTGACTTGATTCCCTCATCTGTAAAGGAGAACTTGGCACTACTAGTAAGTACTCTTGGAGGTCTCAGCTGACTCTAATATTTTATAATTCCATTGTTGAAGATAAACATGGGGAACTGGACACAGGAACTCACTGTGAATGGATAGCTCGCCCAGGGATTGGCCACATGACCAGGCTGACCTAACTTTTAAATAAATTATTTATAAGGAGTACCCAATAAAATCTTGATAACAATGGAAACACTAGGATAATGAAATGCCAATCTTGGGAAGATATGCGTCTAGTCTCCAACTACAATAGGCTTCTTTAAAAGCCCTTGAACTTGCCATGCTCCTTCCTGACACTGGGCACCTGTATTTGCTATTCCTTATCTTGAATGCTCTTTCCTTCCCTCTTCACTAGTTAACTCAGCTCAAGAGTCACAATCAGATCAAATCACCCTATTAGAGGTTCTCACTCATGGCAATGCATTCCTCCTCTGCACAGTTGGAATTTTCTATTGGTATGATTATTGGGATGATGTCTTTCTCCCTCACTACACCATACTCTCCACAAGGGAGCATTTTTGTTTTTGCTCATCATCATGTCCATGTCCTTGGCTGAGAGTCGGCACTCAATAAATATTTGTAAAATATCTCCAAAGGTTGTATAAGGAAGAAAAGTGGCCAAATGAGGTTCATTTGGGGGGGAAGGACAGCTATGCTAATAAGCTAGAAAGCCTCTGAGCTGTCCCTCACATCCTTGAAAAAGGATCTTAGGAGTGAAGAACTGAAGTCACTTTCTGGTGACAGTGAAAGAACAGGCACTGGATGAGGCCACGATGTGGCACAGCAGGCATGACAAGCTAAGAAGGGAGACAGGACCTGGCCAGTGTGTCTCGGTTGGAATGTCGTCCTGTACACCAAAGGGTGTCAAGTTTGATCCCCGAGGCAGCCGATGGATGTTGCCCCCCTCTCTTCCTCTCTCTAAAAATCAATTAAAATTTTATTTTAATTTTTTAAAAAAGAGGAAGGGAGACAGGATTGTGACTAAAATGTTCAGAGTTCCAGTAATAACCTGGATAAGGTAAGGGCTCACAGTCAAAATCCGATGTGAAAGTGTAAGGTACTGAGAATCCCACAGCTAGCATGTCATCTCTGACATATGAAAATGACAAATCTTTTCAGATCAAGAAAGAGCAGACCCAGTTCTCGAGGCAGGACTAATGTTCTCAGATGGCAGAGGGAAAACTGAGCTCCTTTATTTGACTTTCATCTTCATCTAAAAATAAGACTTTTCTCACTAGAATGAGTAGAATAAATGGAATTGAATTCCAAAATAGGTGAGGTAACAGTAAGAGTAAAAAATTCCAGGTTCACAGAAAGACATTTGGGGACTCTGAAAGTCTGCTGATAAGAAAGAGGAATAAGAAAGATGCCAGGAGATGGGAATCAGAAAGGTATTGCCACAGTTTTCAAGAGGGGGAGAGGAAGATATCAGAAAACAATGACGCAGCATGGGATATTCATCACTGAACCAACATGCAAATTGATTTGGAAACAGATGACTTGTGAATTCTGGACATGAAAGCAATGCTCACAGGGATGGCCTCACAGTGGGCTCTCCGAGCAAAGCGATGCTCAGCTAACTTCAGAACACACGGGTATCTGGAATCAGCAAAGCAGCTGATGGTCCTTTATGATAATTTTGTGAAATAAGAGTCAGATTATATTAGAGATTGGTATATTCATGCAGATCCAACAGTTATATTTAAAGCCTAGCTTAACACAGCTTATCTTGGAGGGATACTGAAAATCTTACCAAATTCTGAATTTTAAAAAAAGTCAAATTAAGTGGAGATTGTTCTGTCAATTGGAAGAGATTTCAAAGGTGATTTTCTTTAAAAGTACTATGCTGCATAGGTATATGGGTACAAGACAATATGTCAGGTCTAGCAGTCAGAGGCTGTGGGCCAGTTCCACATGGGGAAAATTAGAGCAAATTCCCACAGTAAGCACTTGGAGCTTGTGGATGAAAAAGGGGTCACAGCCTAAACCTAACAAACTCAGGGGAGGCCACATGGCAAGGGCCTTACACACCCAGAGACCGAAAGTAACCATAGAGAATTCTCTGAACATAAACATTCATAAAGCAGATGAAGATCGTGGCTGGTAGTTACACCCTAGGCCTGTAGCTTCCTTGACAAAGTGCAATCTTTATCTTAACTAAGTCTGTTATCTTTTGCATCTAGGATAACATATCTTTGTAAAGTCAGCCTCCTTTTCCAGACCTCTCAGGGTACACTCACCACACCAGAACACCCTTCATTGTTATCTTGTTTCTGGAATACCATCTCTATGTGTTGTAAATTGTTAACTTTAGTATGCCCACTGATGTCTCATTTTACTTTTTATCCAATCCCAGAGATTTCCCTACTTTGCTTTCTCCCACCTTCCTAATCTACTACCAATGGATTTCATGTAACCCTCCTTACATCTCCTCCTTTTATCCTAATATATAAAATAAGCTGTAAAACTGCCATTCTCCAGAGCATTTTCTTAATCTGTGAGATTTTGCTCCCCAATAATTGTCAGTTTGGCTCAATTAATTCATAAAAATCCTCTACAGGTTTGGATGTTTCCTACATTGACAGGCTTTAAGACTAAATATTGGTTATCATGTACTCAAGAATCCAGCATGCTAAGAACTGCATATGGCCCAAAGTGGTCAGACCCATGAGTTGAAAACTGTGTTGAAATGTGGCGTATGTTCAAGTGTAACATGGTGAGGAAGAATAAAAACAAACTGTGCTCTTCTGTAACGTCTTCCCCACTCAACATGTCTGAGATACAGTCCACGCTTCGCCAACAAAAGCAAATCCAATGTGCGCTGGCTGGCGCCAGGAGTTTGGGTTGAAATGTCAATGGTGGCTGAATTCCCCTTGAATACAGCTCATGAAACATGACAGAAAATAGTGCCCATTATGCTGGCCAATGGGATGCATGCCCCTTTGTTTCCCTAACTTTTCTGTCAGGTTTGACTCTGGAAAAAAGTCAATGCCCATGTAAAATTATTCATGAGCACTATCTGGGCTCTCAGACAGCCAACAAGCCCAGGACAGGGGATGAACAGTCCTTTTTCCCTTAGCAAAGTGACTCACTGACTCCTTACTTCCCAGCCTTCTCTTCTTGCCTATGGCCGGCTCCAGACTTTCCAACCTAAGGCAATGGGGCAGACCCTTCTCTTGCTGTATCTCCTGGGAACTGGGTTTCTGTTCCTTCATGAAATGCAAGTGAACACATTGAGAATCTGGGTCAGGACACAAGCGGAAAAGCACAGAAATGTAATTGGCCTGTCTCCTTTCCCACAGGCACAGTCAGCTAAGAGAGAGAAGAAAGTCCTGTCAGAGGGAACCTAAAGTCCTATCTTCTAAAGTCCTGCGGGGCAATAGCTTGCAGATGGTGCCATCTTTATATTTGCTGGAAAATAAACCTCTACGAAAAAAAAAGGAAAAAAAAAAAAAAGAGAGAAAGACCTCGCAAACAAACAAACAAACAAATAACAACAACAACTCCATTTGGACAGGTCAGAGATATCATCCAATACAGAAAGATCATTTAAACTCCAAGAAAGGCCATCTTGGGACATGTACGATACATGAGGCTGTCTGGTGCTCCCAAGTTTCTCACTGTGCTTTCCGTATAAATGCACACCTTCTATGATTCCAATGCGCTCCTTACAGTGTGGGAAGTCCAAGGGCTTTCAAAGACTTAGCCTTAAGACTCACTCTCAGGCCAGTACCTTGAATGGAATTCAACTATCCTGTGAAATAAATCCACAGGATAAAAATAGCATTTGCATCCATCCTCACGCAATGTGCTCCCTTCAGTCAACCATCACAGCTAGAACCTGCGCGTGGGATTGAAGATAAAGAGCAAACTAAAATAAATTCTCAGAATTGAACCACGGATACCAAGAACTGAAACAAAACTCAAGATGCGGCTGATACCGCTTTACCAGAAACCACATCAAATCAATGCCCATCCTCCACATTTCGGGACACATGAAACAAGCAGACGCAGAGGCGGGCACATCCTACACAGGAACCCAAGCTTGCTGCCTCTCGGCCATGTAACATGGTGCTTAAGAAAAGCGTCTGAGTATTCAAAAAAATGAATTTAGACCTTATGCTTCTCTCCGCTGCTGGGGTCTAAATGTTTCCCCTCCAGCACCCCAACGCCAAAACATTCATTGTGTTGAAATGCAAACCCCAAAGAGATGGTATTAGAAGGTGGGCCTTTGAGAGGTGTTTAAGCCATGAGGGTGGAGCCCTCATATATAGAATTAGTACCCAATCGCCATCACCAGATGCCGAATCAAGGCTGGCACCTTGATCTTAGACTTCCAGCCTCCAGAACTGTGAGAAGTAAATTTCTGTTGTTTATAAACCACCCAGTCCATGGTATTTCTTATAGCAGCCCAAGTGGGCTAAGATACCCACTATGTCTCATTTTCATGAATAAAGTTCCGGATCACCAGGAGGGTTATAAGAAGCCACGCTTTAGTGGTACTCCTAGAATATAAGTCTCTCCCCAGGAGATAGTGCAGCTCAGTGTTTAAAAACTTAGTTTTGAATTCTGGCTTCACTACCAGGTAGTGATCTGGTTATTAAGGCTTTCTAAGACACAGTTATTCATCTAAATAACATGAACAATGTTACTATTATATAATAATGCTGTTAGAAGGATCCCAGGAGAAATGCAAAGTGCTGAGCCTGTAACAAGAGCTCAGTTTAGCTGCTGTTGCCATTGTTATGATGATGATGATTTATAACAGAAGTCCCTATCTAGTAGGGAAGTCACTGTTCTTAAAAATTAAATGTGCGTAAGGCTCTCTCTGGGTTAAACAAAGCAGAAGTGGGTGGATAAGCCATGGACAGGAGAACAAAAATGAGTTCAGGGCCCAGAATCTGACAGCAGCATCAGGAAGGACTCTGACCTCCCTCTGCCATCAGAGACTGTATCAGCAACCACTGCCAACCATGGGCTGGGCAGGACACTGTGACGGGAAATTCCATGGTAGAGCCCCCAGGGGAACACCATGCCTGGTTAAGAAAGCTCACAGCGCCGCTGTCTACAGTCACCTGGGCAGCTCCCTGACTCGAGAATGAGTGGAGATTCCTGAGGACCTTCGAAGATAGTTAGTCCCTGTGCGGGTCATGCGGCCTGGCTCCTGCTCTGCACCCCCTTCTCTACCTCACTGCTGGGGCGTGGCTACATCTAGCTGAGGAGACATTGCTGTAGTGAGCCTGTTTCCCTCTGTCACTTTCCCACGTCTTTCTGGCATCATCAGCATCCTGCTCCAATCTTTACTAGTCTCCCTCCTCCCCTCCTCTGCTGACTCGTGGGGTATTTAAGAAAATGCCCTGTTGCTAGAGTTCTCTTGCACTTTGATAACGATGCCAATTCTGTCATGAGTTCGCAAAAGGAACAGCACATAGCAAAGCTAACAAGTAGCAAGTTTCAATCCGGAAGTTCTTCGTCGACATTCATTCTCCTCCTATAAGAGAATTTTTCTCAAGAGACAGCATCTCAAGAGAAAATAAAGAGTATACATGGCAATTAAGTTATAAAGTGATTTAAAGAGTAGAGGGACGGTGGCAACAGGGAAAAGAGGGACATTTAAGACTAACGATTGTCTGAAATCCACGATTACATTCCCACTTTACCTAACCTTCTTCTGTCTGATTAAAGTGTCATCTGATATTCCTTGAGCTCTAACAACAGCAACCAGATTTCAAGCCCTTTCAATGTACGTTGTATTATGATCAAAGGATTGTGTGCTGTGAAATGGAGTCAAATAATATTTGGGAGGAGGCTCCAAATGAGAAATATCGTCAAACGGGACATTGCGCATCAACAGTTCACCTCTCAGAGTCTCAGCTGGTGAGCCGCCACCATATCTGACTGGGATTCTCATCAACTCAGGGCAACAATGATCACACCTGTCTATTTAGGCAGGAATTTTTTTAATGGAACCAATAATTTCCAACATTAAAGAAGAGAAAAAGAGAGAGAGCAACAATGTGTTCAGCACCTTGCAGAATTTGGCTATACCAGGCCGTTAGCAAACCCCAGCTGAGCAAACTCATGAGTAGTCTTTTCCCAGCCTATTTTACACACACCACATGGGGACAAGTTTTACTCTACAGGCAATGTTGATCACTACATTATTTGTTTATTCTAATGGAAACTCAAACCTTTGTGAATTTAATTCCCCAAAGATTTCAGTATCATGAGAAATGGAAGACTGGGTTAAGCCAGGGGAGGGAACAGGCTATGAATTATGGGAGGAGTTACAAGCAATCAGAACTCACCTGTAGATGATGCCTTTCTCGTGTAGGAACATGAGCGCCGAAATGATTTCCGCAGCATAGAAACGAGCTCGTGCTTCATCAAAACGACGAGACTTCTGGATGTGGAACATCAAGTCGCCCCCATTCACAAATTCCATCACGAAAAACAGCCGATCCTGGATACAAGCACAAGAGAGGATCCCATCAGCATCAATTACCTTGGGCAGCGGCCTGGGGAGAAGAGGCTGTCAGATGGAGGTACTCAATGCAATGTCCTGACAGGGGCTCTGGGGAAAGCAGGCTGGGTCGCCTAGGATTCGATCCCTGGGAGGAGGTAGGGAGTACGACCAGGGTCTCCTATAAGTAATTCCACACAGCCTTCAATGTCTACATTAAATGAAAAGTAGAGAAGATAGCCGAAGCCTTTCGTTCTAGTTCTCGCTCTGTACCTTAAATGCCATGCAACCCTGAGCTTAATTATTTGGGCCTTTATTAAAGCGAGGACACCCAAATCATAGGGTTTTATGAGCTGGAAGAGAGCACCATAAGTTGCAAAGTACATGCCTTTCGCCTGGAACATTCAGGTTTAATCACAGGAAGTAAGGGACATCTAACAGTGCTTTAGCCATCATACCTGGGCAGAGAACAACCACAGAAAAAGGAAAATGCTTGGGACAAATCAGCCAAACAGTAGTCTAACCACAGCCTCAGAGTGATCCCCAACATTAGAAATCCCATTCAGTCCATCAGAAGATTCCTGAGTCAGGAGTGGGAATGTAGACAAGGAGATGCCGTCTCCACTGGCAGGAGCTCTCAACCCAGCAGGTGAAATGGGCTCCTTAAAAAATGACCAATAAATACTGTGTACTAAGCACTGTGCAAATGGTGTGATCAAGGGCTGGGAAATTAAGACAGCTCGATGGAAGAAATGTTTAAGTCTCAATTACAAAGTGATGTCTCCGAGGCTGACAGTGTTAAACACCTGGTTTCTGGAAGCTCTAAGATCCATTTCCTCACTCCCTCCCACTAACATTTATGAGTCCCAGGTTAGCCAGTATTAAATTAGGTGCTGGGAACCCAACAGAGTAAACAGGCAAAACACAGACACAGCCTCTGCCCATACAGAGTATGGTGTGAGAGACACACATTCCTTAAAACAACAGCAAACCCAAAAGTCATATAAACAAGCAAATTTACAAATCCTGGTAAATCCTGTGGAGGAAGCCATGAGATCGGTCATCTGCTTGGGGTCAGGGGAGGTCTCTCTGAGCTAGTAGCATATAAGACCTGCAGGATGAGCAACATCAGGGCTGATGACCAGCCTCCTCTGAGGTAGGAGGGAGGTGGGATGTCATTTTGTAAAGAAATTGGTATTTTACCAACTCACAGAGGATGTGTACACAAAAAACCCATCTTCATTTGTAGTTTTTAGTGCTGTCAGCTTTGCTCTGAGTGTTATAGCTGAGCTGTAAGCAAAGATAGTGTGTTCTCGCTCACCTATTCATCACTAGTTTAATCAGGCCCATCCTGATGAGAAGACATTACATTTTCCCACCTCCTAGTCCTGATTTTAAGACCTTGATTAGAAGGGGGTGGTGTCAGTCCTCTGTATCTAAAAAACATCTCTCTATGGTCAGGACAAGCAAGAATTTAAGAGTGAGAGGGAGTGACAGGATCCACACCCACAAAAACAAAAACCAAACAGCAAAAACACAACTTTTTTTTTTTTATTGCTTAAAGTATTATGAAGAGTAGTACATATGTCTCCTTTTTCCCCCCCTTGACCTTCCCCCGACCTCCCCTCCCCGCCAGTGTCTTGTGTCCATTGGTTATGCTTATATGCATACATACAAGTCCTTTGGTTGATCTCTTACCCACCCCCTGCTGTAGTTTGACAGTCTGTTCGATGCTGCTCTGCCTCTGTATCTATTTTTGTTCATCAGTTTATAATGGTCTTATTACCCGTAAATGAGTGAGCTCATGTGGTATTTTTCGTTCATTGACTGGCTTATTTCACTTAGCATAATGCTCTCCAGTTCTATCCATGCTGTTGCAAATGGTAAGAATTCCTTCTTTTTTACAGCAGCATAGTATTCCATTGAAAAACACAACAACTCTTAAGGTTGGCCAATATAAGCCAACAGACAACTAAATACAGCAAGCTGTCTGACTAAGCGAAGGGCCGTCATTTGGGTGTGACTGACAGGAGTGAGAGGCAGAGTTGGGTGGGATGAGATTGGGAGTGCAGTGGTATTCCATGTTTGTTGCCTAGGAAGGACTCAGGTGGGACGAGCGGGTTAGCGATGGGGTGGAGGGTAAGTGTCCGATTGAGACACATCTGAGAGCTGCATCCACACTGGCAGTTGTTATGCTGATGTTGTGTTCCTTTGGAGGGGTGGCCAAGGTGGGGGCGAAGATGAGTGGCTCTGAACCACCCTTATGGCATTTAAAAAAAAATACATTTTTATTGATTTCAGAGAGGAAGGGAGAGGGAGGGAGAGGGAGGGAGAGAAACATCCATGATGAGAGAGAATCATTGATCAGCTGCTTCCTGCACGCCCCCCCACCCCCCAACTACGGATTGAGCCTGCAACCCAGGCATGTGACCAGACGGGCGGGGAATCTTGAACCCTGACCTCCTGGTTCATAGGCCAATGCTCAACTACTGAGCCACACCAGCTGGGCCCCTGTGACATTTTTGCTAACCAGCCTGTTCAGTTCTTTCGTGGCTGTTACTGGCAGTCATGTGAATTCCAATAACCAGAAATACCTGATTACTGGAATGGGGTCAGTAGGTAAGTGGCTATTCTGGAAGTCTGTACTGGCCCAGAATTGCTAGGGCAGCAGGCATAGAAACGATGAGGGCATTCCAAGGAAAATGTCATCTATTTCTAGTCCCCCCGCCTCCCCCCCCCCGCCCCGCCCCTCCACTCCCCAATCATTCTATCTCAAGTTTGAAAAGCTAGACCCTGGTCTAAACTCCAGATCTGGGGGAAGGAAATACTGTCTTCCAATCCTGCTCATCTCTTCTTTCTCAGGCTCCGCCCCCAGCCCTATAGGCAGGTTCTCAGATAATGGGGTTGGGGTGGGGGTGGGGGGGAGGTGATGCACAGCAAAGAGGTCATACGCTTTAGAACTGTGAAAATCCAGGTTTCTTTCCCTTCAGTCTTATTTCTCACCTCCTGTCTGGCGCCACCTAGAACAGTGGATACAACCCACAGCCCGCGGGCTACATGGAACTCTAAGTAAGCAGGAAGTGGAAACAAGCCAGCTGAGATATAATATTTAACGAAAAGTAATGGTCCATCCTCTCACAGACCTAAGATAATGTCACAAGGTAGAGAAATAAAAACATGTTTATCACCTAGCCAAATGTTTTTGCTGTGTAGCAACCCTTGTTTATTTAAACACTTTGTCTTACTTAAAACGTCTGCTACAGAGGCAGTTAAAATCTGGCAGCAATTTCTCTGACATTTCTTGTGCAGAGGAGACAAATACCCCAAATCCCTAGCCTTTTGCAAAGAAGGCCCACTCATCTATGGGTGGTGGCAATGGTGATGAGTGAAGTGAGATAGGGGCCGTTATCAGAAATATAATGTCATTGCCTGGCCAGTGTTGCTCAGTGGTTGAGGATGAGCCCATGAACCAGGAGGTTATGGTTCGAATCTGGGTCAGGGCACATGCCCAGGTTTCGAACTTCAGCCCCAGTAGGGTGTTTGAAGGAGGCAGCTGATCGATGATTCTCTCTCATCACTGATGTTTCTAACTTTCCCTCTCCCTTCTTCTCTCTGAAATCAATTAAAATATATTTAAAAGATATAAAATGTCATTAAGCATATCCTCAGGTGAGGCGTCTAGAAAGCGTGCAACAAATAGTAGTGGCTGTTGTGCGGTGACTGTGATGATGAAGATGTTTTCAGTAAAAAAAAAAAGATCATAAATGTGAATGATTTCAGTTATAGTCAAAGATGCAGATGTGCACAGAAAGGATGTCTAGATAGTGACAAAAGTCAGCTCTCAGTTATGGGATGTGGGATGACATTTTTTCCTTCTTATTCTTTTCAGTATCTCTAAAGATTTCTATGTTAAGTGTGAATTACTTTTACAATTAGAAACAAACCAAAGCCATGTGGACTTCCTCCATGGTTTTCTAATTTTCATCTGAAGGATGAAAACTGGGACATTGAAGGGGTAGTTCGAGGTGGTCTTAGAGAGCAGTGACTGGGCAGGGGCCGTCGGAAAGCAGATACAGACTGAGGGGCCTTCACTCCCTTGCTGCCCACTACCGGGGCCACTATTGACCACCTTCTCCCTCAGCCGTCTTTCTGATGCCTGAATTCACTGTGATCCCTGCCCCCTCCATCTGCGCACAACGCCAGTCTTGTTGGAATGACAAGCAGAGAGAGACCGAACTGGCTCTGGTTTGTTCCCAGCCTCCGCTGGGAGCCAGGGTCTGAGCTCTAGTCTGCAGGCTTACTGGAGGCTTTCAGAGATCCTTTCTGCTTCCTTTGAGGTTCTCAACAAGAAGGGACATTTTCTAAGCACTCACTCTGCCAGACTCCGGGTGGGAACCAAGTGTTGTAAAAGGAATGAGATCCCACACTTCTCAGGAAGCTCACAGACATGTAGACAGAGCACACACCGCAGGGTGCTAAGCACAGGGGGCATAGGGTGTCACCTGGACATAGAAGGGACAGCTGAGCAGCCAGGGGTGGGACTTAGGGAAGGCTGCTAAGAGGAGCCAAGTCTCCAGCTTGAAGGATGAGGAAGCACAAGTTAGGCTGGAGCGCGGATGGAGGGGCCAGGGATCTCGGTGAATGAACAGGTAAAGTAGTGTCAGGTGTGAGTCAGGATGTCGTGACTGCAAAGGGAGAGATCTCCCAGGGCTGAGGCTGTGGGCCTGGGGCATCCCTGTACCACATATGGCTCCTTTCGTAATCAAGTGTTGGTAGAAAAAGCAAAAGGCTGGTTAGGCTGCTTCTAGTCACCCCCTCTCCAGGTCTCCACAGCTGAGAACTGTAGGACTCAGTCCTATGAACACACGGTCACTCAGCTATTGGTCTCTACCATAATTACAGGCCCGGTGTCTGAGCTAAAACAGGTGACAGCTATGGGGTTTGGCTTGGAAAGGACTCCAGTAGGTGTTAGAACCCACCTCCCTGCCACATGAAATAAAACAGCATCAACTACAAAAACAAGTCACTCCGGCCCTAGCCGGTTTGGCTCAGTGGATAGTGTTTGGCTCAGTGGCCTATGGATTGAAGGGTCCCAGGTTCGATTCCGGTCAAGGGCACATGTCCGGGTTTTGGGCTCAATACCCAGTAGGGAGCGTGCAGGAGGCAGCTGATCAATGATTCTCATCATGGATGTTTCTATCTCTCCCTCCTTCTCTCTTCCTTTCTGAAATTAATATATATTTTTCAAAATCTAAAAAAAAAAAATCACTCCAGCTGCATGTTCCTCCTCCATATGAGCTCCAGGGGCCTGAAGGAAACCTTTCCCAGGTGGCGCCAGCCCCTTAGGAGGCAGAGGCCTGTGTGTGGAGTCCTGAGAGGAGCATAACCCCGCCTCCAACTCTACTCCCTCCCTGTGCTGTTCAGGAGCAGGTCTCACTGAGTACCTAACCCACACTCGGTTGTGCTCCACAAACCCAACTGTGAAGCAACTGCAGGAAGCCTTCTGGGCTCCCTCTGGGGAGGGAGGCAGGGCAGTGTGGGTTAAGACTGTCATGACTCACTTCTGGGCAGGGAAGAACTCCCAAATCCCACACTGGGCAGCCATAGCAAAGGCGGCTGCTTTTACATTGAATCTATGCAGATAGCTAAGCCTGTGTAGACAGCCACCCCAGTGTTTCCAAAGTCCCTTTCCCAGAATCTGGGCCTGTACATCTGCTCAGTTTCCCTGAGGCCTCCGGCCACTCTAAAGTCAATTTGGCCCTCCCCTGCCTGGTAGAAACCTAAGGTCCCGGAGACTGGCTTCACCTTAGTTCTAAAGCCAGGTGGCCCCACCCTTGGTCTGTCCCTCCCTCTCTTCTGTCCCTGATTCAACCAAACACAAAAGCAAGTCATTAAGACAGGTGAAGAACACCTGGGGGAATAAAAGCAACTCAGACATCCCTTGGTCCCTCGCCCTGCTGGTGTGAGTTACAGGAAGCCAAGGAGCTGGTGCCCAGTTAATAATGGAACTCCTGTCATCGCCTGCCTGGCTCCATTAACCTTCTGCAGCCTGGGCCGTCTGCCCCGGCGGTTATCAGGGCAGCACTGTTCATTTGCCAGGCCAAAGGGGATAAAAATATCCCCTGAACTGATAGTGGCTGTCAGGATAAGCGGTGTGCACTCCTAAAGCCAGAAGGATGGCTGCTTAAGAGGTCAAACTGATGGGCACTGGCATGAAGAAAAGTTCGAGACTAACGGGCTGGGTGGATGACAGTGATGTGTTAAGATGGTACCTGCGACAGGGTGACATTGCCTCAGGAGGGTGACCAGCGGGTGAGCAGGAGCCAGAGAGGAGCTCCCCTCGGGTCACTGTGGTAGACACCTCTGGAGGTGACTGTTCAGCTCACTGATCCCTGCAAACTGGACCAAGCTGGGCTTTCCCACAGTCCCTTTCCCGGAAAGTTGGAACAGAGATGTTTTAGTTTAGGCAGGAAATGAGGAAACATGAATTGGAGCTGAGGTTGCCTTTGTGGTGTGAGCATGTGAGATGTCTGTGTATCTATATCAAAGTGGTGAAATCCTGATGAACGAATGAACAGATGGACGAGGAGAATGAAGAAGAAACACAGAGCGAGGCAGAGACAAGCAACCGGGCAGCAGGAGTGAGCTGAGAAGGAAAGCCTGGGTTCCCTATGTCTTCACATTTCAGATCCCTGGAGAGACCCGGCCAATTTCTGCCCTTGTGTTCCAGGAGACCTCCCCTTTATCCTTCAGTCATTATGATCAGCTCTCCCTTCATTGCATGACTCCAGTGAAGTTGCTTTCTGTTACTTGCTACCAGGAGAATTTTAACTGCAACACACACCAATTATTAAGGGGCAGGAGGTTTCCTATTTATAAATTGGAGGTAATAACATATCACGGAGATGGTGAGGGGATTAAACCAGAAGCAAAGCGCCTCGCACAGCACGGGGCCCAGAAGAGAATCTCAGCAAACAGAAGCCATTGTCATTTCTACATCACACACAGGGACTAAAGCTACCTCCTGGAGACCTTGTGCCCAGCGCCCGAGTCCTCGTGTTAGAAGAGGCAGCTCAGCCCAGTGGCGAGGGCTGCGCTCCAGAGCCAGGATGCCTGAGATGTGAAAGCAGCTCCCGCTGAGCTGTAGTTATTTTTTCTCTCTCAAAACTCTCATTTGCAAAATGGGGATAATAAGATGACGGACAGTGTATGAGGATGAAATGACTTAAGCTAAGAGTCTCAAACAGTGCCTGGCATACAGAGAGTGCTCCATAAATGCTAGCAATGATTATTACCACCTTCTTCTTCATCATATCCACCTCCACTGTCTCTTCAGCTGCCACAGCCACTTGCTCCTGGGGCTCTGGGCCCTTGGGAGGGCTGCAGCCCACACAGCAGTGAGCTGCCCACAACCTTGAGGCTGGGATGGTGCCTCGCTCAGAGAGCTCCCTGATGGGCAAGTAAAGAGGAATAAAATGACAGCAGGAACAGCAGCTGCGGCACCCCTGCCAACTCAGTGTGAGACAGGAATCTACAGGGTTCAAAATACCAGGAGGACGCCTAGGCCAGTGGCTGGGGCTAAGGGGCATTTCCTTGTAACACTTGGTCATGACCTTGACCTAGTGAGGAGGACTTTCCTTCTGGGAAGTGAGAGCTAAGCAAAGGGTTACAAAACTAGATTTTATAACAAAAATACGTTAACCAAGTTTCAGTTCCAGAAAGTTTTCTAATTTTCTGAGATCAGATTATAATTCATATTCTCTATTTCAGGAGTTCATACGCATACTCATTATCATTATTGCAAAGCTTGTGCTGCCCCACAAGCACTTCACAGTGAGACTCTTTGTAGTAGCTATTCTTCTCCTCTATAAAGTTGGTTCACTTTTATCAACAGAATGAGAAAGCCTTTTCTGTTTACAGAAAGAATCCATAGTCCCTACAATCGACAAATATAACTCTCATTTAAAGATGTATTACAGTGAAGATGCAGCTTATCTTTTGGAAATAATTCAAAGACTAGAAACAGCAGTAAAAGTTAATGACTAATTATTGCTTTAAAGCAACGTCAACCTGGGAGCCACATCTACACTCATCTACCCGTGTTCTAAGAATTGTTTTGGAATTCTTTGTAAATGAACTAACCCTGTATCAAAAGCTGTGAAGTGCCATTGACCGCTATGGACAAGAAGGACACCTCAGTAATGGCACTGTGCTGCATTTCTTATAAGTGCCCTTGCATTGTGATTGCTCTCCGAGGAAGTCAGCTACAGGGTGAATAGGGAGTTCAAATAAACAGGAAACCGTTACTGACGTCAAAGAGGTCAGGGTGGAAAAGCACCCTTGTGAGGAAATTGCATTGCATCATGCCTGAACCAGAGACAACTGGAATTTAACCACCTTAAGAACGATTACAAAGGCTTCAAGGCAGAAACAATGAGAGAGAATCTAAGGCCTACCTTTTATTTTTGACTTATTTTGCACAGCCCAGAAGATAGCAGAAGTTAATTCAATCACCAGCAACCCTTCCATCAGCCCCTGGGTATGATCCATCCTGCCTTAGCTCAGAGAGCTTGTCTTTGGGGGGGAGCAATATGTCTCCAGTAGAAGGAGTCCTTAGGGACTTGCATTGCAAACCTGGAGGAACACATGGCTCTCTTTTCAGAGACCAAGTATTGTCCTCATAAACTGGGTGCATTGTGGCCATGTCTTTGTTTTTAATATATATATTTTTATTGATTTCAGAGAGGAAGGGAGAGGGAGAGAGAGATAGAAACATCAATGATGATAGACAGCCGTTGATTGGCTGCCTCCTGCATTTCCCCTAGTGGGTGTCAAGCCTACAACTGGGGCATGTGTCCTGACTGGGATTCGAACCATAACTTCCTAGTTCATGGGTTGACACTCAACCACTGAGCCATGCCGGCTAGATGGTGGCCATGAAACTGAACAAAGCTTCCTGGCATATACCCCAGACTAGGGAAACTATGAGGTGATCTAACTTGCAGTTCAATGCACTGTGAAGCATCTGGGGCAGGATGTTCTTAATGCATAAATAAGCAGCAAACATACAGTCAGGGACACAGTGAAGTCTTCCCTTCCTGGCAGAGCTCCTCTGATGTCCCTGGTCCACACACACCTCGCCCGGTATCTCTGTGCCGGCCACACTGGCTTGTGCACTTGATCTTGTTTTCCATGGAGGACCTGAGACCTTCGCAGGCAGAGCCCAGATGCCACCGAGCATAGTGCCTGCACCCTCGTGAGGGTTCATAAACCCTTTTGGAACTAACATGGCAGGAGGTGATTTTTGTTTCCTGAGACAATTGAAACCAGAATGGTATGAAAGCCTGGAACAAACTGCATGGATTCCTTCCATCCACATGTTTTATGAGACTAAAGTGCAAATAGCTGAAGTGCCTTGCCCATAGTTGAAATAGTTAGTGGAAGAATTCAAGAAGCGAAGCAGGGAGAGCCCTCTGGCCTGGCACAACCCGGTCTGGCCCGCCCAGGCTCAGCAGCTGTGGGGCGGCGGCTCCTGATGTAAATTATATGACAGAATATTTGGGTAACATCTTCCTGAAAGATCTTCAAGGATTACAGAAGATAAAAACACTAATGCAGTTGAGAAGGTGGTAAGGTTTAGGGGGAGGGGGGAAAAATCCTGCTTTCCTGATTTGCAACTTGGCTGGATGCTAAGATGTCTGTGGACATGAATAGCCAGGGGTCTGACAGTAATGAAGAGGACTGTGACCCAAATTGCAAAGAAGAGGAAGAGGGCGAGGACCCTGGGGACATAGAGGGCTATTGTGGGAGTAGCCAGCAATGTGGAGCAGCAGGGGCCGATGCCTTTGATCCTGAGGGAGTACGAGTTCATCTGCTTGACCTACAAGGGGTCTGAGGATGCTCTCAATGAGCACATGACCAGCTTGGCTGTCCTAAAGGTGTCTCATTCAGTTGCTAAATTTCTATTGGTTATTTCTACTTGCAAGTTGCAGAGATAATGGACAGATATAAGTCTAATTTGGCTCAGCTGCTCGTTGAGGCTCAAGTTCAGCCTGATCCATCGAAACATGTCCCCACAGCCCATCCCCTCACCACTGTGCAATGTGTATGCAGTTTGTGTGGAGGGAAAACCTACTCTCGCTGGTCTGCTAGCACCAGTTTTGCTGCAGCGGCTGGGAGCAGCACTGTTCAGTACTTGTCAAAGATGGGGTGGGTATGGGAGTCTCTTGCATGGCTCAGGACTGCTCACTTTGAACACCAGAGGATTCTTTGTTTCCATTATTGCCCAATGAAGAGCTAAGAGACAAATACAGGTTCTACCTCTTCAGGGACTATGTGGATAGTCATTGCCAGCTCCAGCTGTGCCCTGGTGCAGACTGCCCCAGGCTCCTCCAGGTGTCAGAGCCCAGAGCTCGCCAAGTCCAGTGCGATCAGCGCAACGAGGTCTTCTGTTTCAAGTGTCATCAGATGTATCCCGCCCCCACAGACTGTGCCACAATCTGGAAATGGCTCCGGAAGTGTGCCGATGACTCTGAAACAGCCAACTACATTAGTGCTCACACTAAAGACGGTCCCAAGTGCAACATCTGCATTGAGAAGAACAGAGGTTGCAATCACGTGCAATGTTCCAAGTGTCCATACAGCTTCTGCTGGATGTGTCTAGGAGACTGGAAGACCCACGGCAGCGAGGACTCTGAGTGCAGTAGGTATAAGGAGAACGCCAACATCGTCAACCAGAGCCAGCAGGCCCAGCCAGGGAGGCCCTCAAGAAATACTTGTTCTACTTTGAAAGGTGGGAAAACCACACCAAGAGCTTGCAGCTGGAAGCACAGACATACCAGGAGATTCATGAGAAGATCCAGAGGATCATGAATGATCTGGGGACGTAGATTGATGGGCAGTACCTACAGAACCCTGCCAAGCTCTTGGCCAAGTGTCAATACAGCCTGCAATACACATACCCATGTGTATACTACATGGAGTCTGGGCCCAGGAAGAAGCTGTTTGAATACCATCAGGCTCAACTGGAGGCTGAGATTGAAAACCTATCATGGAAAATGGAGTGTGCAGACAGCTATGACAGAGGGGACTTGGAAAACCAGGCGCACACAGCCGAGCGGCGGAGGAGGGCACGACACCTAGGCTGGACACGGACATGCTAGAGCAAGCAAGACGTGGCTGTGAGATCTCCCCGCTACTGTACTGCATGCTGGGGGCTCTGCCTTTCATAACCCCAGGTAGCAGCCAGGGCCCCACTCCTGAGAGACACTGGCCACATACCTTCGTCAATTTGTTTTGTTTTCATCTTTATGCTTTTTGTTTCTATTACGTTAGAGGCCCTGTTGAATTGGCCTCTTCAGGATTTCTAATTACCCCTGGATGGGAGGGAGGGAACATTTTTACAACTTAGGTAATTTTCAAAGGTTGGACAATTGTACAAACAAAAGGCAAAGCAATCATAGAATTACACAGAACCCTTTAAAAACATAAATTGGCATTGGAATGTTTAGAAGAAAAGAAGTGGGTCTGCTTGATGCCACTTTGGGCCCCTTTAAGAAATTTTGGATTTTCTCTTTTACGGTTCAAATGTAATTGTAAAGTAAATACATGAAAAATTGAGGAAAAATACTAAATACAATGGCCCATAACCTTGGCACTCAGAGACAGAAGCCCAAATGCAAGGAGAAACAAAAATATTTATGGCTTTTAGCATCCAGAGAACTGGAGATTTCAGGGCAAAATGATTTTAAATAGAATTTATTTTCCCTTTACATCCTACTTATACTTAACACCCGATAGCATGCTTAAAGAAAGAGAAAATAAACAAATATAACCTTCTTTTTTCACTTATACTACCTATTTCCTGATGTACTTAGTCATCAAAACAATGATTTTTTTAAACAGTTATATACTATTCTCAATGACATTTCTATGCAGTCCTACAATTAGCTGCACTTCTAATCAAGCAATGGAAATAAGGGGACATGGTATTAATAGTCTAGTTAATAAAGATAATTTAAAGATGATTCAGTCTGGAAACACAGGCATCTCAGAGTAGATTACTGCTAACTGAACATGGTATTTTGTTCTGAATTACATTCCCAAATCTAACTCTGAGTTTAGCTTCCTGTCAGGACAGCTTAGGCGATTATTTACTTTTTAAAAAAGGTTTACTTACTTAAAAGTATGCACTATAGGATCCATTTAAACCATATTTCACACAGAGCAATTCTCTTTATAAAGAGTTTGGTCTAAGCACCAAATGGCAGCAGGTCTGTGGACAATATTTATGGATTTAGTTTGTATGAGGCTATAGAATAAAGAGTAGAAATGCCATTTACTTAGGTCATCTATCTATCTATCTATCTATCTATCTATCTATCTATCTATGCCCAGCGACCAGACAGCGGAATGACCAGAATGACCAGAACAACTGGTGGCTATGACACACATTGCAGCAGCTAACCAGCCTGATCTGGCCCCCAACACCCTGATCAGGGGCAGGGCTGGCCAGCCAACCACCCACGGTCCCTCCCCTCAGCTGGTCTGGCCTGATTCCACCAGTGCACGAATTTGTGCACCATGCCTCTAGTTTTTACATAACAGATGTTCCTAAACTTTGCAACCTCTCAAAGCAGCCAAGATTTCATCTCTTCCTCCGATCTGTGGATGACTGAGATCTTCCTGCCTCAAGGGAAGAGACCCTGCATTTGTCTGATTAAACATTTGCCCAGTTAGACAAGTAGTGAATTGGCCAAGAATATCCCACATCTGCCTCACGACGATGCCTGGGAATCCGCGGGCCGAGAGCCTGTTCCTTCCTCCGCCCCACGGTGCACAGTGCTCCCTGAAGTCTGTTAGAAGGTGCGTTCCGCGTGCTATTTTGAGCTTGGTTCTTCCAGTGAGGCCTCAACATGCTCTCCTTGGATCCTCTCTCTGGCTGGGGAACGAGATGTGTACAAGCAAATGACTCCCCACAACCTCTTCCCAAAGCCTTTCTGCAATATGGGTGAAACACTGATCTCCACTGTCCACTGAGGAAGGAAGATGCAGACCTTGCTACAGCATGAGGGGGACCAGAGTCAAGAGACAAGTCTAATCGGACGAGGGGCCAAGTGATCAGAAATGGATGAAACGTTTGCCCAGAAGAGAGGGCATTGTGTTAGCTTCATAGAGAAGCTTCAGTTGGCTACATGGAGTTCAGATGGGCCCTTTAAATCACAAGGATGAGAGCACAGACTAAGGCGGAAACCTCACCCCACATCCATGGGTACTTTGAGTCTTTTGTGAACTGACTTCATCTGGCCGCTTCGTTCCTCCTCCTGTGAAATCACTTCCTTCTGATTCTTCGTGCAGACTCCTTTCCACCTTTCTCCACTCTTACTTATTATTCCCTTTCCAGCTCTCCTCTCTTCTCCATCTATTAACACCTACTGAACTATTTTAAATTGTAGCTTCTACCAAGAGGACACTGATGACAACGAAATCTAATTTCCCATCTGAACCCCGTTTCTGAGCAAGAAACATCTTATCCCTGAATTTCTTTCAAAGTGAATTTATCATATTCTCTTCTCCCAACTGGCTGGAACTCTGGCCTCTCCTCTCAATTTCACCTCCTTGACTTCACTCCCTCCCATGACTGCTGCCTTGGAGCAAGCAGGTCCAACAGATGACGGGTTTAAGATCCTTCCCAGTCCTCTTCCCCCAGCTCCTCTTCCTGCAGACAGCCACCAGGGAGCACCCTCAACTCCCCTTCCTGCAGACAGCCACCAGGGAGCATCCCAACTCCCTCTCCTGCAGACAGCCACCAGGGAGCACCCCAACTCCCTCTCCTGCAGACAGCCACCAGGGAGCACCCCCAACTCCCCCTCCTGCAGACAGCCACCAGGGAGCACCCCCAACTCCCATCCTGCAGACAGCCACCAGGGAGCACCCCCAAGTCTCCCTCTTGCAGACAGCCACCAGGGAGCACCCCAACTTCCCCTCCTGCAGACAGCCACCAGGGAGCACCTCCTCAAATGTAAATCTCATGTTGCTCCCTGACCTACCAGATCCTTTCACCTCCATGACTGAGGGCAAGCTTCTTAGCAATGGATGTCAGACCCAATTATGGCTTTGCTTCTTTTTCACTACCCCTTTTTCCTCCCCTACATTCCTGTTGCATCAAGCCTTTTGGGGTTTCCTAGGCACATCACACATTTTAATTCTCTGCCTCTGCGCTGAATCACCTGTCTGCGAGGCCTGTCCCTCCCGCCCACTCTATAATTGCAGGGCTCCTATTCATCCTCAAAACCCAGCTCAGACAGCCCTTCCTCTGGAGCCCTTCCATCCTCCCCAAGGACCATGTTATGACTCTTGTCTCCATCACAGTGTTGTTGGTATCTGTGTTTAGCATGATCCTTGGCTGAAAGTAACTGGAGGACGGGTCCATGTTTTGTTCTTTTATATGTCTTCAATCCCTGGCACATATGTGTGCTCAGTAACACTTAGTGAGTTGATTTAAAAAGGCAAGATAGATACAATATTACCATTCAATATAGAATCAGCCAGTGTCTCTAGTGGTTAGGGTTTACTTTCAATATTTAGGAGACCACTCAGTTTTGAAAAGAGCATCGAAGGTATCTGTATCTTTCAGATGAAATGACATTTCCATGCGAGGGAAACAAAAGAAAGAAAATAGCCATTTGTTTTCCTCAAAGCACATCTGTATTGCTACCAACACATTTGTCTACACTGGTTGAAAAATGTTTCTTCGAGCTTTGCTTATCACAGATAGGCAACCCTGTGAATTCAGGGTGGAGGTGACGATTTTCATAAAATACCACTGATTCTACGCCTTGACGGTAAAGTGGAAGTAGAAACATTCAATGCCAAAACAAGAAAAGCTGTGGTATTTCAAGTACTGGCTTTTAAACACAACCGATTTTAAATATGTGCTAATAGAGCTAATCTTCTGCTCCCTACTCGCCCCCAGGCTCTGCTCATTCTGCCTTATCACAGCAGGTTTCCCGGTCCAGAACCCCTGGCACCTGAGAACCCTCCCTCATAGTCCACGGACCCTGTGCACTTCCACTGTCCTCCCAGCCCAGGGCCCCAGTCCCGGCAAGTGCCACAGTGCAGCCACCAATAGCTGGGCCCCTAACAGGAACTTGGCCTGTCCACAAACTCGGGGGTGGAGGGGGGGGAAGAATGCTTGTACTTTATACGGAAGATCTTTACACTCTTTGCTTTGGCCCCTAATAAGTAAAGTGATCTTCTAGCCACTTGACTTCTCATATGTAGGACAGGCCTCTGAACTGACATTCTCACAAGGCAGTGACATTTGGCAGCATCTGGAGACATTTTTGGTTGTCACAACAAGGGAGGTGCTACCGGCATGTAGTGAACAGCGGCTGGCGATGCTTCTAACTCTACGATGCACAGGACAGCCCCCCTGACAAGGGGTTATCCCACCCCAAATGTGAGCAGGGGGCAAATGACATCGCATTATGCAAATGAGCGATTTTTAAAGTTATATCTTTTTGCTGGAAAATTCACTAGCCATTTGATTATTAAAACTATTAGTGGACAACAGTGTGGTGACTGCGGGAGGGGAGAGGGAAGTGGAGGGAGGTGGAAGAGGGCATAGAGGGGATAAATGGTGATGGAAAAAATAAAATGAGCCATTAGACCTGTTGGTGAGGTCAGCGTGGTGGGGAGAGTCCTGAGCCAGAAGGAAGGGAACTCCCTCCTTCAGGTGGGTCCTGGAGCCCGAGTGCAGAGGACAAATCAGGCTAATGGACAGGCACTCCCACAGGCTTCCAGAGGAGAACCTTCACTGGCTCTAGGTCAACTCCCCCTTATCTGTTCCCTACGTTGTCGGTTGTGTTTCATTCAACTGAACCGCCTTTCACCACTGGCTCAGAAGGTCTGGCCAGGTGTTGACACCGGCTAGTTCCATGGCTCAAGGAGACATGGCTTAGAGCTCCCAGGAGTGAGAGGTGCTGAAGAAAAGGGAAGCAGACGTGTCCACGCACAGAGAGAAACGGGTGTTGGGGAGGGTAGGGGTTTGCTGGAAGAGCTCTCCTCTCTTGTTATGGTTGGGAATTACACGTGACATCATTTGAATGTTTAAAATATCGTATACCACACGCCATAAGAATGGAATTAAGAGGCTCTGGGAAGAGTTCCAAGACTCCGTAACACCTAAGTGATAAATCATTACAGGCCGTCCTAGAAAAACAGGTAGGGGTGAGCTGTAAATACAGCCTGCTCTTTTGCTCTACAAACAGACTAAAAGTTGGACAACTCGCACAGAAAGGAAACAGAAACTCCCTGGGTGGCCCTGAAGGGAAGACAGGGCCTGCCAAAGCCCCCCAGCGGAGCGGGGAGGGCTGCAAGGTGTTCGCTGACAGCAGAGGCAGGAGGATCAGTCCGCCCTGGGACAAGGGCTTATTTGGGGTGTGCAGTGTCCCTGCA
The DNA here is from genome assembly GCF_014108235.1 of Myotis myotis. Classification (NCBI taxonomy): domain Eukaryota; kingdom Metazoa; phylum Chordata; class Mammalia; order Chiroptera; family Vespertilionidae; genus Myotis; species Myotis myotis. The sequence continues at coordinate 193,423,445 of NW_023416313.1, read as the reverse complement.
GCCTCGTGCAGGGGCTGTCGGTAAAGGGACCAGTCACCCCAGAGGGACAAGGAAGACTCCCCAGAGAGCAACAGTGAGCGAGGGAAGCAGAGTGGGCGGCTCTTCCCATTACTTCTGCTCCAGGCCCCCAACCCCAAAGTGCCAGGGAACCCATCACCCCACAGAGGCAATGCCGGCTGCTTGTGGGCCTCCTCGCGATGATAATCCCCATCAGGTTCCAAATTCACTGCACCCGTGAAAGAAAAGTGCGCTGCCTTTGCACATGGACTTCCAGACAAGTCCCTTCTAAGCAGATGGCTGCTCTGAGCCTGCCCTCGTCAGCCATCCAGATACATGTGAACAGCCGGCCAGGCCCACGGAGGCCCCGGGCACAGCTCCCCAGGGCAGGGTCCACGTTGCACCTTATTCCCTGCTGCGTGAAGGCACTCAGAGCAGGTTTGCTGACTGAAAGCATACCTTCGGGCCTCACCTGGCAGGGGGCCGTTCTCTCTTCTAACAGGTGGACTGGATTTATGCGGCCAGACAGGGCCCATTCTGCCAGGAGGGCTCCTGGCAAGCTCTGGGCCTAGAAGGGGTGTACACAGCTGGGCTTCTACCAGGGATGAAGTCATTGTGGAAAACGCACGTACCTCAAAGCTAGAATAGATTATGGTCTGCGGTTTCCACCAGAGCAGTCAGCTTTTTACACTGCACAATTCTGTTTTCTGGGTGGGAGATGGGGGTGGGGGTGGGGATATTCGAGGACCCACTGTAGCCACTTCCAGGTGCAGCTTCAGGCGCTGGCCCAAAGGCCCCCGTCAGTCAAGGCTGGAGACACCCAGCGTCCTGAGGAAACACCTCCCATCCCGATGCTGCTCGAAGCTCAGGTGCTCGCTGGTGTGTTAGTCTTATAGCCACGCTGGCCCATTCCTGTGGAAGGACTGACTCGCAGGCAAGGCTGTCCCCCTGCATCCCGTGTTTATTTTCGGTGCCACTTCCTGTTGCACACGATGCCTGCGTTTGCTCTGTGCGAGCTGCTGCACACTGCTGTTCCATGTGTATTCTCTCCTCTCCCCAGCTGGACTGAGGAGTAAAAGAACGGCTCCTCTCACCTGGTGCTCAATTGGTGTGACCCCGGAATGATGGACTTTCACAAACCTATTTGGCAGATAACCCATCACATTAAAAAAATTATTTTGAATGTTTTTATTGATTTAGAGAGGAAGGGAGAGGGAGTTAGAAACATCAATGATGAGAGAGAATCATTGATCAGGCCCACAACCCAGGCGTGTGCCCTGACTGGGATTTGAACCATGACCTTCTGCTTCATGGATCGATGCTCAACCACTGAGCTACACCACCTGGGCAGCCCATCACATTTTTATTCTCAGAGCCAGTCCTGGCATGTCCAGACCAGGGCTTCCAGGCAGGGCCCTGTGAGGCCAGAGGAGCTCTGGTTGGCAGTCTCCCAGATGGTCGGGGAAAACCATAACCGAGACTCCCACCATCAAGCTTCATGGGTCACGGGAAAACGGGGGACCAAGTCTGACCCTGGCAAGTCTCAGACACATCAAGAGAGCTTGTGCACAGTCCATGAGCCGTATTCCCAAACACAGGCCGGGGTGGTGGGTCTACGTCATCCATAATGACTGTGGCGAGCGACACCAAGGCCAGTTACAACTGAATAACCTCAAACTGCAACAAAAAGCACATGCCAACCCTTTCAAACCCGTTTGTCACAGGGAGTCTCCTGGCAGTCCCACCCAAACAGGGCGAGCCAAGGGAACAGCACGAGCCTCGGCCTCTCATTTCCCTCTCATTTCCACGGCCCTGTTTACCCCCGAGAACTGGGAAGCCTGCAGGCCCGAGAGGACAAGGCAGAGGTCCCAATAACCCCCTGCAACCAGGGGCTGGAGACGGCCTGGGTGCACTCTGTCCCCAGACAGAACGCTATTGATAGTTGGGATCATGCCCAACTGGGAAACACCGTGTTCTGGCTCACTTTCTATTTTTATCTGAGCCAAAGGCAAATTACAACCAATGACCCATAAGGGGACCGAATCAGATTTGCGGTAAGTCACTGCTCAGGGGATAAGAGGAAACCTAGTTCCAAACATACGAGGGAAAATATCCTCCAGTATTTCATAAAAGGCCACAAAACCACATATATATATATATATATATATATATATATATATATAGAGAGAGAGAGAGAGAGAGAGAGAGAGAGAGAGAGAGAGAGACTGCCTTTATTCCTGGCGAATGTCACTATTCTCAGCTGCGCACATTCCACAGAGAGCACATTTCTATGTGTGGCATAATGGCCCTGGTGTAGATTACTGAGCTGGAGGACCTGGTCAGGGACCCAGGGTCTGGCTCTCCTTGCTTTGGGACCCGGGGCAAGTTATTTAACTCCTCTGGACCCTGGTTTCTGGATCTTTACAATGAGGATAACCGTTTCTGTACCTCCCCGGATTGTTTTGGGTATTAAATGAAATGTTTCATTCAACAGGTATTTATGGAATGCGATAATGTGCAGTTTTATGGACACTGGTAATGATATCATGCATCTAAAACATATGCCAGGGTCTCAAAGGGGAGCAGCTGCTGCTCTTTCTTCACCCAGCCGTTCTGCAAAGCCCATGCACTAAGGCTCCGAGAATGACCAGCTCACTGGAGGCACCGACAGAGGCCTCTGGAACCCTCCTCCCTCAGGAGGCAAGTCTTCCAGCTTTTTCCACTGCACTTCCCCTCTCCTCACCTAACCCACCATCTCAGAGCCTTGTTCCCTTAACCCAGGGCATCACTGCGACTCCAAGCACAGTAGGGAGGGTGGGGGGGCAAATGCTGCTCCAGGAACCACATGTGCCTTCTCGTCCCCAGGCCAGCTGCTGGCAGCCGCTCAGCAGTCAAACAGGCGTGGCTGCCCCTGCCAGATGCTCCCTGAACACTCGGCAAGGAAAGGCAGGGCTGTGCAGGGCTGCGGGGCAGCCTCCCAGCCCCCACGTGCAAAAAACCAGCCCGAGGGTCACTTTCTGGAGGCATCTCTGCCGACAGGTCTCTGATGGAAGAACGTAGGATTCAAGTGGGCGGGCTTCTCTGGAAAAACATCAAAAGCAGGGAACCTTCCTCAAGACAAGCCAGAATTAGGACCTGGGACTCGCGTGCAAAAGGCTGCAGCGTAGTCACCTGTCTGATGAAATTCTGGAAGGTTCATCATTCCAGGGCCACATGACTCACTTGTGTCTATTTTTCCTGCCTGTCTGTCTCAACACAGGCACATGCACATGCACATGCACATATACACACACACACACACACACACACACACACACACACACCTTTGCTATGGAGAAAATAATACAGAGAAAAGAATGTTTCGGTGACATGTTCTAAGCATGGTTTCAGTAGACTGAAGGCATTTTGCACAAGCCGTGTACGGGCAGCATCTAGCTCACAGGAGTCCAGGACCCCCTGCCCTGCAGGGGCAGGATTTCTGCTCTGCAGAATGACACGGGGGAGTGGCTTCTTACGTAAAGCGATGCCCTGCCAGGAGCTCTGGGCACCTGCTTTGTGGACGACCCTGGCAGGCTGACACGCAGTGGACATCCAGACACACATCAGTCAGTAGCCCGGGTGTCCTGAGGAAAGAACCAACAGGTAGAGAGAGAGCAGGAGAGAGGGGAGAGCACTGGGCCTCTGTCCCTGCAGAACAGTGGTTCTCAACCTTCTGGCCCTTTCAATACAGTTCCTCATATTGTGACCCAACCACAAAATTATTTTCGTTGCTACTTCTTAACTGTAATGTTGCTACTGTTATGAATCGTAATGTAAATATCTGCTATGCAGGATGGTCTTAGGCGACCCCTGTGAAAGGGTTGTTCGACCGCCAAAGGGCTCGCGGCCCACAGGTTGAGAACCGCTGCTGTAGAGGGCGGGGCCCTGCAGTCTGTGGCCCACCTGCCTACACAACATGTCCCAAGGCAAACCTGAGCATCCCCCAAAGAACGGGCTCTGCATGGCTCACTGTGTGGACCTGGCAGGGCGCAGCCTCATATGTTTTCCAAATGGAAACCTTTGCTTCAATAAACTGGGTCTCTGAACAAAGACGGAAGCATCTGACCAGTATTTACTCCGCCGCTCCCCTTCCTGCTACTGCCGAGCCTTTGTTCTTCCCTCTGGGCACCAGGAGGAGAGCCAGAGTGGAAGCCCTGAGCTGGGGGTGGGGGTCCCGGATTCCAGGCCATAAATGCCGGGGCCCCAGCTGCTGACACAGCAGTCACTGGTGAAGATGAAAGGAGTGTGACGGGAATGTAACCTGAAAGGGTGGGGAAGGCGGCCTGCACCCCGGACAGGCCCTCCCTGGCGTAATAATGCCTCCCTCCTCTCACCCCCATTGTTAAAGAAATATAACCACATGACTGAAATGGGTACGTAGGAAAAAGAAAGAAAATCACCCTTACTTTCACTGCCTTTGTACAGTCCCTGATGGCTTATTGGCATAATTTCCTTCCAGTCTTTTTTTTTTTTTTGAGGAGGGGCCAGGTGTGGCAGTTCACTGATATGGATACGGGCCAGTAATCATCACAGATTCTGTGTTATTTCCTGGGCTCTAACCTCCTAGTTCTACCATTTACTGTACTGAATTTTGGGCGAGTGACTCAACTCCTCAGTGCTTCACTTTTTCACTCAGCAAAGTGAAGACAATAATTGTGCCTGTCTTACAGGGCTGTTGTAAGCACTGTGAATAATACATGTTAGGTGCTTATGACAGCGTCTGACACATAATCATTTAACTGCTTAACATTCAGTGATCTCTTTAGTGGCTGAAAATCTTCACCAAAAGCTATAGAAATTAAGTAAAATTCTATTGCTAAATGCTGCAGTTGTTTTCAGTATTTTCCTGTTATAAAAATAATGCACTGAAAATTAAACTTCTTTATGCATAACACTTATTCTATATTCCTTATGTTGTTTTCTTAGGCTAGATGATCGGAAACACAATAAGCAGATCCAAGAGTATAAACATTTTTACGAGTCTTGATTCAGATGATCAAATAACTCACAAAGTGCTAGGATTTACAATGCTATCAGAAACAAAGAGGATGCCAATTAATGATATACTAGAACTTGCCGGTAACATGTATTATTATGCAAAAATCAGGGGCAATCATTTATGGGCTTACAATCCTACTTAAATATATGAAGTTCAATTGAAGTTGAATAGATGAAATTTGCTTACTTATTGTTTTGTTCCAAGAACAATAGGAGCTTCCAAATTCCTACTTTGGGGGTGTTTGCTCCATCCTCCGATGTGGGGTCTGTGCTGGCCACGGGAGAAGCCCCAGGACATTTTCCTTTGGTGTGGGAGGGAAGTGGTCGCTACCACAATGAGCTACTCACTTGTGAATAGTGTTGCGTGTGTACAAAGCATGTCTGCATCCTCTCCTTTGGCCCTCACAGCAGTCCTGCTTTCATTTTAACCACGAGAACCTTAAGGTTCAAAGGCATTTTACGGCAGGCTCACTCAAGCCATTCAGACGGAGCAACACAAAGTTGGAAGAACGCAGGTCTGCCCTTTCCAAGGGCAATGCTGCTTCCTCCCAGCAGGCTGGAGGGCAGCCAGGGCAGACGGGAGGAGGTGCTTAAGGAGATGCTGAATCGATGACCTACATGTGGTATAAGACCATGACTGCTGGGTCCCAGCACACAGCGGGGGCCCCAGAGTCAGCCTGACCCAGAGCCGAACCTTGTCTCCACCATTCACAGTCTGAGGAACCCTCAGCAAGTTTCCTTCCCCCTTTCTCTGGCCTTCAGAGGCGCTCATTCTGCAGGGCCGGGCAGGAGAGGAGAGCCGTTTCTACAGGCTCTTCACAGTGAAACAAAACTTTGCAGATTTCTCCCAGGGAGACTGTCACAGCCCAGCATTACACACTGGTGAGCATCTCACGTTAGAGGCCGGGGCCCGGCCAGGCTCAGTAGCTGGAAAGTAACGATCTGCCTGTGGTCATTTCTCAGAGTCACTAACCTGTTCTGTTCGTTACAGTTAGTTTCTCAACAGCAAATGGGGATAGTCACTGAGGATTTCTGACAGATGGGCAGACGCACAGCAAGCAAATGCCGCACATGTTGCGGAGTCTGGTACCTTGCAAACCTGAAAGAAGTCATAAACCACGGCAGAATGAAAACTGTGTATCTCTGCCCTCGGCATGAGAAAAACCCACTCGATTCTTTTAAGTTGGTTCCTCCTATTTTATGGTCTGGGTTTAGGGCGGCAGAAAATGCCCTTTCTCCTTTGCGTGGGAGGCGTCTACTACAAAGCACAAATTCTAAACCCTGATGTCAGTTTCTGTCTCTGGTGGAGAAAGGAAAATCACCTTGCAGTGACGACTGCCACCTTGTGGCCACACAGGAAATGCCACTAGGAAAAAGATGGCCAATGCTACTGAAGGCTTAACCTGATGAACACTGGAAACCATGTGGCCACTGCTATTGTGGCATATTGTGTAATTTATGCTCTTCTAGAAAAGTCTGCATTGTACACATTACTTTCATTGGGCTCCTAATCTGTTCCAAGTTAATTTCTTGTTCTACTTGACCTTCACGAAGGCTAACTGTCCGTGACACCTCTGCCTGCCTCCGTAGAACTGCAGGGACTCCCTGGAGGTGGGTATGGGACACGTTGTTATTTTTTCATGCGAGTAACTTGAGACAACAGCTGCTGCACAACCAGACTTAGGTTCACGAAATGCCTGTCCACTGTCTGACTCAAAGGTTACCAGCTGATGGAGATCATCTAACCTAATGTCACAGGAAACCATCTGTTCTTTGGCTCAGGCCCTGGGAGGATGGCCTGAGCCATAGCTGCCCTGCCATTTGGTTCATGGTATGAGCACAAGGCTCAAGCCTGAGATGCAGGCGGGTGACCGGTATCACCCACCAAATGGTACCATCCTTTTCCACGAGGGTGTTTCACGAGCTGTCACCCCCCTCGTCTCTGAGAAAACATCTGGATGAAGGGGTTGAGGACGGGAAAGGGCTTTATAGCAGGCAAAGTGAAGAGCACAGGAAACAGGATTTCAGGGACAGCCCAGGCAGCAGTGGAGGACAGCAGGACTGGAATTCCACAAGAACCATGGACCCCAGGCCTGGGAACAGAGAACCAGGGGAGGGGTGACAGGGCAGCATGGGAGCCAGGGCTGCCTGGAGGCACCACAGACCATGAGGTGAGGAGGGTGTGGCCTCCAGGAGCCCAGACCATGAGGAGGAAGGAACGAGTGCAGGGGGCACGTGGCCTAAGAAGATATTAGCTGCCACTCCCATTCTTTCTGATGTGCTTGGACAGCATGGAGTACACACTGTGTGTCCCCTTTCATGCATCCTCCCGCTCCCAGCTTCCAGCCTTCCCTGCCCCACCCATTCTCCAGGCTGCACATGGTTGCTTACAACAAAGATTTGAACACAGGGGACCTTTAAATACCTGTGAATGCTCAGCTTCACTCACAGCCAGAGAAATGCAAATCAGAACTCGGAAGAACCCTTTTTCAATCCCTCCGCTCATCAAAACGATAGATAGCAAGCTGTGATGGAGGGTGGGGGAAATCGGTCCTCTCATGGTTTGGGCATGTGAATTTAGAAATTCAGCAAGCAAGTGGTAAGAACCTGGGCTCTGTAGTCAGACTGCCTGGATCCAAAACCTCTGCCACTTGGAAGCTAAATGCCCTTGTGCCTCGGATTCCTCATATGTAAAACGGGAGTAATGCTAATAGAACTTACTTCACAGGGTTCCTGTAAGGATTAAATGAGACAGTATACAGAAAGCACTTAGAACAATGCCTAGTGTATAGGTGGTAAAATGTTAGCTGCCTTTAACCGCTATGGGGGAGAAGGCCAATTGGACTCAGTCAGAATTTTAACAAGCAACACAAATTCATATAGTGTATCATCTACATATATAAAAGGCTAAGCAACCATCCAACCGTCCAACCAGCCAGTAGGTATGATGTGCACTGATCGCCAGGGGGCAGACGCTCAATGCAGGGGTTGCCGAGCTGTGGTGATTTGGCAGTGGTGGTTCTCAGGTGACACGCCCTGGAACCAGAGAGGAGGGAGTCCGATTCCTCTTGGGGCCATGCAATTCCACTTTTGGCCAGGGGCTATGTTTTTGCTGGGGCACTGTCAACCCTGAATCTGGTTTACTGCTGAGCTGCGGTGACCACAGATGCCCTTTGAGCTGCAGTGCCGCCCCAGGTGTGGCCGGCTAGGGAGGGATGGTGGAAGGTTGGCTCCAGGGCGTGTCTGGCCCATCTTGCCCAGTCCCACCCCACTGGCCACCTTCTAATTAATTTCCTTTCAATGTGCACGAATCGTGTACCAGGCCACTAGTACAGAAATAATAGCACAATATATAAAAATAGAAGCACAAGGGGACTCCCTGCAACACTGATTAAGAGACTGGGTACATCCAACTGGGTACATAGCAACAGGAAACAAGTAAAATAAATTGTGTCATGTTCTCAAAATGGAGTACTATGCAGCCATTAAAAATGAGGCAGCTATGTATATACAAATATGAAACAATCACCAAGATATATTATTACATTTTCAACAAAATAAGGTATAGAATGGTGGGCAATGTATACCAGCATTTGTATTTTTAAAAAATAAATATGAATGCATAATTGGTATGTATGTATGTTTTCATGTGCAAAATATTCTTTGAAAGTCTATGAAATCAGTAATAATTGTGTCTTTCAGAGAGAGGATATGGATATTGGAGGATGCTTATATTACCTACTACAAAAAATAGTTTTCCAGTTGAAAAATGCAACCTGATATGCCATATCTCTGCTTAAATTTCTTCCATGTGCTCTTAGGACTAGAATCCATGTTCCTTAACACAGCCCACAAGGCCAGCCTTGGGGAAACTACGGCCCACGGGCCGGATCTGGCCCGTTTGAAATGAATAAAACTAAAAAGAAAAAAGACCGTACCCTTTTATGTAGTGATGTTTACTTTGAATTTATATTAGTTGACACAAACACTCCATCCATGCTTTTGTTCTGGCCCTCCAGTCCAGTTTAAGAACCCATTGTGGCCCTCGAGTCAAAAAGTTTGCCCACCCCTGCCACAAGGCCCTTCACAGGCCGGCCCCAGCCACCTCTGCAGCTTCAGTTCTCAGCAAGCCCTTCTGCAACCTCCATACTTCACACATGCTGGCTGTATTCACCCTCATGGTCTTGCTCACGGCCACACTTGTGCAACTGCAGTTACCCTCTACGGCATATCCACCTTCATTCTCTTTTTGCCTAACTAAATTCTAACTCACCCTCTGGCTCCCTGGAATTGCACTGCACCATTCCTGGATCAGGTGGGATGTCCCGATCCTGCTCCCACCTCTATTGCCCTGATGGTAGCACAGTCAAGGGACATGTCCCGAATTCACTTTCCAAGAATGCCTTTGACTACAAGAAGGTTCTAAATACCTTGGCAGACTCTCTTGGTGACTTCTCAGGAGCCGTCTTCCCTCTTCATTGACAACAGAAACTCAGTGATAATTGGGCAGCACAGTGGCCTGTCCCAGGGGATGAGTCATGGCTGGTGGGAGTCTATCCTGGTAAAGCAGCTTACCTTCACTAGATATTTGCTCTTCCAGCCTCCTTTGCAGCTAAGGGTGAGCAGGTGACTCAAGTCTAGAAAGAAGTTTCTCTCTCTGATAAAACGAGGGTGGCCCATGAAGCCCTGTGCCTCTGGCCCCCTGCTTCCTCCTCTGGATGCTGCCCCAGGAGGTGTGATGTTTACAATTGTGGCAAATAACGTGAGACCCCAAGGGGAAGAGATGACCAATGTCACTGAGCAACTAAGTCAACCCTAACGGTGCTGCCACCAGAATCCTCCAGAAAACATTTATATTAAAGAACTAAACTCATCCTTTCTGTTTATTGCATAAACTATGACTGGTTGGGTAGTCTGTTAACTGCAGCCAAAAGCATTGCATTTCTAACTGCACACCATTAGAGGACAGACAGACTTGAATCCCAGGATCAGTCCACAGAATGAAGGCAAGGGTCCCTGGCCAAGGCCAGGAGCAATGCCTTGGGACATTACAGATCAAGGTGCCCTCTCTGGGCCTACCCTGGTCTGAGCTCTTGTTAAACATTTAGGAGTGAAGCCAAGGTCAAAGTCACCAAGATAAGCAGCCCATGACCTTTTTCTATTCTTAGATTTTGGTAACCTTCACTGTGCTAGAGAAGACTTACTATAAAGACCTTTATAACCATAGGACACACAGCCCTCAAAGTGATCCTTCTTCAGGACAACATGAAAGAAACTGGTTAGTTCACTGGTTTCAACTTTCTCCCACAGTCATCAGGAGCCCGTGGGTACCTTCAGATGGCCCTACCGGGGGAGCTCAGGCCCCCAAAGTTTCTGATATTCTACTTTATGAAATCTTTGACATCTTACTGTCTCAACCCTTTAAGAAAGGAGGCCACGGAGGCGGTGAATCCGAGTCATACTCACAGGGGTCTGAAAGCAGCAGAACAACTGAGTGAGGAAGGGGTGATTGCGGGCCAAGGACAGGATCCTTTTCTCCGTCATTGTGCACTCCACGTCGTCATCCTGCAGGATCACGTCCTTCTTCAGCACCTTCACGGCATAGAGGTCTCCTGTTTCTTTTATTCTTGCAAGCATCACCTGTGGCAAAGCGGTGGGAGGAGCATGAGAACTCTTGCAGTTCTTAGGGTGTGGGCACGCACAGGGCAGGAAGGGAAGGACACATGGGAAATGTGAGTGTGTACACACACACACACACACACACACACACACATACACACATACACATACACACACACATGCACACACACACAACATGCTTACTTTAATCCAAACAGTGAAAACCAAGACTCACCTTCCCAAAGCTCCCCTTCCCCAACACTCGGATGAACTCAAAGTTGTCGATACCAAACCGGTTGGAAGAATTACCCCCAACCCCATTTCCTTCTTTGGTGCTCTCCTTTCCCTGTCGTCTTAGAGTTGATCTGGAAACGAGCTTCTGTAAAGAAGAGAAAGAATACATGGAGTCAGAACTCACAGTGTGCTCGTGAAGCATTTATGGGTGGAGAAGATCTTACTTGCAGCTTCAACACTTAATACAACATGTGGGGTAAGATCAATTCAGCTTGACATGTGATCAGGTTTTGCCATTCAAGACTATCCCCTGATCTGTGCTTACTGTATTTGGGGGAAAAATCATTTAAAAATATATCTAAGCCATAGATTTTCAATTTATGCTCAAGTGGGCACGTATAAAAATGCAAAAAAACCCCCCCAACGCCTTAATCTGATCCCTCTGGTTTTTTGCAGTGTATTTCTACAGGGTGGTCAGATTCCAAGAGCGCCACCTGGTGTCCACTGCCTACAAAGAGAGGTCTTCAATAATTGCTCAGAGGATCAAGGGCTCCATATGAGGACTTGAATGAATAAAGCAACATTATTTATACAATATTTTAAATTACATGAGAAATAAAATTCAATGTAAAAACTTGGACAATGAATAAAAGTATGAAGGATAAAATTTTAAATACCTATGATCTCACCAGCCTCCCTCAAAAACAAAAAACGTAAAAACAATCACACACACATATACACGTCTGCCTTCATACTTGATATTTTAAAAATATAATAAAATTGTTTCATAACACATTTTTATTTAACGTTTTGTCATGTGTATTTTCCATATCTTTAAATATCCTCCAAAACACCAGAGTTGTAAGGGCTGTCCAATACTCCATTTTGTGGATGTATCGCAATTTATTCACAAATTCCCCTGCTATTAGAAATACAGGTTACCTCCCATTTTTACAAATATAAATAATACCACAGTCAACAGGGTGAGTAGGAGTCTAGCCTACTTCCAAGCGGGCTGCCTGGGTTCCAATCACAGCTCTGCAACCTAACCCAGTGACCTTGGCACAGTTGCCTACCCAGCTCTCTGTGCCTCAGTTTCCTCTTCTAACAAAGAGGATGTTATGGCACCTGCTACACGAGTTACTATGAGGAGTAAAGGAACACGTGCATACAACGCACTTAGGTTGGTGCTTTATTATTGAATGTGCTTTATAGGCAACATTCAACATGAGCTATGTTGTCTGTCCTCCTCCTCCTCCTCCTCCTCCTCATTATCATCATGTTCCTCATCATCTATTTTCTTAAGATAATATTCTGGAAATGGAATTCTTTAAGCCAACGTGTTAAATTTGAAGAACTTTGATACATAGGCACTTGCCCTCTAGAAAGGTCGACCACCAGCACAATGCGGGTCCCAGTCTCCCCACACCGAACCAGAAGTATGGCCTCCTCAGCGGGTTCTCCAGCCCCATCCCAGTGGGATAAGCCCCATCATGGTGAGGGCGCTCCCTAAAGGCAAGGTGACTTGCAGATGTCCACCTTGGGACATTTATGATACAAGTTACCACTAAACAACAGATCAAAAGTCAAACATCCTGGACCTTCTGACCTATTTTGATTTTTTAAGAAAAGCTTATCTGGGGCAATGCCTAAACGATGTTTGCAATAAACAACTGTGCAAAAGCCTGAAACGATAAGGATTTTATCTGCTCAACCCAATAAAACAGTGATAGCAAGATATAAAATGGATCGTCTTACAAATCCAATTGTTTTAATAATTTCTCATCCAGACCTCTGATCACACATTTTTCAAAGACAGAAGAATTTCACCCGCTTGAATTTCACTTCCTCCACTTCAATACTTCCCCTGGCTGCGTTGGCACTGGCAGAAAGCTCCATGCCAGTGTTTCCCAATCTATTTTTTTAACCCATTCTTCTCTTTTGATAGCCTTCAGATTCTCTGCCTCTTTTTAATAGTGTACTATCAAGTAACAGGTAACTTTGGTTTTCTCATTATTAAATATCAGAATATGAAAGACACTTGGTGGCATATGACAGGTGGCCGCACAGTCTATCTTATTCCCGTCGTATCTTAGAAGCTCTGGTTGAGGCTGAGATCTTTCATCTGTGCCCTTCAGGAGCAGCTGTCCTGGGCATTAGACACCCCCCCCCCCCCGCCCCGTGGTATTAGCATCCTGCCTGTCTCTCCACAAGACAGAGACACCAAAGGACTTTGCCAATGCCTTCCTGAAATATCAAGACTACAACGTTTGCCAGGTATCTGTCATAAGAAGGAAATGGGTGCTTCACTGACATGTTCTGGATAACCAAGAACCTGACAGGGACTGTACCTCCTTTCCTAAGCACCTAGACACCTTGAGAGTAGCTAAGTCTAGAATTCTCCTGAATCAGCTGTCAGTATCAAGCTCCACCTTTCAAAGATCACAGCCATAGCCACAGCTCCCTCCCAGCTCTCTTCGGAGCCAGGCCAGGAAGGCAGCAAGAGGTGGGCCTGGAGAGTGTCCGAGGTTCTAAGACAGTGGTTCTCAACCTTCCTAATGCTGCGACCCTTTAATACAGTTCCTCATGTTGTGGTGACCCCCAACCATAAAATTATTTTCGTTGCTACTTCATCACTGTAATTTTGCTACTGTTATGAATCATAATGTGAATATCTGATCTGCAGGATGTATTTTCATTGTTACGAATTGAACATAATTAAAGCATAGTGATTCATCACAAAAACAATATGTAATTATATATGTGTTTTCCGATGGTTTTAGGGGACCCCTGTGAAAGGGTCGTTTGACCCCCAAAGGGGTCGCGACCCACAGGTTGAGAACCGCTGCTCTAATACGAAACAGCAGGTGGAGAGGTCAGGCAGGGAGGGGGCAAGACAAAACATGTCCAAGGCAACGGACATGACTCCACCCACTCCCAGGACCCGAGAGGCAGGAGCACCTGTCAGTGAACTTGAGAGGCAGATCTGTAACCCATAAATAAAACTATAGAACTGCGATCCCAGGGCTGTGGAGAACCTCAGACAGCTTCAAGTTCAACCCCTTAAGAGAGGAGGAAGCTGAGCCCATTGTTATGGGGCAACTGCACTGCGGGGAGGGGGGGGGCCCGCCAAGGCCCCGATTTTTACCAGATCACACTCACAGGAAGCTGATTTTTAAAAATCCTTTTTCTGCTTCTTGCTATATCTGCATGCTCATTATTTCTTTATATAATTGTATATAGACTCTGATTCACGGAAAAAAAACTGCTCTTTAAAAATGCAATAAATCTCTTTATTGTGTTTGCTGAGATTAGGGACTTTGATTATGCCACGCGCGCGCCTTCAGGCTTCCCACATCTGAACAACTCCTGAATGCCATCGTGAAAGCAAGCAAGTCTCACCGAGGTTGGAGAAATATTTCCGGGTTGGAGGCCCATCCCTGCCAGCGTCTTGGCCAGCTCCACCGCGTTCACCCCGCAGTTCGGGGCCACGTTCGCCTGACACCGGATGTGCACGTTCATTTTACAGACTGCAGGGGAGAGAAGGGAACCACACTCAGAGAGGACCCGGGCAGCGTGCGCAGCGACGGAGAACGCTAGCGACCGGCACCGCGCTGACAGGGGGATTGTACGGGCTGAACAACGCGGCCGCCTTCTCATAAAATTAAACTTAACACTCATAACAACCCCTGGCATTTTCATCTCTTTCTGCTTTGTGCAGAAGCAGAAAGCCTGGCACACTGAAGAATAATACATTTCAAATACATTTTCCTCCCACCGCGACTGGATGAGAGGCGTGCATCTAAATCATGTGTAACAGCTACTGCTGATTTAGCAGCACGATTCAATAGACATGAGAACGTTCCATCAATTGTCAATTGAGTAACAAGAATCATGCCCACTGACGACGCTTTGCCGTCTCTCTCTCAATAAAAGGTAGCAGCCTACAGGCCACGTGGAGATCGCTGTTCAAACAGGATGGAAATGGTGTTTGGGAGAGAAAAACCTCTAAGTGAAGCTTTCTTTCTGAGTATTGTTGTGGTCAGAGCCCTTGCAGCCTGGGGCCTGCATCCTGTGGGGTGTGGTTCTCAGAGCTTGCAGCCTGCGGTTCTAACTTCTTCATGGGGTTGGGGGGAGGGTGGGGGTGGGGTGGGGGGGGGCGGAGCCAGGTTTTTAAAGGTCAGGGTAAATGGCAGTCGGAAGAGGAGAGTGAAGCAAGCTAGACTCCTGTACAGAGGAAACTGACTTGGGATGACTAAGGACCTGAGGTTTCACCAGCAGAAAGTTCTGATCCAGCTCCCTCCCGCGGCCCATTTCCAGGAGGGTCCCTGCATCTCTGGATGGGAGCAGAGAGATGCAGTTCAGGTTTTGGGGGCCTGGGTTTATATAATTTAGGGTGCGGTGAGCTCTTTCAGAGAAAGAACCTCCAGTCAAGTGGAGGTCTCTGGGGGGGGGGGGGGGGGTGTCCTTGCAAGGGAAGGGCCCTGAGGCCATGCTTTATGAGCTCCATGGGAAGTCCCCCTCTTTCCCTTGAGGAAGCTGCTATGAGGACACACAAGCCTCCAGTGGCCTTTCTAAAGCCGCAGGTAACAAACTGTAAGAGCCAGGCCACTGTAGGTATGCTACCCTCAGGGCCACCAGGGACAAGACCAATGCTGATGAGCCCCACGTGTGGCTCCTGGCTCCGCCTGGCAGCAACAGCTACACAAAAGCAGAACAAGACTTTCATGTTGGAAACCCACCCCCAGGGGAGACCATCCAGCGCAGGGTCAAGCAGGACCGAAGCCAAAGCTACACATGAACTGACTGTCTTGATTAGAAGAAAAAAGTATTATGAAATGGTGTTCTAGAGAGAGAAAAGAATCGCCCTTTTGAAAACAAGTGACCGGTCCCTTTTTGTTGACAGAAGCAGGCTCGGGAAGTCCAGGCAGTCCACGGAAGCTGACCGGACGCCACCTCTGCCTCCCCTGGTGACTCGGGGTGTCTCAAGCATCTGGATGAAATTCCCACGTATTTCAACAGTGCGCCCATGACAACCAGATTGTCATAGCAACACTCAATGGGAGGTAACTCACGGCCAAGAGCTCTCCAGCTCCTAACTGGACAGGGGTCAGCCCTTATGCCCAGAACTTTGCTGAGTCAAAGGCTTCAAGAGCGTGTTCCACTGGGCACAGTGAGAGAAGTTAAGTGTCCTTCCCTCCACCTACCTCCATCTCTACCGCATACTCCTTGAAGAGACCAGGGCAGCTTGAGTTACATTTACAACTCACCTCCCGCTCTCCTGCCAGGCCTTACTCACCACCCAAGCTTCTCTTTTGGGCAACCTCACTCCTTACCCCTTCCATTTCTGATGAAGATCCCATTTTTTCCCTCTTAAACATTTATTAAAACACACAAGGACGAGTCTATACTCGGCACTAAATGCACGATAGCCAGCTAGCTAGAACATTGAGCTTAACAACTGACTTAGTATTCTGTGGTTAGGAAATCTGTGAATCAAATGTCGCTCCCTGTCCATGCCTGACAAGGGATACACAACTATAGAACTACTAAGATGCTAATTGACAAAGGACCTAAAACCATCAGTCCAGGGTCAGATTCTGAACCTATAGAATTCCAAAAGCCTGCATCCTGGTGGCCTCATGAAGAAGTGGGTGCCCAGCAACTCACTTTTACACTGAAGTCCTTGTCGCATTATCCCCCAGAGCAGGGAGCCACAGTGATCGCAGAATGTTGGCACTTTGTAGTTGTGGATGCTGAACTTGTGCGGGATGTTGATTCCGAACCTCTGTTCAGCGATCTGTAAAAAGGAAACGGGCCAAGAGCTAAAGTCCCACACCAACATCTTTTGTAAAACCTGTAACAGGAGCCTACCAAATGCAGAGTGTTACTATGACACCCGAGCTGGCATATTATTTTACTGCTCAGCCACAAGTAATTACTTGGGCCTTACTGAGCAGACTAAGCACATTTTCTAATGAGAAGGACTGGAAAGAAACGTGTGGCATGGATTAATTAGACTGTTCACCATTCAGGGAGATAAACAGAAATGAAAATTTTCCTTTCATCTTTTATATTCAGGCTGTATTTCTCTCCCTGCGAGTGCCCTCACACCCATATCTATTTCCTAGAACTTTTTAATTTCAGGATTAAACAGGTCTTTCATAGAATACATACACTTGCTATCATCACACGTTCTTCCAGATATTGCGTCAAAAGGTGTGTGGGGGGGTGGGAGAAGGTGGTACCCAGAGGACATGGGACCACAGAAGGAATTCATTCCGATGTGACGTTTAAGTGACAGTCAGTCCTTCCTGCCTTTATGTGGCATTTGCATTCTGACCTCTGAGTGCAAAGGTTTAATCTCACATATAAGCACTTCTCGGCCTTTGGCTAAGGTCAAGTGTAATCTCACTATTTCCAGCAAATATTTAGACTAGGCATGGGCTCTACGGTCTATGTCACAATTTAGAGCAACAACAACACATCCACACACCCAAAGAATGAGGCAATTATTACTCCTCTTGCAACTTTTCTCATGAAAGAGAGCGCACACTCCTTTAGCAATCTTAGTCTGTGGACAATAAAGAACCAGTGATTTCCAGAGTCAGACATTTCAATGTGTCTGTAAATCCACAGCTAACTATCAGCAACAATCCTGCTTTCTACCTCCAGAGTTTAGAATAATGCCTACCCCAGCTCAATGGGATGCAAGTGGTGTGAGTGAGGGTCACTCATGTACAGATATGCAACCTCCCTGAAATGTCTTGAGAGGCTGGAAGAAGCCAACAGTCACCTTATTTAGGAAGCACAATGTATCGTTAACAGCATCACATCATTTCCAACTTGTGTAACCATCACAAAAATTTCATGAGGGGAGCATTGCTCCCATTTTAAAGATGAGGCTGAGAGAGAAGCTAGCTAGCAGAGGATGGTTCTGCACTCAAATCCTAGTCATCTGATGCCAAACTCACAGATCTTTCCACTCCTTCAAAGCTCTCTTCAAATTAGAAGAACTGACCCCCTCCCGCCTATACCCAGCTGATCACTAAAGGGATCATCTCCAGGCCATCACTAAAGGTCATGCTACACAAGTACAGACGTACAAATGCCATCAAGTAAAAAGGAGAGGCATTTAAATTCTGATCCCACCATTGGCTTCAAGGAGTGTGGTAATTGGAGGGAGGGAGAAAAAGAGAGGGGGAGGGAGAAAAAGGAGAGAGAGAGAAAGATCATGCAGGGCCCTAATTAGCAAACTGCTATCCTCTTACCTTCGCATCCACTTTGTTCATATTGTTTTGGCAAGTGCAGGCTGTAACAATTAGATGATGGCAGCGCTTATGGACAACACAGGTGCACACTAGGAAATGAAATCCACAATTAATACATTTATCGAGGCTCACCACCTTGTCAGTGACACTAGCGTCAACAAGGGCTGCACCAAGCCAAGGTGCTTATTTGGATGTCCGGCCCACAGGACAGCATCCAGGCCTCTTGTCCTCCCTATTTTCTTTACCAGCATCCTGACTGGGCCTTTGCTCATGCTACACTACTCTTACTCAAGTCCTGAGCTTAATTCATCCTTTCTGTCCCCATCTCCAGAGGAATCTTCTCACAGCATGATTTTAGTTACCTCACCCCTTGAGCTGAACTGTCAATCAATAGCTTTCAAACCTTCCAGCCAGGTTTCAGGCCCCCCAGTCTATCCCAAGCTTATGGATCATATTTTTTCTAAGGGAGTTCTTTGTTCCAATAAAAACGAAACTCTTGTTCTTCTGGGAGCAAGGCTTCACCCTCCCCTACACTCTCTAGGCCCTTCACAATCCTATCACCTGACTAAATCTTAGATTTATAACAAGGCACAACTTTTACAAATGTCTCTTCCATTAAAATACACCACCGTGGTTACCCTTCTAGGCTGGAGCCATCTTTCCCTCCTCCAACCTCCTACCTTTAGCCTGCCCTCTCATTTCAAATTGTCCAACTATAGCCTTTAATGCCCTCAGAATTCCCAGCCAGCATGATGCCTTGAACAAAGTAGGCATCCATTAAATATCTGCAGAATTATGCAATCAGTCATTTGAATATTTAGAACTTTCTGAATAATTTTTTTCATTTTCATCTAGACATCTGACATCGTGCAGATGTAGTCCAGTTTGCCGCTAAAGGATGAACATGTGCAATGAAGCAGTCTGAAAATATGCATAATTTTAAAGATCGTTCAAGACATGTGGGAGCTTTTAGGATTAAATACATAAAGACAGATGATATCTCAACAAATAGAACTATACTTTAAGACCAATATAGCTTTCATCAGATGGAATTCTCAGAAGAACCAGATTGAACCTTCCCAGAGAACTGATCTTTTTATATGCGGGGATCTCAAAACCATCATTCACAAAGAAAATCCTTTATTCTGAGGCATGTTGGCTTTTTTTCAGTTAGCTTGGCTAGAGGCTTATCAATTTTATTGATCTTTTCAATGAACCAGGGCACATACTTCATCCCCCGTGTGGGCTTGGTCCCCAGTGTGGGACATGCAGGAGGCAGGCAATCAATGATTCTCTCTCATTGTTGATGTTTCCATCTCTCCCCGCCCTGCCTTTCCTCTTTCTGAAATCAATCAAAACATATTTTATAAAAACATAGCCAAAATTTAAAAACTAAGGAATTGTACATAATTCTATGTATGTGTGTGTGTGTGTGTGGGGGGGTCTCATGTGACCTTCAGAGAGTTATTGCAATATTAATGGAATACATCCTGT
This sequence comes from Myotis myotis, assembly GCF_014108235.1. Classification (NCBI taxonomy): domain Eukaryota; kingdom Metazoa; phylum Chordata; class Mammalia; order Chiroptera; family Vespertilionidae; genus Myotis; species Myotis myotis. Next base: position 193,403,793 of record NW_023416313.1, on the reverse strand, counting down.
TTCCTCTTGCTATAAACACTTTTTAACATAGGAACAAGATTAAATGTAGTTTTAAAAACATTTTCTTACCTTGGCATTGATAACCCTGTTTCCCAAATACTCCCCTGTTCAAGACAACAGAGAAAAAAAATTACCATCAGTTGAATATTTCAGCAAGAATGCTCCTATAATTACAGTACTTCAAGAACACAAATTTCATCCTCTAGTCTTTGATGAAAAACACATTTTCAGAGAAGAAGCAGGGATATGTGCTTCTTGAGCCCTTGTTTGTTACCACAAGACACAGAGGAAACCATGTGATGGATTAGAAGGTTCTAGATGGTAGAAACGAGTGGGTATTGGCAATTCTCATTCCACTGCCTCTACGGCAATCTCCCAAATCCTCCTGAAAACTAACCCTCATCTGTGTGTGTGTCTGAGCCTCAGCCTGAAGTGTCACTGTACTACCTTGCATGGCATTCTCTCTCCCATTATCTCTCCCATGTGCAGAGGGTGAAGTAAATAGATGCAGGTACCCATACAAACAGATGAGCCCACCACAGCTGCCTGACCTGAAGCGCCTTTCTCCCCTCTGCCCACATCACTCCAGAGTCCAGGAGAGCAGAAGTGTGGCTACAATATGCCTACAGCTTTCATCTCTCTCTCCCAAGTATGGGCTCTGGTGGTGATGATATAATTCTTATTCCAATGAACAAAGACCACATTTTACTAAGCCCACAGGATAGATGATATTAAGAGCAAAGACCCTGAAGCCAGATGGCCTGAGTGTGATTTAGGGCAGGTTGTTAATGTCTTTGAGCCATAGTTTGCTTATAAAAAAGGATAATGGTCACAGGACCGACTTCATAGGGTTATCATGAAAATAAAAGGAGTTGGTAATGAAAAATACTAAGAATAGGGCCTGGCACTTTACTCACTATATAAAAGTTTATTGTATAGCCTGACCAGCCTGAACCATGAATCAGGAGGTCAGGGTTTCATTCCCAGTCAGGGCACATGGTGGGGTTTGAGGCCCAATCCCCAGTAGGGGGTGGGCAGGAGGCAGCCAATTAATGATTCTCTTTCATCACTAATGTTTGTCTCTCACTCTCCCTTCCTCTCTCTGAAATCAATAAAAACATATATTTTTTAAAAGTTTATTATATAGACAAAATAAAATTATTGACTCTATTTTACAAGTGAGGAGACACTAATGGGTTATATAACTTGTTTATGTTCACACATCTAGTTGGTGATGATACTGAATTCCAGAGCTCGTACTTTTAACCATGTATATGTAACACATATACCAATATTGTGTGTGTGTGTGTGTGTGTGTGTGTGTGTGTGTGTGTGAAAGAGAGAGAGAGAGAGAGAGACAGAGAGAGAGAGAGAGAGAGACAGACAAGGCTAGTTGGGTGGGAGTTAATGTTTCCTTGGTGGAAAAAAATTTAGTGAAATTAACAAGTTTCCATTCAGAACCTTAGTTGAGGTCACAGGTTGTCACCACAAATGCCTACAGGGCTGGTAGGTCACGGGAAGGAGGGAAGCAGAATGGTGTGAATGGACAGTCACCCTTTGGGTCAGCAAACCACAGGGAGAGTAGGTTAGCGTCAGCTAACGAGAATGAACAGACTGTTGCAAAGGAGAAAATGGGCTCAAAGGTGCTGCAGCTTCTGATTTTTTTCAACAGAAAACGCAGCCGGAACTTTTTCCTAAAGACTATAGCTGTGATAGCACATTTGTAGGCCTTTTTATCAACATCCAGGTTAGGGCCTTTCATTTAGACAAGACTCTATTCTTGGTTAAAAATGATAGAAATACCAACTAACCTTGGATTATGACCGCTGAAAGGTATAAAATCCAAAGCCATCACAAAAAATACCCAACAGAACACAAAGTAACTGATTGATATTCAGAAATTACTCTGAACCAAGTGCCTCTGCCTTAAAAAAAAAAAAAAAAAAAAAAAAAAAAAAAAAAAGACAGAAGTTTGCATAAAAATGTAGCCCTCCATTCATGCTGCAGATATGAAACTGTTTTCTCCTTCTGAGACGGGACTCTTAGGAGCGAAGTCAGGGACCTCTTACCAGATAAACTCCCTGCAGTGAGAGCAGTAGGTGGGCTGCCGCAGGTACGTGGCCATGAACTTGTGTCCATTGATCTGATGGACTCGCCTTCGCATAGCCCTTTGGCGCTTCCTGGTAAAATGTTTGAAGATTCGGTCTCTCTGAAGAGTGGCTGCATGATAAAAGAAAGGGGGAAATGTGTAATGAATCTACCTGCACTTGATGTTTGAGCAAGTTGGATAGTCCAAAATACTCCCTAAATTATTTTTTCAAGATGCGAAACACCTCAGACAATCATCATGCTTTTCTAGTGACTGTAAGACCCTTAATTTTTAAGGTTAGACCTATGTGAGCCCTGAGGTTCCCGCTGCCTGGTTACAGCTGGCTTTCTTGGGTCAGTCTCCCCAGCACAGACCACGAGCTTCCCAAGGTTCCGATGCTCCGGCATGTGTAGCAGCCAGGTCTCCTAGCCCCGGTCCCGCTGTCTGGAACTCAGGCCATGTAATGGCTGCAACTACTGGCTGGTGAAACAGGGTTTCTCATATTTTGCTTTCATTTTGGGGTCCTTACAAACTGAGGGAACTGCTCACAGCACACTGAGAGAGCTGCCCCAAAGCATCAGTCCCAACACCACCTCTGCTAACTGGGAATTAGTAGAAATTAACCTGGAATAGGTGCAAAGTTCATTTTCTAACCTCGCGTTTTCAAAATAGTGGCTCCTAATTTAAAGACTAAAAACAATGCACCACCTAAAGACAGTAAGTGATGTTTCCCACATAATTATACTAGAACTTTTCCAAAATAGACAGACTTGTGATTAATAAAATAAAAATGGCGTCTTCAATACTGCTTTTAAATTCATCACTGATGCAAAGGAAAATTAAGGAATCATTAAGAATAAGTTGCTTATCAATTTTTAAACCTGGAAGAAATAGATTTCTATGAAAATACAAATTACCAAAATTTATTGAAGAAGAGCTAAATAAACCAAGTAGACTAATTTTAGGGGAAGAAATGGAGAAAGTTTTCTAAGAGCTGCCTCTCAAACACCATCCAGGCACAGATGGTTTCACGGGGGAATTATTTTACGACTTCAAGGACAAGATAGTGTTTAAACTGGTTTCAGGAGAGAGAAAGAAGGAAAGAGCCCAATTTTAAAAGAAATTGGGAGACAACACTAGGAATAAAATATATAATTGATATAGATTGATTATATTGATTAAGATAACACAGAAAAAAAAGAAATCAAGGTTAATAATCATTTTTTTATGTCATGGATCCTTTAGAGAATCCGTGACGCTTATGGATGCTTTATCAGAATGAAGCTTTCTAATTTAAGAAACTAAGATACATAAGATTGCAAAGAAAATCAAGTATATTTTAAGTGAAATAGGATAATATATGAGCTTCCTCTACAAATTAAATACTTAGTGGCAGACCTGGTCATTATAATAATTTTGAAGTTGTGATATGGATAAACTGCATTTCATAATATCTGTGAAAATTATAACATAATACGGAAATAATCTGTGACTTCTCTTGTTACAACAGAAGCACTGCTAATACCACTGTGGTTTATTTATAAGTAGAAGAAAATGCTAATTTACATTATAGGTGAAAAATATTTTTTTCTCATCAAGTTTCTGGACCATCTAAATTCTAATTATGGACCCCAGTAAAAGTAGCCCCCTTCTGCTTATATATCAAGCTTGCTCATAAATACTGATGCAGGGGTCTTCCTTATTGAAGTTTGTGTAACTACAAAGTGAATAGAAAAAAAACAAATAAGAAAATATTGCTGAGTATTGTCATGTTATGGGGTCTTTGCTTTCCTATTCTTTTATAATTAGTCCCCAACACAAATACTCCTTTCCACTTAGTAACAGCATTTTTTCCTGCCCATCACACAGGCTTCTCGGTTTATTGGATGTGGTAATGTATGAGACAAACATGTTGATATGTAATATAAACTAACTGCAAAGCAAAGTTGAAAATCTTGCACAAGTTGAAGCATTTTCATGCAGGCTAGGGAAAGTGATGTTTGAGAATCTGCACCCAAAGCCAATGGCAGGTAAAAGGCTCTGCAGAGGTAGATCAGTTAACAACTGAACAAAAGAAATTTGATACACAATATGCACATGATAGGCATTTTAAGAGAGAATAATTTGAATCCTGACATATAAGGAAAGACCCCTGAGAAATAATGCCTCAAATACTTGTTAAAAAGATCCTATTTATAATTGTACTATAAAAATTAAAAATTAAATAGGGAGTATTCTAACATAATAAAATTGTCTGAAAAAATATTTTATTCTAAAAATCAGTGCCTAGAGAAAAATAACAAAATTAGTTCAATATAATACTTTCATCATTTTAGTTTCATTTTCCAAACCCCTTCTTCCATTTCTTAACTATTAACAAAACTTAGTCCTCAGTTTGAAGGATTCATTTTATGTAGACTTTGCCCAGTAGCAATTACACTTAGATAACTGGGAACTTCTATACTATTCAGCATTAACTTAGAAAAACCACGTGACCAAGCATGAATTTTCCCAGGAGCATAACCATGAGTGTATAAGAAAATATGTCATTACATCTTACTGTAGTAGCAGGTGAAAGAAAATAAGTATGATCATTTCAATAGAAGTTGAAAAAAGAAAAAGAAAAACCCACAACCACAAACCTTTGGAAAAATAAGACGAGAAGATAAACCAGGAAGTGCTGTCCTCATAGGTTTTTCCAAGGACTGAATGAAATAATGCATTCAAAGTGTTTAGCACAGAACTAGGCACAGGACCCTTGGACAGAATGTGTTTAGGGCATAGACACCCCCTACTCCATGCAGTCAAAAATCCATGTATAACTTTTCACTCCTCCAAAAACTTAACTACTAACAGCCTACTGTTGACTATAAGTCTTACCAATAACATTAACAGTCAATTAATGTTCTATATTCTATGTGTTATATACTGTATTCTTACAATAAAGTAAGCTAGAGAAAAAATATTAAGAAAATCATAAGAAAGAGAAAATAGATTTACAGTATTTATTGAAAAAAAAATCCACATATTAGTGAACCCTCACAGTTCAAACCTGTTTGTTCAAGGGCTAACCATCATTTTAAAATATATATATATATTTTATCGATTTTTACAGAGAGGAAGGGAGATGGATAGAGAGTTAGAAACATCGATGAGAGAGAAACATCGATCAGTTGCCTCCTGCACATCTCCTACTGGGGATGTGCCTGCAACCAAGGTACATGCCCTTGACCAGAATCGAACCTGTGACTTTTCAGTCCGCAGGACGACGCTCTATCCACTGAGCCAAACCAGTTAGGGCAACCAACATTTTTGGGGGGCATGCATTAGACAATATCTGTTAATGTCTTACATACACATTTCTTTTCATTTAGCAATTTAACTTAATACATTTTTTTCCTATGAAGAATATTAAAAAAACAAGAATATACCCCATATACATATAACTGCTACATTCTTTCTAACGGTAAAAATTAGGGTTTACACAAGAACTCAAAGAATGAAATGCAGAAATAGCCAAAATAAATTAGGCTAAGACACCAATGCTTTCAGAAGGTCTAGCCAAATTTATGCCTGCTTCAGTTTTTTGGTGTATGTGTGTGTGTGTGTGTGTGTGTGTGTGTGTGTGTGTAAAATCTTCAGCAAGCAATCTAATTATTTCTACTCTCTGGTTTTGCATCTGTCTAAAGAAGATAAAATAGACCCTGTTCTCAGCCCTTCACCCCTGTGGCGATAGTGTCACAATCAATATTCCTGAAAGATTCTTTAGATAAAGGTTATATAGGAAGAATCACTCCATTGTACTGCTCTCTTTCACAATAGCCATTTAGGAACCAAAAAATAAACAGATTTTAAGGTTCCCTTGTGGCAGATGATAAAAATTGGCCCCATGGTATCACCCTATCTAGTTTATGTTATCATCAATCTGAGATCCTAGTGCTGATCAGTACAAAACTTGTATTGAATTACTCAACATATCACATCTAGATGCAAATTAAATTCTCCCTAGGGGTCTAATTACCGAGAATTTATTTATTTAATCCCTTAATACTATAAAGACTGGTTAAAAGGTCAGCTCACTTGCATTTTTAATATTTCATAAATAAAATCCTTTCCCCCCCGCAACAACTATTACCATAGCAATGTCATTCCCTAGGAATTTTCTTGGTGATTTCTTATAGCCAGAAGGACTAAGGAAGAAACTGCTTATAGCTGTAGGCACTCCCTTCATGCCTCTGCCACTGCCTGTCACCCCGCCTGGAATTAACTAGTTCAATTAAACTTACTTTATCTGCCTCAGAGCCTAAGTAGACTCACGCAATTCCTGAATCAAGGTGACGTCCCCCCTCCTTTGTTCCCATAGCAACCTGGGAGTACACCTCAATCTTTTCTCTTATCCCCACAACACTGGGGGCTGTGTCCCTTTCACCTCTGTATCCCAGGTGCCTCACAAGCACCTCATACATGTCCATTGTAACTAAACATCACTCTTCCCTTTTTCTGTGCATATTCTTTCACACATGGCCTCTCTTTGTTTAAAAAGCAAACACACTCATGCATGTGCTCTCACACACCTGGGAATTCGTAAGACGTCTGGTCATTTAAGAAAACCTATGGCTTTCTCTGACACGGTCCTCTCGGTTGACGTCATGAACAGGAAGAGAGAGCGTTCCTACTGCACGATGTTCCCCTGAGTGCAGACTCAACCCTCTTCACAGCGTTCACAGTGTGCAATGTGAGCTTCCTCATCGCTTGCACCCTCCTGTTGACTTAGGACTGGGTTAAAAGGACTACAAAGGCTGTTTAATCCGGGTTTGCCTTAAACCAACTTGGGCTTTGAGAACTTTCAGGTCACATGTTAGTTGAACATGTCAGGCAACCCTAACATGCTTTGCAGCCAAAACTTGCATCACGACTTCTGTTTTGCTCCTAAGGCACTCAACGCCTCTAAGTAAATAGGAAGCTGGCTGGGTGCCCCAGTGTGGAAACGCATTCCAGCCACCAGAGGCACTCGGACCTGGAGCCCTGACCTGAGTTGGTTTTCACAAGCCATCCCACCAACAGGGTGGAGAACAATTATGTCAGATATAATGAAGGTGAACTATTTTGATATAAACTCTATTTTGTTAAAAAAATGATTGTCGCTGAAACCGGTTTGGCTCAGTGGATAGAGCGTCGGCCTGCGGACTGAAAGGTCCCAGGTTCGATTCCGGTCAAGGGCATGTACCTGGGTTGCGGGCACATCCCCAATGGGAGATGTGCAGGAGGCAGCTGATTGATGTTTCTCTCTCATCGATGTTTCTAACTCTCTATCTCTCTCCCTTCCTCTCTGTGAAAAATCAATAAAATATATTTAAAAAAAAATGATTGTCATCCCATACATTCTTTTGAAGAACTTTACAATACATGGGATTTGGAGCCACCAAAATACTCCAGGGTATGTTTTTATTGCAAAAATTTTGCTGGACTTAAACTTGTGTTACTAACATGAAGCTCTGCGGGGGAGGAATGTCTCTGAAGTCTCTGTAAAACTGCTTTAACTTTATCTCAAAAAAATAGTAATAGCATTCTTAAGTCTTTTTGTAGGTCCCTGAACTGAAGGCTTTGCATTCCAGCAGAAGTCTATGCAAGCATTTCTGAAAAATTCTGATGGGAGCCAAAAGCACAGATCATAGCCTCTCACTTTCCAATGATGATGAGCAAATTATATCAGAGAAAGAAAATCTATTACATGGCACTTTTTAATGTACAGAATTACTGATAACCTAATATATAAAAACCCCGAGTCTGTCACAACTGGAGGCTTGACCAACCGGCAGTCCTGCAGTCAGCGCTGGGTTGCCATGGAGACCCAGCAATGACTGCTGAGGGGGCTGCGAATCAGGCCTGGAGAGAGGCCTGAAGAGAGAAGCAGGGTCTGATCCATAGTCTGTGTGGCAACTGTTGATCAGCACTTGTCTCTCTCTTTCTCTCCTGGTCGGGCCAGTAGCCGAGCTTCCATTTCTCTCCAGGACTCCACAGAGGCGGCTGATCAGCCCCGTCTTTCTGATCAGGCCCCATTGATAGGTTCAGAGATGCTGACTGGCATAGAAACTGACCAATCAGAACAAAATCTGGGTGCACTGTGAAGAGCCAATGGCTGCCTAGGAGGTGGAGCTTTTGATGCTGACTGGCATAGAAACCAACCAATCAGAACCAAATTGGCCAGCAGAAGAGGGCAGTTGGGGGCTAGATCAGGCCAGAAGGGGAGGGCAGTTGTGGGCAACCAGGCTTGCAAGGGAGTGCAGTTGGGGGTGAGATCAGGCTGGCAGGGGAGGGCAGTTGGGGGCAACCAGGCCGGCAGGGGAGGGTAGTTGGGGCGAGATTAGGCCAGCAGGGGAGGGCCGTTGGGGACGAGATCAGGCTGGCAGGGGAGGGCAGTTAGGGGCGATCAGGCAGGCAGGAAGAGGCAGTTAGGGGTGATCAGGCAGGCAGGCAGGCAATCAGGTGAGTGGTTAGGAGCCAGCGGTCCCAGATTATGAGAGGGATGTCCCCTGTGGGATCGGGCCTAAACCAGAAGTCAGACATCCCCCAAAAGGTCCCCAATTGGAGGGTGTGGGCTGGGCTGAGGGAACCCCCGCTCTGTGCATGAATTTCATGCACCCGGCCTCTAGTAAAATGCATAAAGGAAATAACTTGCATTCAGCATCAAATGTGACTGAACTTTAAGTTGAACTTGCTTCATTTCAAAGGCACTGAGGTTTACTCTCATCTGTGGCTTGTCTTTTAGGGGCCAAGATTGTGGCAGTCAAGGGCACAGGATCCAGAGCCAGACATGAACCCTGCTTCTCCCCATTATAAACTGAGTGACCTTGGGCAAGTAATTTAATCTCCTATGCTTCAGTTTCCTCACTGGTTGCACATGAAGGGCAAGAGAACCCGCCTCACAGGGCCATTCTGAGGACTTGCTAAAACCTGTAGTGTAATTAGAGAAGCACTTGGCAGGTAGCAACTAAGTGTTACCTATTATAAGAGTCGTTAAATCCCTTACTTCCAACTATCATAGAGGTCTAGGAATAGGAAGAATTTTTAATTCAACCACCTCATTGCCTAGAAGAGAAATCAATACCTAGGAAACCATTACCCAGAGAAGTTGAACACCATGCCCAAGGTTCACCCAGCTAGCTAGTGCCAGAACGACAGGTACCCCCCACTCTTGTTTTATCCCAAGGCTCTGGGTAACACTGCACTGTACTTTGTCCTTTATTAACATTGGGTCTCCTGGAAAGTAATACATTTTCTGGTGAGGAAACAGAAACTAACAGGAAGGTTAAGAGAGGTCAAGCAGCCAATGATAGAAGTGGGGACGCCAGACTCTATTTACTATTGTTGAAGGACTGAGTTATGCTATCAAATGTCTTTTTTTCTTCTTCCTGAGATATTGGTTTTATCATCTGTGCACATGGGAGGGAATAACTGTGAGAAAAGCAAACAGGAAAACCTTCGAGTTGACCAGAAGTTAGTTGTCTAAAAAGAACCAGACACCATTATGTTGTTTATGTCTCCAACATATATCCCTGAAAGGGTAATGAGATATGGTAGGGAGATAATTTTGCTTATTATCATCAAACCCATGAATAAGCAACCATCTGATTACAGAACTGTGTGCATAAAGAATGATGCATAACAATTTAAACTTAGATGATTCCTGTCTGAGACAATAATGATATAAACAGAGAAAGATTAGGACATGCATTAAACAAATATGTAACTTACATGAGTCTTTATAACAAGTACACACAACCAGGGGGTGAGAGCATTTAGTGGGTGTTGAGTGATGAGAGAATCACAGGAGTGGCATACCCAGTCCTCTGATTAATTAAGACAGACTTCATAAATGGGCTGAGATTAGCAGCTGCTTGGAAAAGAAGAAAGAAGACTTAGTGAACCAGGAGAGGGGAGGGATCCTGGAATGTGTGCCAGCACCAGTCACAAAGGTTGCAACAAAGGGTGTCGATGTTTTAAAAAGGGCAAGCGAAAGCCCTTCAATGGCACTGAGTAGTACTGACTCTTTTCTGGTTTTTGAGAAGAGCTTAACCACATGATTCATAATAATTTCCAAATTCAGACAGAGTGATTAGATGTAGTATTTTATGAGACCTGACTCTACAGGAGCTATACACAGGTATTTCTCAGGGACCTGGCTCCCTCTGAGGAAGCTCAGCCTACATAAATACTTACTACCATGCAAACAAATGAGGATGACCATCGTGGACACAAGCAGGAGAGAAAAATAATGTGTTACTAGACTGACCCTCTTGGATAGGATGCATGGTTCATTGCACCATGAAAGCTGATCCCACCCTCACACATCATTCCAACCATCTCTGTCAGCAGAAAGATCAGAACAGAGCCTGGATCCAAGTGACCAAAGTTCCATCAAGAGCCACAGGAAAGGCCTCTCACTCCACTGTTATAAGAAGAGAGCCTCGACCGCCCACTGTCCTCTAATCTTCTTATCTTCTTCACCTCTGGTATGTGAGTCCTGTTCAAAGTACAAACTCTCTCTTTCTAGCCCTTGAAGAAAGAGACCTTGGCTCCCACAACATCTGGTTCCTCCTACTACAATTTCTTCGTTACCAGCTCTTCTCTTGCACCCACCCTTCACTGTGTATCCCCAGGTTCTTTGTACATCATTCTTCCGGTCTTTATGGATGCTCATTCATCTCCTCAGAGGTCTCATATGTTCTCTTGGCTTCTAAGAATTGGCTGTAGCCGAAACCGGTTTGGCTCAGTGGATAGAGCATCGGCCTGCGGACTGGGGGTTCCCAGGTTCGATTCCGGTCAAGGGCATGTGCCAGGGTTGCGGGCACATCCCCAGTGGGGGGTGTGCAGGAGGCGGCTGATTGATGTTTCTCTCTCATCGATGTTTCTAACTCTCTATATCTCTCCCTTCCTCTCTGTGAAAAATCAATAAAATATATTAAAAAAAAAAAAAAAAGAATTGGCTGTACATGGAGGACTCCTAAATCTGTGGCTCTAGCTCTGGTTTCTAACTACTAAACTTATTTCTAAGTAGCTTCTCAGCATCTCTCCAAGATATTCTTAAGTTACCTAAAACTTGACATTTTTAGGCTGAACCGGCTTCCCACTCTTCAACCTACTCTTTCTCCTAGATAATAATACCACTATCATTGGAGTCACCCAGAAAAAAACTTAGTGATATCTCCAGATCCTTCTTCTCCACCCACAACCAATCATTAATTTCAACTAAACCTACCATGATCTGACTGGATTCCTCTTTCCCATGCTCACTGGGTACAGTTAATGCATTCTTTCTCCTCTCATTTGGACTATGTAATCATTTCTAACTAGTCTCCCTGCATACTAGTAAGTTTACTCCCCTCTGCAATCCGTCCTTCAGTCATCCAGTTATATTTATGAAATAGGATTGGGTCATGTTATACTCTTAGTAGGCGGCTTCCCTGCAACAGTCTATGTGAGTCTCCTGTGTGGAAGTTAGGCTTCCTATAGTTGTCCTATTTGAACCATAGGTCGGTAATAGGGGCAGATTTCCCCCAAAGGGTGCTGTTTCCACTGTCTAACATCTGAGGGAAAGTTGAGTCCTCAGAGAGCAAGATGACGTTTAGGGAGGGCCTTGGTCAGGTGACTAGTCTTTCCCCCTGGTCCTCACTCTCTGGAGCCTGAATTTGAGGCTCCAGGAATGAGGTGTCTACAAGGCCCTGCAAAGGCAGACTGAGGGAGGCTAGAAGCAAACCCAGGAGTGATGGCACAGAGAATATGTTAACCATCCTTTGTTAAGAGAGACCATCCAGTGCATATTATTCTGTGTACAGTTCACTTTTTTGCTGTTTAAGCCTAGTTTACATGGTCCAGCCAGGCCTGAGCTCTGCTTCAGAGAGAGCATTAAGGGGGAGCCACCACCCTCTTGGGGGCTATCATGGTGAAGAGAGGGTCCTAGTGAAAAGTGAGACAAGGTCTAGCCACATTGCCTAGGTGCAAGATCTCCCTGTTGTCAACACTGGAGGACCAGGGGTCCTTTAATAAAGAATCCAGAAGATCTTATGCTCCTCTATTAAGTCTGTTCAGTAGATACCCATGGCTCTCAGGATCCCATCTCCTCCCTTTCATCCTGCCATTAGACTGGGCTCCTTTGGGGATCTCAAGAAGTTGGTAGAGCATCCTCAAGGGACAAGGAAACTGGGACATATATCCTCTAGCTCCCATCTGTCATTAGTTGATGGCCGCTTCAGGGGAAGGGGTATTAGTTCTCCCTTATTTCCAGCCTTCCTTTGTGATCTGAGAGAAAATATGAGAAAGGCATTCATGTCATCTGTCATAGAATAACTTTATACTCACTCTGGTCCTGATTTCTTATTTATATTTTGCTACTACATGTATTTCCTAACAAGCTGCTTCAAACTCTTTTTGGAACGAGGTCAAGTATAAATAGAAAATTCTTACAATAATAATCTTCAACTAGTATTGTGCCTACTTCTCTCTCTGCACACATCTTTTAATACCGGAATTTCCCTCTTATTCCTTAAGATTGAAAACAAGAATCCTACAATTCCCTTTACAAAACTGGTGAGAATTTCTACTCTGTTGTGTGATTCTATAAATATTTAATTTCCCGCCACTGATTTCATCCATCAATAGAACCCCAGCTGCCACTTCTTCATTCTTCCATTTTTTTAGAATGAAATTTAAACATTGCTCAGTGGATCATAACCACCAGCTTTCAGGATGCAGAGGAAACGTGTTTCTGTGCCATCAGACTTGGATTGGGTCATTACTCTCACTGTCATCCTCACTACCTGGAAAAGACCTCAAAATGGTATTATCTTCGACTCCAAGCTTACGTTAGAGAAGGTATCTTTATTTTATATGCTTAAAAACGGAAGCATTTTCCAATTATCTAGCTATTTTTCTTTTCTCCTTCATTACTAAGCTTAACGGGGGAGAAACTGTCCCACTCATGGTATCTCCTGCCCCGTCCCCCCCCGCCCCCCCCCATAAACCTTTGAACTGAACGTAAGAGAACAATGAGGCATAATATGGTTTCAACTGGCAGAGCAGAGGCAACATGTAAAATGTCACTTTTTGCTCTTTTGTTGTTGTTGTTCACAAAGATGACATATGATCACTATAGAAAACTCAAATGACACAGAAAAATTACAAAGAAAAATTTGCTTTTTAAAAAGCATCTTAGCCAAAACCGGTTTGGCTCAGTGGATAGAGCGTCGGCCTGCAGACTGAAAGGTCCCAGGTTCGATTCCGGTCAAGGGCATGTACCTGGGTTGCGGGCACATCCCCAGTGGGAGATGTGCAGGAGGCAGCTGATCGATGTTTCTCTCTCATCGATGTTTCTAACTCTCTATCTCTCTCCCTTCCTCTCTGTAAAAAATCAATAAAATATATTTTAAAAAAATAAAAAAATAAAAAGCATCTTAAATCTTTCTGTAATTTGAATCACTTTGAATATTTTGGTGAACATGCCAAATATATATACACTCTATAGCTATACAATTTTACATAAATAGTGTCATACTCTATGTGCTATTTTCCCAATATATCTTCCCATAAGTTTTAAACATTTTATTTTTTAGAACAGTTTTAGGTTTACAATGAAATTGAGGAGGAACAGAGATTTCTCATATACCCTCTTCCCTACACATGCACAAGCCTCCCCCATTATCGTCACCACTCACCAGAATGGTACATTAGCTAGGAAGATGAACCTGCACTGACATATCATATCACCCAGAGTCTATGGTTTACCTTAGGGTTCTTTCTTGGTGCTGTATATTTTATGGGTTTGGACAAGTGTGAAATTATATATACCCATTGTTATAATATCATACAGAGTGTTTTTACTACTTAAAAATCCTCTGTGCTTTGCCTATTCATCTCCTCCCCCTCCCCACATCCTGAAACCATAGAACTTTTTACTGTCTCCATAGTTTTGCCTTTTTTAGGGTGTCATAAAGTTGGAATCATATAGTAAGTAGCCTTCTCAGATTGGCTTCTTTCACTTACTAATATGCATTTAAGGTTCTCTTTGACTTTTCATGGCTTGATTATTCATTTCTTTTTAGCGCTGAATAACACTGCATTGTCCAGATGTACTACAGTTTGTTTATCCTTTCACCTCCTGACAAGGATCTTGGTTGCTTCCAAGTTTTGGCAATTATGAAGAAAGCTGCTATAAACATCTGTGTGTAGGTTTTAGTATGGACATACGTTTTTCACATCTTTTAAAAAGTTGCTATTTCTGTTTTTATACCATTTAATACTAAAGTTACCATTTAACCACCATTTCTTATAAAATAAATATACATCACGACTAACTTAAAAGTAAACTAATAGCATTAGCATATCATCTCTGTGAAAGTAGGGTTTTCCTATTTGAAATATCTGTATTTTTTTCTCACTCCCTGGAAGCTTAGGGACTGCTCTCTTCACCCCCACCCCCGCTTCCAAGTTCAGGTTAGTCTTCCTTCCTCACAAAAAAAGATTCTTATACAAACAACCTGTCCAACCAAAATCTTTTCCAGATAAACATGTGTTTCCTGCTGAGAACGAAAAGAATCCTGCCCCTGAATTTGGCTAATTCCACTTCCCTTTCCATTTTTTTCTCTTTTCCACTAGTAGATTTCTAAGGTCCCTTCTAAGCTCTCAAGTTCTGATTCTATAATTTTAGAAAAACTTTGCAGGATATTAGCCATGAGGAATATGATGCCCAATCATTTCCTTCTCCAACTACATGGCTGGAATGAAAGCAATGCTGCCTCCCTCATGTTGCTGATTCAACATGACTTTTAAAACTTCGGCGCCACTGCTGGCTGTAAACAGGCTAATTCAAAACCTAATACTGAAGGTAAAATACCTTTATCACATAACCAAATTTCCTGCAACACTGATGAAAAGGCTTTGAACCTCAGCCAAATTTTTATGATAGTTAAAAAAAAAAAAGGCAAAGAGACAGCTGCTTTAATCAGATGTCATTTATATCATATGGCCACTTCCTGTCAGGGGCTAACAATTTAGAAGCACATAACTTGGCTACCAGTTAGTATTTTTGTTTGTTTTTTTACAACTGCATTATGCTTTCAATTAAACAGGAACAAAATTAAATTTAGAAGAGATGAAGAAATTAAACTTGCTTCTTTTAAAAGCAGTGTGAACAAAGCTTTAGTGTTGACCAGCATTGAAAATTCTGATGAAAAGTAGGTTTTGGATTAGCAATGAATCTGGTGTTATTATCCCTGTGCTACCAGAAAGAGAAAATCCCACTAGTCAAGGACCAATGAATTCTTTTTTTCTTAAAAGCCATTCAAAGGGCTTTATCACTATGAATAACCCAGTCTACATCCTTGAATATGAGTTCATCATTTTCTAGGAAAAGCAGATGTATATAATACTCCAAATATCTGGATAAGGTGTAACAAATGCCTCCAACTTCTGAAGTATTTAATACCAGCTCAACACACCACATTAACAAAATCTGGATATTTTAATCTAAATTTAGAGGTTTATCATAATTTAGTAAACATGTAGTCTACACAACATTTCAACGAACTGCTAGGGTTCTCACTGAAAAATGAAGAGCAACAGACCTCTCCACCCTAAGCTGTTATTCAATTCGCAAACAATTTGGGGACAAGCAGACACTATTTAGTGTCCCCATTTTGGACATTAAATAGCAGGTTCTCTTTTGCCATGGCCTTGGTCACCATATAGGCTCTAAGCCACTCAGCCTCTTTCCTCCCTCTCCATCATGTGCTTATTCAACCATCAGGTTTTGAACATTTATTAAGTGCTTGACATTGGGATAGGTTCAAAGGTGAAGAAGATACAGCCATGCCCTCAACAACTGAAAGTCTAATGTCGGAGAAAGATTGTAAATGCCATTATTATGCGTAGTGTCAATTTCCATAGGAGTGTGGAAAGGCATGAGCCTTACCAAGGCGTGGGGAATCATGGGTGGCTTATCTTGAGAAGGACAATAAAGCTACAATTTTCAAAACAAGTGAAGGGCAGGTGGATCAGAAAAAATGGAAAAGAATATTTCAGGAGAAAACTGAATGTACCAATTTCCAGAGTTAAGAGAATATAAGGTTCAAGGAACTCCTATATTCACCTTCTTTCCTGGTTACTTTAATGTTTCATAGCTGCCCCATCATCATCAAATACTTATCAAATGTCTACTATTTACTAGGGTCAAGAACAACAAGCAATAGGGTAACAAGAAGATTCTCAAATCATTATTGAAGTACAGGAAGAAACGACTGGACCTCCCGTTTGCTGGTTTCTCTCATTCTTCATTTCACTTCTGTGGATAATTTATAGTGTATAGTATAGAACATGTATAGTACTACATTTTTTTACTACGTATGTATAAAACTTACAAGGAAATACATATATATGAATGCTCAATAATTATTCACTGATACCTGCACAATCAAAAATGTTTGGAGGCCACTAATCTAAATGGGTTTACGTTCTAGTTGGAGAAATAAGCTATAAAGAGATGAAAAGTACCAAGCAGCAAAGCTAAGTGCTATCTGCAGGTGCTGGAGGAGTAAGGGGCAAGGAAAGATTCCCGAGTACTGGGGTGGTTGTGAAAGGCTCTATGGCAGAGATGGCATTTAACTTAGGCCTTGATGGAAGAATATAACTTAGACCAAGTAGAAAGTTTAGGGAGCACATTCTACCTGCAAAGCATGACATAAACTCAGGTACCTGGGCGTTGGGGAATGATGAGAAAACCCACTTGTCTGATACAACAGGTTCTCACAAAGCAGCAGGACTACAGTGGGAATCCTGGAGAAGACAACGGGGGCAGGACAGAGAACATCTTCAGTATCAGGCTAAGAAATTGTACTCTATCTTGCGGACAGTAGGGAGCCTGGAAAGGTTATGTATTCCTTCTGTGTCATGACAAGCTTTCTCTGGAAATGAAAAAGGCTGAGCTAAATAGTCAGTGAAGTTCCCTTCTAACTCATAAGAGTCTATGTTACCAGTGAAACCAGCTTTCAAGAATGAGGGCAAGCCTGGCTGGTGTTGCTCAGTGGTTGAGCATTGACCTATCCAGGAGTCATGGTTCGATTCCCGGTCAGGGGACATGCCCAGGTTGTGAACTTGATTCCCAGTGTGGGGCATGCAGGAGGCAGCCGATCAATGATTCTCATCCTTGATGTTTCTATCTCTCTCTCCCTCTCCCTTCCTCTCTGAAATAAATAAAAAATATATTTAAAAAAGAAAAAGAATAAGCGCAAAAGAAAGGTATTTCAGGAAACTGAGATAGTTCACTAAATACCGCCATGAAATAAAGGATGTATTTCAAGAAGGAGGAAAATGATCCTCAAAGAAAGGTCTGAACTACAGAAGAAAAAGGTGAGTAAAATCATTATAAACATATCGGTAAAAATAACAAACAATGATGGAATAAGTAATAATGTCTAGTTAGTGGTGCTTCAAAAGAAAAATAAAAGGACATCTATGATACCAATCAATTGCACATGAGTCACAAGGAAGGTGACTAGAGTTATAGCATTCTAAGATCCTTGTTTGCCCAGTAGGAGAATAGAGTAGTGACTAACTTCAGAATCTGTTACAGAGACATGTTAAAATTCCAAGGATAGCCACTTAAAAAAAAAAAAAAGATTTTATCACCCAATTTGGAAGAAAGAGGAAAATGTAGTTGGTAGAGATGGTGATGGGGAGAATCTTAACCAACTTATATATAAAACTACTTGCTGTTTATAAGACACAAACCTAAAACAGGTGAAATAAGAAGAAACTCAAGAATAAAAGACGATATAAGACAAATACTAACCAAAAGAAATGCAGTGTAACCACATCAGTGTCAGATTAAAAACACTGTAAAAAAAAAAAAATAGAATTACTAGAAGTGAAAAGAAGTGAGCATATGATGATAAAAGGTTTGTTTCACCAGGAGAATATAATAATGTACTTGCCTATGTCTAATAGCATAGATTTAACAGAAATGAATAATCAGCATTCACTGATTATATAAACATTGTTCACTTCGGAGCTGAGTAGGATGATAGGATTACGTTCTCTTCTTTATACATCCATGCTGGACCACTCTAAAGAAAATATTCCAAATTTCAAGCTCAACTACATTCTCTATTCCTTTAGTCCATCAGTTGTGCAAAATCATATTATGGTTGGCATCTACTTTCCATTCATAGAGATGTGTTTTCATTTCTCTTGGGCATACATCTAAGAGAGAAATCGTTGCATCCTAGAGTAGATATATATTTTGTCCTGAAAGAAACTGCCTGGCCTTTTTCCCACATCTGTGCCATTTTCCACTTCCACCAATAATATGAAGAGTTCTAGTGCTCCACAGTCTCATAAACATTTGGTGTGGTTGTTCTTTTTAATGTTAGCCATTCTAGTGGTATCTTCCGGTGGCTTTAATTTGAATTTCCCCACTGCCTAATAGTGTTCAGGATGTTTTCATGTGCTTATTAATTTTTTTGAGAAAAGTCTGTTCAAATCTTTCACCCGCTTTTAAAAACTGAGTTGTCTTCCATGATTTTCTGGTGCAGATGTTTATTTTGGGAGAGAAGTTAGCAACTGTTTTTCCTGTTGAGAAAAGAAACATATGCCTCTACTATCAATTCCATGGAATTCGCCTGAGAACTCTCTGCCCAAGATTGTGTCGAAAAAAACAAAGAAGGTTCCGGAAACATTAGGACTCATGTTTACTTTTTATAACAGCTTAGGGAAAGTGAGGGAGGAAGGGAGAAGAAAATCTGGATTTATATGCTTTAAAATTCTATGTATATAGTATTATTCTGGCCAAAAGCAGAGAAAATCACACTTTGGCCAAGTTTTTTATACCATCTCTAGCTGAGTAACACAATTCAGCTACATTTTAATATTTTAAAATTTTGATAAAATAACCCAAAATACATGCATTCTACTTCATTTCCATTTACAATTCTTAGCACACACGTAGAGATTTTTTTTCTGGCCACTTTAGAATGGGTCTTGTTAACATCACTGTCAAGTTCATTATTAACTGAATTGCATTTGATTTTAGCAACTGTCACTGCAACTAGTCAAGTATGGCATAGTTCATGGGGTGTGCAAAAGTAAGTTTACAGTTGTGAGTATGTGAAACACAGAGTTTATTTGTGTATTATTATTATTATTAATTTGTATTTTTCCATATGAACGACTGTAATCCTACTTTTGTCCACTGGTATATTTCAGGATTCCCTGAGGCTCTGCAAGCATCAGCAATGGGTGTGACTGCTCACCTCCTTTTTCGGAAATAGCATCTTCAGCTATTGTACAGACTGATAAAAATAATCCTCAAATCCATCTTTGATCACAAAGATAAAAAACAATGGATGTGAGCATGCCCTCTATTTGTAAACCAGTTCTAAACCTTCACCATTTGCCCCGGATCACCAGAGTGCTGATACAGCTCTACAGGTTTCTATTGGAGCTGTTGGGCAAAAGTTACAAATCCGTTCCTCCGTGTGACACAGTGATTCTGTGAAAGACACCTAATAAACGCCTGTGTTCTGTCTGGCCCTCCGGTCTACTTTTTCTCAGTTTCATATTTGTATGGGATGAGGAGATAGGAGCTAGTTTCTCTTGATCTATAAGGAATGAAACTTTTCGTGTTTCCCTCTATTCTCCATGGTAAAACTGACAATCGTGGTAAAACTCTGTAACAGTAAGAAATTGTTCTCTCTTGCTTTAAGTTTGCTTCCTTTAAGAGCTTCTTTTAATCTTTAGGCTTGAAGGTGGAACCCAGGATAAGGGTGTAATGTGAACTGTGACCTTCAGAATCCTTTAAACCATCTTTGAAAAAAAAGGAAAAATTACTACTATTGAAAGTTTGATCCATCTCCACTTCCCCTCCAAAAAGGGGTAATTTTAAAAAGACATTTACAAAACAAACTAACTAGAGAAAACAAAGTATTACTATTATTATGTTTTATCCTACCTGAAGATATGTTTTTTAATTGATTTTTTAGAGAGAGAAGAAGGTAGAGGGAGACAGAGAAACATCAATGTGTGAGAGAAACATTGATCGGTTGCCTCCCATACATGTCCCAACTGGGGATCAAACCTGCAACCTGAGCATGTGCCCTGACCAGGAACTGAACCTTTGACCCTTCAGGATACTGGAGGACTCTCCACCAACTGAGCCACATTGTCAGGGCAAGACAAAATTTTTTTAACTTTTATAGGCAATGACTGAACTCAAAATCAAACCAGTGGGGAATATTTTCTGTGATTGATAGACCCAGAAATTAGCTCCCACTAACACAAATGAAGCATTTTTGTTGTTTACTGTAAGTGCCAGGTTAATGCTCTGTTGATAACACAAATGAAGCATTTTTGTTGTTTACTGTAAGTGCCAGGTTAATGCTCTGTTGATGGAAATAATGTGGCTCAATTCTCAAACGACTCATTTTTGGTAAGGGCTTACAACACACAGTTGTGGTCTGAACTCAGAGAATAAACAGGCTCAGTAATCCTCAGCCTCAGGCTGTAGCCCAGTAACACAGTGGGGATTTGGGAGGAGAGCCACATGCCTGCTCTGGTGAATGCATGCATTTCCCCATTGCAACCTGTCTCTCAACCACTCTGGTAAACTGCATTCCTGAAGCAATAACTCATGAGAGATGAAAGAGTCAAATTTCCTCAAACAAAACTTTCCACATTTTCTTGTAGCTGTACAGAGAACATTCCTCTGTGAACACAAGGACAGGGTACTTTAGCTTCAGACGAAGACGGTAGGTAAAAGACCCTGAAGAGAAACGATTTTTCAAGCTATAACCTTCCACTTGAAACTGTGTAAATCGTAGTAATGACAGAAGACTCTTCTTCCAGCATTTGTGGCAAACTCTAAACCAAATAAGAATCTTCATGGGAAACCTCTTAGACTTCCTTGGGGCAAAATTACCATCTAAGACTATAAAGAAAAGATCCTGGATCAAAGGGTTATTAAGAAGTGACACCTCTGATGAAAACATTCCTAACGAGGCTGTCTGCCCAGACTTGTGAACGAGCTAAGAATTTGTTTCAGCAATGACAGGGTCGGTGTGAACGGAAACCTTGATTCTAGAGCATGTGTCTGGTAGCTTGAGCGCTGTGTTTTGGATTAATAACAAAACATATCATAGTTCTGATTTTTAGAAAATGTTTTCATTGAAGGCACTGACGAGCACTACACAACAGGGGATGTGACAACTTCGTGCTATGTACAGAGGACGGGCAGGGACATGAAAACATTCCTCCATATGAAAAAGCCAATCGAAACTGTCCCAGGATGCACCTGGGTCTGCTTTCCACTGACCTGGAACTCAAGTGTGGCTAAGGCTCTCCAAAAAGAGGCGTGTAGGGTTATTATCTTACATTCAGAAATTCATGACTTTGATGAGGTGAATGAAATGACGGACAATGTCAACAGACTTTTAAAGAGCTGAAGCACCCCAGCCTTTCATTTAGGGCCTTCCGGGTTAACAACCACGGCCCCCTACACAAATCTGTGCTCCCAACTGGTGTCCTGGCCACTCAGAGCCCTTCCTCCTGCCGTACTCTGCCCAGGTCATTCCTCGCACCAGGAATGGCTTCTCACCTTCCCAAAGCCAATCCTCATAAAAGTGCTTTCTCACTGAAGGGTCTGCAGAACCCTCCAGCTAACAGCGCTCTCCCCTTTTCTTCCTCGTTATCTCTGCACAGATCTGGTGCTCTTTTGCGCACAACACTGCATTTAGCCTTCGCGGTCCTGCACAGCCATTCGATTGCTTGTGCATTTTTGCCTTTTACCTCAAGTAAACCAAACATTTTTGGGGGGCTAGAGCTAAGTTTAACAGTTTTGTATCCTCCAGGAATCTGTCGTAATTAATGTGTAGCGCCCATTAGTGGTATCCTTGATAATTTATACTAACAAGCAACTGAAATTTACAAGATATAAGTTAAAGATCCTTGTTCCCATTTCCTGGCCTTTAGGATGCTGGGGTTCAATGTGACTGCCTGCTTCTCAGAAGCCATTGCAATGTGCCAGTTGTGAAGTAGGTATCTGTCAAAGGGCTTGGGCTCAGAGTCATCTGGAAGCTTTAATTTAGATGCCAACACTACATACATATATAAATTTAGGCAACTTCTTTCATTAAATCCATCATTTGCAGCATAGCAAATCCAGACCAGGCACACTGTTATAAAATACCGTTTCTAAGTAGGACTAAGAGAAAGTGTGTGGGTATACATGTGCACACATTCATGTACACACATATGCAATGCCCAGGACTCATTAAGCTCACTATATTGTAGTATTTCTACTGTGGACCAAAGGGAACACATGCTAATCTGACAAGCTCAGGGAAGGCCTGCATGTCGGTCTTGCAAACTCAGAGACCTAAAGTAACCACAAAGGATGGTCTGAAATTAAACTTTAACTAAAAGCAGTTATGGTCAGTAGTTACATCCTAGGCTGGTATCTTCACTGATAAGGTCAACCTTTACCTTAACTGAGCCTATCTGTCTTTTTGCATCTATGATAACATCCTTGAAATGTCTGGGTAACTTGTAACTTCCCTTTTTCCCGACCCCTTGGGGCACAACCTAATGTGCCTGGGCGCCAGGACAGATAACACAAATTCCTTCATTGTTCTATCATGTTAATTGTTGACTGTTGGCTATCCTGCACCCACCTAAGTATGTGTCTATCATTTTACTTTTTATCCAATTCCAGAGATTCCCCTCCCCCCACCCCGGCTTTGCTTTCTCCCACCTCTCCAATCTATCACCAATGAATTTCATGTAACCCACCTATGTCCCCTCCTTTGATTGCAATGTATAAAAATAGATGAAAAAAACTGCCATTCTCTGGAGCATTACCCCAATCCATAGAGATTCTGCTTCCTGGAAATTGTCAACAGTTTGGCTCAAATAAGCTCACAAAAATTCTTTACAGGTTTGAATGTTTTTACACTACTTATTAAAAAGCGGAGATTCCCAAACTCTATTTCAAACTAAATCAGAATATCTGGGGTGGGGGCCAATAATCTGCATTTTAAACTCTGAGATGCAGTGGTCTTGCAGGAAGGACACACAGTACGTAGATAGTTAAAATGCAAAAGCAGTTGTTGTTGTATCCCTAGACTGCACATCCAGGGTGCTATGAGTCCAGAGGAGGGAGCCGGACAGTGTGGGGAGTCTGGAGCCCATGCAGAGGAGGTGATGCCTGAACTGCATCTGAAGCTGGAGCAGTACTGTTTCAGGGAGAGAAGCAGGAAGAACCAGAAATCCCCAAGTAAGGCCTTTTTGAACAATTCACACTCTGTCAGGCCCCTATTTAAAAACCATTTAATGGCTGCCTTTGGGTCACAGGGGAAAGACTGACTGACTGAATGAATGAACGAATGAATAGAAGTATAAAAGAATGTGCCACATCCAGGCACGTGCAACTGGTTTATTGCTGCTGGAACTACAGTGAGAATAACGGGCCAGTGGGAGATGATATTTAAAAGGAAGGTCAATATCAGAGCTAGACAGGAAGAAGGAGCGTGAGCCTTCCCAGGTCATAGAAAGGCACTGAGAAGTTTCTGTTATTAGATTCCCTAAATTCTCTCAAGATAAGGCCAAGACCCGAACCAATATGCTCAATTAATATTTGACAAAGGAGGCAAGAACATACAATGGAGCCAAGATAGTCTCTTCAATAAATGGTGCTGGGAAAATTGGACAGATATATGCAAGAAAATGAAACTAGACCACCAACTTACACCATACACAAAAATAAACTCAAAATGGATAAAGGACTTAAATGTACGACAGGAAACTATAAAAATTCTAGAAGAATCCAAAGGCAACAAAATCTCAGACATATGCCGAAGCAATTTCTTCACTGATACAGCTCCTAGGGCACTTGAAACTAAAGAGAAAATGAACAAATGGGACTACATCAAAATAAAAAGCTTCTGTACAGCAAAAGAAACCATCAACAAAACAACGAGAAAACCCACTGTGTGGGAAAACATATTTGCCAATGTCATATCCGATAAGGGCCTAATCTCCAAAATTTATAGGGAACTCATACAACTTAACAAAAGGAAGATAAACAATCCAATCAAAAAATGGGCAAAGGACCTAAATAGACACCTTTCAAAAGAGGACATTCAGAAAGCCAAGAGACATATGAAAACATGCTCAAAGTCACTAATCATCCGAGAGATGCAAATCAAAACAACAATGAGGTACCATCTCACACCTGTCAGACTGGCTATCATCAACAAATCAACAAACGACAAGTGCTGGAGAGGATGTGGAGAAAAAGGAACACTTGTGCACTGCTGGTGGGAATGCAGACTGGTGCAGCCACTATGGAAGACAGTATGGAGTTTCCTTAAAAAACTGAAAATGGAACTCCCATTTGACCCTGTGATCCCACTTCTAGGAATATATCCCAAGAAACCAGAAACACCAATCAGAAAGGATATATGCACCCCTATGTTCATAGCAGCACAATTCACCATAGCTAAGATCTGGAAACAGCCTAAGTGCCCATCAGTAGATGAATGGATTAGAAAACTGTGGTACATCTACACGATGGAATACTATGCTGCTCTAAAAAGGAAGGAACTCTTACCATTTGCAACGTCATGGATGGAACTGGAGAGCATTATGCTAAGTGAAATAAGCCAGTCAATGAAGGAAAAATACCACATGATCTCACTCATTCATGGATAATAGAGACCATTATAAACTTTTGAACAATAATAGATACAGAGGCAGAGCTGCCTCAAACAGATTGTCAAACTGCAGCAGGAAGGCCGGGGAGGGTTGCGGGACAGGAGGTAGGGGGGTAAGAGATCAACTAAAGGACTTGTATGCATGCATAGAAGCATAACCAGTGGACATAAGACATTGGGGGATAGGGGAGGCTAGGGGACTGTCTAGGGCGGGGGGATAAAATGGACACATATGTAATACCCTTTGTAATACTTTAAGCAATAAAAAAAAAAAAAAAAAAAAAAGATAAGGCCAAGAGAGAACCTAGGTCATAGGGCTGGTTTGTGATGATTAAACGAGAGAATACATGTAAGAACACTGCAGCCCTGGCTAATGTGGCTGAGCGTCATCCCATGCACTGAGAGGTCATGGGTTTGATTCCCAGTCAGGGCACATGCCCGGGTTGTGGGCTCAATCCCCAGTAGGGGGAGGCAGGAGGCAACCAATCGATGTTTCTCTCTATATATCTCCCTTCCTCTCTCTCTAAAGTCAATAAAAACATTTTTCAAAAGAACAATACATACATTATAAAGTATAAACATAACAATTTACCCTAGCTGGTTTGGCTCAGTGGTTAGAGTGTCAGCCCACAGACTTAAGGGTGGCGGGTTCGATTCTGGTCAAGGGCACATACTTCAGCTGCAGGCTCAATCCTCAGACTGGTAGGGTCTTATGTGGGAGGCAACCAATCGATGTGTCTCTCTCACATCGATGTTTCTCTCTGTCCCTCCCCCTCCCTTCCACTCTCTCTAAAAATCAATGGAAAAAATATCCTCAGGCGAGGATTAACAACAACAAAAATAATATTTTCTATGGTTCCTGGCTATTAAATCCATTCAGTCTTACAGTGTTTAGTTTTCGTATCCCTATCAGCATTACCTAAAACTGGTTGCATATTTTGGTGACAAAAGGGTAGGGCTCAGGAAATGCAGTCACTTACTAGGGCACCGTGGGGAAGAAAGCATACTGGGGACATGCCCCTTTCAGAACAAACCAACCGTATTCCTGGGTCACTCATCAAACCACCCACATGATAATGTCAACTATAAACGAGTACATCCCTGGTAACCTTTGTTGAGCCTGTTTTCAGCTCAGTGGTTTGTATACTTATCTGATAGCGATGATCCACACCAGAGACTTAAATAAATGGAACTGATTTCACACCTTAAGCCCCGGCTATACATCTTTTCTCCAAATATTCTTACAGCTAGCTTCTCCAACTTGGGCCAGAGGGGGATGTGGGGTCTCAGGTTCCCTATTCAAGTCATCGCCCCGAGCTCCTCTCCTCCACCCATGGCAGGGGCAACGGGAGAAAGGAGGGGGACAAAGGAGCATGAAGTGGCTCTTATCAGCCTCTTCCAGGAATTCTAAGCAGACCTCTGCAGGACTCCTGAGGCATTTGTGGGAGTGGTGTTTCTCAGAAGGGCTGGAGACCCACAGATGGACATACAGATACAATGAGTCTGTTCACGCCTCTGCTCCCAAGTCTAACTGCAATGGTCATGTGATTTGGGGGGGGGGGGGAGGGAATAAAACGTTGCTCTAAGTGCCATGCCTCTTCCCACAGCTGAGAGTAACTTACTCAGTGGTATTGTTTTTATACCAACTGACACCCACGTACCTGGGGTACAGTGTCTGCCTGTAGGACCGGCTCCCACAATACTTTCATCAGCCTGGTTAGAGAGGAAACAGTGGGTGGCACGTGCCAAGCTCCCAGAGTCCCTCGTCAATGCTCAGGGTGACAGGGGAGAGGAGGCAACGTCGGGCTTCCTGAACAAGAGGCGTGTGTTCACTCACACATACATGCACAGAAGCACATGTTACTCCCTCAGGACAAAGGGCAGAAGTGTAATAATCCATCCGATGTTTTCAAACGACTATGGTTAAAACTGGCATCTGGCTGCAAGAGGCTGCAGGCACTGGCCCACCCGCAGAGCCCCCATGAGCAGGGCCAGTTCTGCTGAGTCTCATGGAAGCTGGGGTTCACACAGACATGGTGGGTTCTGTTTTTGGGCTGAGAGCCATAAGCCTTCAGATGGCGTCTCTGGCAAAACAGGGCAAAATTGGGATAGCCAAACCCTAATGCATAAGGAGTTAGATGAACATCACCCAACCCTCTCTATTCCCTTATTCTACACATTTAAGTACTCACACAAGTATACCTGCAAACACATACAGAACTGCTCAGTGTACATTTGGGTTCAAAAGACTAATGGGTTTATCTAATTTTAGCTGTTTTGCTATCTTTGTAACCAGTTCCCATGTTCCAGATTTTTAAAACGATACTTCCCACCCGACCCCCACCCCACCCCATGTCCAGGATGGTGTGTCTGTGTAGCCAGAGCTCCACATCAGTTCCTCAAACACCGCCAGTGAGGGAGCAAGGGTTAGGGACCTGGGCAGGAGTTTACTCCCACCTCCAAAGCATAGGTCCCTTTCTTTTTTAAAACCAGTTTTATATACTACTAGAGGCCCGGTGCACGAAATTCGTGCATGGGGGGGGGGGGTTCCCTCAGCCCAGCCTGCACCCACTCCAATCGGGGTCCCCTCGGAGGGTCAGGCAGGCACGCAGAGAAGTTAGGGGCAATCAGGCAGGCAGGCAGAGGCAGTCGAACGCCCCTCTCACAATCTGGTACTGCTGGCTCCTAACCACTCACCTGCCTGCCTGCCTGATCACCCTTAACCTCTCTGCCTGCCTGATCTCCAAAAGCTGCCTCTGCCTGCCTGCCTGATCGCCCCTAACCTCTCTGCCTGCCTGCCTAATTGCCCCTAACTTCCCTCCCTGCCAGCCTGATCTCACCCCCAACTGCCCTCTCCTGCCAGCCTGATCTTGCCCCCAATGGCCCTCTCCTGCCGGCCTGATCTCACCCCTAACTGCTCTCCCCTGCCGGCCAGATTGCTCCTAACTGCCTCTACCTGCCTGATCACCCCTAACTGCCCTCCCCTGCTTGCCTGATCTCACTCCCAGCTGCCCTCCCCTGCAGGCCTGATCTCACCCCCAATTGCCCTCCTCTGCCAG
The DNA here is from genome assembly GCF_014108235.1 of Myotis myotis. Taxonomy (NCBI): domain Eukaryota; kingdom Metazoa; phylum Chordata; class Mammalia; order Chiroptera; family Vespertilionidae; genus Myotis; species Myotis myotis. The sequence continues at coordinate 193,375,891 of NW_023416313.1, read as the reverse complement.
CCAATTTGGTTCTGATTGGTCAGTTTCTATGCCAGTCAGCGTCAAAAGCTCCACCTCCTAGGCAGCCACTGGCTCCTTACATTCACCCATATTTGATCCTGATTGGTCAGTGCGTTAAGCCTGAGACCCCACATCGCCCTCTGGCTCTATGCCAGTCAGCGTCTCTGGGCCTATCAATAGGGCTGATTGGAAAGGCAGGGCTGATCAGCAGCGCCTGTGGAGGCCTGGAGAGAAATGGAAGTGCGGCTGTTGGCCAGGCCAGGAGAGAAAGAGAGGCAAGTTCTGATCAATGGCTGCCACAGAGGCTATGGATCAGACCCTCCCTCTCTCTCTCTGCAGGCCTTTCTCTGGGCCTGATCCACAGCCCCATACCAGTCAGTGCCGGGTCGGGTACCCGCAGTGGCCCCAGTCAGTGCTGGGTCACCAGGGCAACCCAGCACTGACTTCCAGTCTGGTCGAGCCTTCAGTCATAATGGTGGTTACAAACCTGGCTCTTTATTATATAGATACTAGAGGCCTGGTGCACGACATTTGTGCACTGGGAGGGGGGGGGTTGGTCCCCACAACCTGGCCAGTGCCCTCTCTCAGTCTGGGACCCTCACAGTCCGGGACCCCTCGGGGGATGTCTGCCTGCAGGCTTAGGCTCACTCCCCACAGGCCTAAGCTGGCAGGCAGACATCTCCCGCGGGGTCCTTAGTGCTGCCTTGGAGGCGGGAGAGGCTCCCACCACCACCATTGCACTCTCCAGCCATGAGCCCAGTTTCTGGCTGAGTGGCACTCCCCACGGTGGGAGCACACTGACCACCAGGGGGCAGCTCCTGCATTGAGCGTCTACCCCCTGGTGGTCAGTGCGCATCATAGTGACCAGTTGTTCTGCCATTCGGTCAATTTGCATATTACCCTTTTATTATATAGGATTGCATTGGTTCTCATCAAGGTGATTTTGGCCCCCAGGGGATATTTGGCAATATCTGGGGACATTTTGGGTTGTCACCACTGGAGTGAGAATTGCAACTGGTATCTAGATTGTAGAGACCAGGAATGCACTGAACATCCTACAACGCACAGAACAGCCCCAGGACAAAGATTTCTCAGTTCTGGATAGCCATAGGACTGAAGTTGAGAAACCCTGTGGTATTTGGATTCTGTAGGTTTCATTGCGGGGTGGAGGGGAGTATTTTGTTGTTTAAAAATAAATTTGAAAACTTCTGCTCTAGGACACCTGCCTGGACCCAAACTATGGAACAACATGATAAAGACTCTTTTGTATTGAGCTTCAAAGTCCTATGATAGTACAGATTTTTTAAAATTTCCATAATAGGTCTTTTGGAAAATCTCTAGCTGCTATAAAGAGCTGAGACTTTGCCTTTTTTTTTTTTTTTTCTATTAAACATGGGGTGGGAATCAAGGTGCTGTAGCCACCTAGCAGGACATAATGCAAGACTCCTACTGAGCTGGCGTAGAATCTAAATGACTTCAACCAAAGCAGGAGATCAGATGGAGGCAGAGAGCTTGTCCTGATGGGAAGCCACGGGTGTTGGCCTCACAGAGATTAACTCCATCAGTCAGGCAGAGAGCCAGACGTTAAATATATTGTTTCTTTTAGGAAGGAAAGTGAACAATGGCCTCTGCGTTTGAAACCACCATGGGAATTTAGGAAAGGGCAGAGCATAATTCCCAGGATGGAAAATGGCCCGGGCTTCAGCATTAACATCCTTGCTCTTCTGGGACAGCCTTCAAGAGATTTTCAATCATTGCTGGAGACTCTCTATTTACTAATTCCAGTGTAAAACCCAGAGACTAAGTGGTATCTTTTGATGCCAAAGGAATAATTCTGTTTCTGGGGCCAAGGGGAGAAATGCAGCTGCCCAACCTGTCATGAAGGCTTCCTGTTACTCTGAGGTTCCTGAGACATCTCTCGGAAAAAGAAACCAACACCCCGTGCTTAGGTGAATCCTTCCAGATATAAAGACAGAATCCACATCACACATCACTCTCTCTATAAGCCTAGTTTTATCTTTCATCCCCATCTTCTCTCCAGAGGCCATCAGACCTTCTTCCAGGAGGCACTCCAGGTCCCTTGTGGATTAGTCATTCTGCGTCATGCTGAACTGTGTATAGAGAACCACCTTCCTATTCAGACTGAGCTTTCTGAAAGCAAGGATGCTGTCACATTCACATTTTAACAATAGGACCCAAACAGTACCTGGCACATGAGGGATGTAACCTTTAATGAACAAGTGAATGGGTTTGACCTGTCAAATATGCAACAGGTTTCCAAGTATGACCTACCCAAACGCTACACGACTGGCCAAATCCTCCCTCACCCTGTACGTGCAGTTTGCAGTGTGTGGACGTAGCACAGAACTCACTTCAGTAAACACTGCCAAGGAACAGGATAGAGCTATGCAGATGTTAGATGTTTCTCCAGGAACCATTCCCCAGGTAAAACAATTGCAGGGTGGAGAAATTCAATAAACAGCTGCCTTTGAGGTGGCGAAAGACACACTCTCCCTTTTCAAGTGTAATCAGAGGGTCAGTTGACCTCCCTGCTACCCTTTCATCAGAGAAACAACTCTGGTGTGGCTTCCTCGTCAGTCCTTCCTTAGAAGCATCCAGAAAAAAAGCCCTCACACACAAAGAATCTGCAAACACAAACACACTTTCAATCTAGTTGCTTTCATTTAAACTATCAAGTTTTGTAAGGTAAAGATTCAACCACTCTATAGGCAGTTTTTCTTTCCCCCCCCTTTTTTTTTTTTTAATGAAAACTGGCTATTGGGACCTTTTTTCAAGCTGTGGGCTGGACTCCTTATAAGGGAAGATGAATCCACAATGCACCAACTCCTGCCTCAGGCCATAAAATATGGCTAACATATACACAATTAGTGTTTAAATAGTTTTGTAAATTAAAAAATCCAATTAGAGACTTTACTGAATTTATTAAAATTTGCTATTACGGATATTATCAGTCCAGCCAAACATGGTGTCTAACTAGGTATACTTAGGTGAGACGCTGGGAACTTCAGTGAAGGCCTTTGATAACTGAAAGGGTCAGAATGCATAAAGCCAGCCCATGTAAAGAGTTTCCGCTGCTGAGCTCTACTAACAGCCCTAGAAATAAGGCCTTTTTAGTTAAACTAATAATGGGAGATCAGGAAAGACTGCCAAGAACGGGGGACCCTAATTGGGGTTCTATTTGGTAAAGAGATCTGGGCGCACACAACAGGAGGAAGCCCTTTCAAAGAAGTCTGCCCTAAGGACAGCCTCGCCTCTACAGAGACTGAAGTATCTGTCAACGCTTAATAAAGGGGCCTTACCCCTGACCTATCCTGGACCCTAGCCCCTCCTTTACAGGTATGAAGGTTTCTGAGAAGGGGAAGATAGAATTTCAGGGCCTCCATGGATGGCCCTTATAAATGTTGTAGAGAAAGAGGTCCTCTTTAATTGCTTAAGTGCAGCAGAACGTTGGGTCAGATTGTCCTGTTATCCCAGAATTTTAGCTGAGGAAAAGGTACTAAGCACCTATCATCTGAGTTTGAGAGGCTCCTCCCATCAAGGCTTCCTAAAGACAGGACCTCTAACCCCACCACTAATGCTGCACCACTGCCACAAACTCAGAATGCATCTGAGAAAGGAAGGGGTGTCAGCATGAGAGGGTGTGAGACTATTCCCTTCCCACCTGAAGCTGAGGGAGGGAAGCTCCAAGAGTGGCTCTCAGGGGGAGAAGAGGGAAGATAGAAAGAAGGGGAGGGGATGTTGGGCCTCAGGACAAGAATTCACCCTCCCTGAAGAGAGGTACAAACTTTCGGTTATAAAATAAGTAAGTCATGAAGATGTCATGTACAGATGAACAGATAAACAAAGGTAGTTTTTATTCAGCCTAAAACAGGAATAAAATTCTGACACATGCTACAACATGGATGAATATTGAGGACATTATGACAAGTGAAATAAGCATATAGAAGACAACCAGAATAGTCAAGTTCATAAAGACAGAAAGCAGAATAGTGATTTCCAAGGCTGGTGGGAGGAGGGATGGGGCTTTATTATTTAATGGGTAGAGTTTTTATTTGGCAAGAGTTCTATTAGGTTTTAAAAGAGTTCTGGAGATGGGTGGTGGTGATGGTTGCACAACAATGCAAATATAATAAATACCACTGAACTGTGCACTTAAAATGGTTAAAATGCTAAATTTTTATAATATATGCATTTTACCACAATTAAAAATAACTTCATAAAACTAAAGAATGTGATGTATATGTTAATTAACTAGTTGGTGGGAATCCTTTTGCAATGTGTGTGTAAGGACCACCACATGTGCAGTTTAAGTATCTTGCGATTCTATCTGTCAACTGTACCTCAATAAAGCTGTGAAAAAAACCATAAGGTAACAGGAAAGTTATGGAATTAGCCCAATACAGTTTTAAAATATCTACCACCCAGCCCTAGCCGGTTTTGCTCAGTAGTTAAGGCATCAGCCATGGACCGAAGGATCTCAAGTTTGATTCCTCATTAAGGGCATGTACCTTGGTTGCAGGCTCGATTCCCAGCCCGGGTCAGGGCACATGCAGAAGGCAATCAATTGATGTGTCTCTCTCACATCAATGTTTCTCTCTTTCTCTCTCTCCCCCCTCCTCTCTTCCCTCCCTTCCAATTCTCTCTGAAAATCAATGGAAAAATATCCTTGGGCGAGTATTAAAAATAAATCCACCACCCAAAGGGAAAGAAGATTCCACATAGCATAGTGTAAAGTAAATGTTATTAAAAAAATTCCTATAAATATCCAGAGTGAGAATCCTCATTAAACCGATTCCATATCCTCAATCTTTCAAGTGGCCAATCCTCTTCCCTAGCTCTCCTTCTAGCTAGAAATGAAAGTCTGGATGAAACCTCTTCCCAAAATATCACTTCTATGTGATTACATAATGTCAAAGTTGGAGGGGGTGGAGCTCTGCAGATGCTTGTTAAAACAGGAAATGGTAGGAACCACTTCTCTTTCTATCTTCTCTGTCTCACTTTATGCTCTTTCGTATCAGCATGTTGGGGGTGGGGTACAGAGGTACACACAGAAGCTAACTTCAAATGGCTTTTGGTATTTTTTGAGAGATGAAACATTTAGGTAGGGGAAATAAGTGGGTTGAAACTTAGGTGTGAGGAGAAGAGGTCACAATGGCAGAAACTGAGTAAGCACGGGAGTTGATATGGGAGGAAAATGATGACTGGGATCTGAGTTTGAGGTGTCTGAAAGATATCACGGAACTTGGGCTTATGGGAAGAACTGGGGCTGGAGGTAATCACGGACAGTCTCCCTGAGGATGGCAGATCCTATCAGGATGGATGCATACTTGTAAGATGTTCAAGGAGGAATGTAGGCCCATGAAGGAAACCGAGGAAGGACAAAGATCCGGAGGCGGGGTCAGAATACTGTAGCAGAGAGAGGTATTTTCCTTCATCATAGTCAACAGTTTATATCCAACAGAACATGGGGATAGAAGACTGCTAATTGCAAGAATGAATGAGTGCTGAGGTGTGCTCAGCATATGACTGGATACAGAAAGCTGACAGGAGAGAGCTCTGGACTGTAGACACAGAGGCAGGGGTAGAAAGCCACAGGGAGAGTGAAATCCCCAGACTCTCACAGATCCCCAGGGACATGAGTGAGAACCTCAATGAACTGAACACTGATCCCTGGAAAATACAAACTGAAGGGGAGGGAGAGAAGCCCAAAGATACAAAGAAGGAAGAGTCCAGGAGGTTTAAGAATGGTCAGCAGACTCCAGAATGTGGAAGTCAAAGAGTGTTAGGGACCTGAGGTAGAGGAAGTGCTGAGCATTTTCCAAGGCAACAGAGATGTCTAGTAAGGTGAGGACGGAAAAATCCTGACTAAATTTGGCAAACATGTTCTTGGTGACCCAAATCAAGAGCTACTTGAGCAGAATGGTGGTGAGGGAAGCCAGAGAGCTAGAGGAGAAAACAGAAGGCAGAGAAGGAAAGGGTGTGTACAAAGACGATGTTCTAAAGGCATCTGGATGAAAAAGAGGAAACAAATTGGAAAGTAACCAAGAAGGTGCTGAAAAGATGTTTAGGATGAGGAGGCTTAGCTATGTTTACAGATTGGAGAAAGAAACCAAGAAACAGGGAAATGGGGGATTTAGAGGTAGGGAAGTGAGGTCTTGAGAGAGCACAGATGTTCGGCAAAAGCAGACAACTACTGTCTGGGACAGAGGCTAAGGAACAAGGATGGATGGGACAACAGATTAAAGTCTGAGCAGATGTAGTTGAGGGAGGTCACACCTGATGCAATCTTCTTGATCATGTAGGAAGCAGGCCACCTGCTCAGAATGAAGGCACAGGGTACATGGGGGTGTTGAAGAGAATGATGAAGGTTGAGTTGTCATTGAAGAGAATGGGACAAGGAGCTGCAGGTGCTGAGGACCACCACTCACAAGAGAGGGCACAGATTTCTGGCAGTCATTTGAGACTCTCAAAAGGATAGTAAACAGAACAAAATACAGCAGCAAGGTCATGGTGGTGTCTGAATAAAGAGGTGTCTGAACAAAAGAGGCTCAGAGACTGAGGAGAAAGTGGGTGGTGAAGAGCAGATACAGAATATTTGTCAAGATAGTTGGCCATAAAAGGGGAAAAACAGAAGGTAGCTGAGGTTCCGGTGAAGAATTACTTTCCATCCACATCACCAAAGGAGAGCCAATCAGGGGAGAGTAAGGCACTACACACAGTGTAGTCAGACTAGAGGAGTGAGCAAGCAGAGTATGTGAAGATGCCAGAGAAGATGGACCTGCCCAGGAAACGCTGTGGCAATAGAGGCTTCCTTGGCAACTTGCAGAAAGAAAGGAGATGGCACCTGAGAGGCAGCGGGGACATAAAGATGGAAGTCATTGCAGGATTTTTCTCAGCAGAGTATCAGAACCAGAAATTTGGGTGAGAAAAAAAAAAAATGGAAGATTTGCAAGTGTGACGGTTTTGGAGTTGCTGAAAAGTCAACGAGAACATCACTCGAATTTCTGCTGGGTGCCTGATGATACACCAGCATTCACATGCCAATGGGCCAGCAGCATGCCTTGTCCCAGGAGCAGCACTCTAGGCTGACTGCTCAGTCTGGCGCTGGGATGAAGGAAGGTTAAAGGGTCAGCTGACCCCTAGGCATCACTGACTTAGCACTGTAGTGGTGACCCCAGAGTCTGGGTTCGAGGGAACATTGAGTGGAGCAGGAGGGGCTTAGGGATCAGATACATTAGTAGGGGCCAGGTCCAGGTCATGTGGATTTGGTGGAAGTAACATAAGGATTGAGTAACAACATAAGGAAGTGACATTAGGATTGATTGAAAGGCACACCAGGTTTGAGATCCAATTTGTGTCTTTTTTCTTTAATCTTTCATCTCTGGATTTAACTTTTTAAACATATGGAATGGTTATCATAACTGTTTTACTATCTTGTCTGCTAATTCTAACAGCTGTGCTAGTTCTGGGACAGTTTCAATGGATTGATTTATCTCCCATCATAGGTCATGTGAGAGTGAAACATCAATTGACTGTCTCCTGCACGCCTTCCACCAGGGATCAAGCCTGCAACCTGGGTATATACCCTGACCAGGAATCAAACTGACAACCCTTTGGTGCATAGGACAACACCCAACCAACTGAGCCACACCAGCCAGGGCATTTCTGGTGATTTTTTAATGGATGCCACACATTGTGAATTTTACTTGTTGAGTACCAAATAGTTTTGTATTCCTATAAATATTCTTGAACTTTGTTTGAGACACAGTTAATTTACTTAGAAATAGTTGGATCCTATCAGATCTTGCTTTTTAAACCTTTTAGGTGGGCCAGAAAAGTGCTCAGTCAAGGGCTAGTGAGTCTGCAGTAGGGAGGCAAGAACATTCTGTGTACTCAACCCCAGTGATCCATGAGTCTTGAGGTTTTCATTTGGTTGACAGGAACAGGCAGAATTCCTGACCCTGTGTGAGTTATAGACAAAGTTCTCTCTACCCCTTTTGGATGGGCCTTCCCTGGGCTTCAGCTAGTTCCCTTATAATGATCAGTCCTCTGTTGAAAACTCAAGGGGAACACTTAGCATAACTCCGGAGTTCTCTCTCTGGGCAGCTGATTCCTCTCTGGTACTCTATCCTGTGATCTCCAGCTGCCTTAGTTTCCCTGGGTGTTCAGACCCATCTTCTCAATTCAGGGAGTGCACTGGGCTCCATCTGAGAGGGAAAGGGAAAGCATCCAAGAATACAGTGGGGATTGCGGAAGGAGAAACTTAGCCACGACAGTCCCCACTGTCACACTCCATGGACCAGAAATGGCGCTAGAAGCAGGAAGCAAACACCTAGATCTAGACTCTGCTCGCCCTCCCAGGCAGCAGTACCTTCCCAAGACCCCTCGAGGGGAAGAGCCTTCAACATATTTTGCTGATACCTGTCAGGTGTCCCAGAAGCAGCTGAGCCTACCCTCACCCTTGAAATTCATATAACCCTACCTGTAGGCAACACAAAGTAAAGAGGCTAACCCAGCCTGGCTGGTGTGGCTCATGGTTGAGCTTCGACCCATGAACCTGGAGGTTATGGTTTGATTCCTGGTCAGGGCACAATGCCTGGGTATCGGGTTTGATCCCCAGTAGGGGTCGGTGGCGGGGGGAAGAGGATCAATGATTCTCTCCCATCACTGATGTTTCTATCTCTCTCTCCCTCCCTTCCTCTCTCTAAAATTAATAAAAACATATATATTTTTTTAAAAAGAGGCTAACCCAAATCCACACAAAATGGATTTTCAGCACATGTTTCTCCTTCACATACAACAAACTTGTAATTTTGCCTCCAAAGTACACACTGTATTTCAGTTAATAATTAAGTACTGGATTTAAAATGGATTTTCCCTTGAACATAACACCATCTTTAACTTAAGAAGGAACTGGGTAATGGTTAAGCCCTAAACAAAGCAAGCCAGCAAGCAAACAGACCTTGCCTATGGACTCAAACAAGAGACACCATGTGATAATACAAAGGCAACCAAGCCTGTAAAATTAAAACCACAAAAGTCAACACACACTTTAACTTATAAATGAGGAACCAATTCAATAAACTAAGGAAATATTTGGGAAAGACCAAAGGCTATAAAAACCTCCACATGGACTGAACCAACTGCAATTTGTGAATAAATAACAAAGCAAACACGCAGAGTTGCTCCATGGTGATGGACAGCCCTCGGTCAGGCCATCAGGCTGGTGACGAGATGTAACAAAATCCTGGTCCCAGGAGAAGTAGGGGACAGGGGCCTCTGCTGCCTGCCAATGTACAACGTCTGCCCGGGCACTTAAAATTTGGCCCTCTACAGACAAGAAAGTAACAGCAAGTTGCACATATGATCTGCTTTTAAAACACACATTCTTTCTGGGATCTGGGAATGTCTTGTAAGCATTAATTAACATTAATATGGCTATAAGAAGAAGGCACTCATTAGACCTGTGCTACAAGAACCAGCCAGCCATGGGGGCTGGTTTTCAATATGATCCCAAAGAGCAATCTCCTGGACTTACTGCTCCCTGGGTCAAGCTAGGCAGGGGAGTAAACCCCAATTTCCTGTTCTGTTGTTCTTCCAAGATTCCTATGGAGCACTCAGAGCAGTGGGGCTGCCCATGAATAGGGCTGGTCTACACACACACACACACACACACACACACACACACACACACACACACACTATATGACCCATGGCACAATTGGCACCATAAGGAAAGGTAATGCCAGCAGCATCAACCCAAGCATTAGCCAGATCCTCAAGGAAGGACTTGGGACAAGGTGTATAATTGGCTCTGAGGGGCAGATCTAAAAAGAGGGGCAACACATTTTCTCTGTGGGGCCCAGCAAGCAGTTTCATGAAACTGGCAAAGCAACACTCCCCACACTGGCAGTAAATCTTTCCCACACCTTCTTTCCCAGCCATAGCATCACGGATGGTGGCTACTACCAAAAGCACATAGGCACATAGATGGGAATGTACCGTGCCCCCTCCCAGAGTGTGACACACATGTGAACTTCAGTTGCTGTCCAGGACTTGAGACAATGGCTGAGAAAAGGGGTGTATGTCATCATATTTTCCCCAGTGCCTTTTAGATGAATCGCCACAATGTATATGGAAATAAATTGGGTTCGAATTTCCTTTCACAACGGGTGGGTGTATAATCTGCATCAGGCCTTAATATAACACTTTGTGGGTGTGTGCATGTGTGTATAATCTCATGTCACCTTCACAGCAACCCTGGGGGTAGATGCCACTAGCTCCGTGTTTCACACTTGAGGCAGACATGGTTCAAGGTCACATGGCTAGGAAGTACAGGAAGCAGACACAGGTCTATCTGACCTGAAGCACCATAAGAGATCCTCAAGGGCAATTCCCCAGGGGGGTTCCGCCTGTAGGGTTCTGTTAAGAGTGGGATTAATACCAGAAATTAATTGGGGGGGGGGGGCATTCAGGAAGCTGAAGGCATTATCTGAAAGCCTGACTTATTTTTTGGATTAAAAACAAAGAGAGATTTCTCTCCTACCCCTCCCCACCCCCATGAAGCTCCCCATAACAATGAGACTCTGCATGACTCAAAACCAGAAGTGGGAGTGCCGCTGGGGAAAGGCTGGGATGCCCATTGATGCCAGAGAGGAACCTTTAGGGCATTCAGTGAAGAGAAAGTGTTTTCAGTTGACTCTGGCAAAGAAGTGATCCTTCTTCTTAAAGGACAATTAAAAATGCCCCTGTGGCTACCTCACACTGCCAAGTACACACACTGAACAAATAAGCAGATTCAGGATTACTAACGGAGAGAGGGAGCCATGAGGTGTGATGTCACAGGGAATTCAGACAACAGGGAGTGCTGGGAAAGGGGTGCCCTGGAGAACCCTGCCCTGACTGAAGAGTTCAAGGTGGAGAACTTCTAACCATTGTACTATGCCACATACAAAACAAAACCAGTCTGTGGGCCATTTCAGCCCACGAGCAGTTTGCATTCCCTGATTAGAGCTGTGTATGTGTGTTTGCGTGTGTGTGGGGGCGGGGGGGGGGGGCATTGGGGGTAGGGGCAATGGCAAACAGCCAGCCAGCACACAATCGATATTCTCATATTAGAGACAGCCCATAACGACTGGACTCTGTGCCCTTCAAGCATTCATAGATGCAAAAGACCAAAAAGGCAGGAATTAGAGACCTCCGGTGAGGGCCTAGAACATGTGAGGCAGAAGTGTGGAACAAGACCTGACGGATCACAGGTGCACCTGAGCGGGACTCTGAACCTATTCCTCCTGCATCCTGCTCAGTGTTCCCAGTGTCCTCACAGGAGCCAGCAGGAGACAACTGTGTCCTACTGAATCGTCACTTAAAATGGATGGTTCCCTCCCAGAGTTAAGCTTCAGTCTTTGCAATGAACCCCTCCTGCAGTCCACTGATAGAAAGAACCCTCTGCGTATTGTTAGGCACTCCTTTGCCTGGGTGGATCCTAAGAGCATTAGGTAAGACAGCGGTACCCAGACAGGCAGTCCCTTCTACAGAGTGGTATCTGAACACTACCAGTGTGTGTGTGTTTGTGTATACACACACACACACACACACACACACACACACACACACACACACACATATATTAGATGCCCGATGCATGAAATTCGTGCAAGGGGCTTGGCCCTTGCAGCCACGGCGGCTGCCCTCAGCCCTTGCAGCCCCTACTTCATCCGGAAGGTTGTCCAGAAGATCATTCGGCTGTGTGGTCTAATTAGCATATTACGCTTTTATTATCATAGATATATGACTTGCTGCACCTTTTCTAAGAAAGAAGTGATTCATTTTACTGAGACACCTGACCTCATGTGAATTTTGGTAACCAAAATCCCCATAAAGGTGAGATTGATACAGTTAAGCCAAATGCAGAAAGTGTAAGAAACAGCTGCCAAGGAACAGACTGACCACGTTTAAATTAGACCCTGCCCTGACATTCCTCCCTGATGAAACCTGTTCCTGTCCACCGTGTGAATGGCTACTGAAATTCCTTCCTAAGAATCAGATCTGTCCCACAATACAATTTACACAATAAAAATCGGGTGCAGGGTAAAAGTGAAATCGTGCAGCTGATGCAGGTCATGAAATTGACCAGCCGCTACACTCACAGCAAAGCCCTGACTCAGTAAATTGGGGCCTCAGGTCCATCACCAGTGAAATCACCGGTGAAAACGAGACCACCTCTGGCGGAGCCGTGCCCGGCGTCTGGAAAATTGATGACATTTTCAAATACGTTTGCTAAAATAACCCTTTTTTTTTTTCATGAGAGTGCTGAGAAAGTCAGCGTGAAGTGGAAGATGTTATCATACCTTCAAACCAGTCAGAAAAGTACATACCAAGTTATGTGATCTGTCCTTGGTTCTAGAATGAGCATACTGTCACTCAACCCTTTAAAAACTTATATGCTACAAGAAAGTGTTGGCTCCCGTTGTAATCGGAGTCACCTCAAATTGCCTTTTTCTGGTCCCAGTTCCTTCCTCTAAGGCACGGGAAATGCCTGTAACGTGTGTCCAGTCCAATGGCGGAGAGGCAGTAAAGCCAACATTCCTATCCTGAACTTACTCCTTTCAAGCCTGGTTTGAGTCCAGCATTAGCAGGGAGGGTTTGACACATTGGCAAGGCCCTTAGCCGCTGAGTCTCGTTTTCTCCTCCTAAAAGTGCAAAAACTGTAACCTGGCCTCCCTGTGTCCCAGCCTTTCTAATGACTCTTCAAAGAAGCCATACAGGGTTTTGTCAATTCTTAAAAGACAACACCAAAGTGATACACTCTGGTTTGCGGGTTGTTGTTTTTTCTGTGTTTTCTTCAACTATCAAACCTCCCAATCGCCAAAACTTTCCACTCATCAAATTTGATATGACTTAGGATACTCAGCGGTGTTTAAATGTGGCCAACCAGCCACGGTGCTTCTAAGGAATCTGTTTCCCTGGCCTCTCCCCCAGAGACTCTGGTTCAGGCTGGGGCCTCGCAATCTGTATTGTTCAAAAGTTTCAAGTGATTCCATTGCTCTAGCACAGATCCTCTCTTACCATCTCATGCTTTTTGAAGGCCCTGCTTTTAGTACTTGGCAAATTCCAATCTAAGGACTCAGATAACGGAAGTGTCCTTAACAGGAAGTAGTGCCAAGACTCAATAAGATTAACCTCCAGTGTGCCCCGACTGAGCTCCAACCGATTTACTTCTCCAGGTGTTCAGCAGACATGTTGCTGACATTTATTAAAACGTCACAACCATGGTAGTTCCCACCACGTTCAAGAACGGAAGATTCCAGCTCAACCTAAACTTTCTGACTGTGTTTAAGATGGGTGAGGTGCGCAAATAAGGATAATTTCTTAATAACCTGTAACTAGAATGGAATTACGGCTAATTATATTTAGCAGTGCATGGACATGTTATATCTCCCCAGACAGACAATTTGAACTTTTAATGCTTATTAAGCTGTGTAATGGATCCTTAATTTAGCTCAGCACAATAAGAAGTCACGATGGAATTCACAGATCTTGGGAAAGTCTTCATGATAAACTTACAATAGTTTGTGTTTTAGCAACGTATATTAAATCATTGTAAATGGGAATAATATTGTGCTCTCCAGGCTCCTAGCCAAAGGGAGAAAAAAGATTATGCTCAATCAGACAAATGGTAAGCCAGCATCAACTATAGGTGAATTTCACTTACGTAACAAAGGCATGTTCCTGAAAAGGAAAGTGACATTAACAGGGTGCTGACCCTGTGCCAGTGCTGCTGGGCACCCCCTCAGGAGCTCAGGGCTCAGCCATGGTCCTCTCCCTGCTGCAAACTCTCGCTCACCAACCATGCTCCCCTTCAGGTCTTTTACCTCTTCTTTTCTCTTCCCCTAGACAACCCTGTGGCTCACCCTCTGCCTCCTTTCAGATCTTTGGCTCAAACATTTGCACAGAACACACACACAGCCCTCATCTCTGTCCCCTTAGCCCAGTGGTCGGCAAACTGCGGCTCGTGAGCCACATGCGGCTCTTTGGCCCTGTGAGTGTGGCTCTTCCACAAAATACCATGTGTGGGCGCGCACGTACAGTGCGATTGAAACTTCGTGGCCCATGTGCAGAAATATTTTGTGGAAGAGCCACACTCAAGGGGCCAAAGAGCCGCATGTGGCTCAAGAGCCGCAGTTTGCCAACCACTGTCTTAGCCTATCTTATTTTTCCCCACAGCATTTATCACTTAGCATATTATTTTAATTTATCTAATTAAACCTCTAGCCACACACCAAACTGTGAGTTCCTTGAGAATAAACCAGTGTCATTAGTAAGTGCATGCATACACACACACACACACACACACACACACACACACACACACACATTCATCATACATACATTACATAATGTCATACATAAGTATTCTGTGTGTGTATACATACAGAGTTCTCTTGATTCCCTGGGCCCTACTGGTGATAATTTAGAGGTATTGCTCAACCTAGTATATTTTTGTTACTGAATATAAATTCATGGAGGAAGCAACTGAGCTTTTCCAAAACGGTGTGAAAAGTTTACAAGACCTAAGGCAATCCCTGACATACACAACGGATGTGCCTGCAACCCTAGGGCACTATGCACCCCACACCCCAAACACACACTCTCAACCTCCTGCAAGGAGTCATCCAGCACTGACGTGAGACCCAGAACAGAAATCTCAGACACCAGGATGAAATCGTGATGCTGAAGACAAGCTGCAGGGGCAAAGGGAAGAAACAGGTCTGCCCACCTCTCTAGCTGTCCACTGACCCAGGGCGTTATTGGAGAAAACCTAACATCACAATAACTAGCCTGAAAACAGAACCTCGGCTGCCTTGCAGAGAGATCAGGAGTTGCTGGAAGTGAGATTGAAGCATAATGAAAATAGACTCTGAAGCAATTAATTTTTCTATCAAAAAATTAAATCACTTTTGTTTTACCCAAATCTCAGTTCCATCGAGAGACTACCACATTAGTGTCATTTCAATGATATACTTGGGAAAATTAAGAAAAGTCAGATTCTGCATTTTGCAAGAATTTTGACTTCAAAGCGAGTGCCACACGCAGTTGATCTGCTGATGTTCTGTCCACAGATCTTGCAGCTATTTTTGAGGTTCAGCTTTGAATGCTTATGGCTCTGACCACTTGCTCAGAAGTATTGCCACGACCTTGTTCTTCTCAAATAAAGCAACGGTTTAGCATACAGCGACCAGCAGCAGGCGAGCTCTAAAGTTAGAAACCACCATCGCTTCTGGGTTGTTCTGGTCTCACTTCCTGACCGTCCTCTTTTTATGAGAAAGGTTTATAACAAAAACTGGCTGAGAAAGTACCTTGCACAGTAAAAATGATTAGAAATAAGAAGCGTTACAGTTTTTAAAAAAAGGATTACAGTTTCTGTCACCTGTATCACCTGCTGCCTACATAATAATCAGTCCCCAATATAACATACACTGATATTTGTCAGTTCCTTCTCTCTGTGGTCCCTAGAATGAAAAATGCTGGATTTCTGGAAGAAAGATAAAAGGAAAGGTCAACCTAAAAATTCTAAAAGTCATTTGGCCTCAGGACCCTTTTATAGTCTTAAAAATTGAGAACTCAAAATTTTGGTTTTTGTGGGTTCTTCTCTATTGATACTTGCCATTATTAGAAATTAAAATTGAGGTATTTAATTCTTTCATTTAAAACAATAACAAATCCATTGTATGTTAACATAAATAACATTTTTATGAAAGATAACTATATTTTCCAAAACAAAAATCTTAATAAGAGTGGTAATTTTTATGATTTTGCAAATCTTTCATCTTTTGGATTCTTTTTTATTTATTTATTTTTTGTTAATTCTCACTTGAGGATTTTTTCCCCATTGATTATTTTCAGAGAGTGGAAGGGAAGAGAAGGGAGAGAGAGAAAGAGACATCTCTGTGAGCATCGATTGGTGGCATCCTATACATGCCCAAATCGAACCTGCAGCCCAGGTGCAATGCCCTTGACCAGGAATTGAACCTTGGACCCTTTGGTGTTCCGGCTAATACTCTAACTACTGAACAACACTGGCCAAGGCCCAGCTGGATTTTTTTTTTTTAATATATCTTTATTGATTTCAGAGAGGAAGGGAGAGGGATAGAGAGTTAGAAACATCGATGATGAGAGAGAAACATCGATCAGCTGCCTCCTGCACACCCCCTCCTGGGGATGTGCCCGCAACTGAGGTACATGCCCTTGACCAGAATCGAACCTGGGACCCTTCAGTCCGCAGGCCAACGCTCCATCCACTGAGCCAAACCGGTTAGGGCCCAGCTGGATTCTTAATATCTGCTCCTGTATTCAATTTGTTGCAACTTCATTTTAGTTGAAGTATACGAATAAAATCTAGCCCTAGCTGGTTTGCCTCAATGGGTAGAGCATCGGCCCAAGGACTGAAGGGTTCCTGGTTCGATTCTGGTCAAGGGCAGGTACCCTGGCTGCAGCATCCCTGGTCCTGTTCTGGACGCATACAGGAGGCAACCAATCATTATGTCTCTCTCACATCAATGTTTCCCTCTCCCTGTCTCTCCTCTCCCTTCCACTCTCTTTAAAAAAAAAAGGAAAAAATCAATGGAAAATATTCCCGGGTGATGATTAACAATAACAACAACAAAAAGAATAAAATCTAGCTGCACACATAGAGTAATTGAGAGTGTTTTAATAGCTTATAATTATGAATATTTGTTGATACTACATCAAAACTTAGCAAGTGGTAGCTTCTTAAAAGTTAGTTGCAATGTGGATTCCAAACCCATCATCAATGAGCTTTTCAAACTCCACTACATTAAGTCCATTCGCCTATTTTATTATTTCAATGGACCCTTGACTCGTAGATGTTTTTGTAACATCTTGTATGGGTCATTTCGAAAACACAGGCTCACTGAGTTGTGTAGGTCTTCCAACCATTGACATATTTTACTATACAGATTAAAATACCACACTGTTCATTAACATCAACAACAGATGCATTGAGAAAATCTTTGTTAAGCATCGGAAGCTGAAAGGCTAATAATGGTGGGTATAAATTTTCCAAAATGGAAGGGTCCAACTGTATCATTGGCATCAAATAGTCAGAGTTATTTTCCTTGAAATAACAGACTTGCTACATTCACCTTCAGGAAAATACCTGACAAGTTGCCAAGTCTCCATAACTATAGTTTGTCATTTTTTTTTCTTCCAAGTAAAAATGGTGTTACATGGAAAAAATGGCTAGCTCAGCTAACAACTCCATCACACAAGTGTTTTTCCTTGAGACATGATTGTTTTTCAGTATGTGGAAGTGCTTTATGCATAGCTCCCACTTTGTCACACAGCATACTATAAAGTAACAACATTGAAATTGTTTCCTGCTTCATCAAATATATTCTTAAGTGAAATTGTGTTCTTTTTTTTCTTTCCCTGCAATTATATGGCAATGAAGATTACACTGGTACACTGATGACTATACATTCGGTGCCTTAATTGGTTCTAAGGTGTTAATAGTTTTACCCACCATTCCTTTTGCACCATTAGTGCAAATGTCAACACATTTGAAAAGGCAAACAACATCTTAGTATAATAAGAAAAATAGTTTTGAACTACAGACCTCCTGAAAACATCTCTAGAACCTCCAAAGGTCTGCAGGGCCATATTTTGAGAACCAGTTAAATTCTGAACAAAACCACCACTTAAGAGTTTTTTTTATCAATAGTCAATGAAAGTAAGAGAAGTAGTCAGGATGAACTTGGGGTTTAGCTAGGCAAATATAACTGTCATGTCCGAAACAAAACTCATTTATTTAATTTTTAATTTCTTCTGAGTTCTAGCTGAAGGTCTGCATTAAGAAACCCTACTGATGACCAGCAGATGTGATTCCATGGTTGAGCATCGACTCATGAACCCAGAGGTCACGGTTCGATTCCTGGTCAGGGCACATGTGACGGTTGTGGGCTTGATCCCCAGTGAGATCAGGAGGCAGTCAATCGATGTTGATGTTTCTCTCTCATCAATGTTTCTGTCTCTCTCTCTCCATCTCTCTCTAAAATCAATAAAAATATAATTAAAAAAATCCTACTGGCAATTGCAATTAAACCTAAGCCAATCTCAAGCTCACTCCTCCCAGAGCTCTCTGATCCATGCATGATATCTGAGAAGGTGGCCCCTTTCCCAGGTGAATGTCAACCTTTAGGTTTAAGAAGGAGGGGCCCAAGGGGAGCCTTGCAAAAATACATCATCCCCAAAGATGACAACACTCTGAGGAGGGTGGGATTATACCATGGAGCAGTTTTCTTCCAAGGTAGAACAAAGAGAAAACACAAAAAAGCCTCCCAGAGAGATGGATGGCTTAGAAAGATCTTGGACCTCAGCATCCCCATCTGAGCTTGTGTCTGGGTCTAGCACAGACAGCAGCAAATCAGTGTCTCTGAGCTGCACTCACCACATGCAAACGGAGCACTGCATGAGCCTCGGAAGGTTGTTGTGAGAACAAAGGAAATCCTAGACAGGATTCCATAACTACAAAGAGAGAATCGGTGACCAGCCCAGGAGCCCATCTTGCTACCAGAAGGAAAATAAAACAAGACTGCTGTTGCCATTTACTGAATTACAGGCCCAGCACAGTCTCTGGTCCTCAGGCGGCTTTAAATAAATGAGCTGGCTGTGACAGAGAAGAGGAGCAAGTGTACTATGACAGGGGACAATTAGCCTCAATCCTTTAAAATGATCGTTTCTTCTTTTTTCCAAAAACCAAGTCATTTCCCCTTCCCTTAATGCCTCTTTCTCTCTCTCCTATGCTGTCTTCAACCTGGCTATCATTTCCAATGGTAGCCACTGAACTGCTTGGACCATAAGGAAAACTGAAGTGGTCACTCATTCCTTGGGCTGAATATATCAAAGGAATATATTTAAAAAATAAAGTAAATTTAAAAATTAAATCAGTAAACTGTCACCAGGTTTGAAACATGAGAAGGGGCACTGGAAATGAACTGCCATCAGAGATTGCTTCCCCCTGCTCTGTGAGTGTGAGGTACCGTGAGAAACCGTGGGTGCAGTTTTCAAGCAGTGACACGTTTCCTGCGCCTCGGTGCATGTGTGGCCACAACGATTTAGCAGAGAACATAATTATTTGTAGACCAGGGGTTTGACGCAGGAAGTCTGAGCTAAAAACTGAGGCAATGGTATCAAAAACAAACAAGCCAAAAAAGGATCAGAATCTTACTCTATGCTCTTATGCCTGCCTTGGCAGAGAGAATGAGCAGATACCCAAGTTCAAGTGCACGTTCCACCTTCTCCCTGGGAGAAACGTGTATCGGCTTCACTAATGCAATAAGACAAGGTGGGCAATGCAAAGTTTGAGCCAAGTTTTCTAGACATGCTGCAAAATCCACAAACAACAGGTGCGCTGTCACGTTGTGTTTTTGTTTGTGTTTTAAGAAATCCCCCCCCCCCAAAAAAAAACCCCCACCAAAACCAACAACACAACCTGGAACGGAATATCTTCACGTTTGCCTTCGGAACTAGGGAAAAAAGCACAGGCACACAGAACGTTTGTCTGACTATCTTCATAAAGATACTTCTACCATGAATTCTTTTGATTTACTTTATTCTTTTAGGAAACTATCCTAAACTTTGCAAGTGCAAAGCGTTATGTAATTGTTAGTAGGAGATGAGTACTTGTCATTCATTGTAAGTGGGCACTTGATGCTGGAATGAAGGGAACTGTCTTACTCAGCCCTTCCTACCTGCAGCTTTTGACTCACTGCTTAGTATTCATCTGGAACTTTTAAAAATCTTCCTGAAGTCCTTTAGTCATTTACAATGTTTAACTTGCCTCTTTGTAATATTTAAACATTGGGAATGAAGGATAAAATATATACAGACAGAAAAATAAAACAGCTTTAAATTATAAATGAAGATAAATAACAGGGGTTCAAAGTTAAAGGATCATTTGGATGTCATAGAGGCAACCCAGATTCTGTGTTTTATGTAGGAAATAGACATGTTTAAAATGTGTAGTTTATTTTTTAAAATTTCACTTCTTAATAAGGACAATTTCCAACATGTGCAAAAGTAAATAGAATGGTACAATAAACTCACATGTCACCCATTTTCAAAAATCAACTCATGGCTGGTCTGCCTTTACATGTACCCCACAGACAGTGTGGTGTGCTCCCGTGAGGAGGAACATAATGTCTGGTTTTCTCTCTGTGAGCCAACCATTTGAGTTGGAGGTTCCCTGAGTCCAGGCAAAGTTCACTTTCGCAACCTACATCCTCTTCGAATCGTAAAATCTTACACCATATTTCTTAACAGCATAACAATGCACCAATATAATTTCTGATTTGTTCTCACGTGAGGAGATAACACAACCTGACCTCACTTCTGTTGTTTCCCTTCCAATGTACAGCAGCTATGAATTTAGTTCGATGCATTTTTTATCAGTTTCATTTATTTCAGCCTTTTTATTGCCACTCCACTCTTTCAGGTAAAAACTAGTCCAACATAGTGACAATCATAAACAGGGCCAGATTCTGACATTCCCACAGCGTCAAGAGGTTGCCTTAAAATCCAGGTCTGTTTCATCACCATAATAAATTTCAGCTCGATTAGGCGGCAGATCCAGTTGTTTGGTCCAGAAAGGCTTAGCCAGAATGAAACACACAGTGGCATGAGACAGCGCTTTCAAAATAATAAATCACTTCGATGGTGTCTACTTCAGGAGCAGTGCTTGGGGGAATTCTGCCTCCGATCAAGAGTGATAACACATTTCTCAAAGTGAACAATGGTCATGGGTTTCTGATCCTGTTGATAACACAATGCCTTCAGCTCTGTGACGGATTTCCACAAAGAGTTTGGCTTGTTCTATCACAGCTCAGTGGAGAGCCCTCCCCCAGTTTTAGAGCAGTTGTGTCTGTTCTATTGCTAAACCTGCACACAGCGCACTATATACCCAACTTTGAAAATACCACAGGTTAACAGCAATGCAAACATTACTTTTCAAAGGGTTTTATGTTCTGTTCTTTAAACTTCACTACAAAACGTTTGATGACAATTTGGAAGGTATTATGCCTTCTGGTGAAATAGTCCCTGGCATGCAGTAAGCACTCAAATATTATTGAATGAGTAATGAATACATTAGCAAGATGGGTGTTAAGTAAACCTTCAACATAGTTTGGTGAGTTTGACAAATCATAATCCATGGCACAGAGTCCTTAAATGCTGGTGTTCCATAGAGTTCTACGATTGGTCACCTGGGTTTTCTCTCTAAATCTTTCCACTGGGCGCCTTCACCCATGTGCCTGGCTACCACGGACACCTAGGGCACTATCTTGGGCTCACCTCTCTTGCCAAACGATGGACTCTTATTTTCAATTCCTCCTAGACATGTCCACTTGGGTTTCCACAAGCACCTCAAACTCTACTTGCCTAAAGCTGAATTCATCATCTTCCATCACTATATTTCTATCCTGGTGAATGATTCCACAACGTCATCTGAGACTCATCTTCCATATCCCTAACATCCAATGAACTGACAATTCCTGTTGGTTTCACTGCATATACATCTCTCATAGCTGTCCCCTCCTCCCCATCCATCCCCACAGATTCCAACTTAACTGAAGCTCTACTAATCTCAACCTTAGACAACTTTAATGATCTCTTAATGGCTTTCACACCCTTGTCTCCTCTTATGTTTTAACAACCCCTCCTTGAACCTATCAAATCAGATCTTTTTTTTTTCTGCTTAAAACCCTTCACTGCCCCGCCTCCCCTCCTCTCCCACCTCAAAGTAGAAATGTATCATCTAACCTGGGACCCTTCTGAGGGCGAGATGGTATTACTCATTGTTACACTGGTACAGCAGGCAGACTGCCCTGGGCACATGTTCCATGTCTCTGGCCACATCTCCTTGCCACTCCCCCACCTTCATCACCTCCCCACTACTTTCAGTTTCTGGAACCTGTTCCTGCTCTCTTACCTCTGTGACTTTGTATGAACTAGCTTCCCTTCCTGGCATATTTCTATTTATCATCAAACTTGCTTTGAACTACACCTCCTCTGTGAAGCTCTCTCTAAAACCTTCTGCTGATCTGATTCCATATCCCCAAGGGCCAACACCTGGTCTTGGACTTATTCCCACCTGGAGACGTCAGCTCTACACTGCACACCACTCCCTCCTATGAGCTCCGTCAGGAAAACGTCTCTGTCTTGTTCATTTTATCTCCCCAGCATCCATGATGACTCAAAGGTCTGCACCCAACAGGCATTTCTTATGTTATTTCTCAGTCATGTCTTATGGTTAAGAAAAACTTTCTGCCTTGGCTGCTGTTTCAGCATAATTAATAAAAGATAAGAATATGAGACAGGATAAAATAAGTAGTTATCAGTAGTTCCAAATGTCAGTCCTATATATCATAGACCACAGCCCCAGTAAGCAATTTCTTTTTTAAAAGAGAGCTTGGGGATTACAGAATCTGAGCTAATGGCAGAACTCTTATAGGAGGCCACGAAAGAAAAACAGGCATAGATATAAGCCCACATTATACTAGTAATTGTCCACTAAATTCCTTTGAAAATACTACAGGTTAACAGCATCCTATCCTATATAATAAAACCCTAATATGCAAATCAACCGAATGACCGGTCACTATGACGTGCACTGACCACCAGGAGGCAGATGCTCAATGCAGGAGCTGCCTCTTGGTGGTCAGTGCACTCCCCCCACAGGGAGAGTGCCGCTCAGCCAGAAGCTGGGCTCATGGCTGGTGAGTGCAGCTGTGGTGGCCAGAGCCTCTTCCGCTCCTGCAGCAGTGCTAAGGGCCCCTCGGTGGACATCCCCTGAGGGGTCCCAGACTGTGAGAGGGCGCAGGCTGGTCTGAGAGACCACCGCCCCCACCCCCACCCCCAATGCACAAATGTCACGCACCAGGCCTCTAGTATAAAATAAAGGTGGTGCCAAAATGAAACAAACATGCTGAATACACATGGGATCCCAGACGGGGGTAGGGAGAATGTACCTTCAGAGTGCACTCTACAATTTACAAAGCATTTTCTTACACATTATATCACCTGACCTTTGAAACAATCCTGTGAGATAGATTAGATGCATCCTAAGGCTCAACCAACATTTCTTGAGCTCTGACAATCCCTCTGGGATCCCAGGCCAATGTCCCTTTTGTAGCCCCAGACACACCAGGAGGCCTGACCTCATAGTGCTCTTTATGTAAAGTCCTTCAGCATCCAAAATGGGAACTAAAGCTACATGTGTTCTATCAGCCGACCTGTCAGTTTATGGCTGGGGATGTTCTAGAGTGGCTGACAGAGTGAAACCAAGCCAGGGACATTCTCACAGTGCCAGGCCCAGGCTGCTGCTACAGCTGCGGCTGGCATGATGGAGGGACCCCATTCCTCCCTCTTCTAACACACACAGAGAAGCCATCATGTCGTCTGTATTTGAAGAGAAAGCAGTGCTCTAAGGCAGCAGCAATGTGCAAGCTCACAGTGAACTATAGCCTAGGAGCCAAACTGATGAGACAAAGCTCCCACAGAGAGAACAGATCTGAGGCTCTAAAATATATCCCACTCAGAGACGCTATAGCTCCTGAAATTTCAACATTAAAAAAATCTATGACTTGTGGATAAAACAGCTCTTTTAGTATCTTTTAAAATCTGCAATACACCTAAAAGGAGAAAGGACTAAGATATCAATCACTATAACTTTAGTATGAATTGGTCCATGAATTCACTATCTTCCTTTTTCATAACTGTTCCTGGAGAGAGGAGAACACTGAGCATCTTACTGAAGTAAGAGACAGTTAAAGGCAGAGAGCAGGAAAAACTGACTTGAACAGGAGGGGGAATTACTAAAGATGAATTCAGCCTGCCTCTCAATTATATCCAGGGTCACCTCTGAAAGAAATACAATTTCAATGACCTGGTAAAAACTCATCCCTAGTAAGATTTGACATTCCTTTCTTTCTATCAATCACTAAAACTGTAATCAATGAATACAATGAGAACATCCAGGAGGATTCTGGTGCCAGTGTTCTGATGTTTCTAGTGTACAATTAAGGAAGAAAGAACCTACCCCTGGCCGGAGGGCTAAATGGTTAGAGCATTGGTCCATGCACTGGGGGGTTGTGGGTTTGATTCCCAGTCAAGGGCATGATCTTGGGTTGCAGGTTCGATGCCTGCCCTGGTCGGGAGTGTGCGGGAGGTAACCAATCGATGTGTCTCACATCAATGTTTCTTTCTCTCCCCCTCCCTTCCACTCTCTAGAAATCATTGGGAAAAAAAAAATCCTTGGGTGAGGGTTAACAAAAAAAAAAGTGGGGGAAGAGAGAACCTAAATAAAACTTAGTTCTAGAAAGCTGGTGTAGCTCTAAAAAAAAAGAAATCATGTAATGACTACAGCATAACCAGACTTGGTCTACCATGCATGGGTTTACTCTGTCAATCCCTTGTAACTTAATGCAGAAAGATACATCAGCACACCTAGAAGCTCACCTCTCCTCACTCTTGTCTCACTTCTCACTGCTGGGTTTGCCTATAGAATGACTGTGCCCATGTTCCATGTGCTGGGAGAATGTTCTATGAATAGTGCTCTGTAATGCTACATTACATTTTATTCAACTGAGCAGTGAGCAGACTATTTTTCTCGCAAGTCCTGTTATGCACCAGACACCAAACGAAACAAAAAGACCTCAGAGCAGGCAGAAGACCCCCAAACTGTAACCTGGATAGTTTTTCATGTTCAAGTATCCTAGGTTCTGCTAATTTCATTATTAGAGCAATGAGACTGTGTGCAACAATTAAGACAAAAGATAGAAAAATGTTACCATTAAAACAATTCATCTTCGTGAATAAGAATGATTGGCTGAGAGGAGAGAAAACCATTTCTCAAAGAAGATGAATTGTCACCAGCAGCAAAATGTGACAACCAAACAGACAAACCATGGAGTCACATGTTTAAAAATCTTCACCAGGATTTTAGTAATGGAGTAGCTTATAAGGAACTACCCTTCAACAACAAAAACAGAATGAAAATCTCTAGAAAAATATTTTTAAACAATTAAAAACTCTGGAGAGCAACCAAAAAAGCAGAAATCAGAGAGAATTTGACACTGGAAGGGAATTTAATGGGGCAAGATATGAATCTGGAGAGTGTGATACTAAGTAGAATAAGTGAGATGAAAAAAGACAAGAACTGTATAATTTCACTCATATGTGAAATACAAAACAAAAAGCAAAAATGAACAAAACAAAAAATTCACACATATAGATAACATAATGGTGGGCAAAGAGGGCAAAAGGAGGTCAAATCTATAGTGACAGCAGGAGACTAGCCTTCAGGTGCTGAGACACAATAGAGTCTCCAGATGTTGTTGTATAAAGTTGTACATCTGAAGCTTATATAATGTTATTAACCAATGTTACCCAATAAATTTAATTTAAAAATCCACATTGCCAGGCCATTTCCCAAGACTATTCCAGGCTGCATGGGGTAGGATGAATAGACTTCAAACAGAAAGCTACCTCTTCATTGGCTTGAAGAGTGACATGACGAGATTCAGGGCTGCCACACTAACTGGAAAATGAGCAGAGAAATTCTGAAAGGATGGGCCCACAGAGAAAAGAATTCCCAAACCCATTAACTCCTCAAATCTGTGGTCCTCCTGAACTGTGCATGTGCAAGGGCAGCTCGGAGAGGTCCAGGAAAGAGCAGGAGCTAGAACCCTGAACAAAACGAGCTCAGATCTCAGCTATTTCCCACTTGAAACCACCCCTTTCCACTGAAACCCCAAACTGACTCTACTTTATGAGTAAAGACCATCCCAGAACTATGGAATTTGCCAAAGAACTTAGAAAAAATTAAGACTAAAAATCCTAAAAGCCTTCATAATTTTAAAGCAATAGTAATGTAGCTGTCTGCTAGAAAATAAAGAATAAAGGAGAAAAACCATGTGATCATCTCAATAGATAAAGAAAAAGCATTTGCCAAAATTTAACTCACTCTTGATTAAAAAAAAACAAAAAAAACAAAAAAAACAAAAAAAACAAAAAACTATCAGAAAACTAGGGCCAGAAAGAAACTTCCCCAATTATGATAAAGGACATCTACAAAATGCATAGAGCTGCCGCCATACTTAATGGGAAGAGACTAAATTCCTTCCTCCCAGGATTGGTTATGAGACCAGGAGATCTGTCCTGGAGGCATTCAAGCACAATAAAAAACAAAAATGAAATAAAAGCCATTAATATTAGAAAAGAGAAAGAAAACTGTCCTTCTTTATAGACAACATGTTTGCTGACAGAGAAAATCCTAAGGTATCTACAAAAAAACAATACAAAAAAACCTAGAACTAATAGATGAATTTATCAAGGTCACAGAATACAAAATCAAGATACAAAAAAAATTTTTTTCACTTCTATAGAATGGTAATAAATAACTTCAAAATGAAATTTCCATCACTCTGAAAGTTCCCTCGTGACCTTTCCCAGTCAGTCCCCTGCTTCCAGAGGCAATAAACAAAATGTTTTGTTTGATTTTTTCGCCAGTAGATAAGTTTTGTCTATTCTGGAAGTTCATTTAAATGGAACTATATAGCACATTCTCTCGTGTGTCTGATACTTTCCCTCAGCATGATTTCAATGAGATCCATGCAAGTCATTTTGAATAACAGTAACCTATTTCTCTTTATTGCTGAGTAGTCCTTCCATTATATAAATGTAAAAAAATTTGTTTAACTCCTCTCCTCTTGTTGGACACTTGAGTTTTCCCTGGTTTGGGGTATTATGAATAATGCTTCTATAAAGTTCTTGTACATGAATTTTTGTGGATATACACTTTCAACTCTCTAGGGCAAATACCTATCAATGGAATTGTTGGGTAATAGAGTACATAGTACATATATTGTATATCTACCTATATAAGAAACTCTCAAATGGATTTCCAAAGTGGTTGTGTTCTTATACTCACTCCCACCAGCAATGTAGGAGAGGTCCAATTATTCCATATTCTCACCAACACTAGGTATGGTCAATCTCTTTAATTTTAGACATTCTGGTGAGTATAAAATAATAACTTCTGATTTTAATTTGCATTTCCCTGATGTTAAAAAATGTTTTCATGTGCTTATTGGGGTGGGTGCAGGTTACAGGGTTGTAGCATTTATCAAAATTCAAACTCTTCACTTCTGATCTGTTCATTTTATTGTATAATAGAGACAAAAGTTATACACACATTTTGACTGTGGGGGGTGGAGATGGGTTGTTGGCACCCTTTACACCCATGTTGCTCAAGGGTCAACTCTATAAATTTTGCCTCAATTAAAAAACAAAACAAAACAAAACTGGGGAGTGAGAGCTGGGGGTGGTACGAAGGGAAGAGAAACAGAATCATATCAAGGACAGAACAAGATATAAGATTATAAGGAAAAGAACACAACGCCTAAATTTTTAACACATTCAGGAGCAAACTGAATATTGGCTCCAAAACAAAACTCTAAAGAACAACTTAATATTCATGAACTAAAACAGACAAAAAACAATTCAGCTAAGATGATGATGAATAAAAACAAAACTCAGCATGTTATATAAAACAGGTGATTGCCAGACTCAGCAAATATATTTAATCTGGCAACTCAAACCAATAGACCATTAGACAACAAAATACCCACCAGCCTAACTTAAAACAGTGAATTTTTTTAGTGTCTTTTACAAAATGCTCTTTTTATAATTTCCATGATAGAAATTCCTACTGAGTATGAACCAAGATACACATATAGCAGAAATGATCCAAAACTCATTCTTACCTTCAGTGAAACTCCCTGTTAGGGTTATTACTACAAACACTTTTCCTTCTGGCTCCAGATCCACCTAGAAAGAGAGAAAAAAAATTGTATATTATATTCTAATTTTAACATACATTTTATGGGCCTCAAATAGACTTACAGAGAGGGCTAAATGTGCAGAGCACAGCCATAAATCAGACCTAAGTCTTTCATTAAACAGTAGAGGGGCAAGAATCAAGTAAAAACACAAGAAACCATCGTGGTTGAAAAGCGAATCTAAAAGTGACAGTTCTTTCGATGTTTCTCTTCTCTTGAATTTTAGTATCTTCCATTTGGGCTCTTCATGATATCAAGAGGCTCCCATAAACTTGGCCATTGTGTCTGAGACGTCCTTATCTTTTGCACCCCATTATAAGAGCAGCGTTTTGTTCAACCACATGGTAAGTATAGGGAACAGAGGCACAATGGCAACAGATAAGGTAATGAACAAATGTGACCTGGTCAACTGCTAACCTTTAGTTTTTAGGAAGTAAAACGCATAAGGAGAGGGGTGCCATCTCTGTCTATACCATTTCCACCTGAGTGTAGGTCATCTCCAGGGAGCACCAGGGAAGGCAGCTCAGGAGCTTTGCATTCGCTACTGTTCACAGGAATCTCAACGTGCCTTAAGGTTCTTGGTCTATCACTGAGATCTCAAGACACACATTCTGCAAAAGAGGCAGCGTCAAGTCTTCTCAGTAGGTCCCATCCTCCGGATGTGCTCCAGCTTCCCAAAGACCTTCACACCGCATGGCCCCGGGATGGGGCCGCGCCCTCCACACCTGCTCTGATCACGCTAGCCTGGTAGGCAGCCTCTGCCCTCTTCGTGCCAGTGCTAACCTTCAACTACCCGTCAACACCTCTAAGCCTTGGATTGTAAGACCCCAGGTTTTTGGACCCAAATACATGAATTTACAATTGTCTTTAAAGAAAAGTCTATCAGGTTCAGCCCCTTTCTGCTCTTGGCCTTTCATCTAAGAGAGGGAGAGAGAGGTGCAGAGAAGCTGAGTGTAGATGCGGATGGCCATTTCTGGTAGAATACAAACTTAAATAAGTGGCTGATCACACGGGATGGTAGAAAGAGCCATGAACTAGATCAGCACAGACTCTAGCCCCGTGGTTCTCAACCTTCTGGCCCTTTAAATACAGTTCCTCATGTTGTGACCCAACCATAAAATTATTTTAGTTGCTACTTCATAACTGTAATGTTGCTACTGTTATGAATCGTAATGTAAATATTTGATATGCAGGATGGTCTTAGGGGACCCCTGTGAAATGGTCGTTCGACTGCCAAAGGGGTCACAATCCACAAGTTGAGAACCGCTGCATCTAGCCGGACAGCCATAGCTGGCTCTGAGCAAGTTCCCTCACCACCCCAAGCTTCACCACTGTCATCTGAATGTCCATGATGTCATTATTCAGCATTTCTGACATGGCCGCTGTCGGGTTATCTCAAAGAGCATGCGCAGTACAAACTATTCACTGCACCCAGAGGTGTCGAAGACTGGGGGAAAGCACTGACCTTACCCTCGCTCACCACCACACTTTTTAACACCACATCCTGATCACATACTTTGCAAAATAAAAGATGCCTATTTTGTACTGACTCAGAAAACTTGATCTGTTCAGCAGCCTATTCATACAGTAAACTCTCCCTTTCTCTGCATAAAGTCTGCCATCAATGTGGTTACCACCCCTTAAATCACCCCCGTGTTCAAAATGGCTAGTTGCATTACAACTACTGTTAACTATACCCCCTTAACTACCTTCATACCTCATGCAGTTCTGAAAATAGAGCTCCCTGGAGAGATGACTAAACAGGATGTCAGGCTCTAATTGTCTCACTCTCTGCCTTGACTTGTTTCAAGGCAAAAATATGTTATTCTTAAAAGCCACTCCCTTGTCTTCAATATTAAAGGCCTGGCAGGGCTACACACATTTGACCTCACAAGATAAACTGCTACAGGCACAGAAGGAGCTGCTGCCAGCCCCCCGGACGGACAGACAGACTGCCAAGACCCCAGCTCTGTGATTCCCCAGCCCAGGGCCAGCCCATAAACTCCCTCCAACATGCTGTCAGGGCTGGCAAGGAAGGCCGCCCTACCCCGACCGTCAGGGGCTGCGCTGACAGGAGCAGGGCATTCCGCCACTTAGAACCAGGACCTTTCACAAGTAGAACAGGCTTGCTTCCACATTCTTCTTTTATTGTTGTTTGGTTGGCTGTGTGTGTTGTTTGTGTCCACGTTTTGACCCCTGCCACCATTGTGGAGGAAAGCCAGACTCGAATGCCATCTTCAAGCCTCGTCCATCTACGATCTCTGACCTTAGAACAGCATTCTACAAACTTCAGGTTGAGACTCACCAGTGGGACATGAAAACAATGGAGTGGGTTGCACACCACAGGAATTTTAAGTAGAATAAAATGGAACAGGAAATATGAACCCATCAAGTAGTAAAATAATCATAATAATTATAATAATAATGCAGTAATGAAGTACTACCTCAAACCATTTGCAGTTTTGTATGTAAATGCCGGGAGCCGGTCCATCCTTGCTGTTTCAAAGGACCTGGCATATATGGCATATTGTTCTTAATATGTTTGCTCACCTTGGCACTATGTGTTTTAACCAAGGTCTCCTCTCTGAGAAAGGTTGTTTCCCCAGGTAGGGATTTTCCCCTGAAGTTAGGGAGGGAATAAAACCTCTTAACTAAGTGCCAGGTGGGTAATTAATCACTTTAACTACGAACAATCATGCTTAAGCTACATAATCTTTACTCCCTGGAATGGAGATAAGAAACGCCCTAACCTTTGAAATAGAGATTGATAGGATTGGAATCAACTGGTATAAATACAGATGTAAGAAGACAGAACCTACACAGAACTAGAGACAGAAGAACTTCGCTGGAGAGAACATGGCAAAAGATCCTGGACTGAACCTGACTACAGAAATGGGCAAGAGAACCTGACTAGAACCTGGTGACTGAACCTGGCTGGAGAACCTGGACAGAACCTGGCTGGAGAACCTAGCGAGGGAACATGGACACAGAACCTGGCTAGAGATCTGAAGCAGAACTTCGCTGGAGATCCAGACCAGAACTTGGCTGGAGATCCTGGCTAGAGATCCTGACTAGGCTGCTGATCAACTGAACGCTGTCTCTGTGTCATTCCTTCTTCGCCGACTCCATCCACACCTTTAGGGACCCCTGGACCCGCTGGGGCTGGACCCCGGCATGTAAATATAAGGGTTAACTGGGTTTCAATGTATAAATGTATTCATCCCTGTCACAGAGAAACAATTTGAAAAATGTGGCCTTAGAGTTATCTGTTTCCTCTACACAGTGCCGATGGGCTATTGGCATCGATTCATAGTGGCTGCTTGGATACCCCCAGTGACAGCCAACTCACTACCCCACAAATGACGCCCTTCATTCCTTTATGTCATAGAAAGATATTTCTCTTACAGCCGAAGTGCAGCCACTAATAGTTTTCACTCACTGACCCCAGTTCTGTCCTCTAGGGTTGTAGGAGATAGTTTCTCCCCAGCTAGAACATCCATTCCGGTCAAGGGCCTGTCACTCAGTTGTAGGTTCGATCCCCAGCCCAGGTTGAGGCACATGCCAGAGGCAACCAGTTGATGTGTCTCTCTCACATCAATGTTTCTCTCTCTCTCTCCCCAACCTCCTCCTTCCATTTCAGTCTCTCTAAAAATCAATGTAAATAATATCTTTGAGTGAGGATTTAAAAAATAAGAGTAAGACAAGTGGTAGGGAGGGATACAAAAGGGGCATGTGGGTCCCAAGACAATTACATGGAGGAAGAAAACTTTTTCTAACAAATGGAGCTAGGACAACAGACCTTCCACATGCAAAAGAATGAAGGCAGGCTCCTACCTCATACCATATGTAAACATGAACTCAAAATGGACCACAGATCTAAGTAGAAAAGCTAAAAGTATACAACTCTTAGAAGAAAACACAGGGGCAAATTTTCCTGACCTTGGGGTAGGCGATGGCTTTTTAGATATGACATCAAAATTTCAAATGACAAAAATTTGACAAATTAGACTGCATTAAAACTTAAAACGTTCGTGGTATAAAGCAAACACATAGAAAGTGCCTGTACCTCACTGCCCAAATACCCTTTCCCAGTGCCACTCTCATCAACTTTTCCTGTCAAGTCTTCAGTGGTTTCCCAGTGCCTTTACACTCACTACTCCACCTGGCTTTCCGGGCCACGGAACACCCCTCTGACTTCCTCCCCACTAACTTACCCAAACCTCATTTTCAAATATCCATTCCATAAAGCTGCTTGTCTAGTCGGGCCCGTCTCCTCACTATCTCACAGCCAAACCATTGCTCATGCTGTGGTCTCTGCTTGGAAAAACTTTCTCTCTTCACTTCACCTGTTCATTCATTCAAACGTTAATTGAATTACTCCTAGGGTTGGGATCACTGCCAAGGGCTCAGGATGCCCAGAGCAGCTCCCTGGGGCTGCAGGTGGACGGGGAACAGCTGCACCTGGCGAAGATGATGCAGCCACAGGAGCTGAATGAAGGAACTTTTGCCAGGAAGATCTTAACATGCACACTGATCCCCCCCCCCTCAAAATTCCTCTCTCAATTATTATCTCACCACTCATCTGTGCCCTTGAACAATTAGATAAAATTTCATATCCTCATAAAATTTCATCTCATCACCTGCAATAAGCTCCATTCCAACGAGATCTGACAATTTTATATTCCCCAAAGGCCCTGGCAAAGGTCTTTGAACCAAGTAAACACTCAACAAACTTCTATTGATTTGGTCAAATGAGTTGAAATGGAAGGTCATTTGACCTCCTCCACTGCATCACCTATAACATAGGAATGACAGTATTTTCTCACATAATAAATATTATGTGACAGCACTTTATCTGATGAAGCACGTCAAGATGGCCCCAAGGCATACCAGGAGCATATGGACTACACAGCCCCACTGCCTAGGAATCATATGCTGTTTGACCTGCCCAGAAGGTCTCCACCAACCCCTTCCTCCCCACAGCACCCCCTTAGCCAATGTTGGCTTTCCCTTGGCATTACTTTGCAGAAGGTGGGCAAATCACTTATATCCCTGACTCAGTCCCTTTGTCCATGAAATGAGAGGGTTGTCTAAAAGCCTTTCTGGTTCTGATGTTGCATGATTCTAAATAGGCTTGGATAAAAGCCTGTACATGGGACTCAACGGAAACCCTCATTTGATTAATTTAATTTCCCTTCGCAAAAGGCATTAGAATTGATCACAGACAGGAAACTTCTGGATACTTAATATTCATTTCAGCCTAAGATACGCAGGGAGATTTAGCATGTTAAGAGAAAAAAAAAACACAATTCTTTATTTGGGCAAAGGTTAACATTTCACCTAGACTCCATGGGCTTTGAGCCAGACATCTGTGATGGTGAGGTGGCTGGATTCTATAGCATTTCTAAGCCTTGCTCTATGGCAGGGGTGGGCAAACTTTTTGAGTGGAGGGCCACAATGGGTTCTTAAACTGGACCGGAGGGCCGGAACAAAAGCATGGATGGAGTGTTTGTGTGAACTAATATAAATTCAAAGTAAACATCATTACATAAAAGGGTACGGTCTTTTTTTTTTTTTTAGTTTTATTTATTTCAAACAGGCCGGATCCAGCCCGCGGGCTGTAGTTTGCCCACGGCTGCTCTAGGGTTAAATCACAAAGGAACCTAAAACATGATGAAGCATTTCACAGTCCTCTTCCAGCTGAAACCATCAGGCTTAAAAATGAGAGTTCAAATTTCTAGAGGAAAAACATTCTTACAAGTTATAACAATAATCAACAAGGAAGCATGGGCCTGAGTCCTTTAATAACAGAGACAATAGCTACTATGTCTTGAGCTCATCAACATGCAGGAACCCTGCCTGACTTACACTACTTCTCACCTTCACCACCTGCAAGGTAAGTCTCACCGCCACCATTACACAGACAGGAAGATGGAGGCTCAGGGAGGTGATGGAATGGACTGAGGACACCCAGCAGTGAAGGCCAAGCCAAGACCCAGACTCAGGGAAAGTCCTTTCAGGCTGCTGTGACTGCACTTGCCTGTGGGTTACTGCAGGTTTGTCCGCCTCTTTCTGCTCCACCCGCAGCCAGCCTGCCTGGCTTCTGGCACATCACCTGTCTCCCCGGGAACTCGGTCAAGACTCGTGCCATCAGCACCTGAGGGTGCTCCCTGCCAAATACCAGCCCTTGTGTTCCAGCCTCGCCTCCTCAGGCCCAAGGCCAGTCGGAGTGGCACCAGGCTGACAGTGTCACCTGACAGCTCTCAATGGGGGCGAGAGGCAGGAGCTGCTAATCGTGGCAAGTGTGTGCTGGGACTAGTGAAACCCAGTGGGCAGCTTGGACCCCATTAGTCATCTGCCTGTGGGACCCAAGTCAGTGTCATGTGCTGCAGACACACGACACATCCCCTTGCTGTTGGGAAAGAATTTAAAGGAAAAGGGATAAATGATGCAAACCCTACGTCCCTGCTAATTTTTTTTTTTTTCATCTCTACAACATCCAAAATTTTATGTGTTAAAAGCACACTAAGAAGTACCACAAATTAAAACCTATCCGAAAAAGATGATCAGGCAGAAACTGAACAAAAAAAGTGAGGCTAATCAAATCTGACTAAGGTTTAAAGTGAAGGAAAACACTCCCACTGTTTTAGGGATTAAATTCTCATTTTGCTAAATCTGGACCCAATGCGTGGTGAGAGAGAAAGGCGGGGAAAGAGGCCGTGACCACAGCTCAGATGGCAGGTCATTTGGCTCCTAGACCTGGAAAATGAAGGCGGACTAAGCCTTTAACTAATTTTTATATCTAAACTCTATAACTCCAAATCAGAAAGTTTCTGAACTCCACAGAGCCAGGAAAGACATTTGGAGACTACTAAAGAGTCTTTCTCTAAAATGCTCCCAACTCTTCCCCATCCTAGTTCAACATACCCACAAAACCACTATAAATTTAAAATTAAAATTATTTCAACCCAGAGCCCACTACACCTATATTCTAGCATTAAAAAGGTGTATCATTGCTCAGCCAGCGTTGCTCAGTGATTGAGCGTCGACCTATGGACCAGGAGGTCATAGTTTGATTCCCAATCAGGGCACATGCCTGGGTTGCGGGCTTGATTACCAGTAGGGGGCGTGCAGGGGGCAGCCAATCAATGATTCTCTCTCATCATTGATGTTTCTATCTCTCTCCTCCACTCCTTTCCTCTCTCTGAAATCAATAAAAAATATATATTTGCTAAAGTACAACTCTTTTACAGTAAAATTAAGTTTCCATAGAATCATGGAAAAGACTGTTGAATCTCAGAAGGAAGGTGGGGGTGGGTGAGAAGAGATCAACCAAAGGACTTGTATGCATATATGCATAATCCATGGACACAGACAATAGTGTGGTGAAGGCCTGGGGCAGAGGTGGGCTAGAAGGGATCAAAGAGGGGGAAGAGGGAGATCTGTAATACTTTCAACATAAAGATTTAAAAAAAAACACCTCACAATAATTTAGTCATTGTTCAGAAAAAAGTATTTACTTTTTAAAGGCCTAAATTGATACTTTAAAAATAAGACATTTTAATTAAAATTTACATAAATAAAATAAATGCAATACTATTTAATATACCTACATTATGAAATCTTTAATTTTTATCAATTTTTAAAGCACTTGATAGCTATTGTATTTTATATCTAAGCCATCATCATTCACAGACTTAATGATCCAAATATTACAATTTATTTTTTGAAATGCACAGAAGGTATAAAAGTGTCAGAACACGGAAAACACATCATATTTGTAAGGAATTAACTGCTTCAAAATTCTTATTTGTAAAAATATGTCAATGAAATTATGTTTTATGTAAGATATCCAGGAACTGTTAATTAATCATCATCCATGAAAAAAAATGTGAACAAGACAGTTTTCTTTCCTCAGAAATATGCAAAGCTGACGTTAATCTACATACAACACAAGGCATAAATATTCAGTAGCTAAATCATAATCGAATTAACTTCTTTTTTTCTCTCTACTAAAATAAATAAAATAAAATTTTCAATGTTTCTCTGCCCAACATGAAAAATCAGGAAGAGTCAGGATTGGATATCTCTGAGGACTAAAATCTCTGCCAAGGAGAGGACTAAAGATAGATAGAAATGGTCCACTGTGTGTTAAACTGCTGTCTCTCAATCTGTAACACCAATGAAAATATAAGTTAAATGAAGGATACCTTAAGCTCTTCAAAACACTCCACTACTATTTCCCCAATCTACCGCCAGCACCTCCTTCTCCTCTAATAAGGTGCTGCAAGGACCTCGTGCAGGCTGACTAGGAGGTGAGAGAGGAAGCACAGTAACGGCAATTCCTCTCCATGCTGCATACCCTCCACAGTAAAGAGCACTTTCAAAGGCCACTGTCCGCATGCTCTCATGCCTTCTCTCTCCTGCTCAGCAGATCCCTTCAGAAAGCAGAGTCTGTCCCTGCTAGGATGAGGTATTAAACAAAATGGGCAGGTGGCCCTTTGACCATGGCTGGAGGTAAGGAATATACTTCATGGTCACCCTCCTGCTCAGCAGCCTCACAGCCCCCTTCCTTCTTCACAGCCTCTGTGGGTTGCCTGGTGAGAGCTCCTCTGAGGGGAAATTCCCATAAGAAAGGAGAAATACTAGGAGAGGGAGAGTCTAGTAAGTTTTGCCAGGGATGCGAAGTTACTTTTCTCAGGGAAACACAGGTACATATCAAATATTTGCAATGAAATAATTATTCCGTCTGACTCTGCCCTCATCCTAACCTTTTAAACTGAAGATGTCAGCTTAAACAAAACAAACAAAAAAAGGACATAGCTTCCTCTTCCACCAAGTGGCCTAAGATAACCTCTGAAAATGGATTGCTATTCACTTGATCCCACAAATCATGCAAGTCAAGAGGCTACATCTTCGTGTTCACTTGAAGAACACACGTGCCAATGCCCAGGCCATCAAGGGTAAGCATAAGCATAGCTGAAAAACCACCAAGTACCTGAAAGATGTCACTTTGCAGAAGCAATGTGTGCCATTCCGTCATTACAATGGCATTGTGGGTAGGTGAGCCCAGGCTAAACAGCGGGACTGGACACAGGGTCGGTGGCCCAAAAGAATGCTGAATTTTTGCTGCACATGCTTAAAAATGCAGAGAGTAGTGCTGAAC
This sequence comes from Myotis myotis, assembly GCF_014108235.1. NCBI lineage: Eukaryota > Metazoa > Chordata > Mammalia > Chiroptera > Vespertilionidae > Myotis > Myotis myotis. The sequence continues at coordinate 193,338,787 of NW_023416313.1, read as the reverse complement.
TTAAGGGTTTGGAAAGATTCTCTGGTCATTGAGCACATCCAGGTGAACAAAGCTCCCAAGATGTGGCACAGAACTTATAGAGCTCATGGACAGATTAACCCACACATGAGCCCTCCCTGGTCCATGGAGATGATACTACCTAAAAAGTCCAGATTGTTCCTGAACCGGAAGAGGAGGTTTCCCAGAAGAAAAAAATATCTCAGAAGAAACTGAAGGAAAAAAACACATATGCCCTAGGAGTAAATAGGATTAAAATAAATGCTAATAAAAATTTTAAAAGGAAGGATATAAATAAGCCTAGATTTATTCTACCTTGTTGATTTTTTATTATTTACTGTAATGGAAGGAGAAGGCAAAGTTCTAGCAAACTCAAAACAAGGAATACATTTAAACTACATATTTCGTATACTTAAGCATTCAAGATGTTTTATAGACTTGTCTACTTAGTCATTGCTCAGGCTCTAGGTTAACTTTAGAATTTGGAGGGAATTAGAAAATACATCTGGGGGAGGTAGAAAACACTAAAGGGTGTCGAATATATGGCGATGAAAGGAGACTTGAACTTCCATCGTTTGGGTGTAAACACACAATGTATTATAGAATTGTACACTTGCAACCTATGTAATTTTATTATCCAATGTCATCCCAATAAATTGAATAAAATTTTAAAAAATCCATCAAATCCAAGTGTCTCTCCCACTGGTTATCTTACAGTAACACTTTTACTCCTTTTGGTCTTCGGTGGGGAAGGAAAAATGAAAGCTCTGCAGAAGAAAGGACATTCGTGCCCTGCTTAGAGATTCAGGTGGCAGTTTTCCAGGTGGGCCAGGGAAAGGGAGACAGAGAGGAAATACGTTCAAATGTACAGAACCTATTAGGGGTTTCATATGGTTGAATGTAGGCTATGTAATGACATGGGTCAGAAATGGACCTGGAGAGTACAGGGTATCAGATTAATAATGGTCTCATGGCACACTGGGAGGCTAGACCTTACCCCAGGGCAATGGGGAGCCATTGAAGGGTTTCAATCTGAGAAGTTACAGATAGATCATGCCAGCATGTCAGATCCCTACAGATAGGATGTTGGGGTTCTAAGGGATAGAAGCTGGTGGTAGGGACACACGTTCGAGGGCTATTTCAATGGTCTCAGTGAAGGATGGAGGTGACCTGAGCTAAGCCAGCAGCAGAGGGAATGGGGAGGAGGAGGCAGGCAGGAAAAGACAATGGAGGGAGCAGCAGCTGGACTTTGCAATCAGAGGTAGAGTGGAAGGTGAAAGAAAGGGGATCAGAGACAGACCCCAAGGCTGATGATCCCTGGGGCCACTCACTGAGACAGGGACTCTAAAGCAGCGGTTCTCAACCTGTGGGTCGCGACCCCTTTGGGGGTCGAACGACCCTTTCACAGGGGTCGCCTAAATACATCCTGCATATCAGATATTTACATTACGATTCATAACAGTAGCAACATTACAGTCATGAAGTAGCAACAAAAATAATTTTATGGTTGGGGGTCACCACAACATGAGGAACTGTATTAAAGGGTCACGGCATTAGGAAGGTTGAGAACCACTGCAAGGGATAAACAGATCTGGAGGAAAGATGTAAAGTTCAATGTGTGTGTTACCCACATTAGCTGAGCATCTACTGGGCTGCCCTTAACCACTTTGTAAAGTTGAGATGGAAAAGTAAGAACACCATGAAGATATAACCCAATGCAGTCTCAATTGAACAAGTAAGTGACAACATCCAAAGCACTATTCAGATCAAGAGAAGGAGTAATCACTGGGCTGGGGCAGAGCTTCACATGGGAATGAGACCCCAGTGAGGCCCAAAGGCAAGTCAGTCAGCAGAAGGGGAGGCCACTGTGAGTCAGGAGTACATGGTGAGCAGAGATAGAACCAATAGCAGAACACAAACCAGACTAGCGCTGATGGAGGAGTGTCCATACAGAGGAGTGAGAGAAGGTTGGAGGCAAAACTATGGAAGGAGCTGCACCTAGAAAATTTTAACTACATAATGCAGGCAACAGGGAATCACTAGAGGGTTTTGATTATATAAACTGATGGAGAGTAGCATGTCAAAAGGACAGTTTGTTTACTAGACCAGTGGTCAGCAAACCGCGGCTCGCGAGCCACAGGCAGCTCTTTGGCCCCGTGGCATGGGCCACAAAGTTTCAATCGCACTGTATGCGTGCACTTGCACGTGGTATTTTGTGGAAGAGCCACACTCAAGGGGCCAGTTTGCTGACCACTGTACTAGACCAATGAATGGGGGAAAGCTATGGTCTAGCAATATGAGTTTTCATAAGGGTGGAAGCAGTGGAAATTAAAAATCAAACACAAATTCTAGAAAGGTAAAAGGAATTGAATTTGGGGCCTGGGTGACCTAGATCATGCATGGGTGCGCAAACTAGGGCCTAGGGGCCCATTTCAGCCCACTGCCTGTTTTGGTGAGTAAACTTTTACTGAAACAGCCATTCCTATTTTTGTTTACATATTACCTACAGCTGCTTTTATGCTACAAAGGCAGAGATGAGTAGTTGTGACTGAGACCTTATGGCCCACAGAGCCAAAAATACTTACTGTCTAGCCCTTTACGGGAAAAGTCTGCCAACCTCTGTTGCCATTATCAACCAGGGAACACGGGGAGGGAAGGAACATGTTTCAGAAGGAAGGAAATGAGCTCAAATTTGGACACAAAGGTACCCAAATAGAAACATCTGTCAAAAAGTTGGGGGGAAAAATACAAACTATGAAGACAGGGCTGGTGTTCTTATTTGGGAATCTTTCTCAAAAGGTGATTACTAAGAGCCTGAAACTTTTCAAGAAAGAACATAGGAAATGGAGAAAAAAGTCAGGAAGGAAGTCCATTTAGGAGGTGGATGAAAGAACTAGATATGCAATCCGAGAGATGGGAGATGCATCCAAAGGCAGTGTCGTGGGGTATGGAAGAAAACAACTTCACAAAAGAGAAGCCACACACTGCAGTGGTGGAGGAAGATGAGGACTTTAATGGGGTCCCTGGGCTTGGGAACCGGGAGGAAACAGGTGGGCTTTCTCCATGGTACCCTTTCCAACGACAACAGTTCTATTGGAAAGGTCTTCTTCATGCTAAGCTAAAGCCAATCCACAGCTCTATACGTTTCACTGTAAGTTTGATCCTACCTCTAAAATTTATCCTGATGAGAGAGAGAGAGAGAGAGAGAGAGAGAGAGAGAGATACAGGAGTAGGAACATGTAGCTTAAACTATATGTAGTTTATATACATTGGGTTAGAAGGTAAAGCTAAATATGCAAGTTGGGCTTTGAATGCCAAGTTAAGAATTTAAATTTAAGTTCAAAAAATTATTCTAAAAACAGTAAAGAATAGGTTGGCTAGACAGGGTAGTGGGCACAGTTAAGAATCTATTCCAGCCCTGGCTGGTTTGGCTCAGTGGATAGTGTCATCCTGGGGACTGAAGAGTCCTGGGTTTGATTCTGGTGGGGGGCACATGCTCAGGTGGCAGGCTCGATCCCCAGTAGGGGGCTTGCAGGAGGCAGCCGATCATCATCATTCTCTCTCATCATTGATGTTTCTATCTCTCTCTCCTTCTCCCTTCCTCTCTGAAGTCAATAAAAATATATATTTTTTTAAAGAATCGAAAGAGTTGTCCATTCTCGGAGAAACCAAGATGGCAGCATAGGAAAACACCTGAAATTGCTGCCTCACACAACCACTTCAAACATACAACTAAAAGACAAACGGCCATCATCCAGAATCACAGGAAGGCTGGCTGAGTGGAAATTCTACAACTAGAAGGAAAGAGAAAAGCATACCGAGACTCAGAGGAGGTGCGGAAGTAAAGTGCAGAGGTATGGAGGTGCGCGCGGAAAGGGCTGGCAACTGTGGAATTGATTCCAATGGTGCAGGTCAGCAGTGGAGGAGACAGGAGGGAAACATTACAAAAGGAGCTCCAGATGACTTGGGGGCTAGGGGTTAGGGATGAGGAAAAGCCAAAGGGCTCCAGTATCTGCAATCCTGGAAGAGTTATCCGGGAAAAAGTAAGAGAATCTAGAAGGGCAGTTGGTTTGAGATGGTTCTAATTTTTAAACAGACTGATTTTGTAGGGAGACATTAGGGTGGAAATGTTTGGCCAAAAGATAGATGGGGTCTGAAACTTAAAACAAAGGGCTGGCAGCATTGTAGGAGTCATCCACACAACAAGGACAACTAAACCACAAGGCACTTGACTCCAGGGCAGAGGGTACAGTTTAAAGAGCAGAGTCAAGCACCAAAGCCAAGTTTAGAAAATGGGAGAAAGTCCCAGCAAAAGAGAAAGAAGGGAGTGCACTATATTCACATGAGCAGTTTCACATTTTTTGGCCCCATTTATCTTTTCAATCACCTTCTGAGTGAGGAAAAGTACAGCACCATGATCCCCACTTTAGTGAACAGGCACCCCGAGGTAAAGGACTTAATAAGTTGCTGGCAGGTTGAACTAGGTTTGGATTTGGGGGGTCTTAATTCCCATCCCCACAGTCCTGTGAACAGAATCTGAATACATTTATGGCTTTTTAAAAAATAAACCTGATGAATATTTGCTACACAAAGGGGTTTCATAAAGCTCACCTGTTCCATTCTCTCACTTCTTCTGAAATTAAATTTGCCTGCTCTCAGAAATGAGTTTCCATCCACAGCTGCAACCCAACTAGAGCACCAGAAGGGACAGCCTGACAGCAGACCAGTTTTGAAACATCAGTTGGAATGAAAAGCAGAACTGCTTTCAGAAGCAACTGGTTGGCAAGACTTTCAGAAGGATGTTAAACCAAATGCTGAGTTCAGGCCATCGCAGGGCTTGGGAAGTGAAGAGGAGGTGCCTGAGACAGTAGGTCCACCACCCACCTCCCACCTCAGATCTAAGTCAGAGATTTTAAAACATGGTAAATCGGGGCTTTCAGGGGAATTTCCTCTGTCACTTCACTGTAACCCAAACACATTCTCTGGCCCTCAGGTCCTGCCTTCCCCCAAAGCATCAAACAACAAGGGGGCCCCTCCAGCCCTTGACTTTCCTATAGGAAACGGTTTTCTAATATGTATTCCTATTTCTCCCACCTAGCAGTACTTTAAAGCTCTCAATAATGCCTTCCTTTGCACAGGGAGCTTTTTAAGACATGAAACTATTCCATATGATGCTGCAAGGGTAGAAGCATTTGTCAAAACCCATGGAACCTTACAGCATAGTGGAACTGAATTTATGACACATTTTTTAAAAAGCATTTAGGGAGTCGAGAGATCCCAAGATGGAATGAAGACTGCAACATGAGAATCAACTGTATTAAAATTACGAAATGACCTCACTCTAAGGAGTGAGGGAAAAGGCACTGACCTAAGTAACTCTGGGAGTGAGTGGAGACTCTAAGATGAAAGGCAAAAGGAACTTCACATAAGCACGGAACCTCATCTGGAAAAGCTGAAGGCTGTTGAGTAGTACCAGTTAACCATTCTGAAGCCACTGTATGTGTAAGTAAGTGAATGGCAGATGGTGGGAGCCCATTTTTTTTTATTGTTAGAATGGGAGTTTGAAGACAAGTACGGGAGAAAGATCTGCATTGGAATTGAAGACATCAGTATGAACTCATGTTTGGTTTGTTATAGATACATATGATATATATAGACATACTTGTAACATATATATATATATATATATATATATATATATATATATATATATATATATATATATGTTAGTATACATATATCTATTCCCTTGTCTGTCAGCTAAGAGGACCCAGAAGCAACGACACCCCAGTGTCTAGAACTTGGTTTCTAATCTCATTCCTCAGTAAAAGAACTAGGGCTCCTTGAGAAAATGGCTAATTCTAGGAATGGAGCAAATAATATATATAATGAAACTGTAGCATCTTACAGTGCCAGAATGAGTAAGAAAAGGCAAGCAAACAGAAACGCAATGATGCGGTACGCCCCAAAGGGACATGGGAGCCACCTGAAGGAGTTCCAACTGGAAGAGTCCAAGCAACAAAATAATGGATTATAAGCTGACGTATAAAATAAATATCCATGAGTCTGTACTAATCTAAATAAATAACTGAGTGAATGAATAAGTGGAGGAGGGACAAATCTCTCAAGCAGAAGAATACCAAGTAAATGTGTGCATATTGCCCCTCTCCGGGAGGTGGGCTATGTGTAGTGACTTCCTTCCCCCAGCACGAAAAAGGGGGAAAGAGTAATTTCATGGGAGAAACCTGATACACTCTTGCTCAGCCACATGATCGAGGTTCACATCACCCGTCCTAAGTCGTGTTGATAGTATGTACGTACACACTGTGTAAGGATGTCATTGATGGGATGTGATGAAATGTGGCACTTTACCAAAACCCCATAACCCATGTCTAACCACAAGAGAAACAACAGACAATCCCAAATTAAAGGAAATTCCACACAACACCTGACAAGTACTCCCCATGCGTTTAAGCTCACCCCAAACAAGGAGAGTCTGAGAAACTGTCAAAACCTCAAGGAGCCTAAGGAGACATGAAAACTAAATATAATGTAGGGTCCTGGTGGGATGCCGAGACAGAAAAAGACAGTAGGTAAACACTAAAGGAGTGTGAAAAACGATGGCACCGAGTTAGTAATAATGCATCATCGCTGGTTCATTAGTTGTGGCAAATGTATCTTCCGAATGTACGTTATTAATAATAGAGGAAACTGGGTGTGGGGTGTATGGGAACTCTCTATACCAGTGATGGCGAACCTCTTGAGCTCGGCGTGTCAGCATTTTGAAAAACTCTAACTTAACTCAGGTGCCATGTCACATATAGAAATTTTTTGATATTTGCAACCATAGTAAAACAAAGACTTATATTTTTGATATTTATTTTATATATTTAAATGCCATTTAACAAAGAAAAATCAACCAAAAAAATGAGTTCGCGTGTCATCTCTGACACGCGTGTCATAGGTTCGCCATCACTGCTCTATACTATCTTCACAAATTTTCAGTAAATCTGAAACTCTCCTAAAATTAAACATCTCTTTAAGAAAAATGACTTTTAAATAAAAACTACCTCCACTGAGCCCTAAATCCAGGTAATCGAGAAATTAAAATCTGAATTAGTAACGATATGACAGGGGATAAATTTGATTCTAAATGGATGCGGGAGAGTGGAGGGAGCCAGAGGCATCAGTGCAAAAAAAATACTTGACCTTTTAGATTATGTATGTAACATTAGCATATTAATGTTAAGTTATCCAGTTCCCAAGTTTCCCCATTTGGTGCGAAGTTAGCACATCCCAAGCTGAGCCAAAGTTCCTACTGCAGCATTTAGTGTTCCTCCACACTCCTGGAGAAGGCCCATGGGGAGAACTCCAAAAAAAAATTTTTTTTTTAAGTATTCACATTTCCCTTTTTCGAAATTGCTTTCAGACAAGCTGTTGAAGTGTCTTTCCTTAAGCTAAAAGTGGAAGAAGAGAAAGAGACAGGCAAAGAGAGGAGAGAGAGAAAGGACAGAGGGAGAGAAGGGAAAAGAAAGAGAGGGGCAGAGAAATCAGCTACAAACCACTTCCAAATACTGTCCACCATAATGAGTGTTTTTTGGAGCTAAGGCTGTGTAATGCGAATGACATCATGCCTATTACACTATCTGATTTCACAGAGTTGCAGAAAATCTGAACAGGAACGCTCCATCCTAAAAACGGATAGACTTGGAGCAGGTTTTCAGGACAGCCCGACGTTTCATTTTCCTCCCCAGTGCTAAGGGAAGAAGAGCTTCAAGAATTCTCCCAGCACCCCCTCTCCCATCCCATCAGGGATCTCCGGATACACTCTGTACAAAAGCAGGCCCCAAGCCCATCAGCATCCAACTTAACAAACTCCTGGGTAAACTGACTCTGATGTCCACTAAAGTGGGCTACCACTATAATTAGTTCTTCCTTCACTATTGTCACCACTCCACCCCTTCTCTGTTTGTCAAACAACCTAAGAAACTGTACAGCTTGCTTTTATATACGGTCATGCACAGCTTAACAAGGGGCACTATGTTCTGAGAAATGCATCGTTAGGTGATTTCACAGATGTGAGAACATCATAGAGTGTACTGACACAAACCTGGATGGTACAGCCTACTACACACCGAGGCTATACTGTATAGTCTATTGCTCCTAGGCCACAAGCCTGCACAGCACATGACTGTACAAAACAATGTGAGATTAAGTCAAGAGCAGTAGAAAATGATGTAATCAAGAGATTATGTAAACACGGGTGTATGAAGCCCCTGCCAGTGTAATACAATGTACTGTTTTACAGCAAGAAGACTACACACTGAAATAATGATAAAAAGTACAGTGAATACATAAACCAGTAACATAGTTTATTATCATGATCAAGTATTATGTACTGTACATAATTGTACGTGCTCTACTTTTATAGGACTGGCAGCGCAATAGGTTTGTTTACACCAGCATGACCACAAACACGTGAGTCATGCATTGTGCTACAGCTTTAAGATGGTTATGACATCACTAGACAATGGAAATTTTTAAGCTCCATTATAAACCTATGGGACCACTGTCATATATATGCAGTTCCTGTTGACCAAACCATCCCTATGTAGCACATGACTAGAGTAGTGTTCCCAATAAATCCTATATAATAAAAGGCTAATATGCAAATTGACAGGACGACCTGTCACTATGATGTTCACTGACCAACGGGGGCAGAGGCCAGTGTGCTCCTGTAGGGGGAGTGCCGCTCAGCCAGAAGCTGGGCTCACAGCTGGGGAGTGCAGTGGTGGCAGGAGCCTCTCCTGCCTCTGTGGCAGCGCTAAGGATATCTGACTGATGGTTTAGGCCCGCTCCCCTAGGAGTGGGCCTAAGCCGTCAGTTGGACATCCCCTGAGGACTCCTGGACTGCGAGAGGGTGCAGGCCAGGCTGAGGGACCCCCCCTCCCCGCCGAGTTCACAAATCTTGTGCACCGGGCCTCTAGTATAAAAATAAAAGAAAACATAAGTATCTGCTTGCAGATATTAGCTATGCACCACCTTTAAAAAAAGAGTGGTATGTTTTTTACTAGAAGTTTCTTTATTAGAACTCTCTCACCTACTTATCCAATTTTTTCTTTCTAATCAATTTTGGTTAGGTGCTATTCCTAATCCAACAATTCTGGAGAAACAATTCCCATAGCTAATACATTAAACAGTCAAAACATAATACTTTAGAGTTGATTTGAAAGCCAACTTGGAAAGCAACCATAGTTATTAATATAAACAATATCCCACAAAAGTCAGTTTAAGGGACTTATATAATACATTTGCAAAATATAAAAGGTAAAAATAGAATGGGGAAAATGAAAATCAAGGCTGGGGCCAAGTTTATATGTCAACAATTTAACTTTTATTCAAGTTACGCTGCAAATCTGAATCTGAATTTCTGAAGCAAAGCACACAGAGAACCAGGATCACTAACACAGCAGTTCTCAACCTGTGGGTCTCGACCCCTTTGGGGGTCGAACGACCCTTTCACAGGGGTCGCCTAAGACCATCGGAAAACACATATATAATTACATATTATTTTTGTGATTAATCACTATGCTTTAATTATGTTCAATTTGTAACAATGAAAATACATCCTGCATATCAGATATTTACATTATGATTCATAACAGTAGCAAAATTACAGTGATGAAGTAGCCACGAAAATAATTTTATGGTTGGGAGTCACCATAACAGGAGGAACTGTATTACAGGGTCGCGGCATTAGGAAGGTTGAGAACCACTGCACTAACATGACTTGCTTTAACCATAATAAAACCACACCAATTTCTCAGGAGGAGTAGAGCTTCCAAAGCCCTTAGGTCTAAAAAATGTCTCTAATACATTTGTTCTCAAAGTGTGATCCCCAGGCCAACAGCATCAGTATGGCGTGGGAATTTCTTATAAATGAAAATATCAAGTCTCCCTCTTAACTAGCCACTCAGAAACTCTGGGGCAGGGCTCAATGTCTGTTAACAGACCCTCCAGGTGATTCTGCTCCAGGCTACAGTTTGAGAACCACTGTTTTAGTGTGTATTCACACAGGGTGCATTCAAAGTGGTTACAAACCTGCTCAGAAATACCCCAATGATCAGTCAGTGGTGTATTTCACAGAGCGAATTCCTGTAGTGTTCTTCGGAGTAAAAACACATCCACAAAACTGGAAACCATGTGGCCAGGTATATAGTTTGGGTGTCAAAAGGAAGCATGGGCTGAAGTATGTTTCCCAGGGTCTAGCACATAGAGACATCTACACATTTTCTGAATAAATGAATAATGAATAAATGCATGGATGCCTGCACTGTTGAATATCCTTCAAATAATTCCGCCTAAGTACCAATTATTATCAACTGTGTTTCGGATGTCTACATCAACTATATCATTTCCAAAGGCTACAAAATTTTTAATGAGTTTATTTTAGGAGAAATTACCATTACCATTAATCATCAAATATATTTCTATTAAAAAAAAATTAAGTGCAAAAACATTCACACCTGCACAGCACACTCCAGCTATCAGCCCATGTTCACTCTACAGCCAGGAGATAATTAGCCCTAGTTTTACAGATGGCAGAGAACCTACAGGAGAGTTACATGGTTGCCAAAGGGCACTTCAGCGTTAAGTTCTCTGGCCTCTGGCCTAATTGGTCATCCTTTGTTATTTCATAAACATCCATGTGTCTGCTGAGCAGTGCCTCCACAGTGCCCCCTGGCTCTGTCTGTAAGGGCTCTCCTTGCTCATCAGCCTGGAGGAGTCTTCTCATCTTGGGCATTAGGTAGCGGGGTCAGAAGCGGGAGGGGAGCAGAGTGCTGACCTTCTCCCCATCAGGACACACATGGCTCAAAGCCAAGATCATCTTGGAACTCTGACGTCTCCTTTTTTCATAATGAGGGGCAATAGCCAGGGAGGAGTGAAGGGTGAGCATGTCAGAAACCTATAGCAGATGTTGGAATTAGAGGGCCGAGCCCAAGGAGGATGAGGTGAGTATAAGCACTGCTGCTCAGCCTATTTGGGTCATAGACTCCTCTGACTCTCTCCCTAGAAAGTCCTAAGTTAGGATCCCATTTCATGACACCTGGAGGCTCCACCATGGGCCCCAGTAAGAGCCTGCCGGCACAAGAAAGTCTAAAGCAGAACACAAATCTGCTGAGCTGTCTCATTTCTTCTAGAATGATTCAGGTGACAGAACTTCCAGAGGGGACACAGCCAGCACCCATTCGTCCCGTTAGTCATTCAGTAAACATTTATTGAGCACCTACTATGTGTCAGGTACCAAACTGGGTGCTGGAAATAGGGAATCATGGGAGGAGAGCAGCACTAAGGGCAGCTTAGACGTGTTGTGCCTCTTGCACGTGACCTCACCCAGTGGCCTCACCCACCATGACCTAGGTGGCGATTACATCACGGCTGACCTCTGACACACTGACTGATACACACACACACTTGCATATTGGTGGTCCTGGGTGTGTGTCCTCTGAGGACATTGAGTCACAGTTAGACATGACTTTGAGAATTACTAGCCAACTCTACCCTGTCTCTGTGCTTGCACTGCATGCTTTCTTCATCTTCTTGTCTCTCCTCTTCTCCTGTTGTTCTTTGTCACATCTTTCTGTCACACCTTCTGCCTTCACTTAGCTCTAGGTCCCCACTCTGCCAAAGAAGGAAAAGTCCTGCTTATGACCCTGGAGTCACCAATTCCAGGAGCAGTAAAGTGGGGGAGCAATAGGATGTGTCGGGAAGTGGGTGTGGTCAGGAAAATAGAGTTCCCTACTCAAAATACCTGCTTCAGAAATTTCACGGTTAGTGCATCTTGCTGCTGTTACCATGGAGAAGGAAAGACCGCAGCAGGAGGAGACACCTCCCTAGACAGACAGGCACTCTCAGTGGATTTAAGGCTAATGTTGTAGGGTCCAATTTTCATCATAATTACACTAAGAGCCCCACGAGCCCTGAATGCCTCCAAGGCTTTGGCAATTGAGACAAGTATAAACATACACATCAACATGGAATGTAGTGATGTTTCAGGATGGCTGGTTGTATCAGAAGAGTCCACATTAGTTACAGTCAGGGTAGAGCTTCCTTGCCTACTGCATGCCATTCATAATCCCAAACCAATGAACAATAAGGTTGGCATGACTACCATGTCCTTAATATTCAGGAAACCCATGAACTCTGAGGCTACAGTCTCCAAAATGCCAGGGGCCAGGCTGGGTTCACCCAAAGTGGCCACCCACCAGCCTGCAACCTCCAGGGAACGGAACTTCCTTAGGGATACCAGGTGAACAGGTGAATGACGAAAAATTTTGCTCCTAACTTGGGAGCTGGCCCCTCTTCTGTTTTGCTTCCTTATTAATCATTATCTTGTTTCAAAAGAAATAAAGAAATAAACGATAATGTATGGCCATGGAAACAACTTTCTTTCCAAAGTAGTAATTGGTCTAGTAGTTTGATTAAAATGCCTTCAGAGTTTTATGAGACATTCTTTACTGGGAATGAGGGGAGGGCAAATTTTTTGGCAAAATGCTAATTCTTTTCACTTTACTTGGTAAATTTAAAACAACAGAAATTGACACCCTAGTTTACAACCTCACATACCTTCCAAAGGGTGTAATTTGCACCTCCTACCAGTAAGGAAGGACCAGGCCTTATTTGCAAGGAGCGTTGCAATCACTGTCTGTCCTGACAGTCTGAGCGGCAACACATGATCATTCCCTTCTACAGATTGGGAAATTGAGGCAAGAGTCAGGCAGAAGTTGAAGAACAAGATTTCAGTAACTCCCAAGTTTCAGTCCCTTTCCTTCTTTCTCTCCATTTTTTAAGTCACTGCTTCCTTCCCTTCCCGCCACAGCCTGAAATGACCTTTCCTCTGCACTCCTGTGGAATTGCTGCCCGAACAATGCATTTGCCCATTAGTCATGGGATGCCTTGCCAGTCAAATGCTGCATAATTATCTAACATTTCCTCTGTTTATGTCTTGTTTCTCCAACTGAATCTGAAGCTCTTTGGAGGCAAAACTCAAGTCTCCCGCATCTTTGCGTCCTCACACCACCCAGCACAGAGGAGACCAGACAGTATATATGCTCCTGTGATTTTTTTGGATTTCTTCTCATCTCAGAAGACATGGGTGCTTGCATGGCTTGTTTTAATCAAATACATAAATATATAAAGTTGAAAATGAAACCTACGGTGGGAGTGCACAGAAGTGCATATAATTTGGCATCAACCTATTGCTTTCCTTAGCCCGAGAAAACACTTAAATTTACTTTAGAACTTTAATGTTTTCTTTGTTAATAACACATTCTCCTACTGTGAAACATGTAGGTTATGTATTCCCTCATATCCTCTCTGCACCAAGTAACATATTAAAATTGATTTTTAATAGAGCACCTAGAACCACCAAACTAAACTGATAGCAACCAATGGAATAACTTTGAAAAGTATAATATATATAAGTAGTATCATAAACTATACTCATTGTCAAAGCTTTCTCCTATTTTCCTCCTTAAAGAGACACAAATTCAGACTTTTCCCCACACCCTAGGGCTCTGTCCTCTGTCCACTGCTTTCTTCATTCCATGTTCACCTGAGGTATGAGACTACTCATGGTTCTAACCACCATCTCTATGTGGATGACTCCCAGAGGCATATCTCCAGCCACTCATCTTCCCAGAGCTTCAGACTCGCAGTCAATTGGCTGATGGGCTCTTTAAAATCAATGTATCACCTTGGCCTCCATGCTAAATTCTTCCTCCTGCACTTCCTAGATCCACAATGACACCAGAACTATAGGAGTCATTCTTACGCCCTAAGAAACTATTTTCTATTATCTCCCTGTCATGGCATTCATCATCTGATACTGACATCGCCTCTGCTCATATCCATATCCCCTTCTAAATGATATCCATCTCAAAGGTTGAGATTATACTTAAACTTCTGGAGATTAATACAATATCAGATGCAAAAAGGGTCAACACATGTGACTTCAACAGAACACACATCTTCAGTAATGCTGGCCCAAGCAGCCTAGGCACTAAAGAAAAGGGAACTTCATTTCCTCCTGTGATGATCACTGCACAGTGTTCCAGAAAGGAACACTTGATTATTCCACCTCCTCTGTGTCAGAGTCACATGAAACCTGACTTTTACAAACCTGAAATAATGTATGTGATCAGCCAAAACTGAGTAGTCTGTCCTCAAAAACTCACTAGAAGATAAGTTGTATTAGTTATCTCTCTTAGGCTAGATTGAAATCAGTGAACAATGATACTACTCAAAGCAGCAAAAAATTCAAATAATCAAGGATTTTTTAATGAATATTTTTTTAATTTCATAGTTTCCCCATTTCCCTCGCCCCCATTGTTTTCTTTAAATACAGTGATTTGTCCCAAAAAGGAATTTTCTATTAAGACAGATTCTTTTGATCTTATTCAACTTTGTTTGACTAATTCCCTAACAGTAGCACACTCTGTGACTGTCTCACAGATCTCGCCAAGAGCCCTTTCTCTTTATAGTTTTATAACACTAAGTGGCTATGTGTGATAAAATTAAAATATATGCCCAAATGTAATCATAAAAGTGATAAAGGAATACAGCATGCTTATTAATTTTTAAAGGTCTTTCTGAAAATGAGTCAATTACTTAGTTTTTTAACCCATACATGGAAATGTCCTCCTCTTGTCTCTGAGGTAAGCCTTATCATTCCCATTTTACAGATTAAAAAATTAAGGTTCAGAAATTTAAATAACTTGTCTAAGCAAAGACCATGGATTTCCATCCCCAGTCTCTCTAGTCCAAAGTCCAAATTCATAACACCAGGCTGTAGTGCCTCTTCTAAAACAAGGGCAGAAAGGGTATAAAATGAGTTTCATTATAATTAAAGAAGACAGTTAAAATTTTTGAAAAACTATGAACGAATTCCACAAATACTAGGTGTACCGGTTAACGATGCGCATTTTTTTTCAACAGAGTTACACATATGTTGATATATATGCGATTTGATATGCATGCTATTTTGTTGTATTGACAACAAGCTTCAAAACTTCATATGTCAAATTTGCTGAAGGTGTTAACATCATAGATACTTTTACACTTAAAAATGTCGAATTTCATGCCAAAAAAAAAGAGCACTTGTGGGAAGTTTTCATTCATTACTTTATTTTGAAGAAAATGTTATCATATACTTTGGGAAGCTTACAGTGAACATGCTCCATTTCAAGATACTTGTGAACGCTGGCTTAAATGCTTTAAAAGTGATGATTTCGATGTGAAAGATAAAGAATGTCCAGGTCAACTGAAAAAGTTTGAAGACCAACAATTACAAGCATTATTGGATGAAGATGCGTGTCAAACTCAAAAACAACTTACAGAAAGATTAAACATTGCTCAGTAAACAATTTCTGATCGTTTACAAGCAATGGGAAAGATTTTAAAGGAAAGAAAATAGGTGCCGCATCAACTGAACGAAAGACAAATGAAAAACCGAAAAGTCATCAGTAAAATGTTGCTTCAACAGCACTTAAGTCTTTTTTGCATCGAATTGTGACTGGCGATGAAAAGTGGATTTATTTTGAGAATCCAAAATGCACAAAATCATGGGTTGATCCAGGTCAACCATCAACATGGACTGCAAGGCCAAATCGCTTCGGAAAAGACAATGCTCTGCATTTTGGTGGGATCAGGAAGGTGTAGTATATTATGAGCTTCTAAAACCATTAATACTGATCACTACCAACAACAAATAATCAATTTGAACCACGCTTTGATCGTGAAATGACCAGAATGTTCCAGAAGACATGGCAAAGTAATTTTGCTTCATGATGATGCACCATCACACACTTCAAAACCAGTTAAAGACACCTTAAAAGATCTTGCCTGGGAAGTATTAACCCACCCACTGTATTCACCAGACCTTGCTCCTTCAGATTACCACTTGTTCCGATCCATGGCACACGCAGTTTCTGAGCAGCACTTCAAAACATACAAAGAAGTGGAAAATTGGGTCTCTAAATGGTTTGCCTCAAAACAAGAAAAATTCTATTGGGACGGTATCCATAAATTACCTGAAAGATGGGGAAATGTGTAGCTAGCGATGGACATTACTTTGAATAAAGCACTTTTGATGTTTCTTTTGAAAGTATCATGTTTTCTTTTATTACAAAATCTGCTATTATTAACTAGTACCCCTAGTAATTACCCTTCTAAAATTTTAATGTTGCACTGTTAACCCGAAGTTTCATTGGTAAAATAAACTTCAGTGTTCATCAGGAATCCATTTTGCCTACACTATAACAAACACTGCAATTATAAAATACATGCCCTTTGTTCTTTACTCTCTTTTTAAAAGATTGTTGAAAGTATTAAAAATGTCCCTCATTCCCTCCCAATGATCTCTTCCACCACAGCCACGGCCCCCTTACAAACTTTTCCACACTACACTCCAACTTACAGGTCCTCTATTTTGTTCCTTAATAAAGAGGAACCCTACGAGGAAAAAGGCACAGGAAGGTAAAAGTAGGAATTCAATTCCCTTTATCCACAAGCTCACATCCCTCCATTCAATAAAAGTTAAACCTAAGAACTTCCCAGACACTGTTCTGAACAGGCTGGAGAAATGCTGATGATATGAAACAAAACAGCATTTAAAAAAATAAAAATAAAATTCACCTGCTGCAAAACTCTGACCTGGTTTTCAGAAGCCATCTGGGTGGGAATCACCTGTGGCCTCCCCGAGTCTTTAATCCCAGAATGACTCATACTTCCCCATGCATGGCAACTGTGGGTAAACCAACTGTGTATGTGTGAGATGGACTGCACAGGTCTGTCATTCTGATTCTTTCTGGATGGCTGTTCCAATCCCTTCCTTCCCTCTATAGCTTTGGTATCTAAGTTATTGAGTGTAAACACATGCTGATCCACAATAAATATTCTAGTGAGTTCAGTGATATTAAAAAATACCTAGAGCGCCCAAGCATGGTTCCAGTCAAACTAACCCATGTGCTTAGTTCTTAAATTCCTCAGGCCACTGGAGCCAAAGAGATTAGGCAACTGAAGAGAAAGATAAAAGAAAATGGAAGGACCAGCTGGTGTGGCTCAGTGGTTGAGCATCGACCTATGAACCAGGAGGTCACCGTTCGACTCCTGGTCTGGGTACATGCCCAGGTTGTAGGCTTGATCCCCAATAGAGGATCAAGTGATTCTCTCTCATCCTTGATGTTTCTATCTCTTTCTCCCTTTCCCTTCCTCTCTCTGAAATAAAAATATATTTTTAATTAAAAATAAAATAAATTGGAAAATTTTCCCTTTCTTTTGCTTTTAAATTAAAAAGTATTTTTCAACAAAACAAATTCTTGTTTCCCTTTCATCAAAAATAAACATAAAAATAAATCCACACACACTTTCTTTAAGAAATGTAAATACTTAGTTCCAGGATACATTTTAGCCTCTGAGTTTTTCTTATAATGTGAGGCAAAGAGAAAAAAAAAATAATTTACTTAACCCACATTCTTCCTGTTCACTTTTGAGTTGTATAAGAAAACACTGCCAGACAAACAATATAACATTAGTTGGTGTGTGAATGTTGTTGTCCCCAAATAGTAAGGTGATGTAACACAATATTCACCATATATAAAATGATAGAGCAATTATATGTGTTTTCAGTAAGAATTCTTATTTCTTCATTCTGTAAAATTCCCTCTGTAGTAAGGTGGTTTTCATATTATCCAAGACTCTTGCATTATTTACAATAACCAAGACATGGAAACAACCTATGTGTCCTTTGATGATAATTGGAAAAAGAAGATGAGTTATGGGGAATAGAAAATGGTGGCCGAATAGGCAGCAATGTCATGTAGCTCCTCCTAGGGCCAGGCCAGAAAAGCAACTAAATCAGAGAACATCCACCCTGAATTAACAAATTAGACACAGCTGAAGAGACAATTTTCAGTAAGGAAGGTCAGAGGATGCCTAGAGAACGCTGCTTGCCAGCCATAAACCGAGTGGGACCACCACTGTGCCCTGGCAGTGAGTGGCACAGTACCTCCTAGCAGACTCCCACAGGTCTGCAGGAAGTGCATGCCACCAGAGTGAGCTCCCGCACCAGGCCTCCTCACCAGCCCACTGGGACCCAACATCCTAGGATCTGGCTACCACGACCCTGCAGTGAGTGCAAGCCAGGGGGAACTCTGCTCCACCCCAACCTTTGACCCTAGAACCATGCTGCTAGCCTGACCTGGAGCCACCTAGTGCCTGATTCACCTTGTGCTCTGGGAAACCTGGAGCAAACCAGAGCACTTTTCACTCCGGGCCACAGAGGAGTGTGGACTGTGAAACCCAGAGCAACCTGTGTGACCCAGAGTAACCAGTGCCCACTCCACCCCGGCCCGGGAGGGGCAACCCAGAGAAACCCAGTGCACACCTCACTCAGGGCCACAGGGGAGCTCTGACTGTGCAACCCAGAGCAACCTGCACCCACTCTACCCCAGCCCCAGGGACAGTTCTGCCAGGGCCATTTGGAGCAACCCAACACACACCTCACTCCGGGCAACAAGAGAGCACGGACTGAGCAACCCAGAGCAACCCACCCCCACTTCACACTGAGGAGGGGTGAACTGGAGCAACCCAGCATGCATCTCACTCTGGGCTATAAGAAAGCAAGGACTGTGTGACCCAGAGCAACCTGCACACGCTTCTCCCTGCCCCCTGGGACAGTCCTGCAGGTGCTACCCAAAGCAACCCAGCACATGCCTCACTCTGGGCCACAGGAAAGAGTGCTGCTGGGGAGACCCAGAGCAAGCCAGTGTGCCCAGCCAGGGGCCACAAGGACCACTCTGCAAGTGCGCTGCCAGAGGGACCTAGGGTGCCCCCTTCCAAGGGTGCTGGGGATGCACAGCAAACTGCATGCCAGAGGGCTCTGGGTCCTCACAGGGAGTCGCAAGCCAGAGGAACTGTGTACGCGTCCCCACCACCCTGAGCATCTGCAGCAGACAACTGAGGGACCAGATCCCTGGGAAAAGGGGATACAACTCAAAGCAAAGACAATAAAGGCGTAAGACTCAAGGCAGACCCAGCCTCTGGAGTAACGATTTCTGGACCATTGCCCTAATAGGGTCTTCAATCTCTCAACCCCAAGCAGAGTGCCCAGGGCCATGAAGAGATAGCAAAAATGGGGAGACAAAGAAATAATACCCATGGGAAGAAAAAGAGGAATTGCCAGAAAAGGAACTAAATAAAATGGAGACATGCAATATGTCAGAAAAAGAATTCAGAGTAAGGGTCATACAGTTCATAAACCAGATGGATGAGAAAGTCAACTTATGCAAGAATCAAGAGGAAATAAAGAGTGATATAGGTACAATAAAAAACACAATGGAAGCTATCAACAGTAGACTAGAGGAAGCGGAGGACTGAGTTAGTGAGTTAGGAAATAGAGCAGGAAAAAAACACCCAATCTGATTAGCAATTGGAGAAAAACAATAGAAAGCAGGGGGAGAACCTAAGGGAGCTTGAGACAGCATGAAACAAAGTAACATATGTATAATAGGGGTGCCAGAAGGGCAAGAAGAGGAGCAAGGATTAGAAAATCTATTTGAAGAAATAATGACAGAAACTTCCTCTCTGTTTGGAGGAAGAAAAAAGTCACACAAGCACAGAGTCCCAAACAAGATGAACCCAAAAAGACCCACATCAAGACTCGTTGTAATTACAATGGCAAACATTAACGACAAAGAGAGAATCTTAAAGGCTGCAAGAGAGAGAAAGAGTTACCTACAAAGGATCTCCCATAAGATTATCAAATGATTTCTCAACAGAAACACATCAGGCCAGAAGGGAATGGAATGAAGTATACAAGGTGATGCAAAGCAAGGGACTGAACCCAAGAATACTCTATCCAGCAAAGCTATCATTCAAAATTGAAGGGAAAATCAGGAGCTTTGCAGGCAAAAAAAGGCTAAGGGAGTTTATCACTACCAAGTCAGCAATGCAAGAAATGCTAAAGAGACTGTTGTAAAAAGAAGAAATAGAAAGGGAAGAAGGAACACCGGCATAAATAATAACAATGGCTACAAACAAGTACCTATCAATAACTTTAAACATAATGGGCTAAATGTTCCAATCAAAAGCCAGACCCGTTTGGCTCAGTGGATAGAGCATCAGCCTGCGGACTGAAGGGTCCCAGGTTCGATTCTGGTCAAGGGCATGTACCTTGGTTGCGGGCACATCCCCAGTAGGAGGTGTGCAGGAGGCGGCTGGTCGATGTTTCTCTCTCATCGATGTTTCTGACTCTCTGTCCCTCTCCCTTCCTCTCTGTAAAAAATCAATAAAATACATTAAAAAAATGTTCCAATCAAAAGACATAGAGTGGCTGAATGGATAAGAAAATATGACTCATATATATGCTGTCTATAAGAGACCCACCTCAGAATGAGGGACTCATTGAAAGTGAAGGGATGGAAAAATATTTTTCAGGCAAATGGAAATGAAAAAGAAAGCTGGGATAGCAATACTTGTATCTGACAAAACAGGCCTCAAAGTGAAGGCCATAATGAGATAAGGAAGACCACTTCATAAAACTATAGGGATCGATACAACAATAGGATGTAACTCCGATAAACATATATGCACCCAATGCAGGAGCATCCAAATACATAAAAAAAAAAACTTCTGGAACATATCAAAGGAGAGATCGACAGCAATACAATCATAGTTGGGGATTTTAATACCCCATTTACATCACTGGATAAAGACTCTCAGCAAAATAGGAATAGAGGGATCATACCTCAACATAATAAAAGCCTTATATGAAAAACCTACAGCCAACATCATACTCAATGGGCAAAAACTAAAACCATTTCCCCTAAGAACAGGAATAAGACCGGGATGCCAACTCTCACCATTCCTGTTTGACATAGTACTGGAAGTGCTAGCCAGAGTAATCAGACAAAAAGAAGAAATAAAAGGCATCCAAATTGGAAAAGGAGAAGTAAAACTGTCCTTATTTGTAGATGACATGATATTGGACACAGAAAACTCTAAAGACTCCATCAAAAACTATTAGATTTAATAAATGAATTTGGCAATGTAGCAGGATACAAAATTAACACCCAGAAATCTATGGCTTTTATACACCAATAATGAACTCACAGAAAGAGAAGCAGAAAAAAAAAATCCTATTTACCACTGCACCAAAAAAAAAAAAAAAAAAAAAAAAAAGATACTTAGGAATAAACTTAACTAAGGAGGTAAAAGACCTGTACTTGGAAAACTACAGGACACTGAAAAAAGAGATAGAGGAAAACATAAAAATGAAAGAATATACCGTGTTCATGGATTGATAGAATCAACATCATTAAAATGTCCATACTAACCAAAGCAATCTACATATTTAATGCAATCCCCATTAAAATACCAATGGCATATTTCACAGACCTAGAACAAACTCTCCAAAAATTCATATGGAATAAAAAAGACCCTGAATAGCTGCAGCAATCTTGAAAAAGAACAAAGTTGGAGGGATCACAATACCAGACATCAAACTATATTACAAAGTCACTCTCAAAACTGCCTGGTACTGGCTAATGCAACAGAACAGAGAACCCAGAGATCGACTCAAGCCATTATGCTCAATTAATATTTGACAAAGAAGGTAAGAGCATACAATGGAGTCAAGACAGTCTCTTCAATAAATGGTGCTGGGAAAATTGGACAGATACATGCAAAAAAATGAAACTAGGCCACCAACTTACACCATACACAAAAATAAACTCAAAATGGATAAAGGACTTAAACATAAAATGAGAAACCATAAAATTCTTAGAAGAATCCATAGGCAGCAAAATAGCAGACATATGTCGTAGCAGTATCTTTACCAATACAGCTCCAAAGGCAATGGAAACTAAGGAGAAAATAAACAAATGGGACTATATCAAAATAAAAAGCTTCTGCACAGAAAAAACAAAACAAAACAAAACTATCAACAAAACAACAAGAAATCCCACTGTATGGGTGAACATATTTTCCACTGTTATATCTGATAAGGGCCTCATCTCCAAAATTTATAGGGAACTCATACATCTTAACAAAAGGAAGATAAACAATCCAATCAAAGAATGGGCAAAGGACTTAAATAGACACTTTTTGAAAGTGGACATACAGAAGGCCAAGAGACATATGAAAACATGCTCAAAGTCACTAATCATCCAAAAGATGCAAATCAAAACGACAATGAGATACAATCTCACACCGGCCAGAATGGCTATCATCAACAAATTGACGAATGACAAGTGCTGGCGAGGATGTGGAGAAAACAAACCCTTTTGCACTGCTGGTGGGAATGCAGACTGGTGTAGCCACTGTGGAAAACAGTATGGCATTTCCTCAAAAAAATTAAAAATGGAACTCCCATTTGACCCAATAATCCTAAGAAATCATAAATACCAATCAGAAAGATCATATGCACCCCTATGTTCAGAGCAGAACAATTTACAATAGCTAAGATCTGGAAACAGCCTAAGTGTCCATCAGCAGATGAGTGGATTAAAAAACTGTGGTACATCTACACAATGGAATACTACGATGCTGTAAAAAAGAAAGAACTCTTACCATTTGCAACAGCATGGATGGACCTGGAGAGCATAAGGCTAAGCGAAATAAGCCAGCCAGAAAAAGATAAATATCACATGATCTCACTCATTTTTGGAATATAATGAACAACATAAACTGATGAACAAAAATAGATCCAAAGACAGTGAATCATTGAACAGACTGGCAAACTTCAGAGGGAAGGTAGGGGAGTGTGGGGGGCTAAGAGATCAACCAAAGGACTTGTATGCAAGCATATAAGCATAACCAATGGACACAGACACTAGGGGGGTGAAGGCATGTGCTGGGGGCTGGGGGTGGTAGTGGAGAGGTCAATGGGGGGAAAAGGAGATATATGTAATAATATATGTGATACTTTAAAAAATAAAGAATTTTTAAAAAAGAAGATGAGTCATATATATACAATGGAATACTCAGTCATAAAAAAGATAAAATATTGCCATTTGCAACAATATGGATGAACCTTGAGAGTATTACGTTAAGTGAAACAAGTCAGCCGAAAAAGGGTAAGAACCATATTTCACTCATATATGTGATATAAAACAAAAAGTAACAAATAAACAAACAGAACAAACAAAAAACAAACTCATAGATACAGACACCAGAATGATGGTAACCAGACGGGAAGGGGGTAGGGAGAGCACAAAGAGGGTAAAAGGGGTCAAATATATGGTAATTGGAGGAAACTAGAATTCAAGTGGTGAGCACACAATAGAGTATACAGATGTCATATTATAATGCTGTACATCTAAAATTATATAATATTATTAACCAAAGTTACCCCAATAAGTTCAATAAAAATTTTAAAAGATGAAAAAATAAAAACACATCTAAAAAAGACTCACATTCAACCCTAACCGGTTTGGCTCAGTGGATAGAGCGTCAGCCTGCGGACTCAAGGGTCCCAGGTTTGATTCCGGTCAAGGGCATGTACCTTGGTTGCGGGCACATCCCCAGTAGGGAGTGTGCAGGAGGCAGCTGATCGATGTTTCTCTCTCATCGATGTTTCTAACTCTCTATCCCTCTCCCTTCCTCTCTGTAAAAAAATCAATAAAATATATTAAAAAAAAAAAAACTCACATTCAGATAAAGCACTCTCCAATGGAAAATTCTGCAATGATAGAAATGTTCCATATCTGAGATGCCCAATATGGTAGCCATTAGCCGTATGTGGCAACTACTGAGATCTTGAAATGTGGCCAATGTGACTGAGGATCTGCATTTTTAATTTCATTTAATTTTAATTCAATTGAAACGTAAGTAGCCACATGTGGCTAGTGGCAACACAGTTCTACAATGTCTTAAGCTTCTTAGTGTTCAGTCATCATCTTTTTAAAAGAGAAAATTGGGATATAGACAGCCTCTAAAATAGGTCAGTCTAGTGACATGTCTAAAGAAGTTCTGTCTCAGAGCATACACGTTCTCTCCATTTCAGTGGAAAGAAGTTCCACTGTGGTGTAACACTACTCAGAAAACTTGACACCTGCAGTATCTCCCATCAGGGAAGTTATCATGCAAATAAAAAGTGTTAATGTTACCATAGGTTTTAAAATACTGAAGTGTCCTGGGGGTGGGGGAGGAACCCCATAAGAATTAAGCCAATAAAGTGAAATATTTTATTTTATTCTTTACTGAAATAATTTTCAGATTCTGATAATCCTGAGTTGACAGTTTCACTTCAGGGCTGTCACCTACGACTAGTGACTCAGAAGAAAGGACATTAGGATGTATGCTTCAGTTGAACTGTTGGTACTCAGCCCTGCCCCAGGTGTACACAAACAGGAAACCAAGGTCATCTGGAGGTTTGCTCATTTTTTTAAATTCAGTCATTCATTTAACAAACATTTCATGAGCACCTACTACATATCAAGCATCAAGTTAAGCACAAAAGAATATGAAGCTGACTGACATAGTTTCTGCCTTTCAGGACTTACGTTGGAATGAAAGACACACAAATAGATACTGATCCAATATGGTAAGTGCATGATGAACACGGCGAATTACAGCATTCTATGGAAGGCTACATAAATTACCCTGGGAGAGTCAAGGAAGGCTTCTTGGAGGAAGTGACACCTGAGCTGAGTCCTCAGAACAAGGAGGAGTTAATAAGGCAAAGGGAAGAAATCATTCCCAAAAGTGTAGATAATAAAGATGACACACAGTCTAAATAGCATGGCATGCATAGGGAACATAGCAAGACAGTGTTCGTATAACATTGGAGTCAAGGTGAGGAAAGAAGCTAAAATTCCACTAAGGGCCAGGAGAGACTATGTTAAGAAGCTTGATCATTGATTTGTATGTAATGGGAATCACCAGGAGACTTCAACTAGGGGAGAAGTCATATTAGACAGAGAGAGACCACCCGGTACCATACTAGACTTACAAGAACAAAAGAAGGCAGGAGACGGTGGCTTTATCTTGGAGAGCAACAATGAGGGCCTGCATGCAGGTGGTGGTCGTGAGAACAAGATAAGAGGAAACTCAGAAATTTCCAGAACTAGCAAATAAACAGTAATTAGAAATCAGCCATAGTCGTTTGGATATAGGAGCTAAAGAAAACCAGCAGTCAGGATGACTCAGTGGATAAAGGTAACAAAAAGGGACCACACCACCAGTAGCCGCTAATATTACTGCACTCTTATTCTGAGCCAAGGACTGTATGGATGCGTTAGGGTCTATCTCATAAGAACTTACTTTATGCCCTTTTTTAAAAAAGAAAGACATTGAGGCTTGGAAATTAAGTGACTTGTTCAGGATCAAACATCAGCAAGTGTCAGAGTCTGCCTGATTCCAGAGCTCAAATCTTCACCAATACACAAATATATCCTCTGAAGATAGGAGCCAGGGAAGGCTTAGTAGGGAAGGTTGTGCATTTGGCCCCTGTACATTTAAGGAGCCGTTCAGATACAGGTATAACCAGCAGATGCTGGACACCATGCTACAGTGCAAGGCAGAAAACTGGGGCATCATGGAACATCATGAAAACCCAGTGAGGAGATGAAGCCTGAAACCAGAGTATGTCAGAAGAGTGGAGCAAAACTCCCAGAACTGAATTCCAACTGCAAGGGGTGAGTGGAGGAAGAGAAGCAGTAGGAAAACTAGAAGCCCAAGACTCAGAGAAGAGAGTGAAGAAGATGCATTGAATGCTTATAAGGAGGATGAGAACAATAAGGACTATTGCACATTCACTGGATTTGATGCATAGACGATTAGTAAAAATGAGGAATGCAAAAATGGGAAACACTGAAAACATTTCACAGCCCAGGGGAAAGAGACAGTAAACATGCAAAGATGGAAAATTAGAGAGAGAGGGAGGCACAGTGACTAATTGAGTAAGTCCTAGAAGGAAGCAGGAGGGGATGGAAGAAACCTGGAGACAAACAGGAAGGGTAGCTGTGACTACACATATGTTTGTAGGCATCAGGACAGGAAATTGGTAGAGATCATTCTAGGGAGTCTTGAGTTTTTAATGAACTCAAGTACAAGGTCATCTGAGTGAGGAGAGGGGAGAGGCCTTCTGGAGAACCATAACTGCTTGGAGTAATTGGTAGAATGGGGGAGACGTGAGCAGGACCACCCTGCCCAGCTGTGACTCTCCCCTGCATGACTTGGAGGCCCAGGTGCAGGGGTGGAGAAGGCAGTCCAGACTTCAGCGTGGGCCTGGAGTGCTGCCGGCCAAGAATGGCAGAAGTACAGGTATACAATAGAACTGGGGTGCTGACCAGTCTTCAGATGACCCCATCATTCCCTAGAAAACCTCCTTACCACTGGTTGTCCACTGATGTCTTCATTCTACTTCCAAGTGGGTTCTACCCATAGTAACAACGAACTAAAGAAATAATCTTTTCCCCCAAACATCTCCCAAGATAACATTTAATAAATTACCAAAATAACACTCCTACTGCAGTTAAATCATTTAACACTTACTATGTAAGTTTATAAATTGTGACAAAAATCAACTGACCTTTAAAACATGTCAGTGGCAAAGTAAGAAATAGCCTTTAATAAGTCGTTAGCTCTCAAATTTCTCAGAAATTTGGCACAGGAGAATCCCAGTTCTGAAAATGCTACTAGAATTATAATCAGCAGAGTCCAGGGCTCCGAGTGAGGGGACTAGCTGGGATTGGAAGCAATCTGGATTCTGGAGCAACACAAGGATAAGATAAACACAAGTTCCTCTCCTCTACAAAATGGCACAGTACATCCACTTGGGACAGCAACAATAGAAGTACATGATTCCAGCTCCTCCCCTCCCCTAACAATCTCTGCACTAGAGCCAGCAGCCTACAAAACAATGGAAATGTCAGGTCACCCTCTGGTTCCTTGCCCCGCCCCCTCACTTCCTCTTTCACCCTGGATGAGTTATCATCTTTCCATGAAAGAATGCCAAGCGTTTCAGTCAGTCTGACTGGCAGTTCCTGCTCTTCAGGTTCTCTGGATGCTTCAAAAGGGTGGCGATGTGTTACCGGAAAGACTACCCTCCTCAGCAAGCTGTTCTCCAGGCTTCCACCCCTGGTGAGTCACCTGCCAGTTTCTATCATGTACAAGGAGATCTATGATTAAAGGAGACTTCGTCTGAGTCTCCTGGGCCCAAGATCACCTCTCTTGCAAGTGACACTTAGAAATTCAGACTGGATTATACAGATGTTTTGGTGGAGATCTTCCAGGTTGCAGGTCAGCTAGAATGTGGAAGTGGCAACAAAGTCATGACATAGCACTGAGTAGTAACCCTCCAAGACAGCGGTTCTCAACCTGTGGGTCGCAACCCCTTTGGCGGTCGAACAGCCCTTTCACAGGGGTCGCCTAAGACCATCCTGCATATCAGATATTTACATTACAATTCATAACAGTAGCAACATTACAGTTATGAAGTAGCAACGAAAATAATTTTATGGTTGGGTCACAACATGAGGAACTGTATTTAAAGGGCCAGAAGGTTGAGAACCACTGCTCCAGAAGCCACCCATGAAGCAAACAATTAAGTCAAAGCGATAGTTTTCAAGAGATTTCAATCCTGAATGAGAGAATACAAAATCTTCCTTGAAAACTAGTGTATGTTTTTAATAAAAACGTAAGAAGATAAATATTGGACTTAAATACTTATTTGATGATTATACATTTGATAAGAATCCTCCATTTGACCTAAGGGATACCTTAAAGCATACATAAGAAAAGGGAGCTTTAAAGCAGGGGCGGGGAGGGACCTTTTTCCTTCCAAGGGCCATCTGGATATTTATAACAACATTCGAGGGCCCTGCAAAATTATCTACTTAAAAATCAGCCTGCTATATTTGGTCAAACATTTAATTAGCCCACCCCTAATGCCTTGGCAAGGCCAGACCAAATGATTTCACACACCTTATGGGGCCTACTGGCTGGACGTTCCCCACCCCTGTTAAAGGCGCCTACCAATGTTTTATTAACAAGCCTCTTCCACATGAATCTGTACAAGACACCATTGTAACTAACACTTTTTAAAAGGGCATAAAGACCAAAATAGGTATAGCTATCAGATAAGACCAGTAAAATGAGATCCAAAGAAGCAAATATTTTTTAAAAAACAAGAAAACAAAGATGTCAAAATAAATCCAAAAAGTAAATGCTACTGAGGTACAATGCAATGACAGATAATGACAGATAACAGAAAAACAATAGCATTAGCAGAAAATAATTTAAGATGAACCCACTCCTATTGCAGAATATGGGCAAATGTCACCATATAATATAAGACTGAATAAGATGTTGGCATTGAGTTCTCCTCCAAGTTCTTTGCAAAGGGAAAAAATGTTTATTTTCTATAAAACACATACCATTGAAATTATCGGTCCAATCATTGTTCACTTCTAATGTTCTAAGTTCTCACAGGAGGGAACACATTAGAACATATGTTCACTGAATTCATTTATTCAAGCATTCATTTATTAAAGATATTTGAGCATCTAGCACATGCCAGTATAAGACACTGGGTGTAGAGAATAAATCGGACATGAGACCTGTCTTGAGACTTTATGAGAAAAACACAAATGAAACAATCCCTGAATAACTGTGTATTTACAACTGTGATTAAAGAAGGAAAAGTGCAGAAAGTTTAAACTACTTTGGGGGACTCACAGAAGGCTCCTAGTGAAGTGGAATTTAAATGAAGAATTAACCAGTGATAGGGAGAGAGCCCCAGGCAATGAACACAGTTCATGCCTAAGTCCTAAAACTTTATTTTTGTATCTTCAGAGCCTCATACATACTAGGTGCTCAATAAATGCTTATGGAATAAAATTTGTCCTAACTGCATTCCAAAAACCTTTCCTCAGAAAACAACCCCTCGATATGGTGGTTTGGGGAGCGGTGAGGAGGAACAGCTACAAGCACACAGAGGTATTATATGTAACAAAGTAAAATCAGCAATGGTAATAGGAAGACAGCAAATTATGTAAAGCAGTGAGTGAAATATGATGCAGCTATTATGCATAAACATACAAACTATTATATAAGTGGGAAAAAATAATAAATGAATATATTTTTATCAGAAATATGGAAAAGTATGAAAATAATAAAGGACTTTATGGATTGACTGATAAAATTAAACAATCACCTATCAATCATCCCATTTCATTGCATACGTAACAATGCAAGTTCTTTCTATCTTGAAAAAAAACCTTCCAGCCAATTTCCTGACAAAACCCATTCCCAGCAACTCCATTCATTCTGGGGTCCCTAAGAATTACAATGTTACTTTAATAACACCTCATATTTCTATAAGCCTTCAGTTTTCATAAAGTGCTTTCCCATACATTATATTTTGGCTATCATCACTTACTTCCTCCATGTAACCATTGCTATATAATAGTCATGTAATGTGCTTTACAAAGCCGTAAGAAAGAAGTGGCTCCTGATTGCCCACATGGGACTCCATGGGACTATTTCCACCACTGAATTTTTAATTACTATCACATATTATTTTTTTTCTAATAATATTATCTAGTAAAAATCTTAAGTATATGTGAAATATGATTACATTACCAAAGTTTGTAAAATCAAGAAAAGAAGTCATTCAAATCTCAATATCCTAGCATAAACACTGCTACAGATTTGTTAAATGTGTTACTAGCTATGATGCCTATTTTAAATCTTTTTTTCCTAATTATTAATTATACATGTTTAATACAAAAAATACATAATTTGGAAAATAAAGTATTCCATAATCCCAACTCCATTCTCTACCCAAGAAAACTATCGCTAAGAGTTTGGTGCATAATATTCCATATTTTTTTCCCATTGGCTCTACAGGTCCACAATCCTTCATAACCCTAATATTCAAAAAGCTCCAAAATCTCCCCAAATTTTTATAACATTTGTTGTCAAAATCTGACCTAAACTGACTTCAGGCAATTTGTAACCTTTATCCCACTTAGCATGACTATTCATGTTTCACTACGGAAGCATTAATGTTTCTGATTACAGGGTACCATCCAGTGCCTAGTAGAGGTACCATTGAATAGATGATACACGGCTTTATTTAAAATTGAAAAAATTCTGAACTCAAAAACCCATCTGGCCCCAACAGTTCAAAAATAGAAGCTGTGGACTTGTACTAATGTTGCTATCATGATTGTTATTATTTCAGAAGTCAATCATACCATGCATACTTCACTGCAGGTAGATTTTCTTAATCAGGGCCATCATCCCACATCAATTTGCTGCGTTCTTTAAGAGCATGGGTCATGGGTGAAGAGGTAAAAGGACCAGAAGAATGAGGAGAACCCTGATTTTAAGGACAGGGTAAATTACTGGACAAACAGATCTACAGAAGTGGTTCATGAGGGAGCATACACATGAAGAGTAGATTTCGCAGACTTCAGAGCCAGAAAATAACTTTAGAGGTAATGGCCTGATTCCTCTGTCGATAAGATCATCTCCGTGTATACAATGCAATGATTTACTTGAGTTCACACAGTGAGTGAGCAGCTGACCTGGGCCTGGAACTGGGGAGTCCTTATTCCCCACTCTTTCTACCCCCAGTGCGGTGCTCTGAGTCTCTGTGCCCCAACAGTGAGGCCACGTGGTGACTGTGAAAACTGTGACAGCAGCTGCCCCTGTGAAGGAGTGCAGACTGCTCCCAGGGTTGGCCCAAGCTGTTTACGTTCAAGTCTGTCTCCTGGCACTGGGCGTGGCCAGCCAAACTTCACAGCAAGTATTTATGTAGTTTTACAGCTAAACAGAAAGAGAGAGGAGAAGCCATCTCCAATGAGTAAGAATTCAAGTTGGATACACAAATTTGGGTCACTTTTTCCTCCAGCACAAGCCACAGTGTGCTAAAAGCATTTTTCATTACTAATCTTGATTTCTCTTTCGGGGCCACAAAGAGCTAAACCTGTATCAGAGATAAGAACGATGACACTATTCTACTAACTGGAAAACCACCTACACCGAATGGGTCTCCCCCAGAATTTCCCCACCCCTCACAGCACCTCCAAACACCACTGGCTCACTCAGTTATGCCCCTCCAATACAAGTGTGCTTTCATGTAGAGCAAATTTTAAAAGTCCACATGCATCCAAATGCTAAAATTCAGAATATAGAAAAGCAGAGAAGGCAAAAGAAAGACTAAAGCTACCAAATGTTGGTCTGCCTTTCCCTCACATCCTCCAACTCGGCCCCCATCATCACCACCACCACCACCACTTCCACACCCCACTCCCCGGCCTTTCATGCAGGAAGGGTGGCAGAATGCATCTCTGCAGGACCTTAGTTAGAAGCCATCTGCGAGGAGGGAGACTTATAAACACATGCTTCCAGAACCCCATGGCCCTCCCTAACCCCACCCGCAAAGGCAGCGGGTGGTCACAGTGATGCAACCCTCTCTCAAAACACCTGGTGCTACAGCCCAATCAATTATTTGGAGGAATCAGCAGCTATATTAAAGCCTTCAAATAGAATATCTATCTATATATAAAAGGCTAATATGCTAAGTGTCTGACCGCTAACTATGAAGTGCACTGACCACCAGGGGGGCAGACACTCAACGCAGGAGCTGCAGTGAGTGCAGCAGTTCTCAAGTGACACACCCCCAAACCAGAGAGGAGGGAGCCTGATTCCTCTCGGGGCCACATGATTGCACCTTCAGCTGTGGGTTATGTTGTTGCCGGGGCACTGTTGGCCCCGAATCTGGTTTACTGCACACTTGTGTTTGTGTTCCACATCCTGTATGACAGCAACTTTGCAGAGTGCCTCTCATACTCTGGGACTCCTCAGGGGATGTTGGAGAGCCGGTTTTGGCCCGATCCCTGAAGGCCAGGCCGAGGGATCCTACCTTCTGGAGGGACCCCACTCACTCTGCATATGCCCTTCAAGCCACAGCACATTACCTCAGGTGCAGCATGTCAGAGACGGACCAAGGGAGGTTGGCTCCAGGGTGGTTCGGGCCTGTCTCACCCAGTCCTGCCCTGCCGGCCACCTTCTAACTAATTTCCTTTCAATGTGCACGAATCTGTGCACTGGGTCACTAGTCATTTCATGAAAGCTCTGCAGATCTTAAAATGAACACTGCTTAAACTGTGGGAATTGATTGAAAGATTGAAAACACATGTGGTGGACCCCTGGACCTTGGGTTCCTAACATATAAAGCAAAGTGATGCTTCTTTAAAGGGATCGTGTGATGAGGAAGCACCAGAACCTACCCTTTTCCTTGGCTGAGGCGACGGAGACAGACCAACTTTTACAGGAGAGTAGAAAAATAACCTACCATCCCTCAACAGAAATGTCTACCATCCCGGACACTAAAGGACTGGTCCCTAAGCACTGTAAGATCAAAGTCAGGGAGGTTACTAGTACTTGGGAATTACATGAGGGTCTGCGCTAACAGAAAAGCTTTTTAAAGGGTTGACACAGTTGACATCTCTGCCCCACGAAGAAGCACTGACAATATTCCCTTCACTCCCTCCCCAGGATGCCGGGGAAAGTGGAGGTGCAAAGTGCTCTGGCTCCCAGGTGGAGACAGATGAGGGGCGGCGGGGGGTGGGGTAGTGGGGGTGGGTGAGGAGACATCCTTTTAGTGTCTTCAGGAGGCATGGGCCTCTGGTGAAGAGGTGAGGAGAGAGACTCCACTGCAGTTTCTAATCTCCATTTCAAAAATGATCCTGAGAGGCAATGAGCTGTTCTCAGGCTCTAGAGCAGTGGTTCTCAACCTGTGGGTCGCGACCCCTTTGGGGGTCGAACAACCCTTTCACAGGGGTCGCCTAAGACCATCGGAAAACACATATATAATTACATATTGTTTTTGTGATTGATCACTATGCTTTAATTATGTTCAATTTGTAACAATGAAAATACATCCTGCATATCAGATATTTACATTACGATTCATAACAGTAGCAAAATTACAGTTATGAAGTAGCAACAAAAATAATTTTATGGTTGGGGGTCACCACAACATGAGGAACTGTATTACAGGGTCACGGCATTAGGAAGGTTGAGAACCACTGCTCTGGAGGAATGTGGAGCCAGCAGACAAGGCAGCAACACTGACCATTAAGAGTAAGTAATTCTTATTTTCTGTAAAAGCTATAGATCTAGATATCTGTCAGTTCTCTTCTCTCTGTTTATATACCATTTGTCTACAAAACAGGTCAGGCAAATGCTTGTACTGACTGTCTTCTGGTGCCCAGTGGCTGACAGGTAGCCTTTGGATGGCCACTGTCTCCACCTCAGCCCGACTGGCCAGGGATGGGGAGGGTAGGAAGGTGGGGGAGGCGGGGAACACTATACAAACAGGAGTGAGCATGAAAACAAGAGACCACATAGAAAGCACTATGCGAATGATATCTTCCCAGCTCTATATTCCCACAGTACTTTCCATAGACCTTTTGAGGACATCTATAACATATTTTGACATAGTTCTGTACATGGTTACCTTTGTATCCCAAGCACAGTCCTGGCACATCAATGACACTAGCTAAATGCAATATTTGCGACACAGCCCTGAACATACGAATGAACATATACTTGGGCATCAGCCAGAATTTCTGAAGTGACCAGCATTGCTCCCCATTCCCTACCAGAGAATCAAAAGGGTTTCAGTTGGCTCTCTCTGCAGGCAACAGCTGTACCCACCCCCGAACCCAGCGCTGGAGAACTGGGTTGTGTGTTTCCATAAAAATTATTTAATTTCTCAGAACCTCCATTATCTCATCTAAAAAATGAAGATAATAACATCTACCTCAACAGGACTGATGGGAGATTAGATAAGAAATATGAAGGACTGGTACATAGCAGGTGCTCAGTGAACATGGGGAGGGCAGCATGAGACGGAGGAAAGCACTAGATTTCGATTCAGAAGATCTGTCATCAAGCGCCAGCTGCGCCCCCACGTGCCAGGCTGTGGACCCTCCTATGTTTCCTCAGCTGAAATCACTCTGACAGTCTAAGTAGAAAAGGAAATGAAAAGAAACAGGCAAAGACTGGAGCCCATACAAGGTGAAGCAAACAGACTGCCATGTAGAAGTCCAAGTGCAGACTTTTAAGGGTGTCAACTGATATCATCATTTTATCAGATTATTAGACTGATTCCACTGAACAAGACTTCCGAAGGCTGCCTCTGTGTCGGTCTGTCAGTCGGACAACCAACACGACCTGGTCACGTACTGTGTGCCACACGTGTGCCGGGAGCTGACGATGCTGATGGACAGTGGCCCTGCCTTCATGAAGCTTACAGTCTAGTGGGGATGAATAGCCAATTATAAATGCACTTCACAGCATGGGTGTGAACTGCATAAGTCCACTCAGACACAGATTTTTTCAATGAATACTATAAATGTGTTAACTTACAATGTTATTAACAACTTTTTCTTTTCTCTAGCTTACTTTATTGTAAGAATATAGTATAAAACACATATAATATATAAAGTATATAGTAATTGTTCATGTTATTGGTAAGGCTTCTAGCCAACAGTGGGCTATTCGTAGTTAAATTTGGGGGGGAGTCAAAAGTTATATGCAGATTTTCAACTGTATAACGTGGTCAGTGCCCCAACCCCCGCATTGTTAAGGGGTCAACTATACTTACATGCAAGTCAGAGGCGCCAGTTGCAATGGAAGCATAAAATGGGGGTGGGGAGTTTACCCTAACTGAGCCTGGGGATTTACAGGAAAGATATTAACCAAAGTCTAATGAAAGTAGCTTTTGGTGACTGACAGGAGAGGAGAGAAAAAATAGGTCAGCCATGTAAATTACATGTCAAAGCCCACACATTAGAAGTAAAGGCAAAGCTTTTGTTTCCCTCCATCCGCCAATAAACCTTGTCCTACACCTCCCACCTCTCCAGATGCCACACATGGTTTAGGTAGCCTCATGCTTTTATCCACCCAGCCCTTTCCTCCTATTCATTCAAATTCATTTTCTGGCCACACAGCTCCAGAGCATGCTAAAGCAGGGCGAGCCCTGGCCAGTGTGGCTCAGTTGGTTGGGTGTCCTCCCATGCACCAAAAAGTTGAGGTTCAATTCCCAGTCAGGGCACATGCCCAAGTTGCTGTCTTGATTCTCAGTAGGGGGCATGCAGGAGGCAGCTGACCAATGTTCTGCTCTCACATCCATGTTTCTCTCTCTCTCACTCTCCCTTTCTCTCTAAAAATCAATAACATTCTTAAATAAATAAATAACCAGGGTGAGCCTTGATGACTTGCCCGAAACATAGAGACAATCGGTCCTCTCTATGGCACCCTGCTATGGCTGTGACACCCTCCCCCGATCATCAACTGGACAGTCTGCCATTCAGGACATAAAAACAGATCAATACAAACAAAACTGGAAGGCTGGCCAGCAAATCAATTGATCTAAGATCATGTCAGAAAGAGGAATGGAAAGGAGCCGGGGAATTCCCCTGTGGGTTTCTACAGCTTTCTTGGAACCTGGATGAATCAGCCTTGGGAAACCAGTAAGATACTCTGCCCTCCCAAGGCCTGTAACTCCCTCTCCTACCCCAATGCCCAGCCAAGCTCATTACAGTGCATTTAATCCAGTTCCCTGAAAAACTGAGGTCTTCTCTTTCTTTCTATTTTGGTAAATAATGGTTGCATCCTCCTCACCCCAGGACACTTCATTGACTGACTGATGTTAACACCCATGGTGTAAAAAAATTTTAATATCTAACACCTCAGATCTGCCCATATAAATTCCTAATGAGGTTCATTACTACTTATATTAGGCTTCTGGTATATAAAACAGGGAAGGACTACTAAACAAATTCTGATGAAAAAGGACGAAGTACCTCTCTCTGAAGGGCCTACGTTAGGTGTTTTACCTCCCCATGGCTTCTGGTTAACACTGACCACCACTTAGGGGTGATTAAATCCACACTAAGAACACAAACCTCCACAAAAATAGAATTCTGGAATAAATTATAGATGCTTCAATTGCATTAGGCCCAGAAACACCATGGTTAAACCCACCAGCAGGGAGGAGGTACTCTGGCTGACAACCACTGGGTATGGGCACCAAGGCCTGGGAGACAGCTGATAGAGGCCACTGGAGGGGGAGGAGGGCATGGATGGGCCTGTGCTGTTACTTTCCATGCAGCTTTGAAGAGAATCAGAAAAATATTAACAGCACCAGGAAATCACTTTTAACCACAGCACCCCATCCCCTGACTCCTGAGAAAACAATTAAGTAAAAAGTAATTGCATTTTTTAAAGTAATTAAATCAGTATGCCCTCCTTTAACTTGGCACAAACCAAGCTGCCTTGATAAGCAACCACATGACAGTGCATCCTGAGTTTTCACTAAAATACCTTCAGAGTTTTAGAAATACTACCTTTCTTTGGTTCCTCTCCCCCACCAGCCTTCACCTCTCACCCTCTAGCTTCAAAGGGACTGGTAGAAATAAGGGAAGGCAGAAAAGAAAGTGAGAGAAATGTTTGCTCGTGCTTGCTTTGCTCATGAATGTTTTGTTTCTTTACAGAGTTCTGCATCAAGGCCATACCAGGCACACAAAATATGACCCGTGGTCCCTAAAAGTATTTATGTATCTGTTTCCCTTACATGATAATGGCCTTGGGGGCAGAGAATCTATCTTTTTATGTCTGCGTATCCCATGTCTAACACAACCCCAGACACATAATAATTGCTCCAATAAAGTGGTGACTCTATTGGCAAAGTAATAGTTCATTTTTAAATATCTCAAAAGGGTGAGTGGGAGGAGGCCATTGTTGTAAACTACAGGCTTCGGCACTGGAAATTCCACTGACTACCTTAAGTTACTCTTTGTAGAGTGTACCCAACACTTTACGCACTGCCCATGTAGTGATAAATTGAATTATGACCTTAGTAATTCAGGGTTCTATTAATAGAGCATAAAATTAAAGGTAGCAGAAATATATAGGGTAGTAAGCACCATGTTTGAAGGGAGATAAATCCCAGGGCAGGCCAATCAAATTGGTGCTGTGTGATAATTTGATACTTCATTCCTTATACTGCCAGTACAGGCACGTCATCCAGGGAAGCACTGTGCTATCCAGGGACCTGTCTGTCATCCGCTGCAGAAGCTTACACAGCACATGGAGGTTGGCTCTCTATAAACTCTTCAACAATTAGTCATTTCTCTCCCACTTTATCAGAATTAAGAGATCCATACCTTTAATGGCCTGGCTGGTTTGGCTCAGTGGTTAAGAAGCAACCCATGAACCAGGAGGTCACAGTTGGATTCCTGGTCAAGGCACATGCCCGGGTTATGGGCTCGATCCCCAGTAGGGGGCATGCAGAAGGCAGCCGATCAGTGATACTCTCTCATCATTGATTTTTCTATCTCTCTCTCCCTTCTTCTCTGAAATCAATAAAATATACATATTTTTTTAAAGAGCAAATACACAGAAGTTCATCTCCAAGTTTTTCATTTTGCCTATTCATCTCCTAAAGCAGGTATAATGCATCCTAGGGGCTCTCCGCTCCACCATTACCTGGGGCAAGTATCTTACCCTCTCTGGACCTCAGTCACCTCACAAAGAGGGGGTAATAAGAGAATCTATCTACTATCTCAATGGTATTCTGAGGATTGAATGAGTTAATGCATGTAAAGCACTCAACCTGACATCTAAGTAGCCCTTACTGAGTAACCTGCTACTATTATGCATTGACCCTACTTCACTGAGCACTGCTCTGCTGCCTCTGGACACTGCAGCAGAACCTAAGACAGAAGGAACAGTTGAAAGTCATGGTGGAGTATCATTTGTTCCCTTCAACATGCACAGTACACGTTTCATTTCCATCACCATCACATTATTGCTTGAGGCTCTGTCAATCTGGTCTCCAAGTACAAATATTGAAAGTTTTAATCTATGGATGGGGAAAGAATACAAGAGTCATAATACTCCCACGTACTGGTCACTGTTAACTAGAGGCCATGGGAGGTAAGACACTGAATGCTGGCCCCTCTCTTTTTACATGAGGTCTAAAACCAACCTAGTCTGGCCCTGGCCAGGTAGCTTAGTTGGTTAGAGCATCATCCCAACACTACAAGGTTGTGGGTTCGATCACAGGTTAGGGCACATACAATAATCAACTGATGAATGCATAATAAGTGGACCAACAAATCGATGTTCTCTCTCTCTCTCTCTCTCTCTCTCTCTCTCTCTCTCAAAATGTTAATAAAATTTTAAAAAATAAAGAAGATAAAACCTACTTAGTCTGGAGATAGTTAAGTATTAAGTGGAGACTCTTACAAAAGATCTGAAAACACCCTACTCATGCCAGCCTTGAAGAGACCACAAGTGACAGGAGACCCTGGAGAGAAACCGCCCTCCATCAGTGCGCTCACTAGAAGAGGTTGAGAGGAGAGGTCATCTATATGTGAATATTTTAGGGCCTGCTCCCCTAAAATTAGTGGAACGAGGAAAATGATTTGTGAGGAAATACGGTATACTAGAAAGGAGAACTGAGGGAGAATGAATATGTGGATCTGGTGAAAATAGAAGGTGACAGGCAGGCCATGAAAGGAACTTCCAGAAGTCACACACAAAGAGTCGCCCAAGCAAAGACCAGCAGGGTCAGTACTTTCATCAGAGCAGAGCTGCAAGTGACCACTCCACCCATCTCATTCATTAGCAAACCTGTTGATTACAGGCCCAGCGCTGCCCAGCTGCACCTGCAGCTGTCCGGTTGCCCCACAGCTGGCCCTGCAGGCCTGAAAAAGAACAGGTCTGGTCACCCAGCAGCCATCCCACACTCTCCACCACTCTTTCTCTCGCAAGTTAAGCTACTTACAAACATTAAGCACATCATTTAACAGATCAACAAGAAAGCAAAGATTAATGCTGTTACTAGAATCCCAGCTTGCAGCCTGTTGGACCTATCACACAGCAGCTTATTTTCATGGAGCACCTGACACACAATGGGCCATTCGCCTGACTCTGTTTGCATCACAGGACACGTCTGTATTGATGTGGCTGGGAAATGCCAGGCACCCTCTCACCCGACTCCTGCCTCACTTCCCACAGGCTCGGTGGAGCTGGGTTTCTCAGGTTTATTTCCCTTTCTCTTCCGCATCCAGGCTCATGAAGCTGCAACTGTGGCAACAGGTGTGGATGACATCAGAATTCTCAGAGGTAGGGGAACTTCCAGAGATCACCCGGTTCATCAACAGCCTGAACCAAGGCCTTACCTCTTCCTCCCCAGGCCCGCAAGCAAGCCAGGTGCCTCAAAAGACAAGCTTCATGGAGTTCCATTATTCCAGGACGATGAGCGAAGATTATTAGAAGTAGGAAGTCACTATCCAAAAAAGCCACCATTACAAAATGCAGGCCCAGTGCAGCATAAAGGTGATGGGGTTCTGGGGATAGAAGACTCACATTTAAGACCTGACTATCGAGACCCTGGACCTGGGAGAAAGCCAAGGAGTTAGGCTGTGCTTTCTCACAGAAGATGGAAACCTAGAAAATACCTGTTCAAAATAATCCAGATCAGTCTCCTGGTACCAAAGATAATTCCACTCATCTCAGCCTAACATGGTTATGGAAAAAAACTCCTTTGAAAAAAAAAATATTTTTATTGATTTCAGAAAGGGAGAGGGAGAGAGAGATAGAAACATCAATGACGAGAGAGAATCACTGATCAGCTGCCTCCTGCACACCCCCCACTGGGGATCAAGCCCACAACCTGGGCATGTGCCCTGACCAGGAACTGAACCGTGACCACCTGGTTCATAGGTCACCGCTCAACCACTGAGCCACGCTGGCCTGCCTGGACAAAACTCTTTTTAAACGTCTTCACACTCATAAACCAAGTTTTATACTTTAACAGTGTGTGGGTCATACGCTGTTACACAATGAATACTACTCAAAATATTGTTTGACTACAAAAAGAGGCCATGTCTTATGTTGGCCCATCTATAATAATAAAAGCGTAATATGCTAATTAGATGGACAGCCAAATGACCTTCCAGACATCCTTACGACCTTCTAGACAAAGCCAGGGCTGCGAGGGCCGAGCCCCTTGCACGAATTTCGAGCATCGGGCCTCTAGCTCTATGTTTAAGATAAAATTCTAAAGAACCTGTCATTCTGCCCTGGATTGTCTAGTCCTTGTTCTGTCCCAGTCCAGAACAAATAAATATCTCACCAATAAAATGTAAGACCTTCTTTTCCTTATAGTCTAGTCTTTTCATTGGTTTATAAGAGGAAGCAATGCGTCTGAACACGTAAGTCTTCTCTATCCAATCCAGTGTCTTCTTTTTCAACGAGCTGTTTTTCTTCAGGACCATTCTTTTGGAAGCCCTCTCACTTGGGGTATAATCATTTGAGATTCATTCATTTCTTAATAGAAGTTATAGTAAACCTTTCTTGAGATAGGACACTAGCCTCCAAACCATTCCTCTGACTTATCAACCCAGATAACGAGATCACTTTGGCAACTGTTCCACTGTAATGACAACCTGGCAGTGACATGAAGTCTAGTTTACAGGTGACTATGCCAGGCCATCCTGCAACCACTCGGGAAAAAGTAAAAGCAAGAAATCTGTGTGAGAAGAATCAATGAACCGAGTAATTCATTTGGAACAATATCTGTTGGTCCATGGAGAAGGTGAGAGAGACAAAATTGCCTTACTCATAGGTATGCTTCTCTGGCTGTCTTAGCAGTGATGCTACACACAGTTCTATCTCAACGCCTTCTACATGGCATTGTCTCACGTTAAACACTAAATTACCCTCCTCGATGCCAGTCTTCAACGGACGATTTAAGATATCTAGTTACCAGTTTTCATATGGTAATCAGTAAAACTGGTTTGAAGACTCCACGGTGGACCAGAACACACTGGAAAGTTTGCAGTGAGAGATGGAAAGATCTGTCGCATGTTCAATGAGGGCTAACACACCTCCGCCCTGTGGGCTCTGCCATACAGCCACAACAATGACACCGGCAGAGGGCAGTTCCTGTGGAAACACTTACGGTGCGAATCTTCTGGTGGAAATAGGCCTCTGAAAAAACAGAGGCTTCACACCAATAATAGACAGTGATGAAGCCCTATGAAACAGGGGTCTGGGCAGAGCACTCAGAGCCCAAACCAAGATACTCATTAATGTCACATCTACGGAGATAAAAGTCTGTAATTAACTAAAGGTTAAAGCCTACAGATATGACATATTCTGGCATTTTGAGATCTTTAAGCTCATGGACAAACTCATAACCAAGAGCCTCTCTCCAAAGCTGTTTTTGCAGTTAGGAAAAGGACAAACCACAGCAATCTACATTTATGTGAGTTAGGCTGATCATATTATATGCTAATAAATGAGTTAGCTCCACCTTCACCATCCCTCTGCTTGAATTTAATTACCAGTTTGGCCTTTAAACGGGCACTCCCTTCACCTGCAAATGAGTTTGGCACTTGTGTTCAGAACAGAGTTGGGCATC
This sequence comes from Myotis myotis, assembly GCF_014108235.1. Taxonomy (NCBI): domain Eukaryota; kingdom Metazoa; phylum Chordata; class Mammalia; order Chiroptera; family Vespertilionidae; genus Myotis; species Myotis myotis. Next base: position 193,297,272 of record NW_023416313.1, on the reverse strand, counting down.
TAGACTACACTCTGCCCCTCCCATAAGATAGCCCAGTTACACTACAGAGGCAGGCCACCAGGCTTAAACCTCACAGGGCCACCCCCACACAAGCCTCAAGTATCACACTGACTTTTACCACCTCTGGGGAAGAGAGAAGAACCCTTTCTCACCTGTCACTTCAAGGCATCCAGGTCAACCATTTATTCAGCACCTGTCCCTGCACAGGGAATAAACAGAGACCAAGACAATCTCCCCACCCTCATAAAGCAAGTTCCTGCCAATGGTATGAACCAGGTACAGTTTGCTTTCGAAAGGTGCTTAAGTGTTATGATCCCTATGTAAAATGACCCACGTGGGTAAAATTTCATAGAAAAAAATACAAATCCTCAAGCGGTAACAGGGAAAGAAGTTTGTACCACTTTAAACTTGGTGAATATTGATTTTCCCTGAAGCCTTAATTTGAATATCACCTCCTCCAGGAAGTCCTCCCTGAATTCCCCAGGCTCACAATCCCCTACCATCCTGCACACATTTCTATTCTAAACTCAACTACCCCATGATGTGGGTTTGTGCCATCTCCCCAACCGGAGGGTGAGCTCCTTGAGCTTTGCACCCCGAACACCTAACATGGTCTCTGGCCATTTCAGGTACTCAGGGGCTGCTGTGAACTGACCCATGGAAGTGTGTGTGGGGTATGTGCATGCTCGGGCCTATCTGTAGTTACATAGAGAATGACATACCTGTGCTATACAACTTTCTTCACCCCTATCTTTTCCAATATTAACAGCAAGTCCTTTGTACAAAGGATTATCTGCTCTCCTCCCCCAATAGCTACTATAAGTGAAGGCAATTAGTCACGAGCAGAAGCAAAAAAAGCCTGAGTTGCTCATTTGTACCTAGATGATGAACTGAGAGACAAGGAGAGGTGGGAGATGAAATGGGGGAGGTAGGCAAGGGCCAGACTACCGCAAATCTTCCCAAGGAGCCTGACCTCTATAGGCTATGGAAGCCTTGGAAAGATTTCTAGCAAGAGGAAGGTTAGGGTTGAGCTTTAGACAGTTTGTCCAGGCAGCTCTGTGGAGAGTGGGTGCGAGGGAGGAAGATCAGTTCCAAGGCTATTGTAATAATCCATCTATATGCTAAGGGCCTGAACAAGTGTGGTGCTGATGGGGGGGAAATTGACTCAGGAAGTATTCTGCAAGCCAATTCAGCAGGACTAACAATGAACTGAAATGGGGAAAGAGCTGAAAGGAGAGAGAAAATTCCACAATAATGCCTTGGACGAAGGTGAGACCAGTGCTGACTGGGAAAATGGGCAGAGGAGCAGGTTGGGGTAAAGATATAGTATTTAATTATGGACAATATTGACCTAGAGATGCCTGAAGGAGTTCCAAGTAGGTCTGTCCAGCAAGTATATAAGGCGTGAGACCTTGTACACGTTCTTGGAACTCCCTAAGCCACAATTTGCTCTGGTAGGAAATGCAGGGACTGTGGTAGCTGCTCATCCCACACAGGCTGTTGTAAGGATTGAAGGAGATGGAGTAGAAAGCCCTTTGCCCTGAGCCTGCCCCAGTCCTAGAAGCAAGAATCGGGCTCAGGGACAAAGGTGGGAGACACAGCTTTGGAAGTCCTTAGCATGTGTGCCATATAGTTGAGACCAGAAGAACAGATAAGACATCTGGAATGAGAGAGACAAAAATATAAGGACAAAAGCCCAGGAAAGACCAATATTTAAGGAGGTTAAGGGATGAGGTACCAAAAAAAGAAAAAATTCAAGAAGGTGCTAAAGTAACAGAAAAGCAGGGGAGCAAACTGTCTCAAAGAGAATGTAGCCGCCAACAAGACAGGTAAGTGGTAGGAATACGTGGTTATTCCTGGTTTTGCAGGAGCCATGTTCACACAGTGACAGAGGCTGAAGCCGGCCTGCATTGGGGAGAAGAATGATGGGGCGGGGTGGGGGGGGGGGTGCAGATGCAGACAGCTCTTCGGGGGAGTGTCTGAGAAGGAAAGGGGAGAAACTGAGCCTCACTTCAAAAGGGAAGGGCTTGTCCAGTGGAGGTGGGGACACGAGTGTTTGGAGAGATCTGGGTCTGTTTCTGAAGGGAAGGTGCCAGAGGAAGGGAGAGGATGAAGGTACTGGAAAGGGAACACGCAACCCAGGGAGGACACAGAGGGGACCCAGATGGAGCAGGTGGAGGACTGGGCCTGAACAGGCAGTTCCCCTCATTGGAAGACTGCCTGCAGGAAGCTCACACCTGTCAGCGCCTGTGCTCTGGGAAGACTAGTGCACTTGCTCACAGAGAACAGTGTGAGTGCAAGGACACCAGCTCCCCTGGTTATACCTCGCACTCTAACCTCAGCTCTTCCAAATAACAGCCAGAGGAGAAAACAAGTAAGGACGTTTGGGGCCTGCAGAGTAAGATGGGGGGAGGGCAGTGTTAGAGGACGAGAAGTTGAGAAGAGTGGTGAGACCACTATTTTTTTCTTCCAATTCTGTCAGTTGGCTTCTTCTTTTTTAATGTGTCATTGAAGTAGAATTATCACCCGGTGAATCTGACTTCAAGATATAAATGGAAATAATATTAATGGAAAGACATTTACTATCTTGACAGGAACAATTTTTCAGAATCATTATTTTTCCTGATTTGAAACAAAATCCCACATATACAAGTTCAATAGGACCACATTACAGCAGAAGGAGTCAACAATGAGCCATTAGAAAATCAGTTCAGGGAGAAAAATGCACACTAGAGTCCTAATGAGGCAACATAGAAATCACTTATTTTTGCCAGAACAGGATATTTTAAGGAAAATAAACTTAAATGGCAACTACCACTTCAAGGTCACAGTGAAACCATGATCGGGTTTATACCCCCTCGATGCTGGTATCCTGTTCCTCCCAAGGGCAGACTGTCATTAATATTCCTGATCTCTGGTGTGCCAGAAGGGTAAGTCTCTCAGATTTTCCTATTTTGAAAAGCACCTTTTTTTCATCTAAATAAGAGTTAACATTTTGTTTGGGGAACCTGGGATTCAACTGGTCCTTTCACACACATTTTACACTTATTTAAATCAAGAGAATAAAAATCACTCTAGCAGATTCATTCTCTCTAAGCTACTCTTAACTCTTGCACTCTCTCTCTCTCTCTCTCTCTCTCTCTCTCTCACACACACACACACACACAGTATTACTATCTATAACTGAAATACGAATTTTATAAAGAGAAAATCTTTTAGCAAAAGTGGATGACAGTGTTTGAATCCTGATCAGACTCAAGATATGAGAACAGTGAGGAATTTCTTCATGCTTCAAATGTTTCCTGATTCCTACTATGTGCAGGGCACTTTGCCAGGGGCTGGGGGAGGCGGAGGGTCCCTAGTACTCACACAGAGAGCAGTAACCCTGGGCTGAAAGCAGCAGGTCAGGCTGAAGGGAGGGCAGACACCCACAGACACATTCTCAATCAACCCCAGACTTCTGCAACAACAGTGCCCCAGCAGATCAATGCAACCACAACCCAGGTACAGGATGTGCATGACAAGAAGGTGAGGAGGCCCAGCAGGGAGATTCAAAGATATATCCTCCTCATAGCCCAAGAGCTAACCAATATATGTGAACAACCAAAACCAAGGCCGTGCTAAACATCATTGCAGACACTGTTGGGCCTTATTATAGAGCAAAGGAAACTTTTCTTCTGAAAAATTAAATATGTGCACTTCAGAAAACCTCTAACTTGACCACTGTGAAAGCTTTAAAACCCAAAACAAGTACCCAGTCAACGGTTAAAATTAGAAGTAATTAGCTTTAAGATAAGTCAAGATAGAGGGAAAACCTTCATATTTCCTGCAAACCAAGTCAAAATTGTTGGTGCCCTTGATTTTATCCACAAATCTACCAGTTCAAATGATGCACTTTTAAAACTATAGTTTTTCTTTTTGGAAGCATGATAATAATTCATATCCAATGATTAGATGCTCAAACTTAAATTGAGGAAACATCTTTTAATGCCAATTGAAAGAGGCCATCTACCATCATTTCCCTTAACTGCATCAATAAAAGTGCCCACTTCAGCTTTTGCATCTAAAAGATGAAGGACTTTTTGAAGTCTTTTGCAACTGCATAGTGTAACTTTACTTCTTTCTCGTTGGTTATACACACTAACTCAGAATCTCTGTCCAATATCATATGAACAAACCAATACTCAATTTCAAGGTTTTCCATAAACTAACTTGGCCAACACTATAGCTATAGTGATTCCAACTTCATTTCCACATATTCCTTGCAAGACCAGAATGAACATATGTGTAGAATTCACCCCAAACTCCTATTCTTCTAGGGTAAGCAAACCATCTCCTCTTCTACCAGTCACCAAACTACTGATTTACACCCCAGAATCTCAAATAAAAATCAAAAACAAGAAGGCTGAACTCATAAACCTCTCCTGAAAGTTTCTATTATTAAAAAACTCTACTAAACTTTAAATTCTCTAAAATTAAAAACTCTAAAATTGTATGTGAATAAACGTCTTACTGTTTTCAGAGATCATTTCAGAAAAGGCTGCGCCCATGACTTCATATTTAAGTACTGGGGTAGAGTGATGGTGGTGGTGACAATGATGATAATTTTTTTGCAGCGGTATGTGTCATACACTGTGCTAGACAGTTTACATAATTCCTCGCTGTATTCTCACATAACCCTGTGAGGTAGGGACTATGTTATGATGAGAAAGCCGGGACTGGCAGAAGTTAAATGACCTCTGCTAATGAGAGGCAGACCTAATAGTTAAGCCCCAATCTGGCTGACACCCAACCATCACACTATGATGCACTGATAATTATGGTAGTCGTCCAATAAATATTCCTCAAAGCCTGTATTTGTGTACTATTACTCTGTAATTGCAGATTCTGCATCCTAGTTTATGTGGCTTAGGCGAATGCTAGTGTGTCTTTTTACAGTACACACAAATGGATATTGAAGAGGAGGTCAGAAATATTCTGGAAATCAGCAAGATGCCAAAATAGGCATTATCCAAAATTGTTCAAAATAGGCAAAATTATCCAGAGTTAATTCACAAAACTATAGTCAATAAAGTAAATGAGCTTTCAGTAGTAAGCAAGAATCAACTCTATGTAGTTATTCATAATTTTTGAGGTTCTTATTTCCTTTATGATGATTGGCACCATGTGTATTAATTCTCATCCATAATTCATAGTTTTGTTTTTGGTTTTTAAAAAAGCAACACTTTCGGGCCCTATCAATTAGTATAATTATCCTATTCTTTTAAATATTGAAACTTTCCACTAATACTTATGAGTCTGTAGAAAACAAATATATCATTCAAAAATTTGGAAAAGCTTCCTGGTCTTTGTTTCCTTCCCTCTATTTCTCCCTTTAGAAAATATGGTGCTGAAAGAGGCAGAATGTGAACAGATGCTTCTATGTCATCTGAGGAGCATCAACAAGACTGGACCCAGGAGACTTTTATGTCGCCACCCCCATTGTCTGCGATGCAACCTTATGAAGGACTTTCTTTGACCTATACAATTATTTTCCAAAAGCCCTTGTCAAAATACGAATTTCCTTGGGAGAGTAAAAGTAACCCAAACTACCATTTCTTGAGGGCCTATTTTGTGCTGGGCATGTTTAATGTAGTCAATCTAATCTTCACACCAATCCTCTGAGGTACTAACATTAGCACCATTTTCCAGAGGAGAAAACAGTCAGAGATCAAGGGACTCGCTCATTGTAGCCGAGCTGGGGTGATGCCACAAACTTGCCAACACACACCAAGTCTACCCGTTTCCCAATGCTTCTGTTTGTTTCTCCACATGCCAAGCTTGCTCCAACCTCCGGGCCTTTGCCATAGCTGTTCCCTCTACAGGGGATGCCCTTTCTCTAATCTTCATATGGTGGCTACTTGTCTATCGGATCTCAACTGAAATCCGATAGACAAGTACACCCTCTCTGCAAGTCCCTCCCTGTCCACTCTATCACATCCCCCAGTGTTAATTCTCCACTTAGCATCTAACCACCATTTGTTATATTTGCAATCCCCTGCTTGCTTGCTTGCTTATTACATACCTCTCCGTGCTAGGGTAGACTCTGGGTGTCTTGTTCTCTTGCCCTACCTGTTACACCTAGAACGGAGTCGGGCACACAGCAGGCACTCAATAAAAACCTATGAATGCCGTTCCTGCTGCCTCTGCCACACACTGAGGGGCGTCCAGAAAACAGCTTGGGCCGAAGTCCAGAGAGCTAGATTCTAGTGTCACCTCTGGCTAGCTAGGGGGCCGTGCTGCGGGCGACCTCCATTCAGCTCAGTTTCTACCATCATCAGGTTGTTTTCCAAGGTATTGGCAAGGTGAGCTGGAACTCAAGAGAAGATCAGAAAATCTTGTGGGGTCAAGGGACCCAGGCCATAGCGGACCAGGGGTCACAGGGCAAGAGGAGCAGACAAGCATCACTGGTTTCATCATTTTGCTGTGGACTAACCCAGTGTGCACCATAATGCCCATAATGCCCAGTACAGATAAATCCTATCTCTTTTTTACAGGGGAAAAGTTTATATTAACAAAAGGTACCAAGCCAAGGTCACTCAAACTGTCCTAGTTTTTTGGTTGTGTGTATGTGTGTTTTTAACTTTTCATCTGCAAACCTCAAAGAAACGCCTACAAAAATAGAGGCTTTTGAACATACCTAAATAACAAACTCAATAGGTCCCAAAATGGGTCATCATTTGGTATACTTCACCAGGAGCCAGAAGTGAGAATACATTTTTAAGCACCTCTTTTTCGCTAAAATTCATAGCTCCCCCTTTCTACTGTTTGTCTTCCATGATTAACTACAGTGAAAATGTCCTCCAATACAGCGGGAAACGTTAGAACCATGCCCGGGGAATCAGAAATTCAGAGGCCTTCTTTTTGACACTTTTCAGATGGTGTTTCTTAACCCAAGGTTCCGTGTTCACATCAGGCCTCAGGGACCACCACTCTGGTGACGCTGTTCCCAGCATACTGTCAATATGCATGTAGTGCACTTTCCTAGATACAGAGTCCATCGCTTTCATCAGCACTAAACGTGACCAGGGCTCAAAGCCCTTCTCGGAAGCACTGCTTCTGCTGAGAAACCTGTTCTCCACTCTTCTGTGCCATGCCGGAACAATGATCATGTCTAATAAAGCACTGGAGAGCTCCATGGCTCCCAGATTAATAAATGCACTCTGTTTAGGGAATTATGCTACTATATTTATGACTTTTGTGCACTCTTCCAGAAATACTAATTTCAGTGCCGAGAACAAATCTGAGCATCAGCAGAACAGTCTCCAGCAACTACTTCACAAGGAAGCAGAATTTTCATTAACCAAAGGAACCATAACTAGAACCATGTACCATGGGTGCTGGAAGGGGCCACAGAGCTCAGGCTGATGCCCCCCCTCTGACATCACAGACAAGAACACCAAAGTCCAGTGTGAGGACGGAGGCACAGCATCGTATTTAAGTGCTATGAGAGAGATGTAGGAAGAATGCTATGGAAGTACAAGGGGCAAGCATGACTTTCAAAGGAACATGCAGCTTTGTGGTTTGGGTTTAAGCACTTGGAGAACAAGGCTCTGTCTAGAACATGCTCACACTGTCCCCATAAGACTGAGTTTATTAATGTAATTACAAGGGGCTTATGGCGGCCATGGATGGTTTTATCCTCTGGCAATTGTCTTTTTTTTTTTTTTAACCATAAGCACAAACCAAACATCTCCCTGTAACAGTGATGGCGAACCTTTTGAGCTCAGCGTGTCAGCATTTTGAAAAACCCTAACTTAACTCTGGTGCCGTGTCACGTATAGAAATGTTTTGATATTTGCAACCATAGTAAAACAAAGACTTATATTTTTTATATTTATTTAATATATTTAAATGCCATTTAACAAAGAAAAATCAACCAAAGAAATGAGTTCGCGTGTCACCTCTGACACGCGTGTCATAGGTTCGCCATCACTGTCCTATAAGATCAAAGGCATACAAGATAAAACTTATGTAAACTCAAAGGAACTTTCTAGAAGACAGTACATTACAAAAGCACTGATCGTGAGTCTTTCTACTAAAAAGTCCTGTGTGCTTTGACAATAACTACTAACTTACTGATGCAACAGAAATACAGGAACATGGTAATTCTGATCAGTCTCCCTGGATAGCAACATCATTCTCAACAACAATTTCCCATCTCCTGAAATTCTTCAGCATAGCACTTAAACACTAGATAGCCAATACCTTCGGGCCCATTCCTCTGTTTAATTAAAATGTCTGTTCTACAAGTGATTTATAGTATTTGTCAATACCTAGGGTGGATATGTAAAAGGTGGCTACTGACACTTCTTGTCTACAAAGCATTAATTACAGCACTAGTGAGAATGGCTTCTAGCAAAAGCTCAAACAGTGGGATTCTCAGTCTCTCTCACGTGACTTACAGCCATTCCCGTAGAACAAGGAGCCCATTGGCGCAAATCAAGAAATATAGCTGCGTGGCTTAAAATGAGGACCCCCGGCAATTCCTTAAGTAGGATTCTAAGCCAAGGAAATAGCATCAACATCACTATCGACACTCAAAGTTATTTAGACCTAAGCTAAGTCTTCCCTAATCCTGAGCAATTTAGATTTAGACCAATTGAATTCCTGGGAGTTAATAACTTTGATAAGACATAATTCATTTTGACGACTCAAAACCAAACCAATTACTGCAAAAGAGAAGAAATGATGCAATTGCCTAACACGTGGAGGCCGAGGCTTTAGAGATGGGAGGCCCTCAGATATCTGCTAGTGCAACCCCCTCGTGATATAAGCCAGGGAACTGAGACCTTGCTGGTCCAGGCTTGCCTAAAGTCAAAGGCGATAGGTGGCAAAGCCACACCTTTTTATTTTTTTAATTTTGAGTACATTTATTAAAGCTGGCGGCAGTGAATCAAGGAAGGGCTTAGAAGAAGCAACAGAAGAGAGCCTAGAGGGAGCTGCTATGGGCTCACTGAAAAGTCAGAGGAAGGGGGCCTTGGAGATAGGGTCAGGGGGTTAGCCTGGGAGAAGCTATCCCTGCCCATTGCTGCCCTGGTTGGAATCTGGTGGGGACCCTTGGAGTTTAGGAGATGTACTCCTGAGAGGAAAGAAAAGGGGGAAGGGGAAGGTATGGGTCGTGGTCCGGAGAAGGAAAGTGCTCCAGCAAAGCCACAACCTGAACCCAGCTCTCCTTACTCCAGTGATGGCGAACCTATGACACGCGTGTCAGAGGTGACATGCGAACTCATTTTTTTGGTTGATTTTTCTTTGTTAAATGGCATTTAAATATATAAAATAAATATCAAAAATATAAGTCTTTGTTTTACTATGGTTGCAAATATCAAAAAATTTCTATATGTGACATGGCACCAGAGTTAAGTTAGGGTTTTTCAAAATGCTGACACGCTGAGCTCAAAAGGTTCGCCATCACTGCCTTACTCCTATGATGACAATACACTTACATATTGCTGGGCATTATATAATGAAATACAAAGAGATTTTTTAAAAATTAATACTTAATACTAATTTGCAGTTAACTCCCCATATATTTAACTAGATGCCTGGTGCATGAAATTCATGCACTCAGGGCAGGGGGGGGGGCCCTCAGCCTGGTCTATGCCCTCTTGCAGTCCAGGAGCCCTTGGGGGATGTCCGACTGACAGCTTAAGACTAAGCTGTCAGTCGAACATCCTTAGCACTGCCACAGAGGCAGGAGAGGCTGGCTCAGAGCTTCTGACTGAGCAGCACTCCCCTGTGGGAGTGCACTGACTATGAGGGGGCAGCTCCTGCATTGAGCGTCTGCCCCCCTGGTGGTCAGTGTGCATCATAGCAACCGGTCATTCCACGGTTGGGTCAATTTGCATATTTGCCTTTTATTATATAGGATAATAATAAACCAGCTTGCTCTACAATTGTAGATACATAAGTATCTAAATAAACATACATCTAATGGAATGTATTTATAAATGAATAAAGATATATAAATACATCTAAGTAAGTCTATCTACCTATGTATGTAGATGTTGAGTGTGTTTGTGTGTCCATTTGTCACAAATCACGTGAGCTAAGGCAACAGTTGTGCTTTAGCTAAAGTTTTGGTTCCCACACTAAAAACTAAGGCTGGAGCTATAGTAGGTCTCAAAAAACAAACAAAAAAATTCAAAAACCTCCAAGCATGGAATGAATCAAAAGGAAGGGTTTGTAATAGGGAGTGGTGTGGTTGTGGCAAACTGAAGCACCTCCTAAGAACTAAATACCTCTGGATTCAACATTAAAAACACCTCTGCCAAATGACTACATCTGCAGGCTGTCCAGGGGCCTAAGAGCTATCCGGCTTTGTGGTTGTTCTGAACTAGGTGACTCTCCTGCTTCAGGACCTGTGAGTCCTTTATGATCTGTACAAAGCGTAGGGTGTGAGTTGGTTCACCTAGTGTGTTACTGCTTTCTGCCTTTGAGACTCAACATGTTCTCTCAGCCAATCTTCTTGCAAGCAGGACAACTTAATCCCCTCCCAAACTTTCCAATGATGGAAACATTTCCGTGGGTCAGGAACCTTTACCTTTCAAAAGGGCACCTGTGATGTCTCTCTGGGAAAGCATTATTGCATCAGAAGTTCCTTTTCTTCTCTTGAGGAATGATTTTCCACCGGCATTTAAATAAAGCAGGCCTGTGGCTATCTATGCTGGAGCCTAAAAATCAGCTATTTCCCCTCCAGGAAAATGTCTCTGGTCTCCTCAAACCAGGTGCTCAGCGGTATCTTAGTACTTACTTCTGTTCTATAATCTCCTGGTTATCGTCCCCACCCCCCACTCTATCTCACACCTGGAACTATGAGGTCTACAAAGGAAGGGATCATGTCCATCTTGTCCACTTTGCCTCCCAGGGCAGAGCACAGGCCCAGGACACAGGTCACACTCAAGGGTGGATGAATGCTCACCTAGGGCTTGGCATTTCATGCAAAAACATGCACGACTCTGTTAGAGTAGCTACCCCAGAAGCTGAGGGGACGAATCAGTGCACTGCCCATATTATTACATCCTGAACTCCCTCTGACCAATATCACACACTCCCATGAGAGCCCAATCCATTCATACGTCCATTCCTTCAGGATGGAGGGGAGGGTGGACCATGGGGATCTCAGGGTGCTGAGGGAATTCCAAGGAGGAGGACCAAAGCCAGGCTTGACACGCCCGGGAGTTTTCTGGGTAAGGGATGCCACAATGAAGCACAGGTGGGAATTAGCAATGTGAGCCTGGAGGACCTGAGAGATGCTCACGGTGCCTGGAGCTCAGTGTGGGTTAGAATAAGGCTCGAGAGAAAGCCAAGGCCACATCATGGAGAACATTCTATACCATTTAATGAGCTGTGCTTTATCCGAAGCCGTGGGGAACCACTGAGCAGTTAAGTAATGACTTTCGGCTTGGCCACTGAGAAAGATCACTTTAGGTACAGTCATGATGACAGTGAAAAAGAGGAGACTAGTACTGAGTTTCCACTCAGGCCTCGTTTTCATCATATTCTAATAAAATGGAGCTCAGCAGTCAACACAAAAAGAGAACCTGGTCTAGTCAATTGTTTTATAAAATAGAAAAGAGACTACAGAAACCCAAGGCACCTCTCTTAATCTAAGTAAATGCTGCCCAATCTCATTAAAGTGTACTGCATTTTTACTATCACAACCAGTCGCCATTCTAAGCACTTGCTAATATCAAAACTGTGCTAAGAGTTGCATAAGATAAAATGATTCACACTCTGCCCACCAACCTCATTAGCTCTTCGAGGTTGAAGTACAGCCTTTTAATGCTTTTTTCTTGCTGCTCCTAATTTAACATGTCAGGCTCTCAAGTTACTAGTGAACAAAGTTAGAACATATTAATGGGTTTTTAAGTCATAGTCTTTGAAAATGAAACAAAAGCAAGGAGTTTCCCGTACACGGAGTTTTCAATCCATTACCATATTCCAAGGGCAGAGAAATCTGGTCAAGTCTTCCAAGCACATATTGGTACATCATTAATTGATGTAAAAGAGGGACATTGCAATAGCCACAATTATTGGACATTCCCCAATTATTTTCATTTCTTTCCTTTAGGAAGACAAACAAAATGTTTAAAGAAAGATGTTCCCAAAATACTTACATTTTACTTGCCCCAAAATTACATTAAAAACAATCATTCTTGCCCTGGCCGGTTTTGCTCAGTGGTTAGAGCGTCAGCCAGCTGAGCAAAGAATCATGGGTTTGATTCCCGGTCAAGGGCAGGTACCTCGGTTGCAGGTTCAGTCCCCCGCCTCTGTCAGGATGCGGGTGGGAGGCAACCAATCGATGTGTCTCCCTCAAATTGATGTCTGTCTCTGTCTCTGTCTCTGCCCCCTCCCCGCCCCCCCGCCATCCATTCCACTCTCTCTAAAAAAGAAATCAATGGGAAAAATATCCTCACTCCTCGAGTGAGGGTGACAAAAAATTTTTTAGTCTCTTTTCTGACAAACATTTAATGCCTACTATATAACAGACACAGTTCAAGGTGCTGGAGCTAGAACCTTGAATGGTGGGTAAGAGAGCCGGGGGTCCCTAGTCTCAAGATGTTTACACTCTGAAGGACAAAGGTACAATCAGCAGACAGGTCTCAGCGAGTGATGAGTGCAATGAAGGCTGGCAAGATAATAACATGGTCAGGAAAATGCTCTCTGAGGAGGAAACATCTGAGCCACAGCCTGCATGGTAAGCAGCAGCCCCAGTGCAGCAAAGTCCCCACAGTGAAACAATATATCCCGTACGACTCATGTACATGGGATTGCACCTCCCGGAGAGGCTAAAGGACATCTTTCCCCTTCACACTGACTTCATCCATCACTGTTAGATGTGCCTCACCCGTTGGCTCAGAAAAACATAACTGAGGCCCTGGCCGGTTTGGCTCAGTGGATAGAGCGTCGGCCTGCAGACTGAAGGGTCCCAGGTTTAATTCCGGTCAAGGGCATGTACCTTGGTTGCAGGCACAACCCCAGTAGGGGGTGTGCAGGAGGCAGCTGATCGACGTTTCTCTCTCATCAATGTTTCTAACTCTTTACCCCTCTCCCTTCCTCTCTGTAAAAAAAATCAATAAAATATATATTTTTAAAAAATAACTGAGAATAAATAACCACTACAAAGCACAAAAGAGAGTGAAACGCTAGTGAATCTAGAAGAATGTTGATGCTATAAATGTATGCACCTGGATTCAGGAATCAAGGGAAAGACAGTCCAAGGCTGCCCAGTGGTAACCTGGCTGCTGCACCTGACAAGGCTACCAGGCAGGTACCTGGCTGAGAAGCTGGGAGAGAGCAGCCCCCCAGAGCTGCAGGGAACAGAATGTCTTCAAGAGGGCTGAACCAGGAAAAGGGCCTGGGAACACGCCAAGCAGGTCCTTCCTTCCTGCGGGGATGCCAAGGTCTTTCCATGACGCAGCCTCCAGCTCCTCCTGCCTCCCTCCCTGTCTCCTCCCCTACCCCCCCTACCCCATCCCCATGCTGTGCATTAAGTATTAGATGCCTGTCCCCATTCGGAAAGCCAGCAAATCATGATCAAATATATGAAAGACAGAAATAAGGTCTTAATTTAGACACAACTTCGGTTTTCAGAAGTTAAAGAAATTATGCAAAATAAACAAGTTCCAGAATAAACAGAAAAAAAAATTTGACAGGGATAATTTAGAAAACAGCACTGTGTCCAAAAATCAGAAACTGTCTTTAGTGGATTTGTTTTATTTTATTTTGTTTTATGCTCCTACTCTGATAAATATTTTCTGCACTAAAAAGACAATGCAGATTTTAAGTCGACCTTGGCTTAAATCTAATTCACTTTCTTATTTAACATCTTTTTCATAAGAGAGGGATAATAGTTACTCATAGCTTTCCTCCGAAGCTTTACTGAGGTATAACTGTCACACAATAACATGCACATTCTTAAAAGGGAACGTATTTGATGAGCTTGGACGTATGTATATAACTGTGAAATGATCTCCACAATCAAAACAATGGATACTTCCATTTCCTCAGAAGTTTCCTTATGCCTCCTTTGTAATCCAGCCGACGCTCACCCCGTCCTCCCATTCCCAGACAACCATCAATGTGCTTCCTGCCACTACACACTAGTTTTCACTTCCTGGAATTTTGCATAAATACAGTGCGTACTCCTTTTTGTCTGGCTTCTTTCGCTCAGTATAATTATTTTGAGATTCGTCAGTATTGCTGCAGGTATATTAATAGTTCGTCACTTTCTACTAATCAGTATTAGGACGTACAATTTGTTTAAACATTCAACTGTTCATTAATATTTGAGTTGTACCCGGTTTGGGGGCTACTGCAAATAAAGCTGCTATAAACATTCATGTGCGTGTCTTTATATAAATGCTGTAATTTCTCTTGGCAAATGCTTAAGAGCAGCTGGGTCATATGGTAGGTGTATGCGTAACATTTTAAGAAACTGCCGCCCTGACCAGTTTAGCTCGGTGGATAGAGCATTGGCCTGTGGACTGAAAGGTCCCAGGTTCGATTCCGGCCAAGGGCATGTACCTTGCTTGCGGGCACATCCCCAGTAGGGATGTGTGCAAGAGGCAGCTGATCGATGTTTCTCTCTCATCGATGTTTCTAACTCTCTATCCCTCTCTCTTCCTCTCTGTAAAAAATCAATAAAATATATTAAAAAAAAAAAAAGAAAGAAACTGCCAAACCATTTTTCAACATGACTGTACCATTTTATTTTCCTCACAGTGGATATGAAAGTTCTAGTTGCTCCACTCCCTCACCAACACTTCGATGGCCAGTCTTTTTAATTTTAGTGTTTACAATGGCTTTGGTTTTAATTTGCATTTCCTTGACAACTAACGATTTTGAGTATCTTTTAATGTACTATTTGTGAATGATGGTCCTATTCAAATCTTTGTACAATTGGGTATTTTTCTCATTTTTATTGAGTTATGAGTTCTCCTATACACTGGTGTTACAATTCCTTATCTGATTAACATGTTGTAAATATTTTCTCCCAGTCTATGGCTTGTGTTTTCATTTTCTAAGTGGCTTTTGAAAAGCAAACCTTCTTAATTTTAATAAATCCAGTTGATTGATTTTTAATAGATCATTTTAAATATGATCTATACAGAAGATCATACGAATCTCCTTTTTTATCCTGTTAATATAAAGAATTGCACGAATTGATTTTTATATGTAAATCAGCCTTGCTATCCCAGTTAGGTCATGGTGTACTACCCATTTGCTACATTGTTGAATTTGACTTGCTAAGATTTAAGAATTTTTTATCTATGTCCACAAGGGACAGTGTCTATAGAGATATATATATATAAAATCAGGTTTTGGTATAAGGGTAATGTTTCATGGTTTCATGGAATGCGTTGGGGATGTGTTTCCTTCTATTTTCTGAAACAGTTTGTGTCAAGTTGGCAACAGTTCTTCCTTAGATGATAGAATTCACCAGTAAAGCCTACAAGGACCTTAAATTTGCATGTGGAGGGTTTTCAACTATAAATTTAATTACCTTAATAGACAAAGTCATCCAAGTTATTTGAATGAGTTTGGGTAGTTTATATCTTTTTAAGGAATTTGTTCATTTCCTCTAAATTGCGGCATTTACTGGCCTATAATTGTTCGAAATACTTTTTTAACATCTGTAGGATCTATAGTGATGTTCTCTCATGCCTAATATTGGTAATTTGTGTCTTCTCTTTTTTCTTTTCTCTTGATTATTCTGCTTGATGTTAATCAATTGTATTGATTTTTTTTTCAAAGAACCAGCTTTTTGTTTCATTGATTTTCTCTATTGTTTCCGTTTTCTACTTTACTGACTTCTGCTATCTTTACAATTTCCTTCTTTCTGTTTGTTTTGGGTTCAATTTGCTCTTCTTTTCCAGTTTCAGGTGGAAACTTAGGTCTTTTGAGAACCTTTCTAATTAAAGTGTTTAATACTGTGAATTTCTGCTTAAGAACTTCTTTAGCTATATCCCCATCTCCTTAGGTTTTATCTAGATTTTAAAAAGACTGTCAGTCACTGTGTTTGCTATTAAGAATATACCACATAAAACATTATCTCATCAAGCCTGAAGGTAATATCAACAAAACTGATACTAAAATCAATTTAAATTATCTCCTTGATATTCAGAAAGTACACAGTAAGTCAGAAAGCATAACAACTCTTGTTTACGCTAAGGATAAAGGTTTCTTCTGTTTTCATCTGTTCACATACTCTAGCAAAAACTAAGTTGCTAGGTTTTTTTTAAAGTAACAATTTATAATTCCAATTGCAGCATAACTTTATTGTGGAGTAAATTTGATTATTCCATTTTTAACTGTCCAAATAAACTACATATTTCAATTTAATATAGTAAAGATAAACAAGTATTTTTGCAGTTCTAAACTTCAAAACCACCTTTAGAACTTTATATAATCTTTTTTAAAAGCATGCATAATATTGCCACTTTCCTAAGATTATTTTTCTTAAAAAATATGAAAAAAAGGAAACACTCTAACCATTCTATCTATGCTATCATCAAAGTTGGTTCAAAATACCCAGAACTTAAAAAAAAAAAAAAATCTCTGCCCCCTAATTGAATATAAATGCATGACAAACCACTGGTTTCAAGGTCACCTAAATGCTGACCTGCCCTACCAAACACTCATGTTTTCCAAAACACCACCAGTGGGTTATATTAAACATCTAAGCATAATTAATTATATTTGTAATTAATTAATTGTAGACATGGACATTTAATTGACATTTGAATCTTTGTTCACCCGGTGGGCCAAGCACACCTACACCTTGTCAGGTAACCTAAGATTCCTACACTTATGCTTCCTCTAATTCTCTTCTTTTGGTCTACATTTAGGTTCTCAGCCTCAACTGCACATTCGAATTACGCGGGAAGCGTAGAAGTACTGATGCTGGGGTCCTACCGGCAGAGGCGCTTATCTAGAGTATTTAAAAGTAGGGAGTTTTAAAAGCTCCCCAAGTGATTGAAATGTGCAGACTAAGAGTAAGAGGGACCAGTCTACCTCCCTCTGGGAAGACATGCCTCTAACTGGCCATTGGCCAGTCTGCACCACCATCCTTCACAGCCTACTTCCTCTAGGCAGAGCTCTACCCAACCTAACTCCTCATCAGCCACTCAACTATTCCATCTGGAGTCCTAGGCTTAGCTCTATTTCCTATCCAGAAACTCCCAGGATAAAATGTCAATCTCTGACTGTATTTCAGCCATTCCTCTCCAGGGCACTTTTTAATTCCTTAAAGTTTGGCTGAAGGAAAATTCACTCAATATAATTTGATGACAGGGTTAAACAGTCATTATGAGTGTTTTGTTTTACTTCTATTTAAAAGAAAGGGATAGCTCCACAAGCCCTTCGTAATTTTAGAGAATCTACAACAAAATGATCAGTTCCTTAAAGTGTAAAATAAATATCTAAATAAGTCTTCATTATTATTCATCCGATTCTACCACTTGTTAATTTCAAACAGATTTTCAATACTGCTTCACCTTCTGGGTTCAGAACTGACGTCCTCCATAACTTAAGCATTAGACTCCTGAGGGTCTTCACACAGCTTGCTCCATTTTGCCCCATGAGACAGACCACTTCATGATAATTACCATCTCATCCAGCAGAAGCGGGAAGGATAACAACTGCACCACAAAGACAGCACGAGGCTTAAGAAGCAAAGCAAGTTAGCGCTGTGGAGAGTGCCCTAGAAAATTTAATTTATTTACAGCACACGTGCTGCCTCCTGGGAACTATGTGAGAAGCAGAGGCAAGTGGGAGTTGCGGGTAGCTGTGGGTCAGTACGCAGAAATGCCAGCAGGTGTGGCGGGATCCACACACTCCAAAGAGCTCCCGCTGCTCTCTCCCCAACCGCAGAAACGCACACTGCAGGACTCACACCTTTCAGGTCCAGACTGAACTAGTGGCGTTACTTGCACCTGTAAATCTCATCTCCTTGGAAAACTGCTAAACAATAAAACTTTGCCCAAGTGCAGCCCCAGGTCCTGCGATCCCCGCCAGTGCGGGTTGTGCATCTCTGGGATAGAATGGATCGGCATGCTGAAACACGTGTGCCCGGCTGGGCGGCTGGGCCAACACGTATCCATAAACACTATGAATAATACTTGCGAGAATGTATGGCTTTCTCCTAAGAAACGTTTAAAGTACTATAGCCAAATCAAGTCCTTTTCATCTCACACTTTCCTTTCCTTTCCTGCGTCTTAACCGCGTGCGGGGAGTTGGGGCGCCTCACCAGAAGTCTGGACAGATGGTGGGTGACCGTCCCCGCCCTGACATCCCGTTAGCCCAAGCTGCCATCCCCAAAGGGGACCGTATCCAGACCCGCTTCCTGGAGACACACCTGCGCCCTCACACACCCACCGCGGGCGCGTCACCAGCTGGGCAAGGACCAAAGTCTGGAGGGAATTCCCACCTCCGCGGAGCTGGGGGGGGGGGGGGGACGATGGGAAAGCGGGACCCCCGCGAGTTTTGACAGATGGAGGGGGTTGAGGTCAAGTGGACACAGCCCGGAGGGGTCACAAGCGACTCACCCAGCCCTCGAAGGTGTCCGAGGCGCCGGCGGTGCGCAGCAGCTCGTGGAACTGCAGGGTGCAGTTGGCCACGAAGTGGTCGTAGCCCAGGGGCGTCTCGTGGAAGACGGCCAGCTCCAGGTGGCCGCCGTCGGTGACATTGGCGCAGAACTCCTCGTTGTACGTGGGCTTGTTGGTCTTCTGCTTGGTGCTGGTCTGGCCCACGCGCACCTGGTCCACGCTCACGGTCAGGTAGGGATCCAGCAGCTGGTAGCCCTTCTTGAAGAGCGAGTGGCGCAGGGACCAGCGGGTGGGCTGCAGCCCCACGGCCTCGCCGATGCGGACCCTCAAGTAGCCATTGAACTTCATGGTGTCGGACGACATGCCGGCGCCGCTGCCCCGGCCCCGGGGGGCCGCCCTGGCTCGCGGTGGGGGAGCCTGGAGCCCCTGCTCAGGCCAGTCCTCGCGGCAGCGGTAGGAGTGGCGGCAGCTCCTGGGGAACGCAGCGCCCGAGTCCCCCTCGCCGGGCCATTCTGTCTTTCCCGCGGGACCCTCCCCTCCCCTCCCTCCCGGCCTCTCTCCCTCGCGAGGTGGAAAGGAGGGGAGCCCGGCGCTGAGCTGGCCGCGGGCCGGGGGAGCCCGACCGTCCGCCTCGAGCGCGCGGCGCTTCCCGGGGTCTCGCACGGGACTCGCCCCTTCTCCGGAGCCGGGAGGCTCCTCTCCCCGGAGAGCCAGAGCGACCCGTCCGGTGAGCTCCAGCCCCAGCGTCTCTTGCCCCCGCCTCCTCTCGCTCCTGCTCCTGCTCCTGCCCCCGCCTCCGCGGGCTCACGCTCTCCCCCACTCGGCGAGCTGCAAACCAGGAAGCAGCTGCCGCCGCATCCCCGGCTGGAGCCTCTCGGCGCCGGGCTCCAAGTTCACCGAAACCCGCCGGCTCCCGCGCCTTTCGAACTCCGGGGGCGTGGCGCGCGCCCCGCCTGCCCAGCGGCGGACCCGAGGCCCGGCACGCACCGCCCGGAGCCCCGCGCCCGTCCGCCCGCGCGCCCCGCCTGCGCGCTCCCTGCCTGCCGCGCGGAGTCCGCTGGTGCGAGCCGGCGGGAGGCCACCCAGGTGCAGGCCGAAAAGGGAAGAGCTCTCAGCCTAGCGAGCCAACACCTGAGGCACGGGAGACAGGCTCGGGTCGGGCTGGAAGGCGGGGAGGAGGAGGAGAAGGAGGAGGAACCAGGGAACCCGAGCGGCGAGGTCGCCCGCGCCCTCCCTCCTACCCTGAAAGGTGGGCTGGTGACTCTGCCTGGCCATCTGGGAGAGGCCCTGGCCGGAGGAGGGCACCCGGCGGGGAGGTTCCTTTTCCTAATCTTTACGGGGATGGCTCATCCCGGTTCAACTCGGGGCCCATCCTGTTTGTGCGCCTTTCCTGCAGAGAGTAATTACACGGGTTTTTTTTTTTTAAAAAAAAAAAAAAAAAAAAAAAAACAGGGCAGTAGTAATGAGGGAAATCCTGTCCGCCTCCTTCCTCGAGAGGTGTGTCTTGTTGCACAAAGAGCAGGAAAGGTTGGTTCTTAAGACAGCCATGGCCGAGATGTAATAAGGCTCTTCCTCTGCCGGCGGTTTCTGTTCACCGGGCCCTGCCTGGCAAAGGCAGAAGGCGTGCACACGCGCGCGTCCCTGGCACGGGGGCACCAAAGAAGTCGCCTCTCCAAGGAACACCCCTGGGTTGTTGGTGTGTTTTCGAGTCAGAGTGCTTCGTCCCACGCGTGGCACCAGCAGTTTTTTGTCTACTATGACAGATCTTTCTCCCTGAGGACCAGCCACAACCAAATGAGTCTCTCATGAAGCCTAGGATGCTAAATTACATTCTGTCTGGCTATTCAGGTCCCCTTGGGAGCTGATTGTTCTTCTAGCACCCTTTCCCTGGTGCCCTGTTGGGACTCTCAAACCCAAACCGAGGGGGTTCTCACAATTTCAAGCCAGTGAATAGAGGCGCACTCTAGGATGAAAACAAGAACAATGTGCTGGTGGGGGAGGGCCTGTCTTAAAACACCAAGACATCCTTAAGAGAACAGGGCAGGGCTGCAGCACATCACCCTAATGACACCTTAGCTGTAGGCAGGGTTTGTAAAGCAAGCTCCCAAACATCCAGGGAGCTCCTGGGTGGCTCTTGTGCTCCAAGGGAAGAGGTCAAGGAGACCACGTGGGTCAACTCTGTCACCATCTCCTCCATAGAGCAGGACTGTAGCTTTAAGAACCACTGAAAGAAGACTGTCCCCAAATGGTGGACAGCTAGCTACACAGGTGCCCTGGGGTTGGGATGTGAAGGACATGGGCCATCTTTGCCCTATCAGCACCAGCCACAGGCGGGCAGTGGTGACAGAGCAAGGAGCTGGATAGTCCTGGCGCCTGTGCTCCTGGGGCTTACAGTCCCACCAGGAGGAAAAACAATAAGAAGATGACACATGTGGAGGGGCAGTGAAGGAAAAGCCTCTGGTGTAATGGGACAGTGGGTCCTGGAGGGGGTGATTAGGAAAGGGCTCCCAGAGAAGCACAGAAGGTTCAGCTTATCCAGGAGTCCTGAGGAAAGGGGCAGTTTGACCTGTTTGGGGAACAGGGAGGACTCCATGAGGCTGGAGCCCAGAAAGGTAAGGGGAGAGTGGTTGAAACCAGCCTGACGAGGTGGGTCAGCGTCCAAGACCAACTACACTGGTAAGTCATGGGGAGTCTTCAGACATTCACTATGGGCAACAGAAAGTCTGTGAAGGCTGTTAGGCAGGGCTAGGACAGGACGAGATTTGTATTTTAAAATCTCTCTCTAGGGCTGTGTGAAAAAATGGATTGGAAGGAGCAAGCATGGGTGTGGGGAGACCAGTTCTGAGGCTGTTGCCAAAGTCCAGAGGACAGAAGATGGTAC
Organism: Myotis myotis; assembly: GCF_014108235.1. Classification (NCBI taxonomy): domain Eukaryota; kingdom Metazoa; phylum Chordata; class Mammalia; order Chiroptera; family Vespertilionidae; genus Myotis; species Myotis myotis. The sequence goes on along the minus strand of NW_023416313.1, from coordinate 193,275,801 downwards.
TGGGACTTAGGTGGTGGTGATGGAGATGGAGATAAGTATATGGATGTAAGAAGTGTTTAGGAAGTAGAATTGACAGGTCCTGGTGAATGACTATATGAAAGGAATGAGGAAGAGGAAAGCATCGAGGAAGATTTGCAGGAATCCAGCTTGAGAAACTGTGGATTGGAGAGCCATTAGTCATTAGGACACACTGGAGGAGGGGCAGGTTTGTGGAGGGAGATGAAACATTCAGCAAGCATGTCAAGTTTGAACATCTCTAATGCATTTAAGTGGGAATCTGCAGTGGGCCAATGACTGTGGCTGTGAAGCTGAGGGGTGCGTTCTGAGCTAAAGATAATACATTGAGGAGCCATCAGTATGTAGATAGCAATGGGAGCTAGAACAGTGGATGAGACCTCTGTTACAGGAAAAGACAGAGAGAGAGTGTAGCGTGAGAGAAGAAGGGGCCTCGGGAAGAGCTCTGCAGAAACTCTAACATTTACAGATGGAGGAGACATAGGCAAGGGGATTGAGAAGGAGCAGCCAGGGAGTTGGGAGAAAACCCAGGAGGATGTGGTGTCCATGTATTGTGGAAACCAACCAAGCAGGAAGGAATTAGTCAGCTAGGTCAAATGATGCTGAGAGATTAAGGAAACAAGGACTGAAGAAGGCCATAGGGAGATGGCAGTGGACAGGTCCTTGGTCATCTTTGAGCTGTTTTGGTAGAGGGCTGGGGGATGAAGCCCATTTGGAGTAGGTTAAGGTAAAAAATAAGTGGAGAGAGCAGACAATATTTCAAGAGACTTGGCGCCCTGGCTGGTTTTGCTCAGTGGATAGAGCATCAGCCTGCGGACCAAAGGACCCCTGGTTTGATTCCAGTCAAGGGCTTGTACCTTGGTTGCAGGCTCCTCCCCAGCCTGGGCCCTGATCAGGGCTCCTGCAGGAGGCAACCAATCGATGTGTTTCTCTCACATTGATGCTTCTCTGTTTTTCCCTCTCTCTTCCATCCTCTCTAAAAATCAATGGAAAAATATCCTCGGGGGTGAGGATTAACAAAAACAAACAACAAATAAATGAACACAGGTGATTAAATGGTGTTGTATATGTGTGTGTGTGTGTGTGTGTGTGTGTGTGTTTTAAGAGATTTGGCTAGACTGGGGAGAAAGATGTAATCACTAGATGGAGGCCATTGTAGTATGGGTGAGCAATACAAGAGAGGAGAGCGGTCAGACACTTCTGAGACTTCAGGAGGAAATGCCAGCCAAGGCACAGGTGAAGAAATGGGCCTTAGTTTAAAAAGAAGCATCTATGACTGTGGTTCTCAGCCTGCTGTCCAAAGTTGCCTCCATTCAACCAAGGCAGGTGGTCACCAGCAGCTACAACTTCAGATTTCCAGCTTCAGGTCCCAGTAGAATGAAGATTTTCTCTATCAACATCCTTAAATCAATCTGGGGGAAGATTCTGATTGTCTCCAGCCTATATCGTGTGTCATTTAGTGGCTCCTGGGGGACATTAGGCAGGTAGTAGACAGCACACGGTTCAAGGTCCCTTTAGGAGGGGACAGTCTGCCAACAAACCTCACCGGTGTTACAGCTTTTATTCAGAGCTGGTCCTAATTTTTAAGGAAGGCAGGGGAGCAAGAAGTCCCTTCTCTATATACATCCCATCCTGCTGCTTACTAGCAGCTTGTATGTAATGCAATATAGCAACTTGCATACTCGAATTGCCTGTTTCAAAATCTGTAGCATCGGTCCTTTTGTAGACGAAAGGTTATTTTTTTTTTTCTTATTACTATTACTGTTTCTTGTCTTAGTTACGCCATTACTTTGGACTTCTCCATATACGATTCTTAGTACAAATTCTAAATGCTTTTCTGATTGGCTGCCTAATTGATTGAATCACTGCTATTTTTCTCATTTCTTAAGGAACATTTCACATAATCCCTGTTCCACTTTAAAACAGAGTTAGAGAATTTAGAACAGACACAGCCAGGTCAAAAATTAGCCCGTGTTACTATGAAATGGCACAGGCTGTGGCAGGCATTTGACATCATACATCGGAAGCTTCAGCGTAAGAAAGCAGTTCTTTGCCTGAAAAGGTCCAGTGATGGTGACATGACTAAGTAAATTACAGAATAGCAACTCAATGGAATAGTACAGGATTGTGAAATGACAGATGGCAAACAACATTAAAAAAAAATAATCAATAACATTTTAGAAATCTAGAATAAGATATATAAATATGCTATGCAGTACATAAAATATGTATACCAAAGGATAAAGATTGGAATGCAACACAGGTAAATAAAAGTAGTTCTTAGAGTGGTGGACTTACACACAGATAATAAACATGCTATCTAAAAGGGCTCAGAAGAGAAAATAATTCACACAAATCATGTGACACATTACCAAGTACCTGCTACATGTCAGCTGTTGCCTTGGCTGTCATTATCTTTAATTGAGCACCTGCCACATTGTAACAAGGCACTTGACTAATTTCATTTGATCCTTAGGAGAACCACTGAGGTAAGTATTATAATCTCTACTTTACAAATAAGGACACCAAGGGTGAGAAATATTAAGTGAGTTGGATCACATAATGAATACATGGTAGAGCTGAGATTTGACCCATTTTTCAAATGCCTGAGCCCACCCCAGAGTGATTCTAATGCATAGCAGGATTGCAAACTACTGCTGCACGCTGAGAACAAGGAGGAAGATCGAGATTCCCAGCCAGCAGGAGAGAATGGGAGGCACACTAGGAGGTATGACTGTTCCTTATCTAATTTTGAATGTGCAGAGGGACATATAATGAATGGTAAGTGTAGAAAGGTACATGTAAAAAAATAAAGGGTACATTAATGTGGCAAAAGTAAGCCACCATGTCCTACTTACAGGTTTTCCAAAAAGAACAAGAAAAGCTAAGATATTTCACAAATATATTAACATTTCTCAGAATGGAAGGAAGACATAGTCTCATATTGAAAAGGACACTTAGGCAGAATGAGTGAAAAAAAAGGCCCATGTCTAGACACATCATTGTGATGTTTCTGAACACGCAGATAAAAGGAAGATTTTCAATGACTTGGAAAAAGAAATGAGGCAAAGTTGGGGGGTGGGAGGAATGTGAGATGAGGTCAGAATAGTAAGGTCTTCAGTGAGCCAAAAGCTCCCAACACACCAGTCGGTATATCAATGCGAACAGCTCATAATGAGAGAGGGAAAGAGGGAAAGGGAATCTGAAAGCAAGAATCTTAACAGGGCAAACAGAGTGGATGGGTAGAGCTTCTCTCCCTTCCTAGGGCTTCTCCAAAAAAGGGGGCCTTAAATTACTATTTGTCTCAACAGCCCACTTAAATAAGACTCCAGAGGTTGAGATGAGAACAGAGGAGCCAGCATAGAAGTGATACCCCCACAAAACACAGTCACGTTGGTAACGCTTTGTACTGACGACTGCCCAGGCATGGCCCAGTGATCAAGAGCAACGACTCCATAAAACATTTCTGCCATTGTTTTCTAACAGGAAAATCGAGTGACATTAAGTATTATGTGTGTAAAGAGAACAAACACAAATCTCTACTGTGACTGTTTTATTTGGGGCATAACTCATCTACTTGAATCAACCCATATTAGAATTTTTCATTGGAATCTTTTCCATTACCTAAGTGTCTTTCTTAGTAGTAATGTGAAGACCTGGAAAACCTCACAGACATTCTATTAAGGAACAGATTCATAAATGTCTTTAGCTGAATTACAGTTCTGTGTATTAAAAAAAAATAAGACATACCTTACATACAATAAAAGATGAGGTAAATAGTTTAGAAAGGCAAAGTCATGTTGCCTTTAGTCATCTAAACATGTCTCTGTGTCCACTTCTGTAGTAACAGGTTAATGTAGCTTGTCACCAAATGAGGCAAAATATCTTTTCAAACTAAAATAGTTTATAATTCCTTAGTTCTGAATGCAGAACTTACTATAACTCATTTTTAATATTTTTCTTGGCATTTTAAAATAATAATAGAAACAAGTGAATAGGGTTTAAATATAGTCACCATTTTCTCTATATCTATTATTAATATAGCTAATGGTCAGGTTGTCCCATTAATTTTTGTCATTTGGTTCTAGTTCAATGAGTGATTATTGACTACAAGTAGCACCTGAGTTAGCAGATTTTATGGCTTGTGTAAGAAACCTGTGAGAGGAAAAATGATTATTTTGGTCTAATAGCGTCTCTCTCACAACCTTTACTGGCTTTTCTCCACCTCTTGTTGATGGCCTTGTCTGATTCATTCCATGGCCAATCAATTCGATAATTCCATTCTGGTCACCGAGCATCATACACAGACTTTTTAAAGTCCTCTGGAATTGTCTTTAGGTCATTTGTAAAACCCTCTACACCAGTGGTTCTCAACCTTGGCTGCACATTAGAATCACCTGGGAATCTTTTTAAAATCCTGATTTCTGGGCCTCATCCTCCGGAAATTCTGTTTCTTTGTTATGGGGTGGGGCCACAACATTAGTAACAAATAAACAGAATTTCCGGAGGATGAGGCCCAGAAATCAGGATTTTAAAAAGATTACCAAGTGATACTAATGTGCAGCCAAGATTGAGAACCACTGCTCTACACAGTCTTTCAGCCTTTGAATTGAACAATTTTGTAAGTGATAAAATGTAATACATAAAATGGTCTTCGTCCATTCAAATGATGTTTTTTCCTTTTTTAAAATTATATTGATTGAGGTGACATTGGTTAATATGATCATATAGGTTTCAGGTGTGGGTTTCTATGTTACAAGATCTGTATGTTGCACTGTGTGCCCACCACCCAATCAAATGATCTTAGTATTAAGAGCTCTCGGGCCTTCTAGGCTATGCTTTTTCACAACTGTACACAGGGTGGGGAGGGGCAAGGGAGCTTCAGTTTAAATATTTTACCAGGTTGTAGCCATAAACTATTGACTATAGTAGCCATTACAGATTTTCACAGCATACTGTTAGTGAAAAAGCAGGCTATCAATCTGTAATTCAGCAGGATCCTATTGGGTATAAAATGTGCATGTGTACATTGTGCACATGTACAAATGTGGAAATATGTATGCATAAATGTGAACAGTAGTTATCACAGGTCATAGATTACAGTGCAGAGTCTGGCTAGTGTTAGAGGTTGAAAATGGGACTCTGGAGCCAGAGTCCACACAATCCTGTCTCTACCTCCACCCAAATCCTAGCTCCCAAGCTGTGTGACATCAGGCTCTACTCTTCCTTCCCTTACTTTGCCTCGGTTTTCTCATCTGTAGATTGGGTTACTATGGGTTTTATAGAAGTGATTTGTAAAGTACTTGGAACAGTGCCTTGCACGCTATAAGCGATTTACAAATGTTTATTATTATGGGTGGCTTTTTCTTCTTTTCATTTATTGGTACTTTGTGATTTTTCTTTCTGTAATGAAATATTTAGCAATTTAATAAAAGTTTCTTAGCCAAAGCCCACCAAATCACAGATAAGGTTGACTTTAACCCTTTCAAGTTGTAATCATTTCCTGTTGTCTTTCTGGTGAAACTTGAACGTTTTCTGATTCTTGGAAATGAAAAAGCAGTTTTGTCTCTGTTGTCAAGAGCTTATAGTTCATAATGAGGAAGCATAAAAAAAAGACCTTTGTCCTTGAAATCCCAGTAATAAAATGTTACATTTTCACATCAACCCCAACCATCTTTCTCATGCAAGGAGAAAAATTTAACTTTCTACAGAACTGATCAAGACATATTCCTACCTTAAACCCCCTCCCAAAGGTCTTCCCCTTCTCCCTATTTAGAGCTCTGAATTGAGAAATTAGTTTTGAACGTGGAAAGTTACCAAATGTTTGTTCTAGATTCTGTATTAGAGGAGCACTGTAGGTAAATCGAGGCATTGCTTATTTTCCATACTAATTTAATAAGTCCCGCTATTCAGTCAACATAATTTTAGCTCTAGAAGCCAAGTGATAAACGGGCAATTCAGACCTTCCAACCGGGACCTTTGGAGTAGAGTGGGAAGTTGGAAGGCCCAGGAATTGGAGTTTTTTTGGACAAAGTTGAACAAGCCTGGGTGATTGCTCTGCACTCAGTTTTAAGAACCTCAGGCATAAGAAACAGTAGTGTAGTAGGCAGTTTGCTAGGCATGTGCAGAGCAGGAATGATGGGCAGGGGCACAGGGTCGCCAGGGCGGAGAGTCCCGGGTGCTTAGCAACAGGCAAAACTACAAGCCTTTGCACGACCCTTAAGCATCAATCTCTGGAGATGGCATTTAGGCCTCAGCTGTGTTTCAGTTCTAGGCCCAGAAAAGCAGCAAAACTAGGTGGAGCAATGCCATGGCTGACATCAGGGCCAGCTGCAATGACTGATGACGCCCTTCCCTGGTGCCGAACAACCAGTGGAGACCAAGACCCTGGAAAGCTGATGAATCCTATTGGATCCTCCCCTTAGACCTTCAGATAGAAGCTGTGAAGCTCTCTCTATGGAGCATGCAGGCAACTTTTCCTACCCTCTTCTCTCTCTCTCTCTCCACCCTCCCCTCCCTAAGCTCCAAGCTTCTTTTGCTGTACCTTATTTCCTGAGCCCATTTCTTTTACAGCTCACTTCTACCTCTGTGACTTTCTAAATAAACTTTCTGTTAGAATTTGAGTCTTGGCTCTGAATTCTTCTCTTAGCCAGAACTCAGGGGCTGAGGTTGTTGAATCGAGGCTAACGCCTGGTGCTGCTTTTCTGCCACAACAATAGCATTCAAAGACTTGGGTTTGCTTCCTTCAAAACTGCTAGATGACCTCAGACAAGTCATATAGTTGCACAGAATTAAAGAGAAACCAACCTTAAAGCACATTGTAAAATCTTACAGCATTATATAAATGCTGTCTGCTCTGCCTCACACTGGGACTCATCCCTTCCCTTCCCCCTACCTCATCCTTGTGCCTCACACTCTATGCCAGTGGTTCTCGACCTTCCTAACGCCGCAACCCTTTAATACAGTTCCTCATGTTGTGGTGACCCCCAATTTCATTGTTACAAATTGAACATAATTAAAGCATAGTGATTCATCACAAAAACAATATGTAATTATATATGTGTTTTCCGATGGTCTTAGGCGACCCACAGGTTGAGATCCGCTGCTCTATGCCATGTGTCTCTTTGAGAACTGGTGCCCAAGACCTGACACCCACGTTAGAGACCCTCTCAATCAGAGGCAGAGTTTTGACACATTCTCTTAATTCGAGTACAACCACTCACATTGAGATTCTAATTGTGAAGGAAAACTTGAAAAAATACCACCAATAACAAGAAAACAAAAGAGAGATCTGATGAGTATAACAAATAGGAGGGGAGAAAATAAGCCCATGGGCTAAATGGGTGTGGAAATACAAACACCACGTACAGTACTAAGATGAAACCTGGGCTTGATACAGGAGAAAGGAAGCCGGCAAAGGAATTTTACACATTTCCCTGAGTTACTCATTTTTTTTTAAAGACTCTGAACAACTGAAATCAGGAAACACCTGTGCTTGTTAACATTAGTTAGGAAATGACTTTAAAAACTTGGACTCAGTTTGAGATAACTGATGGCAGGCAGCGATATCATTCCAGCGTCTATATTTCCATGTAAATACACAAGCTGTTTCTCTTAGTTTGCATCCATTTTTCTAATAGCAATGGGAAACGCAATGCATTATGTTTATGGGGTAACGTATATTTTTTGTTTTAAAATTACCTGGCATTTAGCCGCATGCTGTGTTTTGTTCCCATTTATAATTATTCAATGATTGCTATAACTGCTCAGAAATATGGCCTTCATTCCTTTGAGATGAAAATAAATGTATGGGATGAACATTTAAAGATGAAAGATAAAAACACAGCCTTGTAACGTGAAGGTGGGTCAGAAAGTAAAAATTAAAATACAGAAAGGGGAGAGGGGATATATGGAATACATTTAACAATATAGATTTTAAAAATAATAAAATAAAATACAGAAAGGATGGGCCCTTTGATTGGAAGATGTGCTAGAGAACTCTAGACAAAACTTTTATTTTACAGGCAAGGAGTCAGCACCATAAGTTGAGCATTTCCCAGGGGATTTTTGCACTCCCCGGTCTTCAGAATGTGGGCCAGAGCTCCGCAGAGCAGGTTCTAGTCTCAAGTAAACTACTGACTCAATATCTCTTATCTCTAATCGATACATATAAACAGCAGTATCATTTATATTGCTTTGATATGTTTTGTTAAACAATAAAGTAGAACACATAAATTACATGATTTATATCAGCTTTCTTAGAAATACAATGTCAGGGAAATTTGTTTTTGGGATTTTCCTTTGATGTTCCAGTTAAAATATAACCAGTGAAAATAAGTTATTTTTATTGTTTTAAAGAAAATTACAAGTTAAATTTTGTGCCGGTGAACAATAAGGTTTGCACAGATTGTGTTATTGTCTTCTAGTTTTATTGTATCCCACTTTTTAAGACAGGAGGAAATTGCCCTAGCCGGTATGACTCGGTTGAGCGTTGATCCATACACCAAAAGGTCCCTGGTTCAATTCCTGGTCAGGGAACATGCCCAGGTTGTGGGCTCTATCCCCAGGAGGGACATGCAGGGAGCAGCCCATCGATGTCTCACATTGAATTTTCTCTCTCTCCCTTCCTCTCTCTCTAAAATCAACTTTAAAATATTTTATAAAAAAATAAAACAGAAGGATATTAGAATACATTTTGTTCTGCCCAAATTTTGTTTTAAATTCTTAAAAAATATCTTCTCAATAAACACTGTAAGGAATCTTACATATATTGATGTTAACTATTAAGCACTGTGATTTAGAAATGTTAATTATAATTCAAATGAACGTCAACAAATACCGATTATTGAGGATAGTTTAAGAATACACAATACTCATTAAGAACAGTACTGAGATATAGGTAAAACAAAGATCTTTCAATAAAAAAGAAAAGTGATTTTTTAAAAAATTTAGTACTTTATTAAGGTATACACAATACACCAAAACATATATAAGAGGATGTCTGCTTCTGGTCATACAGAGTGACTGGTACTGGATGTGTCTTCCCATGGAAAATAGTTACACGTATCTGAGGTAACTGATTTCAGGCATTTGACAATAAACATTGTAGGACTGTGTTTCCGTTAACACAAGAGAGCTCCATGTCGTTTCAGCTTTCTCCTTCGGGACACCAATTGGACTACAAGGAAGTGGAATCCAAGGGAATACAGAAGTCCTGCTGAGCTAAAGAGGTACACATAAAGCTTAGACTGGCTGTGGTCCCTGGGATTTTTAAGGTAGGGTATTGGAAAGGAAGGAACTGTGCAGAGAAGGGGACAAAGAAGACTTCATGAGTGGTCCCCTACAGCCCATGTACAGGATGTGATTTCATTGAGGTCTAGCAGAGAATGGCTGCTATATGTAAGAGAGCTGGCCAAGATACCATTGCTGTGCAGTGCTGGAAACACATTAATATTGGCCCGACCAAAGTGGAGAGGCCTTCTTACGCAGTTCATGCATTCAACTGACACTCCAAAGAATCCACACCTTAGGGGTAAGTACTGTGCCACAGAGAAAGGATCATAACTCAGGACTAATGATGAAACTGAACTCTAACAAATAATAAAACAAAGCCTAACAAGATGGAGAGGATTTTCCAATAATATAACAACTTTATAAAGGAAACCTCAACACCCTTTAAAGAAAGATAAGCCAGACTCTCTATAACTTCCTTATAGCAACACTAAACAATACTTTTTAAAATATTAAACTTGTGAAGAAGCATGATCTGTTATCATGAAAAGGAACAGTCAATAGAGGCAGAATCCAAGAAGACCCAAATGTTGGAATTAGCACCCCAGGTCCTTAAAACAGCTATTATAAATAATTTAAGGATGCACAGGAAAAGATGAATATATTGAGTAAACAGATGAGGAGTATCTGCAAAGAAAGAAACAAAATAGATATGTTAGAAATAAAAATTAAATATTTAAAGTCATATATATATTTGGAGTCCTAATAGGAGAGAAGACAGAGCGGGGTAGAACATTGATAAGGATGTGATGTCCAATATACACAGTGTGGCAAAAGTGGGTTTACAGGTGTTTGCATGGAAAATAATACAATAATTAATAAATAAGAATAGAAGATCCCTGGCTAGGTAGCTCAGTTGGTTAGAGCACCATCCTGATATGACAAGGTTGTGGGTTTGATCCCCAGACAGGGCACATACAAGAATCAACACATAATGCTTAAGTAAGTGGAAAAGCCCTGGCCGGTGTAGCTCAGTTGGTGAGAGCATTGCTCTGTACACCAAAAGGTAGCCAGTTCAATTACCTGTCAGGGCACATACCTAAGTGCATATGGGAGACAATAAATCAGTGACTCCCAAATCAGGTGAAAACCTTATCCCGTCTTAACCACCCTTCACCTCATGATTTTTGGAAGCAGGACAATCTGTTCCTTCTCTAAACACTATCGGGGAATAGCTGATGAGGACATTGTCTCTGCCCGGAAGGAGTGCAAAGTCTAGTGAAGAGGGGCTGGAACCATTTCAACCTAACACATGTGCTGATTGAGGTATGTGCAAAGTGTCATGGCGGTCGTTGATGGGCGAGACTAGCTCCTGCCTGGATGAGCTGGGAAGACAACTGACTTGGGTTATAGAGAATGAATAGAAGTGAGCTGTGTACTCCTGGTCTTCATTCACTCACTCATTCATTCATTCAAAAGATATTTATGGAGGGCCTACTACATGTTAAGCACTGGATGGTGGAAATATAATGGAGAGTAAGCTATATCTGTTTATTATAGTCTGCAGGGTAGACTAACATAATTATTACAAAGTATGATAAGGGTAAGCAGAGCCCAGCCTATTTGGAAAAGCAGTCGGAGGGGTCCCTTCCCAGAACCAGTGACATCTAGACTGAATTTAGTAGGAATTATCCAGGTGATGGGGGTGGAGAGAAAGAATTGCAAGCAGAGGAACACTGTGCAGCAGCCAGAGGCTGAAGAAAGCACAGTTGATTTGACGTGCTAAAAGGCATGTCTGAGGACAAAGGACAGATCTTGAGGCAGAAGAGATAAAGATTAGAAGGGGCCAGGCCTTAAGGAGTTTGGATCTCTTCTGAGAGATATTAGAGGCCATTGAAAGTTTGAAGCAGGAGCCAAACAGGAAGAGATTTATACAAAGATCAGTCTGGCTATATTGCAACAACAACAAAAAAGAAGGTCAGAAGGGACCAAGAGTAGGTGAAAGTTGACTGATCATCATCCAAATGAGATGATCCAACCCATGACCAAGATAATGGCCGAGGGAATGTAAGGACTGGCAGACTAAGCAATAGGTTGGATGGGGTGGGAGTGGGGGAGGGGGGTGGCAGTGAATGAGAGCAAGAGAAGGTAGAACCTGATTCAGATCTCTTCAGTGGGTCACAAATGAAGGTGGCACTGCTCCAGAGAGAACACGGGTTTGGAGTTGGGCATGGGAGTTTCATTTCAGATGTGTTAAGTTTAAGACATGCAAGTAGCAGAAGTAGAGACACGGGCTGAAGATACAGACTGGGGAACATCAACTCCAAAAAGTTAACTGGAGTCCTGGGTACAGGCGAGACCGACCGCTCAGGGAGGTTGTAGAAGGAGAGGACAAGAGGCCACTGGCAGAGCCAGAGTGACTGGGGTGTGGGACGGGCTGCAGATACGGAGACAGAGGACTGTCAGTATAGCAGGGGCCGTGGCCTGGATTGATAAAGTCTGGGGATGAAACTGCAGGAACACTCTCCATTAGCTGGTTAACAATGATTAATAAAGCTAGCTTCTGGGATTGATCCCTAAGAGAGCCAATTAATTTTATTCTTTTCCAGAGTGAAGGCTAGCATTTCCAATAATTGTACATGAATTTGCATCCTATGTAGTAAATGCTTTCAGTGATAAGAACCACAAAATGAAAGAGGATAGCTACACTGATACAAGTTCATCAATATTATTAGAAAATCAGTGGCACGATGCTCTGAGGGGAAATAAAGAGTTATATTATCGCACTTGACTCAGGAGCCCCGCTCTCAAATCTAAGTCTGAGATGCATTATTCTTATGTCACATAGGAAGGAATATTTTATTTGTGCAAGGAATGTTTCACATGTAACTGTGGGGTTATGTATTGGATTTCTGTTTAATAAGTGCTAGTACTGAAAAATTTTACGTGAAAAATAAAACATTTCTATTCTCATTGAAGAATGTGACAATTTTTATTTAATATGTTTTTATTGATTCCAGAGAGAGAAAGGGAGAGGGGGAAAGAGAGAGAAACATCAATGATAAGAGAATCATCAATCAACTGGCTGCCTCCTGCACACCCCCTACCAGGCATTGAGCTTGCAACCTGGGCATGTGCCCTGACTGGAATTGAACCGGTGACTTCTTGGTTCCTGGGTCAACACTCAACCACTGCCACAATGGCCAGGCCAAAGGTGACAGTTTTTACTAACGAGTGTTACTACAGTACTTGGCACAGCCTGGCATTAGTATTTCACATGCTTTTCATATTTGAAATGCACAGTGCCATCTAACGGCCACAAGCCATAAACTGAGAGCAAGAAAAAGGACCAGAACTGAAATATGCCGACTACTACTACTAATGATAATGATAAAAGTAAAATCCAATAAATTTCAAGTTTCAAAATTGTTTACTCAACTGGCCATGCATAGAACAATTTTATCTTTTCCCTAATCATTATATGATTACAAATGATCATATTGCATAGATAACTATAGATCACATTTTAAATTTATGACAAAACTGTAACCATACATTATGTGCATTTTGTAAAAATGTTACAAATCATTAGAAATATCTTGGACGAAACAATATATTCACCTAGGATAATTCTATTCTTCTTCTTTAAAAAAGGAAAATTAGGGGGATCGATAGATAGACAGACTTTACCCTGACTTCTGCAAAGCTAATGCATGACCAGTGCTTTGCACAGAAAGTAATTCTTCTAAACACTCTCTCAAGACCAGGAACATTACAGGACTACTATATGAATCTTGGACTCAAGAGAAGGAAAGTGAAGCTGCCATTCATGGGTTCCCTTTTGGAAAGTTATAGTCCATGGCATGACCCTTCCACAGCCATCCCTGGGATCAAAGGAATTTTCCATTGTTCCCATATGCCACTCACTCTGAGGGCATAAGTGGGACAAGGAAGTGAGGAACACAGTTGTGTACCATCTTAGTCAATCTCCACCAGGAGCAGCTAAGCTTGCAACTTCAAGGATGATGCCTCCAAGACTTACACTTGGGTGTAGAGCTCCCAAGTCAAATGAGTCACCTTGCCTTTCAGCACAGTGGCCTTTCCAAGGCTACGTCTCTTTGATCTTAGCCCTTCTGAGGTGGTTTGAACCATCTGCTGTAGAAATTGATGACTCCCCATAAGAAATGCTTTTAAAATATCCTGCTCTAATTTAAAAGGGATTTTTTAAAGTATGCTATTTCATTCTTCCCTCATCAAGTAGAATATTAAAATGACCAAAAACTCCACTCCATGTTATGATGTGCAAAACTGATATTTTACTGACTGGTCTTTCCCACCTGCCTTTAATTTCTTTGGGGAATGAAGAGAGCATGTTGCTTTATGCTCAATGCCAATGCTTTTTTAAATTAAGTTCCAGGTTTTCCAGAAAGCAGGGGAGATTTCAGTAATGCAAAAGCCACAAAAAGGAAGCAAAGAGTTTAAACAGAAGTTATTTATTGAGGGTTTATTACTTTACAGGGAGATCATTAAAACAATATTTTCACAAATTGGCAGCAACATCAACACTAAGCCATTACTTCCTTTGCTTTTTTCCTGGTCTCAGATAAGAACCTAAAATGTGTTAGAAAGGGAGAAGAAGAAAGAGGCGTGATGAGGAATGAATGACTTGTGGATGAGGGTGAGGTTCCTGGGCTAGACACTATGGAGACCAACATATCATTTGTTGGGGCACTGGACTTGGTAGCTTGTGTACTTTACTCAATTTAAGCCTCACCACCATCCATCAAGATATGTGTTAATATCCTATTCTGAAGCTTAGAAAAATAATCGTTTTTGAAGCTTAGGTTCATGGCCTAAGCTCCTACAGCTAGAGAGAGGCAGACGAGTTGGGTATATTCACAGCTAATTAATTGGCTCAGTCCTCTGGCTGGTCCAGAGACTGGCAACAGGAGCATCATCTGGTGATTCTCCCAGGGGAGATGTTTTTTAAAACCTCTTCCAATAATTCTGTTCAGCATGGCTATCTGAAAACCATTTTATCAAACCTAGAGAAAGGTCGTTAGAGATACTCCACAGGACTATCTTTAATCTTTCTCCTTATTCCTTTTGAATTTTTTAAAATGTAAAAATCTTTGTTGTTTCCCCTATTATTAAATCAATCCATGCTTATTAAATAATTTTTCAGAAGATATATACAAGCATTAAAAAGAAAATGAAGCCCTAGCTGGTTTGGCTCAGTGGATGGAGCGACGGCCTGCAGACTCAAGGGTCCCAGGCTCGATTCCGGTCAAGGACATGTACCTTGGTTGCAGGCACATCCCCAGTGGAGGGCGTGCAGGAGGCAGCTGATCGATGTTTCTCTCTCATCGATATTTCTAACTCTCTATCTTTCTCCCTTCCTCTCTGTAAAAAAATCAATAAAATATATATTTTTTAAAAAGAAAATGAAAACCTACTAGTAGCCTGGTCACTCAGAACTAAACCCTGACTTTTTGGGGGCACCTCTTTCCAGTACCTGTTCTGGGTTTATATGTACCCATATATATTTTAACAACATGAGAACAGAAGTGCATAATGCTCAATGCTTTCTTTCAGTTTTCAATGCACTATGGACATCTTCCCATGATAACAAACAGGTCTGTAAACGCACATTGAATACTCATCTTATATCCCATCAGATAAATCTACCACCTAGCTAACAAGTAAATGTTTAGTCAAATCTGGTCAACATTTTTATTAGTGACTTGGATGAAGGGGTATCGTGATCAAATATTTGGATGACACAAAGCTCGGAGAGAGGGCTAATATACTAGATTTAAAGAATCAGAACGTAAGTCTTAATGAATGAAAATTGTGACCCTCAATTAATATAAAACTTGATAAATATATAACTTCAAACAGTGTCTGTCTAGTGTCTCTTTATCAAAACCTCATGTTTCTGCAAGTGGGGAGCATACTGACTCTGAGAAGGGGCAAAGGTAGGGCAGGCAAAGTGTCCACCTCAGTCAGGCACCAGCAATGCGCAGAGAGATTAGTGGTACAACATAAGCAATGAGAATTGTAAATGGGCACCTAGCAACATGTAAAATGTAAAACTCAATATAAATGCGTCATTACCTCAGAAGAGCCTGGTCATTCACTCTATTACCAGGCAGGTTCTGCAGGGGGTTCCCTGGTGTGATTTCCTAGGAGAGGGCCTGACGTTCAGATCCTGGGGGCTGCCTGGAAGGCCGACTCTCCACAGCTTGCAGCCAGAGGCTGACTGCTCTGAGTCTGCAGACTGGGACCTGGCAAGACTCTCTCCTATCATTTAGTACATATTTGAAATCGAGCTAAATAACACTGTTGGAGTTTTTGCCCATAGATCACTATAATAGAGAGCTCTAACCTTAGCTAATTTCTATGCAAAAAAATAAATAAATAAATAAATAAATAAACAAACAAGAAAACAACCACCACTTATCTTTAGGTATTTTGATTTGGTCTCCTTGTTAAGTGTACAGGCTGGGCTGGGAGAACTCTGCCATTTACTGTTGGGAATGAGATGTCCTGGCCATCGGATGTAAGGACAGCCAGAGATGGGCTGTATGAGCCTTCGGAAGGGCATAATGGGGTGTCTTGCCCTCACTTCTGGATGGAAGATCTGGGACCAACCTTTGCAAGCCTGGTCTTTGTTGCTGTCATCCTCGCTCCCCACCAGGCTTTGGGGCCCGAGATGCTATCCCTGCCTGAGACGAGGTAAAAAGGGCCTATGGGTGGCCAGATGCTTCAGCTTTCGGCCCCAGCTGGCAGGCCCGCCGTGGAGGTGACGTTCTACCAGCCCATGCAGCTGTGGCCAATCAGGAGTTTTAGGGTTTTGCCCCAACAGATTTCCGGTGCCAACTTGGGAGGTGAATAAAGATGAGTTTACATTTGATAAATTTTGCAACTTCCCACTTTCACTCCCCAATCATCTGCAAGTGAATACATAGGGGTCCTTATACATAAATGCTCTTCCTGCAGAGCTCTTTGAGCTATCATGTGGGTTCGTGACTAGATAGGCAAGGCCCTTGTTGGTGGTATTTCAATGAGAAATGTCTCGGTGTTGATTGGACAGAGTTTAGTCCATCACTTTTTCCCTAAGGACAGTCATTTACTCTTCTCCTGGCTTAGTACGTGATCTACCTAAGGTGTCTAACACTTTCCTGCTTGATAAACTGCAGGTTCTGGGACTCTCGGGCACAGCTATTCCCCCACTGATCATTATTAAACTCTTTGTCAACTTTGTGAAGCAATCTGATAAGAAAACCCCAAGAGTTTTAGCCACTTTCATTGATCTTTCCATAATCATTGACTCTGAAGACTGAAATCAGTTCTAGGCTGAGATGCGCAGGTTCAGGGCTGATTCCCCAGGTCCATTCCCACCCTCAGCCACAAGGCTTATCAAAAACCTGCACTTAATCCCACTGTTTCCAGGTCAGGAATTACAGCCCACCTGTGGTTCAGATACAGGGTTTACTCCAATTACAAGGCGTAGAAAGATGGCCTTTCTCTGGTACATCAATGCCATCATTTCACTTATTTATTTTTTATTTTGTGTGTTTTTAATGCCATAGTTTTAATATCAAGAACCAGAAGGGCATTCATAGACATCTGACCTACTTATTGGTTGTTCTATATTCAAAACCATCAACTTCCTAGAGTTACAGATTTTAGATTTTTAAACTTATGTATACCCTGCTGGAACAAAAAAGCTAGGTGTTCTATGAGTGATTTACTGTGATTTGTTTATGGATTAAATGGGTGTTTGGTTATAAGAGATTAAATTTTTTTCAAGCTAAAATTCATTGAGGTTGTACTTTGTGTATCATCTTGTTAGATCAAACACCCAATTCTTTCTGAAGGCGAACCTGAGCACTGATGGCCCTCTCTTCGCCCCCCTCCAAGTGTGTGCAGCCGCCTTCTGTCCACCGTATGTCCTTATCAGGTACCTCAGATTTAATAAGAAGTTGTCAATCTCTCCCTAGCTTGCTTATTATTAAAACATATGGCTCTGAGTTTAACCGGCAACATAGAAGCTCTGCGCTCTAGGGACTTAGCTGGACGTTTAAACTTGGAACTCACTATTTCTCTTTAACTGCTGAAAACTTTGGAAGGCGAGCAATATTTGTGTAAGATTACTTAAGGTATAGCATTGCACCCATTCTTTATTTTTAATATATTTTATTGATTTTTTTACAGAGAGGAAGGGAGAGGGATAGTTAGAAATATCAATGTGAGAGAAACATCCATCAGGCACCTCCTGCACACTCCCTACTGGGGATGTGCCCGCAACCAAGGTACATGCCCTTGACCGGAATCGAACCTGGGACCCTTGAGTCCGCAGGCTGAGTCCACTGAACCAAACTGGTTAGGGCTGCACCCATTCTTTTAGGTCAGCAGTTTTCAAACTTCTTTTTTTAGCCACAGAATCCTTGTGCAAAAGATGATATTCTTAGAAACCCAAGGTCAGAGAATGGGATGCTGGGAAGGGATGGGGAGCTTGAAGTCCCACCATTTATGTTACCCAAACCCCCACGCAGAACACACCTTAAAAACCACTGCTAGATCTTCTAATCTAACATCTCTCCATAGACCAGCCGTGGGCAAACTACAGCCCGTGGGCCGGATCCGGCCCGTTTGAAATGAATAAAACTAAAAAAAAAAAAAAAAGACCGTACCCTTTTATGTAATGATGTTTACTTTGAATTTATATTAGTTCACACAAACACTCCATCCATGCTTTTGTTCCGGCCCTCCGGTCCAGTTTAAGAACCCATTGTGGCCCTTGACTCAAAAAGTTTGCCCACCCCTGCCATAGACCATAGGGCAGAGAGCCGAGTGGCACAGCCAGGCTGGGTCACGGGGCCTCCCTAGAATGGCTTCACCGAATTGTGAAGAGCCTGCCTATGGTCCCACTCTGGCTGACATTGTAAGAAACAGTCCCAGGAAATAAAGGCAACATCGACTGCAAGGATATTGTTAAAGATATTGTTTACCTAGGTTCAGATCTTCTCTGGGAGAACCCCAAGGAGAAAATGTTTCCCATTCTTTGCACCAGAAATCATTTAGATTCTTCTGAGGTTTGTTTTCACCCATGGATTCATCCTCCCCTCTTTGGCTATAGCCACTAGAAAGCGTAAGAAGGAAGCCTGCAGACCCCCTGAGCAAGCCACAGGATTTCATGGCAGGTGCTTTATGAATCAACTTCCCACCCAGTTTCACCTTATTTTACAAAACGTATTCCCTTTGCCTTCATTCTTTCACTTAGAAATGTTTTTGGTATGTTGTTCTATTACATATTTTAAAGCCACCTCGATCCTTTTAAAAACTTGACTGTAGGTGGGCTCTCTCTGAAACATGCCCACACCTTCCTCTTAGGCATGCATCTTTACTTTTCTTTCCTAAACTCTAAGGGTCCCCACAACACTAGGCTCTCTCCTGTTTCTTCTTCTTCTTCCTCTTCCTTCTTCTTCTTTTTTTGTTTGTTTGTTTGTTTCTGATAGAGGAAGGGAGGGGAGAGAGAGAGAGAAAGAGAGAGAGAGAGAGAGAGAGAGAGAGAGAGAGAGAGAGAGAGAGAGAGATCAACCGGCTGCCTCTGGTATGTGCCCCAACTGGAGACCAAATCTGAAACCTAGGTATGTGCCCTGACCGAGAATTGAACCCCAGACCTCTCTCTCTCTCTCTCTCTCTCTCTCTCTCTCTCTCTCTCTCTCTCTCTCATTAATCCTCACCAGAGGATATTTTCTCCCTGATTTTTAGGGCGAGTGGAAGAGAGAAGGGAAGACAGAGAGAAACATCCATGTGAGAGAAACACATCAATTAGTTGCCTCCTGCACATGCCTTAACCAGGGCCCAGGCCAGGGAGGAGCCTGCAACCCAGGTAGGTGCCCTTGACTGGAATCAAACCTGGGACCCTTTGGTCTGTAGGACGACTGCTCTATCCACTGCACCAAACCAGCTAGGGCTAATAAACGTACTCTCAATCACCTGGACTCATGTTGTGAAATATTTTCTGCATGAAGAAGCCACACACTAAAACGCTGTCCGAGGCAGACCTGCTCCTGGCCTGGTCCCTTTCTGGTGACACCAGGACTGCTCACTTGAGAGATCTGTGACAAAGAGCCAGCAAGAGACCCCCAAAACCCTCAAGAGAGAACATGACCTTGCCAATTATCCTGTAACCCCATCCCTGCCTTGCTTCCTCCCACCCTCATGTAATCTTCCTTACATTCCCTCTGTAATTCCAAAAGTATAAAAGAAACTATAAAACTGTCATTGTTTGCAACATTTGAGGTCATGCTGCCCAACAGTTGTCAGTTTGGCTAAATAAACTCATAAAAATTCTAAAAAATAAATTAAAACATGATTGTATATAAGTGAGTAAATTCTTATTAATAACATCTACCAACTCAAACCTTGTAACAAGTAAGGAGGCTGGAATTCTGAGGGTCTAGAATAGGGTGGGCAAACTTTTTGACTCGAGGGCCACAATGGGTTCTTAAACTGGACCGGAGGGCCGGAACAAAAGCATGGACGGAGTGTTTGTGTGAACTAATATAAATTCAAAGTAAACATCATTACATAAAAGGGTACGGTCTTTTTTTTTTTTTTAGTTTTATTCATTTCAAATGGGCCGGATCTGGCCCGCGGGCCGTAGTTTGCCCACATCTGGTCTAGATCCATGAGGGGCCGGGTCTGGGAACTAAGCATGCTCAGTCAGGTAATAAAAACCTTGAGGTGAACAGGATAGCCATCTCTGGAGTTCTTAAAGGGCAGGTGGTAAGTTGATTCTGTCTGACTCCAGAGAATGAACCTAGAATACACGATGGTCATTACCAAAAACCCTTCAAATCTTAGAACTGGACAAGGAATGGACCTCACAAATGTGTGTTTCTCGTCACAAGATGTGTCCAAGCAGAGCCCAGGTGACTCCCTCCCTGGAAAGTTACAAAGGTGTGGTGGACCCCCTTTCAGTGTTTAGCGGACCCCATCCCCTCCTTTGGAAGAGTCCTTTCAACTTTTTTTGAAGAGGTGGGTATAGGCAGCCATGTAGGTGTCACGGGAAGCTCCCCCGACTCCTCCCATAATAGACTGGACCAGGACTGGACCCACGCTGGAGTCTCTCGTGAACTAAAGCACAGAAGGAGCTGTAAGGTGACCCAGCACTGGTGCCCCAGCCAGAGCAGTGGCAGCCCCAAAACTCACAGGGCTGAGAGGCGGAGGAGCAAGCCGAGAACCTTGCTGAAGACGGTGGCCTGCCAAAGTGCAGGGAAGAGCAGCAACAAGAAACAATGCAGACGGAGGGGAGCTGCCTGCTGACTTTCTACTCCTCTGCGAGCCAGATATACTTCCTTCAGTTCCCACCTTCTGAGACATTCTGCACCTCTGAACAACAGCCACCCCTTTACTGAGACTGACTAACTGGAGCCAGTTTCTGTTCCTTGCATTGCAGAGATCCCTAAGACCAAATAGCATCTCCACATGGGTTATCAGGCTCCCCAAACTAGGTGATTATCAGATTGTTCTGAGGGAGCTTCCTGGGAGCCGGGCCCTGGAGATGGTAATTTAGTGGCAAGAGTTGGGCTCTAGGGAATGTTTTTTTCTTCTTTAATTAAATATATTTTTATTGATTTAGAGAGAGAGAAAGGGGGAGGGAGAGGGAGAAAGAAACATCTATGTGAGAGAGAAACATCAATCGATTGCCTCCTGTATGCACCCCAACTGTGGATCGAACCCACAACCTGGTCATGTGCTCAGACCAGGAATCGAACCAGCGACCTTTTGGGACAACACTCAACCAACTGAACCACACTGGCCAGGGCTCCAGGGAATGTATTTTTAAACATCGTTCCAACCCCCAATGATTCTGCTACCTGGCCAGTTTGGGAACTACTGGATCAGGTATTATCTAGGAAGGTCTTGGTCCCTTTAGGTTTTGAAGTTAACACAACACAGCCATCCTCACAGTACTTTCCCTACACAAAATGAAAACTTTAAATACAGCCATCTCAAATTCAGATTTACTATTCAGAGAAAAAGTTCGGGGCCCCCTATAACCCTTTAGATTGAATATTAACAAGTCAATATTGATCAGCGCACATGACAACTACAGGTTTCCAGGGTGCTGAGCCAAATACGGAAACATTTGAATCCGTGACCTAGAAAATGGAATTGAAAGTATGTTTACTGACACCATCATTCAAGGAAGAGCACCTAAGCACACCTTTGTTAAGGACCTCAGTTTCCAAAGATGTCAGCCCTCCCTCCTCAGTTTATGGACGTTAGGACATATGGCTTTACCCTCACATGGAAGCAGACATCTATTTCATTCAATTTCAAAATCTAATGCCTTTTTTGAAAATGTTTATTTACTCCTGGTATATAAGTGAAGAATTCCTAAAGTTTCCAATAGATTCTGTCACTGGGTGGAAGGGAAAGCCAGCATCTACCTACAGCCTTCAGTGAGGCCATCCCCACACCAGCAAGATTCACTCCCTCAGGGACCGGGAGATGGCAAGGGAGGGACCTCAACAGATGGGCTGGTTCCATAGACACTGCTATGCATTGGTGTCCCCTCCCTCCTACGGTCCTCACCCTGGGTATATACGCCCTTTCACCCTTCACACTGGACAGTCCAATTCCGTTGCCACTTCCTTTCTTATTTCCAGTTACAGAGCTCTTCCTCCCCCTCTGTCTCAACTCTGTCACTGGTCCTCCTCATATTTTGGGTCTCTCTCTCCTGCCAACCCACCCAGCACAACCCCTACAACCAAACTCCATCCACACAGTTCAAGTCCAACCCCACCCTTGCTGCTTTATCTAATGTCTCTTAACCTGGCCATCCTAGACCCAAGGTCAATGCCACTTCTACTGTCACCTCATGTTCCATTGTACACCGCCCCCTGCAGCTCAACTCACCTAACTCAGCTCACAGTGGGCCTCCACTGTTTTTCATAAGTTAGTGGCAAAAGAAGCAACACACCGCAGCAAGGAGCACCTCCAGTAAGTTCACTGAAGTTTCTTTGTATCTTCCACTAGGGGGTACCACCCCATAATTTTTGAAACAGGAAGTCTGCTGAATACAGTTCTTAATGAAAAATGAAGTCCAGGCACAGTGAATTTTTTAAAACTTTTCTCAACACATGCTGTAATTTTATGAAGCACTTTAATGTGATTCCTTTTAAATAAAAGCTGCCCCATGGGCAGAGTAATAGGCAACAATCCTGGGCAGTATAAACTCATATAAGGGAATGCCAATTAAAATTCTGGCTCTATTACAGTAAGATAAATAGCCATGAATTAAATTAAATAAATGCAAAAATTGAGCATAGCCAGACAAGTGAAGTTGTTTTTACTTCAGCAAGAGAAATAGGCATGCTGAACAAACGCTGGCTTCAAAACAAGCTTTGGTGAAACAAAAATAAGGCAACTCAGAACATTCTGGACTCTGCATAAATGGGACAGAATTCTCTTATCTTTGGGGTGTGAAAGAAGAACTGCAACACTAAAAACTGGTTCAAGTCTTTTGGGTTCTTTTCAGAGGTATGCCCAGGCATTACAGTGTGGTGACTGAAATACAGGATGCTGGGATTAGGCTGATCTCAGACTCCCTGATCTCCTATTTGCCTCTATGAGAACCAGGCCAGCTCCATTTCCTTAGCCTAAATCTTAGTTCTGCATCAATTCAATGAGTATGATAATGGTACCTAACATTACGGTTTGTGGTATGAATTCGATGAGATATAATGTTTATAAAGTGCTTACAGAGTGCACCACGGTGGGTTCTCAATGAATACTAATTATTCAGTAAGGCAGTGTAAAGGAGACCTTGAGATGACAAAGAATGAAAATATTTGCAATAAAAGAG
This sequence comes from Myotis myotis, assembly GCF_014108235.1. Taxonomy (NCBI): domain Eukaryota; kingdom Metazoa; phylum Chordata; class Mammalia; order Chiroptera; family Vespertilionidae; genus Myotis; species Myotis myotis. Next base: position 193,252,667 of record NW_023416313.1, on the reverse strand, counting down.
ATATTCACTATCATTAGAAAGCATGCTAATACAGATAAATAATCAGGAGGCCAGAAAAATAAAGCAATCTGACCAGGGCCACACAGTTATTTCCTGACCAATCCTAAAGTAGAACTTGGACTTCCCTGATGTCAGATAGCGCCCTTTCCCCTATCCTATTCTGCTTCTCCTAGTATCTGACAGTTTATTAGCATAGACTAAATATCCTCTGTGGTTAACAACTGCTTTTGTTGGTAGAGTTTTGGTGAATGTAGCAAAGTACACATTGTTGTGGTGGTGTCAAACACTCTAGCAGGACGTTATCTTTAAAGAGTTTAAATTCTAGCCCCCTTCCTATTTTTAGAAATTTATCCCAAGGAAATACAGTTGACTCTTCAACGAGATGGGTTTAAACTGTCCTTATCTATACATCTTTTTCAATATACTGGACAATTTTTTCAGATTTCCTTACTACTGTGCAGCAATCATTTCAATTACACTGGGATAACCAAAGCAATCATAATGCTGCTTCCTCATTACCAATGCATGAATCAGTATATCTGTAAATAAATGAATTTTTCACATTATCTTTTCATTTTTGATGTCTAGTGTTAATAATATGTATATCATCTACAGTGTTTTGTAGCATATAAAACAGTATTAATGTAGGTACTGACAGATGGATCTTGTAAACAAATGACCTACATTTACGCTATCAATAAATACTGTACTGTAAATATATTTTTCTTCTTCCTTATGACTTTCTTAATAACACTTTATTTTTCTAGTTTACTATAAGAATACAGTATGTAATATATATAACATACAAAATATGTGTTAATAAACTATCTATGTTAGAAGCGAGGCTTCTGGCCTTCACTGGGAAGCTCAGTTGGTTAGTGTCATCCCCATATACCAAGGTTCCAGGTTCCATCCCTGGTCAGGGCACACAAAAGAATCAACCAATGCCCTGGCCGGTGTGGCTCAATTGCTTGAGTTTCATCCCATGCACCAAAAGGTCGCTGGTTTAGTTCCTGGTCAGGGCACATGCCTGGGTTGTGGGCTTGATCCACAGTAGGGGGCGTGCAGGAGTCAGCTGGTGGATGTTTCTCGCATCATGTTTCTCTCCCTCTCTTACTTTCCCTTCCTCTCTCTCTAAAAAATCAATAAAAAAAAATTTTTTAAAAAAAGAAAAAAAGAATCAACCAATGAATGCATAAATAAGTAGAACAACAAATTGATGTTTCTCTCCCTTCCCCTCTCTCTACAATCAATAAACAATTTTTTTAAAGTAAAGTTTCCAATCAACAGCTTAAGTTTTGGGGGAGTCAAAAGTTACACATGGATTTTTGACTATGTGGAGGGTCAGCTCCCCTAATCCCTGTGTTGTTGAAGGGTCAACTGTAATATAAAAGGTTACATGCAAAAAGATGACCACTACAAAAGTCTTTGAAATACTGAAAAACTGGAAATAATCTACATGCCCAACAACAGGAGAGTAAATGTAGATCCGTGAGTTTTGGAACCATAAAAAATTATGAAACCACAAAGAAACATGGAAAATATTTATTTTATTCTTCATCTAATTCTAAAAGGAGGTAATTCAACAAGCAGAATAATTGTATTTTTTATCTGAAGTATAACCAATTAAAAATTAAATACTTACATAAAATATTTACATAAAATCCAGAAGATAAAACTTTAAAAATGAAGTCATTTTAGAAACAGTTAGGTTGAGAAAGTCTTTTTCTTTCACTTTGAGATCTCTTATATTAAGAGATGCAATAAGGAGTTGTTTAGAATGAACTTTCTTTATTGGTACTGAGAAGAGTTTAAATGATTCAAGTGACCTTTAATGCATCACGATAACATGTATAATCAAATGAAAGACACAAGGTATCCCTAGTTATACAATAACTCTCAGCGATACAACGATGTATATCAATCAGTCCTTGACTTCTCGGGACTTGGGAGCCAGTGGAGGAACTATGACATATACATGGCATATCTTGGCATTGCTCCACCTTCAGAATCTTTAACATCCCATCTCATCCCAGCACTGTTTTCTTCCCAGCTTTCATGGCACTTGCTCCTTACCATCATTAGGACTGCCAGCCTACTGGCTCCTGTGTTTTCTTCTGATCCACCAGCTAGGTTTTATTTTGTTTGTCATTCAACTGAGGCCTATCATTTTAGCCACCGCCTCCACAAGAACCAAAATATTTTGAACATTTACCTTTCCAATCCACCTGCCTTGAAAACCCCCACCTGCTGGACACAGCCAGTCATTTGCCATCTCACAGCCTACAAAGCCACCTTCATGTGTCCCTGGCCAGTTCCCTCTCTTCCTCCTTGCAGTCTTCCCTCTACCTCACACTTGCCTTGCCTTCCCCTCCCCCAATGCCTTTTCCAGCACAGGAAGGAATTCTTAAATGAAAACTTTCTTTCCTCGAGCCAAACCCAAAGCCCAGTGCATTCTTCATCCATCCTTACTCCCTGCCCTCCAACTTCAGAGGTGAGGTGACCTTTCCTCACCGGGACCCAGCAGCCCCTGCCTGCTCTGGCCTTTGTAATCTATGAGCGTGTCACCCCTGTCTTCAACTGTGCCTCAGAATAAACTTGTCTACTATCTACAAGGAAGCTTTTCCTCTAAGACGCATACTCTTCTAAGTAATTACCATTTGCCTCTCCTCACCCCTCCCACACATTTTAAAAAACAGACATCCTACCTTGGCTGTCCCCACTTCTCTCTCCCTCACCTGATACAGAATGGCTCCTCCCAACCCTCCACCAGACTGTTCCCACAGAAGTCAAACCCAATGTCCCTTTTCATTTCTTATTTCACTTGAACCCTCAGCTGTGTTTCACCCTGTTGACCATTCCCTGTCATTTGGCTTTTGGGACCCTCTGGTGTTACCCTACTTAACAGGATGAATAAACTTCAGGCCACCCAGGGAGGAGAGAGCTGGACAGGCAGGCTCTCAGCTCAAGAGGGAAGCTTGCCCTTTGCGGGGAGTGGTGGTGTGGTAGCTATTAGAGGTAAGATCTATTAGGTGAAGTTTTGAGACCGGAATTCCTTCTAGAGACTAGTTTTGTAGACTCCATGTCAAGCTGACGAATGATTCAATGATTTGAGGTGGCTGGAACTCAACCACAACGATACAGAGAACTGTTTATTCTTTTATCTTACTGGAAAAAAAAGAAAGTGCAATGGAGACTAGATCACACTGTAGGAACCTGTTGACAATGTTGGCATTTTCCTCTCTTGGGGTGTGATTAGAAGTGAGGGAAGTGGAATTCAAATCCTCTGGGTCTCCCCCAGGAGTCTCTTAACAGTTAAAGCTTCCAAACTGTATTCATTCCATTCAATGAAATGGAATGAAATTTTCATTATTAAAATAGTATTACTTTTTAGTTTTAGTACCATTCTTGAAGTACAATTTGGTACTTGATTACATGGTATCTATTGGCTATTTTGATTCTTTCTTACTCCTGAGTAATATGTCCCTTATCGGACTGCAAAGGCCTTGAGGTCAAGGGTCCTTTTTAGTCTCATTCTCTTCTGTCTCTTCCACATTGTTTAGACACTTGGAAGATGCTAGAAAAAATAAAAATAAAATAAAATCCTGCTGTTTAATTTAGCAAGTATTTTAACTTTTCATATTTCAAGGGGTTTTGAATGACTCTTGAATGCAGTAGATTATTCTGAGTGCAGACATGCAATATAGAAAATATCTAAGTTATTTGCATCTTATGAACTGCAGGGGAGGCAGGAAGACCTCAACACCTCGGGAGGATTTAGCACAAAGCTGAAATGGCCTGACACCCCCTGTGTATATTGTACCAACCAGATATAAAAGCCAGAATCCCAAGCAATGTTCAGAGCTAATTTGGCCTCACTTTATAATAAGCCCTATAAATCCTTGTAGTTCAGATTCAGTTCCTTAGGCCAAACACTCCAAGGTCCTTACTGTGGACAGCAGCTAGCCCTTTTGGGAACTTGGATCAGGCCTTCTGCAAATAATCAGATCAATAATCTGAAAAGAAATAGATTAGAGAGAGAGGAAGGGAGGGAGAGAGAGAAAAACATCAATGTGAGATTGAAACATCAATTGGTTGCCTCTCATACTACATGGGGGATTGAACCCTCAACTTAGGTATGTGCCCTGACCTGGAATCCAACAACAACCTTTTTGGTGTATGGGATGATATTCCCTCCAACCATCCACCTGGCCAGGCCTGATTTTTTAAAATCTTTTTTTAAAAATATATTTTATTGATTTCAGAAAAGAAGGGAGAGGGAGAGAGAAAAAATTCAATGATGAGAGAGAATCACGGATCAGCTGCCTCCCGCACACCCCACACTGGGGATCAAGTCTGCAACCCAGGCATGTGCCCTGACTGAATGGAACAGTGACCTCCTGGTTCATAGGTCAGTGCTCAACCACCGAGTCAGGCCAGCCAGGCAGGCCTGATTTTCTTTTTAAAGCCATTTTATTTTTAGAGAACTTTCCACTTTTCTTAGTTATACAGTCAGGTTGGGGCACCTGCCAGAAAATCATTTCCCTTTAAAAAAACATGCTAGAATGTGAATGTAGCCATTGAATTCAAAACAGATTTCCCATAGTGTAATCCCCTGGGCATTACAATTTGTGGCTGAAAGTTGACTGAAACGGAGAATCTAGAGTTACTTCTCCCCTCCCCCACCCCACCTTCACCCCGCCCCCCGGATAAAATAGGATTAATAACCTGAAATCGTCAAGTCTCCAGGACCCGCGGGACAATCCCTCTTGTGCTGTAGGCTGCAGCTCCTGTAATTTTGGGAAAGACCGGCCCAGGCACTCTAGTCCCGGGGAAGGCAGAGGGAAGGTGGTACCTGAGCAAGGGTTGAGCCATTCAGAGGCAGCCTGGGGCCGCCACTCACCTGCAGGAGGAGGAGCTGGCGTCCGGACCCAGAGGAAACGCGAGCCTTGGCCGGCCAGGTGAGGAAGGGAACGCCCGCCCCGTCGCCTCCGGAAGCGGGAGCAGCCCCCGATTACCAGCCGGGGCGGAGCCGGCCCGAGCCACCTGAGCCGAAGCGAAACTGTGGGGTCTGGTCGGTGCACCCAGAACCGGGAACTCAGACTCACCTGTGCGAGGGCCAGAGGCGGGGCCGGGCCAAAACTCACCTGCGCCCGCGGAAAACTGACCCGGGAGCAGCCCCCGGGATCGCCCAGCGCGGAGGCGGAGGCGGAGGCGGAGGCGACCGGCTGGCCCCACCTGAGCCACCCTCCGTCCGCCCGTGCGCCCCTGCCGGCCGGGCCGCCATGACCTGGAGCGCCACGGCGCGGGGCGCCCACCAGCCCGACAACACCGCGTTCACGCAGCAGCGCCTCCCCGCCTGGCAGCCGCTGCTGTCGGCCAGCATCACGCTGCCGCTCTTCTTCTGCGCGGGCCTGGCCTTCATCGGCCTGGGCCTGGGCCTCTACTACTCCTCCAACGCCATCAAGGAGCTCGGATACGACTACACGGGCAACCCGGGCACCGGCGACTGCTCGCTGTGCGGCGTGGCCGACCAGGACCGCGCGCCGCCGCCCAGCTGCCGGTGCGCCTGGAACTTCTCGCTGCCCGAGCTCTTCCAAGGCCCCGTGTACCTCTACTACGAGCTCACCAAGTTCTACCAGAACAACCGGCGCTACGGCGTGTCCCGCGACGACGCGCAGCTGAGCGGGCTGCAGAGCGCCCTGCGCCACCCGGTCAACGAGTGCTTCCCCTACCAGTTCAGCGCCAAGGGCGTGCCCATCGCGCCCTGCGGCGCCATCGCCAACAGCCTCTTCAATGACACCTTCACGCTGTGGCACCAGCGCCTGCCTGGCGGGCCCTACGTCGAGGTGCCGCTCGACCGCACCGGCATCGCCTGGTGGACTGACTACCACATCAAGTTCCACAACCCGCCGCTGGTGAACGGCAGCCTGGCGCTGGCTTTCAAGGGCACCACGCGCCCGCCCAACTGGCCCGTGCCGGTCTACCAGCTCAGCCCCGACCCCAACAACACCGGCTTCATCAACCAGGACTTCGTGGTGTGGATGCGCACGGCGGCGCTGCCCTGGTTCCGCAAGCTGTACGCGCGCATCCGCCAGGGCAACTACTCCGCCGGCCTGCCGCGCGGCAACTACCGCGTCAACATCACCTACAACTACCCGGTGCGCGCCTTCGACGGCCACAAGCGCATCATCCTCAGCAACATCTCCTGGATGGGTGGCAAGAACCCCTTCTTGGGCATCGCCTACCTGGTCGTAGGGTCCCTCTGCATCCTCACGGGCTTTGTCATGCTGGTCGTCTACATTCGCTACCAGGATCAGAACGACGAGGCTGAGGACCAGGAGTGATACCTGCTTTCAAAGCATCCGTCCTGCTTCTTGCCAAAACTCTTGCAAGCTTCTCCCCCTCGCCCCTGCGCCCCTCACCCAGTTCCAAGTTATTTGCATCTCATGATTTGCAGGGGAGCCTCACTTTTCCTCCTGTGTGGATGAGGGGACCAGAGAGAGTAATTGCACCCCATTTGGGGGGCTACCAGACTTGTTGGGATGTTCGGGCTGTGGAATATGACCACCTTGCAGGATCTCCCCAGCTCCTTCACGATTTACCAAGTTGACGCGTTAGGTTTTAAGCTCCGTAGCATTTGAGAACGAAAGGGACTCGGTAGAGACTCCTTTCTCATCTGTTTAATGAAGAGACAGAGACCTGGAGGTGTTAAATAACTCATTCAAGATCAGGCAGCTACTCTTTGGCTCCTGACTCTGATTCCGGAGCATTTACCACTACTACAGTGGTTTCATTACTTTTTTTTTTTTCTTTTTTTGGCGGGGACGGGGTAGAGTGTGAAGCCCACAAATAGCCTGCAGAGGTATGATGATGTGGGGGAGACCTTGCGTGTTGTGTTTAAAATGTACGTAGATTAGGAGGCACCATCCCCAGCGATTCTAACACAATGAGGCCTCGGTGAGACCCTTGAAGCTGCGTTTTAACACAATGAGGCCTCGGTGAGACCCTTGAAGCTGCGTTTTATCAAGCCCCTCCGGAGATTCCTCCTGAATCAGGAAACAAGTAGAATACTGATTGTTTCCCCGGTTTCCCCCTGGGCCTGGGCCTGAAGCAATCCCCTGAGCCCAGCTTTTCAGGTAGTCCTTTATTCCCAGGGCCAATGGCAACAGGTGTTGCAGGTTTGGTCTAGCACTCCTTCTTGAACCTGGAAGGGAACGTTTCAATCTTAGAATCAGGTAGCTTGAAAGGATCTTAGAGGAAAAGTGATTTTTCTAAGTCTTATCTGTGTCTCCTGAGTACCGACTCAGTCCTCTGTGTCATTAAATTATGTCTTATGCTTAAAGAGAAAAGGCTAAGTTCCTACCTTTTCCCTTAGGTCTAAGCAAAAAAAACAACACTCTTTGTGTTCTTCAATGGAGCTGGTTTGTTCCTACTAATTATGTTTAAATGAATGCTAAGGACTATACTAGTAGTCTTATGTAAGTAGAATCATACGAATTATTTGAACATTTGAGATGTTAAATTCTGACTACTCTAAAAATATCCTAATATATACAAAGTTATTCTAAGAAGCAAAAGAATTTTTAAAACACTTTTTTATGGCTAAGGAACTTAAGAAAAAAACACCTTAGTGATATGTTAACCAGTTTGCTGGCTGAAAGTGGTTATATGGTTTTCTGTCACTGCCTACTCTCTCTTACAGCTCCTTCCCAGTTACTACTGGTTTTGCTCAGGCCTGTAAAGCAATGCAAGGCCTTGGAGGAGTTTCCTTTTAGTAATCAAAGAAATACTGAATTGTATTGAGTATTTAACATTAATTTTATTTTACTCGAGTTCTTTAAAAAATAATGATGGGTGGATAGCATGAAAATTCATGACATCTGGTCAGATCTTCAGGAATGTGATTTCAGAGATTCTGTCCCACTACTTGCATAACAAATACATATATTTTAGCAATTCCAGGGTGTTGGTTTCCCAATTCCTGAAAATGACACAATTGTATGTCAGATTTTAGGATATGAAAATATGATCATTGTATAGAGGAATTTTTATTTATTATGAATGTTTAAATTCAGCAGCTAACTAGCTTAGTTAGCCCTTCTTTATGTTGAATAAGAGAATTTACTCCATTTTTTTTACTATGTAGCTGAGAGCAATAATGTATTTTGCTATCAGTTGTACAATATTCAGTCTATTGCTGTAAAATTTTAAGTGAGACTGCAAAATGTAAGGTATCTGACTAAATCAGTGAGTTAGGCCTTATTCTCTGGGTTTTTGAAAAAGAATAAAGGTTATGTTTGTTTTACCTTTGTTATCGCGTTTGCTTAATGCTTTTGAACTATGATCTTAAAGGCACAAACAGTACCAACCTCTTTGCTCATTTATTATTTGCAGACTTAATTTTTTTTTAAATATATATTTTATTGATTTTTTACAGAGAGAAAGGGAGAGGGATAGAAAGTTAGAAACATCCATGAGAGAGAGAAACATGGATCAGCTGCCTTCCTGCACACCCCCTACTGGGGATGTGCCCGCAGCCAAGGTATATGCCCTTGACCGGAATTGAACCTGGGACCCTTCAGTCTGCAGGCCAACGCTCTATCCACAGAGCCAAACAGGTCAGGGCAGCAGACTTAATACTGCAGCAAGAAAATCATCTTTGAGAATATGGCTCAAAGTGAACTCAATCTTTCAGTGCTAGCTACTTAAAACAATTTGAACTTATTTTAACATCAACATGTAGTATGAATTAAATGATTTTCAACAATTGTTTGAATTTGGTAAAATGTGGTCAATTTAAAAATATGTATTTAGTATTAAAAGTAATTAATGAATGTGACTCTAGCAGTCTTATTCATATCTGCACTTTACTCAAATTCTGAATTGCAATTATTTGTTAGGTATTTTGTACCACAAAACCTTAAACCTTAAAAACAAAAATGTGTGAAATATTTTCCTGTGCTGTAGCATTTTGTTTGCTATCTCAGGATTCTAGCCAGGCTTGAATTCTCTGTTGCCCAGTAAATGTGTCCTACCTTAATTGGTCTTCTGGGATGAGGAAAAAAAAGTGAACCTCAATAATGGGACTGGAAATGTGCTTTGACCTATCTTGATAAAATAGAATGCAAAAAAAAACCCCAAACAACTAAGTGGCCAGTGGTAACTCCCAAAACATAATATAACAAAGATTTTTCCATGTATCTCCAGAATCAAATCAACTAAAACAACAATTTACTGATTGTGTTAAAAATCAGAGACAGCCTGGCCAATGTTGCTCAATGGTTGAGTCTCCCTATCAACCATGAGGTCATGGTTTGATTCCTGGGTTGCCTGGTTGAAGGCTCTGACCCCAACCAATTGATGATTCTCTCTCCCTCTCCCTTCCTCTCTGAAATCAATACAAATATATTTTTTTAAAAATCAGAGACAAAATAATAATCTGAGATTTCCTTTAGTAACAAATGTCAATTAACTATATAACCACAGCCTTTTCTGCCTCGCTTTATTTTTTTATTCTTTATTTAAAAAAAAAAAATATTGATTTCAGAGAGGAAGGGAGAGGGAGAGAGAGATAGAGATATCAATCATAAGAGAGAATCATTGATTGGCTGCCTCCTACATGCCCCCTATTGGGGATTGAGCCCTGACTGGGAATCCAACCATGACCTCCTGGTTCATAGGTCAATACTCAACCACTGAGCCACACCAGCCAGCTTCTGCCTCACTTTAAATCCATTGTTCCCTTCCTGTCATTGGTAATCTCAACAATCTTAAATTCTGAAAGAGTTATTGGTAGAGCTGCAATATAATCAATTTCTTAAATGCCCTTGGATATAAGTCACCAGTTACTGTCATAACAGGAAATTCCCTCTTTATTTTTATCAGGCATTTCTTTGCATTCCAGATATTGTTTCTGTAGCTAAAACATAGCTGACTCATTTTAGATAACAAATTTTTTTAAAAATTTTTTTACTTCAGCCCCCTCAGAATAATTTTTCTTAATTTCCCTCTGACAAAAACAAAGTAGTTTTTAAAGTGTCATGAAGAAGACCCTAGTGAATCTGAAACACATTCAGGTCCTGACGAGCTCTTACATGAAAGCAGCACCTTGTGTAAAGAATTTGCAAAAATGTTAACAGCGTTGACCATACACAGCCATCTCCCATAATTGCCCTAAGACTAACGATGTGTATTCAGGAAAGAATATTTCCCCACTGTTTTGATACCTGTGCTGTGAGTCCCACCTTAGCATCATTGAGTAAATTAGGTCACTGCAGCAAGCCAGTATCGGGGTTCAGAACCACTCATCCCAAGATGTGCCTCTGTAGTATGCAGATCGTTTTGAGCTAAAGACAGCTTTAGCCCGGACTCAAGAGAAACTTCTGCCCCTCAACTACCTAGAAGAACTTGAAATAGAGGCCTTGTCCAGAAGAGGGTAAAGGACGGATCAATGGTGACAGAAGGAGATGTCACTGGGGGTGGTGAACACACAATACAATATACAGATGATATATTATAGAAATGTACAACTAAAACCTATATATAATTTGATTAACCAATGTCACCCCACAAACTTAACAAAAATTAACAAAATAAATAAGAGATGATCAGAGATGGCCTCTTTTGGCCTGTCTTTAGGATAGGGCATATTTCTATTTACTAAGCATGTTCTTAGCATTTTGCAGTGACTCTTTGAAGTCCCCCCGCCCGCCCCCCCTCCCTCCCCTCCCCGGGGCACCTTACCTCATCTCTAGCTCAGGATGCCTTATACATCCTTGTTCTCTTTCTGTCTCTGAACCTCTCAGGCATGTGGAGTCTATGACTCGCTCAGGTATGCGGGTTTCTCCTATAAATGTATATGTTAAATTGGGTTATTTTCTCTTGCTAATCTGCCACCTGTCTTTTTGATTATTAGACCAGTCAAAAGAACCTTGTAGGTAGAGGAAAGTGTTTGTTCCTGCCCCACACTAGAATTTCTTTATTTCATGTATGTGGACGAGCAGACCACCAAAGGACAAATAATATCCTGCAGCGGTGAAGCCCAACATAGACTGTTTGGGAGGGTAGAAAGATAGGCGAGGGCAAATAAAAGGGAAAGGTGAGGTTTGGAGCATGAGGCATTTTTCTGGGTTATCAAGGTGTACAGAAGGTGGGGGGGGGGGGGCAGGGAAGGGAGCCCATAGCAGAGGGCAGAGCTCACCAGCAGACTCATGGATGACAAGGCCTTTGAGAAACTCAGTAAGCCAGAGGTGGGTCCCCTCCTTCTGAGCCCCTCAGCTTGTCTTTTTGATCCATATGAGTATGATTTATCTTTTTCCTTAGAAGCCAAGGTATCACTGTCAAGAACCTTCGCTAATAGCCTTGCCCTCCACATTGAGCATTAAAGTTCCCATTAAAGTGGCTGAAACCTTACATTGCTGATGAAAACTGTAAACGATATGTCATTAATAATGATACTTTGTTCTCTAAAAGGCCTTTGTTCTGAAAGTCCAAGGTGCTTAACACTACGTGGTCTCATTAATCTTACTCATCAAAACGCACAAGCTTTTAGAAAGTCATCAAGACTGATGAAGTAGAAGCATATTCCTTTCTATTTTACTCAGTTTGGGTCAAAATTCTCTAGAACTAAACAATGCTTTAAACAAGAACATAACTTCTGGGTATGGCAGTGCTAGTAATTTCAACGGACCATTGAGTATTTTCAGTGAAAGACTTGATTAATTCTTCTTAGGATCTTAATAAGTAAAAAACATTTCCCATTCGTGTTGTAGAATCCAATGTGGAAAAGGCAACACTTCCCATTCATAGGAAGTGATGGAATGTAAGATACTTTTTACTATTTTCCTTCAGGGCTGTAGTGATTAAGAGTTATCTGTTATATCAACACTAGAGGCCCAGTGCATGGATTTGTGCATCAATGTGGTCCCTTGGCGTGGCCTGCAGGGATCGGGCTGAAACTGGCATCCAACATCTCCTGAGGGATGTAGTAGTGTGCAAAGCAGCAGGTGGCCAGGGAGGAGCCACTCCCGCTCATCCTGGCCCAGCTCATCACAGTCAGCTGAGTGGTGCTCCCACTGTGGGAATGCACTGACCCCCAGGGGGAAGCTCCTGCATTGAGTGTCTGCCCCCTGGTGGTCAGTGCATGTCATAAAGACTGGTTGACTGGTTGTTCGGTCATTTGGTCATTCAGTCACTTAGGCTTTTATATCTATAACTAGTGGCCCAGTGCACAAAATTTATGCATGGGGGTGAGGGAGGGGTCCCTCAGCCTAGCCTGCACCCTCTCCAACTGGGAACCCCTTGGGGGATATTCAACCACCTAAACCAGCAGTTGGACATCCCTCTCACAATCTGGGACCACTGGCTCCTAACTGCTCACCTGCCTGCCTGCCTGATCGCCCCTAACCTCTCTGCCTGCCCGCCAGATCTCGCCCCAAACTGCCTCTGCCTGCCTGATCACCCCCAACTGCCCTCCCCTGCTGGCCTGGTTGCCCCCAAATACCCTCTCCTGCTGACCTGATCTCACCCCCAACGGCCCTCCCCAACGGTCTGATCTCACCCCAAACTGCCTTCCCCTGCTGCCCTGATCGCCCCCAACAGCCTGTGTCTCAGCCCCCACCACCATGGCTTTGTCCTGAAGGAAGTCAGATGTCCAGAAGATGGCCAGTCAACCCGGTCTGATTAGCATATTACCCTTTTAGTAGTGTAGATAGATTATATAGGATAGGATTGCTTACATGGGGGGGGAAAGCCTTTTCAGCAGGAGGAGATGCTCTTGGCAGACAAAAATACATAATCCCTATATCTGGACTGATAGCCAGCCATATGCACTATACTGCCAAACTGGTCATTAAAAAAATTGAACCGCTTTCTTACACCTTACACCCAATAGCTGTTGCCCTTAAAACCCCTCCTCAGCACCTACCTTAGGTTCTGCCTTTGCACTTCACCCCGATTTGGTTCTGATTGGTTGGTTTCTATGCCAGTCAGTGTCCCCAGGCCTATCAACAGGCCTGATCAGAGAGGCAGGGCTGATCAGCAGCCCCAGTGGAGGCCCTAGAGCAGTGGTTCTCAACCTTCTGGCCCTTTAAATACAGTACCTCATGTTGTGACCCAACCATAAAATTATTTTCATTGCTACTTCATAACTGTAATGTTGCTACTGTTATGAATTGTAATGTAAATATCTGATATGTAGGACGGTCTTAGGCGACCCCCGTGAAAGGGTCGTTCCACCGCCAAAGGGGTCGCAACCCACAGGTTCAGAACTGCTGCCCTAGAGGAAAAGAGGTGCGGCTACTGGCCAGGTCTGGAGCAAAAGAGAGAGGCAAGTGCTGATCAACAGCTGCCACAGAGGCTATGGATCAGACCCTCCCTCTCTCTTTGGGCCTCTCTCTCTGGGCCTGACCTGCAGCCCCCTCAGCAGTCAGTGCTGGGTCGGGGCGCCCCGGCAACCCAGCACTGATTTCCAGTAGGTTAAGCCTTCAGTTGTTTTGGATGTTACAGACCCTGGGTTTTTATGTATTAGGATAATAAAAGCGTGATATTCTAATTAGACCGGATATCCTTCCAGGATGAAGCCGGGGCTAGGCCCTGGGGCTACAAGAGAGGGATCCAGGTAGCCGTGGTTGTGAAGGCCTACTTTTGCACAGATTCCATTCATTGGGCCTCTCGTATATAGATAATTTGCCTTAAAAAATCTGAATTATGATATTTCTCCAATTTTACTTAGGCAGATTAGCTCATGTACTCACTTCCATGAATCTGAAAACATTATCAAACATTGCACATATAAATGGTAGAATCTGTATCTCCATCCTAACTTCTCTCCAAGCTCATATTTCCAACAGCCTCTGCAACACACCTCAATTTCCTATAGGCAGAGTAAGCTCCATGTGGTCAGCACGAAACTCTCTGACCTCTCCCCCAAAGCCATTCTTACAAGAACAGACTCTCTCTCTTGCTCTCAATCCCCTGCCCAAAACCTGGCCTGCCTCCTTGAATCCTCTCCCGTTTCTTTCCAAGTCCAGATTGGATGTGATTCTATATCCCAAAGCAGTTTCATTCAGGTTTCTCTCTGTCACTGCTCTAGCCTGGGGCTTTGTTATTGCTTATCCGGAAACTGAAGGAGCCTCCTAATTGGGCTCCGGTTCCTTCTTCACAACCCAGCCACAATGAGTTAGCCAAAACATTAGGTTACCCTCAACTTAAAATCTCTCATTCCATGCACAGCCTATAGGACAAAGTCTACATTTCTTAGAAGAGCCTATAAGGTCTTCATGGTTGATCTTGTTCTAAATCTTCATCTCTTTTTCCTCCAAAGCCCCTCAAAACCCAGCCATATTGAATGATTTGAATGCCTGAACCCAACATCCCCTTGTGTCTTTGCCTGTGCTGGTCTCACTCATCCACCTGACTGCCCAAATCTCCCCACCCATCCTCAAGGCGATGCTCAGAGTTTGCGTCCTCCATCCTCTGTGAAGCACACTGCAGGCCCTCCTGACCTCCTCCACTCCCTGGCCTCAGCCTGCTCTTCCCTTTGTGCGTATCCCATTCCTCTCTGGCAGCACTTACTGTGCTGCCTAGACACTGCTTATTGCTTATCTAGCTCCATATCCAGACTGTTCGGTCTTTGAGAGCTGAGGATTTTTTTTTCCCATTCATCGTCATCATTGCCAGCGCCAAGTTGAATGACCAGCACATGGTGGGTTCACAAACATTTGTTGAATGATTATTAGGAAGCCAACGATTCCATTACTTTCCTACCACTCAACATATTATTTCTTACAATATAGTTGGGTGCATAGGAAATAACTGAGAAAACAAAGAAGACATGGAGATGACACCCTAAACACTTCAAAATCTTCCAGTAAGGGCTGCTGGGGAGGCACAAATATTCTTAACAGCGTGGAAATGCTGAGCTTAAAGTCCCCATTGGAACGTTCTTCAATGTGTAACCAGGTTTTCCTCCATAAACTAATTTGCAGAAATGAATAGCAGTTGGGTTACATTAATCTATTAATAACGGGGACAGTTACTTAATACGCAAAGGTAATCAATGTCGTTCCTATTAAACTGCAGTGAGTTAATGGAATGTTTACACTCTTGTGGTGCTCCTTTTTACTTTCTGCAGTGCTAAATAATAAAATGTAAATGAACACCGCTTCTCTTGGCCAGATAACTACGCCAGAACCCATTTAAATAAAAATAACATTTGCAGAGAAAGGTCCAGAAAGGAAAGCAAATGAATGAATGAATAAATAAATAAATAAATAAATAAATAAATGGAAATACTCGTCGTCCCATTTGCCGACTGGTGTTTGGTTCATAACACTTGGCACATCTTGGTATCTACATAATAGCCGTTTTAGAACCATAAATAATATTTAACAGAGGTCACCCCCTAGTTATTTAAGTTTAGGGGTTTATTTCCCTGAGCACAAAGTAGCTATGAATGAATTATGTTTAGTCTGATCTGCCACAGAAGGGCCATAAACCTGCAAGTCACAGCAAACTGTGGAATATTACTCCAATACGTCAGGAAAATTGTACATGTAAAAGAGTAATGCATGATAAGGGAAAGGTATTTTTTTTTAAAGTAATATATGTTACTGGGCAGGAGCTATAAAATGTTGTTATGTTAAACTTTCCTCTGATTCTGGAAAACAAGTTAAGAAACAGCTTTGCATCGTCAGCCCTAAGCCAGCAAAGCAGGCGCTGGCACCAGAGAAAGGGCCGAGGAAGGAGAGTGTGGCCCAAGTCAGGAACAGTTTCTCTCCCGAGGTCCCAGCACCTCAAAAAGAGGAAAGCAAACAAAAGCTGCAAAGACACAAGAGGTGGTTTTGCAAACTTCCCTGCCAGTGACTCCTAGGCAAGTGTTTCTGTAGATACTCCGAAGTGAGGGTAGAGATAGTTTTTAGTGTTAAGGTGCAATTCACTCTTAAAATTAAACCTAGCTAAAACTCTGAAATGAAATTGTTAAGCACTTAACCATGCACTAGACAATATGTTAAGCAATTTCCCTCGGTTTTCTCATTTAATTTTGCCAACACTAATATCATCCCCATTTTGCAAATGTAGACACAGAGGTCTGGAAAAATCAACTGGTCCGAGGTGACACATTTGGCGAGAGACAGCCAGGATTGCAGCCGGGGTCAGTGTGGCTGCAAAACTTCCTGCTATTCAGTCAATAGTGACACTTTCCAGACAATGTTCTAAACACCTATATTATCACACTGTCATCCTGTGAAATAGATACTATTAACTCTATGCCACAGTTGAAGAAACTGACCCTCAGAGAGGTTAAGTAGCCAGGACAGGTGGTACCTGACAGCCACAATTCAAACCAGCTCGTCAGACTGAGGGACCATACTGAGACACTTGACTTAGAATCCTATATGAATATTAAGATTAATCTGCCCTGGCTGGTGTGGTTCAGTGGATAGAGCATCGGCCTGCATACCGAAGGGTCACAGGTTCGATTCCTGGTCAAGGGCACATACTTGGGTTGCAGATTCAATCCCCACCTTCTCTGGGGATTGAACCTGCAACTTGGGTTGCACGCCGGGGCATGTGCCGGAGGCAATCCATGGATGTGTCTCTCACATCGATGTTTCTCTATCTCTCGTCTGTCTCTCTCCGAAAAAGCATGGAAAGAAAAATTCTCAGGTGAGGATTAACAAAATAAACAAACAAAAAATGATCAATTTATTGAGGAACAAGAAAAGACAAGACAGCCCTGAGAAAGAACAGGCGTTGGAATCCCGCTTGACCCACAGGAAATGAAGATTTACTATAAAGTTTCAGCAATTTACACCGGGTGATTTTAGGACAGGGAAAGACAACTAGACCCATGGGACAGAAGAGACAAGGAATCATCCTAAGATGAAAAGCTCAGAAAGGGTTACAGTTTAGGAGAGTGGTTACCTCTGAGAGAGACAGAAGCAAATGGAAGGAAGCAAGGGCAGGCACCGAAGGTATTGGTAACACTCTATTGCTTAAAGGGGAAGGCAGAACTCTGGTGTCCTTTGTGCGATTATGGCTGAAATTGTGCGTATAGCACAGGATTGATGAAAATACTAACAGCCTGGGCACTTCACCCTGCTCTAGTGGAAAGCATGGCCAGGGTTCTAAGACCAACTACACCTTCATGACAGTTTTATTTTTATTTATTCTATTTTACTTATTTATTTAAATTGCTTAATTTATTTAAAAAAATTGTTCATGACAGCTTTCTATTCTATTCTGTTCTGTGGTGTTTTCAGGGCTTCTACAGACTCAAGTAATGCACAAGGTCAGACTAAGTCACCCTGAAGCATCTGTCACCTCGTTAAGGACCTTGGAGAAGTTTTCCTTTTAGCATTTTCTTTAAATTGACTAATAAAAATGATATTAGATGGATTGCTGCCCAACGTACTCCATTTCAACAGAAAGTTTAGGAACACAGGCGCCTCTGCTGGTCAGTCTCCAGGGAATTCTGGTGGGTGCCGGGTTCCCAGTTTGTCCAAATACTGTATTAGGTTGAGGAGGATGACGAGGCAGTTTTCGGAGCAGTGGTTCTCAACCTTCCTAATGCCGCGACCCTTTAATACAGTTAGTTCCTCAAGCTGTGGTGACCCCCAATTTCATTGTTACAAATAGAACATAATTAAAGCATAGTGATTCATCATAAAAACAATATGTAATTATATGTGTGTTTTCCGATGGTCTTAGGCGACCCCTGTGAAAGGGTCGTTCGACCCCCAAAGGGGTCGCGACCCACAGGTTGAGAACCGCTTGGAGGATCCATAGGACCAAAGCCTCCCATCGCCTCTTAGATGGCGGTTCCTCCTGTTTTCTGCATTTAAGTGCAGAAATCTTGGGAAGGAAATGCGTGGCATTTGAACCACATTCCCTCGAGTTTTTTGCAAAGGTGAGCTCAAGCAGCCGAGCAGTGGGGCTCTGTCCCAGACTCTCACATTTTCCCTGTGTCTCACACCCCAGGGCTGGAGGTGGCTGTTGGGCGGGGGGAGAGTCTACAGAACTGGGAAGAGGAGGCTTCCACTCTGCCATCTGGCACCCCGAAGTCACCTTGTTGTGGCCCTGCTGACCATGCCAAGGACTGTGACCAGAGGAAGCCTGGCACCAGAGATGCGGCTGGTCTCAGGTTGACGCGGGTCCAACCTGAAATGGGAATCTTGCTTCGAAAGATGTGCACTACTGCCCTCCGCTGGACGGAGACAGAATCACCAGCATTTAACTACCTCTGTGCCTAAGTGGGAAGGGGGTGGGGGGATCTGTTTTTATGAGATTGTGTACGATCATGTGAACCACTAGCTTCAAAAATTAAAGTTCCAGAGAGTAAATAAAATATGAATGCTTATAAATTGCATAATAATTCTGTGAGTTTTAATACATTCCAATTAATCTATCAAAAAAGGAACTGACATGCTTTCTTTAATTTTTATTCAAATAATATAGAATATTTCCTTCAAATATAATTCTAGTGGTTACCATCAATTTAAGATTTTTTCCCTCTAAAAACCCTGTTTATTTTAAAGCTGTGTCATAAAGGAAAGATTCCTGATGCTAATGTCAGCTACTTTGTTTTAACCTTAAGCACACACAAAAAAAATGAAAAAGACGGCTACTATTCTTCTTTTTACCAAATAACTTTGTCAAGTAGGCATGGATATGTTATTTTATATTAGAAATTGTGTGTGTGTGTGTGTGTGTGTGTGTGTGTGTGTGTGTGTGTGTAATGAAAGACTGATAAATGTTGCCAGGCACCTCTCCTGGGAATATGAAATTGCCTCACAGGCTTGCTAGTCTGACAAATAATAACCTGTCAATGGCCACTTCTTTCAAGAAGCAAACCTCTAAGCCAGTCAGAGAAAGACAAGTATCACATGAACTCACTCATATGTGGATTCTAATGGACAAAACAAACTGATGAACAAAATAGATCCAGAGACACAGAAGCATGGGGCACACTATGGAATCTCAGAGGGAAGGTGGGGGAGGGTGGGTGGGAAGAGATCAACTAAAGACCTTGTATGCATATATGCATATCCCATGGACACAGACAGGGTGGTGAAGGCCTGGTTGGGGGGGGGGGGGGTGGCGGGTATGGAGGCAGGCTAGAAGGGGTCAATGGGGGGATAAAGGAGGACCTATATAATACTTTCAACAATAAAGATTCAAATACTTCAACAGAAATAAAAAGAAGAAAATCTCTAGAGCAGTGGTTCTCAATCTTCCTAATGCCGCGACCCTTTAATACAGTTCCTCATGTTGTGGTGACCCCCAACCATAAAATTATTTTCGTGGCTACTTCATAACTGTAATTTTGCTACTGTTATGAATCGTAATGTAAATATCTGATATGCAGGATGTATTTTCATTGTTACAAATTGAACATAATTAAAGCATAGTGGTTCATCACAAAAACAATATGTAATTATATATGCGTTTTCCGATGGTCTTAGGCGACCCCTGTGAAAGGGTTGTTCGACCCCCAAAGGGGTTGCGACCTACAGGTTGAGAACCACTGCTCTAGAGTCTCTCATAAAGGAAACTAATATACTCACTCAGGATCCTATGAATTGCTTATATGAAACAGTAATTCAAGTGTGGATGACTTTAAACTTCGATTATTTTTTTTGAGGTTGATCATCAATCCTAAAAAATGGAAGTAGAAATTTTGTAAAATATTTAAAAATCTTGTCTACATGAATCTTGTACCATGTTTCGATACTGAAATGCCATATTTCTTCCATACTAAGATGCACCCCCCCCCCCAACACACACACACATCAGGATGTATCTCAAATTCCTGGCTTCTCACTACCCGTAGCATCTTACGATTGCTGTCGCTTAGACATACTGTCAGCCAGGTGACCACTGTCATGCTGTTGTCCTTGTGCTGCCCTGTCATTGTATTGGGGGCAACGCACCGCATTATGTACAATCACAGAGACATTGAAGATTCTGTCTCCAGAGGGATTTGGAAGAGTATTAGGAGAAACTTAGCCAATTTTATATATATATATATATATATATATATATATATATATATATATATATATATATCTCCTTTTTACATTTGCACCAGTGAGTGACATGATAAAAACCTATCTGAATAAGTATAAAAGAATCCTTTTAATCAGGATAAACTTTAAATGCCAGAAATGATTAGGTCCCATCTTAATTGGCAGCATTTTTTTTTCTTAGTGGTGCATAAAACAATGGTATATGTTATGATTGATGGCTTCTTCAATTCGGTGAATTATAAAGTATAATAACAGGGCAGTGGAAAGAATGCTTGCCTCTGAGTTCAAAACCAGATGACATCAGATGGCATTCACGGCAAGGGCATATTCACTCAGTTTCCACAGTCTGCACCATCAGTCAATTTTGAGAAGGAAATGGAATTTTAAAAATTCTCTCACTCCCCTCATGTACCCAAATACTAGAATAAAACGATGTGCCACATGCCAGCATGGGTCAGCCCCGCGGCCTTCAGCATCTCACTATAATGATTGGCTACACGCCAACACCTTTCTGGATCACAAGGAGGATGGGTGAGGGGCTCTGAGATCAAAGCCAGCACGTAGCTATCCGCAGCCCGTGTCACATGCCTCACTGGAAGGATGCACGGGGGGATAGAGTGTCAGAAGAGTGAGAATATTGAAGCATCTTTCTCGGTCCCTGAGGTCTACTTTGGACCAGGAAGCTTTGCTGAATAGACATACATCACGGCTCTGTACAGTGCATCTCTCTGTGCTCTCTCGATATGCGTTGTATGTGAGTGTGTGAAGTTGACGACCAAATATAAATCAGAGTTATTTCTGTTGACAGGAAATAAAGTGAGACCATCAGACATACTCAGAGCCAATAGCTGCTTTCATGTTTTGCGAAGTTATAGGGAAAAGATGTCTTCCATTATTGTGACTGTCTTGTCAGAGCCAAGACCGAGCCAATTCCATTCCACCTCAGCTCTTTTTTCCACCAAGAATGGAAACCATATAGTGATAAAACATTGCCAAGGAAGACGCCCAAATAAAAGCCTCCAAGTCAATTTAGACTCCACTCAGTTGAGGACTTCCTTCAGCCCCATTCTCCACCACCCTGCTCAAGGAATCAGGCTTTTTGTTTTTCCTTTAAAAATTGTGTTTCTTGCCCAGCCGGCGTGACTCGGTGGTTGAGCATCGACCTACGAACCAGGAGGCCACAGTTCTATTCCGGGTTAGGCACATGCCCTGGTTGCGGGCTCCATCTCCAGTAAGGGGCGTGCTGGAGGCAGCCGATCAATGATTCTCTCTCATCATTGATGTTTCTATCACTCCCTCTCCCTTCCTCTCTGAAATCAATAAAAATATATTAAAAATTGTGTTTCTTGTTCCCCATCACCTATCTCCACCTCCTCACCTCTTACCCTAGGCTCCATTTCAGCAAAGCTCATAGAATAAAAAAAATTTTAATGTACACAGACTCTTACACCAATTTTTAGGTCTCTAGTAATATAAAATGTACACGAATATGGGAAACAGCAAGTTTATAGATGCCTCAGGCATATAAAGTCGATTCCTGTTACCTGTTCTGAGACCATTCCTTTTCTGGCCCTTTGAAAACTACGTTTCCATTTGCCCTCCCTGGGGTCCAGGAGGCTTGTTTCAGTGCCCCATCCAGCTACTGCCGCAAGACACTCGCAAACAATTCTCGTGATGGTATTTCCCTGCATTGAACTCCATCCTTTCTGCACCCTCAAAAGTTCCTTACGTTTGAAAACTTTCTCTTCTGCTGGCTTTATGCAGCTTTAGGGGCCCTTTGGCACTGCACACCCTCTGGATCTATAATTTTCCTAAAAGCCTTAGGCCTTGTCCAGCCTGTGTAGGTCAGTGATTGGGCATGGACCCGTGAACTAGGAGGTCATGGTTCAATTCCTGATCAGGGCACATGCCTGGGTTTCTGGACTGGATCTCCCAGTAGGGGGCGCACGGAAGGCAGCCAATAAACGATTCCCTCTCATCTTTGATGTTTCTACCTCTCTCTCTCCCTTCCTCTCTCTGAAATAATAATGAAAAAATAAAATAAAAATATTTAAAAGCCTTAATCTTTTTAAAAACTCTCCCCCTATCCTGGAGCACCCCCTTTTTGAGTTCTTGGGGCTATAGTCCTCGATACTTGGGGCTATAGTCCTGGAGCTCTCTCGATACTTTATCCTAGCACGAAGTTTCATCCTAGGCAGACATAACACAGAACACTAAGGTAGCAATTTTTCAGTTTTATGTTTTCAAGTCCAGACTTAAATTATTCGCAATTCACAGATGATTTTGAGCGGGGAAGAACTGAAGGTGCTTGGAGTGGCAGAGTGGTGTGTGACACAGACAAGCACTGGCTTGGGAGGCGGAGACCCTGGGTATGGTCACATTTCTGTCACTACCTGACATGTGACTTGGACAAGTCACTGAATGTTTTGTGCCTCCTCCTCTGTAAAGTGAGGCTATCGGACTAAGCCGTTGGATTCCTTTTCAGTGATAGAATTCTGTGACTTGGGATTTAGATGGAAAATTTTACAGTGGACTGGACATAGGATTTGTTTTTTTTTTTTTTAATGTTGGAGCATTAATCATTTCCCTGAAATGTCTTCTGTGGATTATTTCTTTCCATGAGCTGCTACATGCATTTGATTTCCTGACGTGTGAGGGAAGTTCAGGG
Source organism: Myotis myotis (assembly GCF_014108235.1). NCBI lineage: Eukaryota > Metazoa > Chordata > Mammalia > Chiroptera > Vespertilionidae > Myotis > Myotis myotis. The sequence continues at coordinate 193,229,966 of NW_023416313.1, read as the reverse complement.
TCAAATAAGTTAAAATACGGGTTCCTTCTTACAGGACTTTTCAGAACCTTTAAAATGCTAATGTGCTTATGAATCTCCAGGAAGGAGATCCAGTGTCCCAAAACCCTGCAAATATATGTGAACAAGTACTTCTTTTTGTTCCAACACCATTTACCATCTTACAGACATGGGGTTCCACATAAGGCATCTTGGAGAATGGTGCCCCAGGAATGGTTACTTAAAGAGAAATGAAACTGTCAAAATTGCAAGAGTTCATAACAGAAGAAAGTCCTATTCCTTTAAAATGTGATAAAATTGAAAAATGTTGAAGATTATATTGAGGTTTATTTTGGGCTTGGTTCCTCCCAGTGTCAACTTAAACCTTTTTAAAAATGATAGGCTTATTCAGTCCCAGCGTGGAGGGGAGAAGGAGCATTGGATGGCTTTAGTGATCTTAACCCTTTTTGTATTCCAATCCCAGCCTGACCTGCACTTCCCCATTCCTCCTTATTCTCTGCACTAACACGGGCACTTTTAAAATGCAAACTGAGCCTGCATCATGGGATAGCTAAAACCCAAGGAATCCAAGCCTCTATGTTTCACTGCCAAGCCCTGTTCCAAAAAGTTCACTGATCTTTGAAATCAGCTAGCCCCTCAACCCACTGAAGGGGGTCAGAAGAGTTAAAAGATTCCAGATGGGGCCAGAGCAGCCTCTCCAATTTCTTCCACCTCTGTTGCTCATTCAGGGTGTGACCTGCACAGGTCACTAAACCTCTATGTGCTTTCAACTCCCCATTTATAAAACTTGGCCGATACATATTGATTTTTTAGGATGTTTAGAGACACTTGAAATCACTTATAAAGAGCAAATTCCCCACCTGATTTTTGTGTGTTATTACCAGAGGAGGCCATAGGCACAATTCAACTATCAGGAAACGTCAACAAATAAGAAATTGACCAAATCTTAGCTCTAAAGCCCCCACCCCCCACCCCCTGTCCCCCGCTACCCAATTAAATCTACACATTCACACTGGACAGCATCTAGTTTATAAAGGCAAATAATTAATTAGCGGGACCCTAGGACTGCCAGTGCAACTTCTAACACATGTAACCAGAGACCCTGCACTTGAGAAACAAACCCTGTAAAACTTAAACTACTGCAAAATTATAAAGTTTAACATAAAAAATGGAAAATCTTTAAATAGTTGGTTTGTGCAATATTCTTAACAGACAAGACTGCCACACAATGGAACTGTGTAACTGCTAGCGGCAGGCACCCCGGGAAGATAAAATAAACTGGCTTTATGGACCCGAGGAATTGATTTTTAATGAGATTCTGCTTGGCGGTAATGGCATCCTGAGAGGGTGATCCAGTTTCCAGGGCCTCTGGTATACAGTTATAAGGTGAAGAGCAAGGACTTGGCTAAACAATGCCCATGCACGTGACTTTCAGTGCGTGAGATTAAATAAGGATGTTGTTCTAAGACACACTCCAGAAAGGGCACGGGCACGTGTGTGCACGTGTGCTTGCGCACAGGCTACCATACCTTCAGACACTTTTCCTAAGACATTACCCGCTTGTATATTCTGAATGTTAGGGGACTAAGTACCTTGAAATTGTATGCATATGTTTAATATATCTCTACCAGACTGTAAGGACCCCTAAATTATTAGATAAACTTGACTGATTCTTTCATACTCCATAACCTAGGTTCCCTGCTGATATACATGTTTATACGTATAGCAGTGGATATGGACAAGGAGAGGTATAGGTATAGATAGAGCTATGCAGGCACTATAGAATGGAAAAAGTAGGAGAACATATTGGTTAAGAGCTTCAGCTTTGAATCTTGCCTCTACCACTCCTTAGCTGTGTGTCCTTTGGCACATTAACTAAGTTCTCTGAGCCCCAGTTTTATCTTCAATAAAATGTGGGGAAAAAATACCTTTGTCACAGGGTTGTACTAAAGATTAAATGATGCAGAGACACATAACAATTTAGATGAATCTTAGTAATATAATTTAAAGTGAAAAATTAAATCCCAAAATATTATGTATAGCATATTTCTTCATAAAGTTAAAGGTAAGTGACATTTAAATCTATATGTGCAAGAATTCACATAGCATTAATAAAATTGTATGTAAAAAGACAATAAAAGGGCCCTGGTATGCTCAGTGGTTAGAGTGTCAGCCTGCACACTGAAGGGTCATGGGTTCACTTTCTGGTACCTGGGTTGTGGGTTTAATCCCCAACCCCTGTCGGGGCTCATTCGGGAGGCAACCAATCAATGTGTCTCTCTCACATCAATGTCTCTCTCTCTCTCTCTCTCTCTTTCTCTCTCCCCCCACCTCCCTTCCACTCTATCTAAAAATCAATAGAAAAAATATCCTCTGGTGAAGATTAACAAAAAGAAAGGGAATTATAAACACAGAGTTCAGGATAATGATTAATTTGAGTGGGGGAAAGGTAGGAGAATGGAAGATAGGATCACATAACTAGATAACAGGTTCTAGTCAAGGTTCTAGTTTGTGTTTGGGTGGTGGGCTTGCAAGTACATATTATAAATAAGAATAACTAGCTAATTAAATAAAATTATCCATAAATGGACTAATGATGAGAATGTGTCATAAGTTAAGGAATATGACTAATACAGTTCTATGTCCTGGAGAGTAAAAGAAAAAGGGAAGATTAAATGAGATAATATTTAATTAAGGGAAAAGCACAGTGCTTGGTACATAGTAAGCACTCAAGAGAATTTTAGATAGCTAGCTAGGAATTTCTACATATATCTACATATATTCTCTTCCTTAATGAGTTTAATTTCCCCCAGCATCATTAATGTCCCCTTATATTGCCTATTTCTTGATTTCTTCATCTATTTTATTTCCTAATATATATTTTGTATTTCTAATATCCTCAACTTTTTATTTTTAAAAACTTTGAAGTGTAATTTTTACACAATATCAGGTACAGGTGTTAGATGTTCAGTTTGATGTATTTTGTACATTGTATTCACAAACACATCTATCATTCAAAACAAGATATTGACTATTTTCATCACCCCGCCAAAAGTTCCTTAGTGACCCTTCCCATTCACTATCCACCTGCCAGAGGCAACCTCTTTTTGACTTCTGACTTCTGTCATTATAGATTAGTTTTGCCTGTGTATGGTCTTCATATAAATGAATCATACAGTACATACTCTTTCCTATCCAGCCTCTTTTGATCAACCTAATGTTTTTGAGTTTCTCCATATTGTATCAGTCACTCATTTGTTATTGCTGGGAAGTATTCTGTTGTATGAATATGCTATAATGTGATTATCCTTTCTCCTGTTGATGGACATCTGGGTTGTTTTCAATTTGGAGCTATTATGAGTAATGCTGCTATGAACATTCCTATATGATTATTTTTGTAGACATATCTTTTGCTTTCTCTTGGGTAATACTGCAGAGTGGAATTGCTGAGTTGTAGGGTAGATGCTTGCTTATCTTTTTGAGAAACTGCCAATTGTTCAAAGAGGTTGAATCATTTCAAATTTCTAAGTTTCTAACATCCAACTCACTTGAAAGCTGACTGGCCACACCAACAATGACCCATTTTTGTCAGGTCCGTGTCTTTTGTCAACTCCAAAAGGATCCCCAGGCCAGGAAAACAATATTTTTCAAAAGAAGTGAATGTAAATGGCAAAAGATGAATTTAAAGTTGTCTGATGATAGAATGTACAAAATCAGAGCCACAAGAAAGCATTTCCCTGCTGATTCAGGCCATGAAACAAATCATTTTTAAGAATACTACACGGGTGAAGTGTGAGCCTAAATCATAGGTTCCCCAGCTGGGTGGGTGCCCCTTTCTGCTATTGGCATCCACAAATAGACCAGATCTATTTGGGGAAGGGGTGGGTGACTGATGGTAGGGTTATTAATTGCCTTCCATTGGCTGGTTGATTTAGCTGTAAAGAGAAAGACCTGCCCTAGCCCCAAAGAGCTTACATCTGTTTCTCATACAGCTCAGCCACCCATGCTGCTCCAACCATCCCCTACTGTTGGCCAGGCTACCACTTTATTGATTTTCCCCTGCCCTTTAAAAAAGATGAAAGTTCCTAAAAGCTTTTTGCATGCAAGTATGTGTGTTTGTATGCATGCACATGTGTATGTTGGCGAAAGCCACGGTATAGGTTAACAAACTAAGCAGCAGCTAGGGGAGCCACCTGGCTTTGGGTTTTTTGTTTTGTTTTGTTTGTTGTTAATCAATGGCTCTAGGATTGTGCACCCCCAGTGGTGGAGTTAGCAGAAGCATAATGGTGAGAATGTGATGACAACAACTTAAAGATAATTAGTTGACAATGACTTGAGACCTCATTAACCCCTTTAACACCTCAGGGTTTATGATTAGAATGAAATACTTGGAGAGCATTTGAAGAACATCTTGCCTCACTACCAGCAGTTATTTGGGTATTGCTAGCATATTTGCTAGTGCTTTGATATGTCTTCCATTATTTTGTAAACATCAACAATGATTATCCAAAATGGTTATCATTACGTATTCCTTTTTTGGGAATCAATGGATTGAGGATTTGTGCGTTTACCCAGAAACCTATTATTTTGCTTCTTTCCCCAACAATCTCCCACTCCTGGTCATCCTTTCTCACTAAGTGATGCTCAGACTTCTTTTCGGTCAGCCACTTTGCTCCCATGAATAACATGGACTGATAATGCTAACTGTGATTTTCACTGGAATCACTCCAACTGGGTGTTTAATGACTGGAAAATTCCACCATGAGAACTTACAGGTGTGCATATGTTTAGATGAACCTGGGATATTTCACAAATCTGCTTGCCTCAGGCTCCAATAAACATATGATAGTTTTCATTTTTTCTTGATGAGTCCTCAATATATGTTTAACTGATAGGTGAATTGATGCAGAGATTCCATGATCTTTCAGAATTTATTCAATTTCACCCTGCCTCTAAAATAGATACCATTTGAAACACTAAAGGCAAAAGCCAGTGGTTCTATCCTTTGTTTCTAAATATTTCTTAAGGAAGTAGTTTCAATGCTTTTGGGACAATCCAAGTCTACTACCTATCAAACTGCAAATACCAGACAAAATTCTAATGTTTGAGAAGGTTTGAAATAAGCGTTATTTTGTTATAAAATGTTAACTACCTATGAAGCTATCATCTTTATATCAGTTGTACTATTTAGACATGTAATCAGTTCTACTGTCTAGACATTCCAACCATTTATTTGATATGGAAGTTTCATATAAATGAAGCCAATACAACTAAGTTTGTCCACTTTCAGGACAGTGGTCCTTAACTTCTTTTGGGGTCACAGACTTGTTTTGGAATAGGGTGGAATCTATAAACCCTCCAACCCAAAAAAGGGCTCTAGTCACATACAAATCAAATTTATTGGATTTTTCAGGGATTTATGGATTCCAGATTAAGATTCTCTTAATTGGTAACATAGAGAATATTTTAATCTTCTAGACATGTTGGTGATAATTAATCTATAAAATAAATGAAGTGTAAATGGGCCAACTTTGAACAGTTCATAATCAAATTGGAACTATGATTTGAGAAAACTATCTTAGTTAGAAATCCAAGGAGGGATAAAATGGTGCCTTATCTATAATAATAAAAGCATAATATGCTAATTAGACTGGAAGTCCTTCCAGACATCCTTCCTTCTGGACAAAGCCACAGCAGGAGGGGGCTGAGGCAGAGGCAGCAGAGACTCCAGCCACAGTGGTGGCAGGTGGGGGCCGGGGCCCAGGCCCTTACATGAATTTCGTGCATCAGGCCTCTAGTTAGAAAGCAAGGGTCAAGTATTCAGTAGATACTTATGAAAAGATTGATTGACCAGATGTTCTGGGCAAGTGTTTCTCAAGACTTAATCTACTTGACTCCTTTAAAAGAATTAGCAGAGTGTTTGTTTAAAATGCATATTCCCAGGCACACATTTAGCCAACTGAATCGGCATCTGCTTTGATGGGAGCCGGGGCCCTGCGTTTCAGCTTAACAAATCTCCAGGTGATTCTAATACACACTTAAATTTGAGCGTGATTCTTATACACAGTTAAACTTGAGACTGTCTCTTGCACTCTTATTCTTAATTCTCATTCTACGTCCTTTGCAAAGCACTTTATTTATATTCGTATCATTAGCCAGTCAATGTGAATGAAGATCTTTCATAAACATCCAGAAAATGCTTTTGATAACTTCAATTTGAACAGTGGATGTCATCAGGGAGAGAGCCCGTGGAAGGCAGCTGCAAACAATTGTCACTTGGCTGCACTTAGACATCAGAGTCAGGGCCCTTAGATTGGCCCATCACACTGTTTCATTTTTTGGTACTTAGTCATTTGTTACAATAAAAATTAAGTTACAGGGAAGGAACACTGTGACAGGATAATGGACTCCTGCTCAGAAGAAACCAGCCTGCCTCCAATTCATCATGGCATTTATAGTGCATTAGAAGGCATGACAGTGACAACATCATTCCTTTGGGGCAGGAAGAAAAACCAGATTGAGTGGGAAAGCGGGGATTCGTGAACTTGGCAAAAATGAACTGAAAATGGAAGCCAGGGGTGGTTTAAATGGCCATGTTCAGCAGAGGACAAGGAAAAAGCTAATGATCTCTGGAGCAAACATTCCTAAATGTTAAAAAGTTCGCTTATTTCACCTTGCAGCACAGGAGTAGTTTGTGGGTTAAAGTGAAATGGCTGCCTGAGGAATAACAGAGAGGCCTGCAGAAAATGGGCAAAGTTAAGGCGATTTAAAATGATGAAAGCCCACAGAATATTGAGCAAATATAAAATCCTGGAGAGAAGCTTACTAATAATATTTGTCCAATGGTCCAGGCCAAAGATATCTATATTGTCTAGGTATTTTAATTGGAGACCTGCAGTATCATTATAAAATCATAAGAAGTCCATGTCTGTGTTCTCATAAAAGTAAAAATGCCTGTTTGGTGTTAGAAGGTTGTGTTTTGAAATGTAGGAGCTATAAAGGAATGTGGTGCTGGGTAGGCATGCCTGCCAATTTAGACCTGGGAACTTAATAACTTTATAGTATTTTTACTCTTACACCCTACACTATGCTAAGCCTGGGGGAAAAAATGAGAGGGCACCAAGCAATTTGGTTTAATAGGAACAATGTCCTAATTCTGTGCTTTTTAAGGTAACAATTTCTAAACTATACTTTTTATTAAAGTAACATTATTTCATAGATTTCAGATTTTTTTGGGGGGGGGGTCGGTTTTCTTCTTAATAAAACCTTTAATTCACTTAAGAATCAATTTGCACAAAAGCCTGTGTGGTCTCATTTTCTTTCTCTGTCAATCTGTGTTATTTCCAGGGTGAAAGGTAATTTGGACCATAAACATGGTTTCCATCACACATTTCTAATTTTAACCTATTTGTCTCCATTTGATTTACATTGGGTCTAGAGCAAATTAACTATTGTGAGCTTTTATTGAAAATTAATTAGGTGGCTAAAGTGCCCATGGCAGACTCTGCCAGTCCATGTTTCTCTCTGGGTCGCCAGCCTTCTCCAGTTAAAACACCTAGCAACTTAAAAAATCCATAAAATGAATGATATAATTAGTTCCAGAGTGGAACTCAATCTCTTTGAAATCAGATGCTTTCTCTGGTGCTGAAGGGCCAGGCTACAGCAAGCATTTATGGTATCAGGGGATTTCCTGGGGGTAGAGAGTGGCTCGTTCTCGCTGAATCACCGCACATGACTTACAAAAGGTGTCCTTGTGGGGCTAAATATAGCTGCCTCTCGGATCCGATCTCTAAGTCAAAGCAAGGAGAAAGGGGAAAGCTGGGCTTACAATACTGCAAGACTTAAAAAAAAAATAAGCTGTCCAGGTTGGAACATAGACTCCATGAATGTGTGTGTGTGTGTGTGTGTGTGTGTGTGTGTGTGAGAGAGAGAGAGAGAGAGAGAGAGAGAGAGAGAGAGAGAGAGAGAGAGAGAGAGAGAGAGAGAGAGACCTTATTCTTGGGAAAAGCCAGGATGTAAACGTGATTTATGGTGAATAGTTCCACAACATTAAAATGAGTTTTTATTTTCTATGTATGCTGCTTCAAAGAAGAGCTCTGTGGGCTCATAAAAATGCAGAGAACAAATAGGGGCCTCTAAGTCCAATTTATATGCCATGCCCACTGTGCACTGAGACACATATAATCTGTAAAATGTCAGCTTCAAAGTTCCACCGAGATCGGTGTTAACCCTGACCTCTGGCCTCGCCGCCTCTGGCTGGGCCTGCGCGCTCTCTTTACCAGCTGTTTTAGATAAATGTGTTCCATTTTTAAGAGATTGTCTCAGCGTTTTTTACATGAAGAGTGGTAATATTATTAACTCTCACTGGAGAAACCACCTTCTCTAGGAGGGCTTTCCAGAGGAACCCACCGTTTTATGCCCCATGCCGAGTCGTGGATTAATAAATATGTCATTGCACTGAAAATATTTAAACAACACCGGGGGAAAGAGAGCAAGGCGCGGAACAAAAGGCAAGCATATTAGTAGTGTTTCCTGTCAAAATACACAGAGGAAGCACTTTATTTGGACCATTTTCTCCATAAAGAGACATGGCGGGCCAAGATAAACACAGCGAAGGAATCTGGTTTATCCCACTTTGCAGATTGGAGACCATCAGCTCGACCGAAGTTCTGCGACCCAAACCAGGTTTTCCCTCCGGAGCTGCTAAGTGGAGCCATCAGCAGAGGCCAGCAGATGGGCTGAGCGGATCAATATGGCACAGTTAAGTGGTCCACACACGCTTTCTCACACCGTTTCGTGGAACCATTCCCTAATGGGGATCAATAAGTAGGAAATTCAGAGCAACTTATACAAAAGTTTAGTGGCGAGGATTTACCCAACCAAGACTCTACACAGGGGCTCCAGGCCGCGTCTGGGGACGTCTCTCCATTTCAACAGAACAAAAGTAAACTCTGAATTGCCGTTCACCGAGTGCTTCCTGGAGGCAGCGGAATTCTTGATGTGCAGGGAGTCTGGAGGCACGGAAAAAAGTATAATTTCTACTAACCTAAAGCACTGACTTTCCGGGATCAAAAAGCCAGTCAAACTTCACAGGGACGGGCACTGTCATCAGGACGAGCCCACACAGATGGAACGAAATGATGATAGAACCTGGTGCACATATGGGGAGCCTCACCCAGGGAGACACGCCCCCAGATCAACTCTGATTAGCAACTGGTGGGACCCAAGTTGGCAGCTGGCAAGTGGGATGTTGTGTATGTGCGAAGGGAGACAGTGCAAATAACAATAGGCCACCTTGCCCTAACCCAGTGATGGCGAACCTTTTGAGCTCAGCGTGTCAGCATTTTGAAAAACCCTAACTTAACTCTGGTGCTGTGTCACATATAGAAATTTTTTGATATTTGCAACCATAGTAAAACAAAGACTTATATTTTTGATATTTATTTTATATATTTAAATGCCATTTAACAAAGCAAAACCAACCAAAAAAATGAGTTCGCGTGTCACTTCTGACACACGTGTCATAGGTTCGCCATCACTGCCCTAACCGGTTTGGCTCAGTGGATAGAGAGTCAGCCTGTGGACTGAAGGGTCCCGGGTTTGATTCCGGTCAAGGGCATGTACCTTGGTTGCGGGCACATTCCCAGTAGGGGGTGTGCAGGAGGCAGCTGATCAATGTTTCTCTCTCACTGATGTTTCTAGCTCTCTATCCCTCTCCCTTCCTCTCTGTAAAAAATCAATAAAATATTATTAAAAATAATAGGCCACCTTTTGGTATGAACCAGGCAGTGTGAACCTCCTGAGGTCAGGAAAGTGGGGCGGGGGAGCCCATTTCATTCACCCGGGTCAGTTTTTACCAGCTGTCAATGTCCCTCACCTAGAAATTCTGGCTGGTTCCCATTCTGACAAGAAATGGAACTATGACTCAAGATACATTCGAAATTTAAGTTGGCGGCAGTAAACAGGACAAGACCCTGAAATCATCACACCCCCTTCAAGTTCACATGCACTTGAAATAGGATCCCAAACGCTCACCGTTAAACTTTATGTGCTAGGACACTTTGGAATTCTTTCATGTATAGAGGCTGAACATCATTTACATTGAAAAAGCCACCATTATAGTTTTTTTAACATGAAAAAAAAATCCTTAATATAGATAACACTGTCAAAATCCACTACAGAAATCATTTTGAAAGGGTAGATATGCCGACTCTAGGATAGCATGTTATTAGTAAATTTGGCACTCCCAAATGTGTTACTCAAAAGTATTAAGTCTACACCAGGTGAGAAGGTTGTTTTTGAAATTGATCCTGTGGAATTGTCCCTTTTAAGTGGCTGCTTTCATGAACCAGCCAGTATTTATATATTATTATAAAGATAATACCCTAACTCACCTCACAAGGGTGTTTTGAGAATTAATTAATGTTTGCCAAGTACTTTGAGCTCTATAGATGAAAGGTGGATGGAAATGCTAAGTAGTATTATTATTTTCATCTGTATTTGAACTTGCCTCTTATAAGACCATCTTTTATTTTTAAGATAATAATCTCTCCTTTGGGGAGAAAAGGCAAAAATTGCTTCATGTACAATCAAACTCTCATAAGGAGGACAGGTGTGATTATTAGGATTTGGCCTAAAGAATAGATTGAAGCGCATGGCGAACTTCAAAAGAATGTATTCCCAACTCCCAAGGCTTCTCCCGGGAGCCCAGAAGTGTCAAGTTCATCCTGTAATCCCTGCTGAGATATGGCCAACTGTAAAGGCCAGGACCAGTTGGGTATCTCCGTGGCAGATAAAGAACAACCCAAACCCTTCCAGTTAACCTCTTTGCTGCTAGGAGCTCCTGGGGGTCCACAATCTGCTTGTTGAAGAGAAAGACGCTCCCTTAATTCTGCCAAGAGGTTCAAGGACAATGTTGAGAACCTGACTTGACTAAGCCAGTTGGCTAAATTGGCTTGAAAGGAATAGATTTTGCTCTGGGTCCTCAACTCTAGTTTTAATCTGGCCAGCGCATCGAGAAGGGTTGCCGTAGATCTCGGTGGGCCCACCTGAGAGTGCATGAGACCCTAGCGAAGAAGAGCCAGTGCAAATCTCAAGAGCATGAAGAGCTCTGAAGCCTCCTGCCCTTCCTGCTAGAGAGCTTGCATGGCGCCTGGGCAGGGGCTGGGTCTTAGGCATCAGCATCTTTTCCAATACCTGGCAGGTACAAAGCTGGTGACGGAGGAACTGACGCTGCCCGATGAGTCCGGGGTGCCTCCAGAAAAGTGGTTTGGAATTCCTTGGAGGTTTCCTTCGGTAGAGATAGCCAGAGAAACCTTAAATCCGACTCATTTTTATCCTCGCCCAAATTGAAGGCTTGCCTGCCATCAATTATTTTCCTCTTTAAAAAATTGATATATGTGATTGCCAATCTTTTAGCATGGTTTTTTTTTTAAATCATTATTTTCTATGTCTTTACCTCTAAGAGTGAACATTTTCACCCAAAGCTAATTGGAATTATTCTGAGGTGTTAGCAAACGGGTTTTAGAATCACTAACCAATATCCAAGTGATAAGACATCAGAGAGGCTGAAAGCTCCCTGAAGCAAGGAAAGGTTTCTTTTTCAGCTTATGCCCCTCTGTGTCTCATATAGAGTTTTGAGTGTCAGAATGGAAGGAAAGAAGAAAGAAGGGAGGGAGGAAGCAAGGAAAGAAGGAAGCTGTTTGTGTACAGGCCTAGCTCACTTTCAATAATTATAACCGTGTATTTATTGAGCATTTACTGTGGGCCAGCTACCATCTCTGCTCTTAGCATACATGATCTCACCCTTAAAGTGAGCGCTGTAAGCAACTCCAGTTTACAGAGGCGGAAACTGAGACTTAGGGAACTTAGAAAACTTGCCCAACGTTGTCTGACTGGGAAGTGGCAGAGTCAGATGAGAAACCACTGTGATTAGGCATTTTGATGTGAGAAGCAGTGCATTGAAACACCAATGCTGTCTTCACCTGCAACAGAGTGTGGCGAGTCCTATCCCAAAGCAGAGCAATTTCCATGCACCAGGATGTCTGCTGTGCACACAGAAACTTGGTCTTTTTTTTAAAAAAGCACTCACCCTCCAAATTAAGGAACTAAGGATTCTGAAAACACACAAATTCCACTGCAGCCAAAGGGAAACGTTTGGCAAGATGTGTCAAATCTTCTTTGAGTGTTCTTGACCCCACTGACCTATCTCAGACACATCCCCTTCCCCCGGGCAGTTCTGAAAAGTCAGCCCTGAAGTCTACCATATGCTTTCAGGTTTAGCAGAATCCCTCCCCATCACCACGCAGATGCATGCCTGCCTGAGCGCAGATGACTTGGAGCGCTGGCAGGCAATTACACAGAAAAGACACAGCTCAGCTATTAGGCAGTTAAGCTGCTTACGGAGCTCTTAAAAAAAATCACTTAAGTATCAACACGCTATTGAAGTAGCAAACGCGCAACCAAGTTTGTTTCTAGAAACCTAAAAAAAGGAGAAGTCTTATGGATTTGTTTTTAATCCAATAAAACTAAAAAAGAGAATGTTTAAAAAAACACAAACGAAAACATTTTTTTTTTCTCCCCTTCCAGCAGCACTAACTTTAAAACATTTTTCTCTTTTTCTCTAGGCCAGTGCCCTGCTGGCGTGTCCGCATTCGTCCAGCAGGGGTCACTCTTGCCCACTGTACTTTTGAAAGGCTCCTTGTCTACTCTGTCCTTTATTCTGAGGCAGCAGAATGAAGACATACAGGCTAAGACACCAGGCCTGGGGGACTGATGAGGAAAGAATCTGTGGTGTTGGAGGTGGGATTGCAATACTGGGGAAATGGATGCTTCCATGACGATTCTGTGTATGCACGGTAGGCTTCAAGTCTGAATACTTATTTTCAATTAACTGGATAAATCGATCAGTTCCTATCGCAATATTACTGCTTGGTTCCACTCTTGCCGTTAAACCCGTACATACTGTCTCTTTTCTGTGTGTCATTATCAAGCTGGGTAAATAAATCGGGAAAAGGAGTTGAGCTGCAGTCTTTCTTTGAGTCCAGGACATTCTCAGGCGGGTATTTCGTCCGTGTTCAGCCAGGCCTTGGCAGGTGGCTCAAACCTCAGTAGAACAATGATGGCCCAGCCCGGTGTGTCCTTAGTGATTGTCCAATCTTCCATGGAAGTCAGTCTTTAGCTATATAGCAACTTCCTCCTTCAGCAGGTCCACAGTCTGTGGGTGCCTGTGAAAGGGGTGCCAGGGAAAGGCACGGTCTTCCTACCACTCACATTTCTGGGCCTTCTGAGGTCACAGGCACATACCAAGCAGCTAACAGCTTGGCACATGGCCAGGTTCTGATACAGAGGAAGGCGGGAGTGGGGTTCTGATATTGAGGAAAGTGATCCAATGAGGATGGGAGTGCATCAAAAAGACACGTTACAAACAAAGCACCCCTTTGACCCTTGAAGCTTCTCAGTGGCCAAAACTAAAATTTAAATTAAGTATTTATTTTTAAAATATATTTTATTGTTTTTTTACAGAGAGGAGGGGAGAGGGATAGTTAGAAACATCGATGAGTGAGAAACATTGATCAGCTGCCTCTTGCACACCCCCTACTGGGGATGTGCCCGCAACCAAGGTACATGCCCCTAACTGGAATCAAACCTGAGACCCTTGAGTCCACAGGCTGATGCTCTATCCGCTGAGCCAAACCGGTTAGGGCTAAATTAAGTATTTAAAAGACTCATTTTTACTCTGCTTCTTCTATATCTTTTCCTTTTTAACATGCCGGACTTCATTTTAAATAGACCTTGTTTTTTAGAGCAGTTTAAGGTTCACAGAAAATTGAGCAGAAAGTGCAGTTTCCATATACGCCTGCTCCACACCCGCCCAGCCTCCCCCATCAACATCCCCATCAGAGTAACATGTGTTACAATCGACTCACCCACCTTGATGCATCGTCACCCAAAGTCCTTGGTTCACTTTAGGCTTCACTCTCAGTGTTGTACACTCTACGGGTTTAGACGAATGTATAATGGTAGCCACCATTGTAGTATCATATGAAATAATTTCTCTCCCCTAAAAAGCCTCTATGCGCTATCTATTCATCCTTCCCGGCTCATTATTACTGATTTTTTTTTTTTTTTACTATCTCCATAGTTTTGCCTTTTCTAGAATGTCATCTAGATGGAACCACACCGTACAGTTTTTTCAGATGGTCTTCTTTCACTTAGTCATATGCATTTACGTTTCCTCCGTGTCTTTTCATGACTGGACAGCCCATATCTTTTTAGTGCTGAATTATATTCCGTTGTCTAGATGTACCACCTTTAATGCATCCATTCACCTACTAAAGGACATCTGAATTGCTTCCAAATTCTGGCAATTATGAATAAAGTTGCTATAATCATCTGTGTGCAGGTTTTTGTGTGGATATAAGTTTTCAACTTATTTGGGTAAATACCAAGTATAGTGGTTGCTGAATCGAATGATATCCTTAATACCTTTTTCTCATGGCCTTCACTATTGTGCCAACATTTTACCGTCAATACTATAGAATAGATGCTTTTTCATATTTGGAACTTGTGTTCAAGGGTGGTTGCTTCTTCCTCATCCTGACTCTAGCATCAATTTCTGGAGAAGGGTCCTGTGTCTGAGCAGGACTTGTCAGAGGAGAAGCAGCTCTATAGTCACTGCCCATGCCTTTTCAGATGGAGACATAAGTGGTAAGCGGGGTAGGTGGTTTTAAAAGTGATTTATCCAGAATTATACCAAACCATTCATATACAATAAAATGCACTGCTTACAATGCTGGTGTTTCCAATTGCCTGTTGCTCATATGAACTGAGCCATTGAATTAGATTTGTTTCAACTTCATAGTCTGAAAAAAAGAAAAAGAAAATATTGTGTTGCAATGGTGGTGGTATGTTGGGGTGGGGGTGGAGTTTTACTGAATAATTTGATGTCAATTTTGCTTCCCAGCATTAGGTACTTGTCAAAAAGAGTTAGAATTTCTGAATCATGGCCTTGCCCCTTTTTACCACCCGGGCTTTCCTAGTTTAGGCCCCAGGTGGTGCCAATGCCCCATTGGGGTTGGTAAGCCAGTTTGCAGACTGAGAGCCCTTAGCCAGCAGGCACAGCCCTCCCTTCGTGCCTCCTGCAGGTCAAGTGGTGCCGGGCCGAAATCTTTGCTATGTTTACACTGCTGCGGTCTCCCTGTCATTAGCATCCTTTTTCTGACTGACAATCTTTTTTTGGTTTGCAGCAAATAGTTTTCCAAAAAATAAGCCAACTCCAGATTATTTTGATGGTTGGGTAACATGCTGAATGTCAAAATGTAAGTTTTCCAGTAGCTCCAGGTGGGTGAGCTCCCTGAATGGATGAAGTTCCATCCCGGGAGTGCTAGAGAACACCGAGAAGAGAGACTCCTATAGGGTATTGATCGTAGGTGCTCAGTAGTGTCATCAGAGGATTCAGCTCATGAGAACCGCAGTGTGTGACCCGTTTCCTTTAGCAACAGGGAACCTGACCATACAAGGTGGTCCTGTAGCTGCACAACTGTGAAACGACACCGAATGCTTGTCTCCACGAAGCCGTTGGTGAAGTAGCCTGTATTTGGAAGCTATTGTAGAATTATAAAAAAATAAGGCCCACAGGGGTATGGCGGCCAGCCTGTCAAAGCTGAGCTGGCACTCTCAAATGATGCCTACGGTAAGCAGTCCCCCCTTATCCACCCTGGATGTGTTCCAAGGCCCCCAGTGGGTGCCTGAAACCACAGACAGTACCAAACCCTGTATACACTATGTTTTTTCCTATAGTAAAGTTCAATTTATAAATTAGGAACAGTAAGAGAGTAGCACATTAAGCGCCCAGCCTGTTTTGTCTTCTGGATGGAAAGTATAGTGTCAGTCACGGGTGATTGACATGGCGCTTAACGTGTTAATAACAATCACTAATAATAAAATAGGGCAACATACTGTAATAAAAGTCACATAAATGTGGTCTCTCTCACCCTCAGTTACATAAATGATGATGTGAAATGATACAGTGCCTATGTGATGAGATGCAGTGAGGTACTCAGAACAGCACGCAAGTTAAAACTCATGAGGTGTCTATTTCTGGAATTTTCCATTGAATATTTTCAGACTATGGTTGGCCACTGGTAAATGAAACCTCAGAAAACAAACTCACAGATAAGAGGGCAGTCATTATACTATTGTCTTTAGGTAACTGGGTGCCTTTACCTCTCCTACTGGAGGGCACTTTAAAACCTCCCTAAGTCATATGCCCTAAAGCTTATTGCTACTGTTGCTTCCAATCATTCCACCATAACATCCTTTAAACAATCAGCTTTCAAAACGATTTTGCTTTTTATTTAAATTCATTCTTAAGGGGCTGAGGTGTACCTAGAACGTATAGAGAGAGCTGGTAATGATAATTAAATACCTGTATAAGTGTGTTCCTACAGAGTTAAAACCTGTCTATAGCCCTAGGGAACGTTGCTTTGGGAATCACTTCCTTTTTGGCACATCACCATTTAGTTTAGTGTATCAAATATTTTCTAAAGGCAACTCTCGCCTGGCACTGCATGGAGGTTTAGATCATGAGTAGGACATCGTCCCTGTCCGTATGGTGCTCTCAGTGCCTGTGGGGAGACGGGCCATGCTACTGTGATCTGGGGGCGCAGTGTGGGAGAAGGGACGGTGTGGCAGCATCTTTGCAGCTCAGCCTGCACTTCTTACTCTGAGCCACTTCTCAAAGTAACTAGTAGGAGTCAGACACGTGGACAGTGGGGGCAGAGGACCCCGGAAAGGATCTCATGTGTTGTGTGTATTTAATTTTTATTGATTTTAGAGAGAGAGGAAGGGAGAGGAGAGAGAAACATCCATCGGCTGCCTCCTGCACACCCCTTACTGGGGATTGAGCCTGCAACCAGGGCATGTGCCCTGACCAGGAATCAAACCAGTGACCTTTTGGTGCATGGGACTACCCTAAACCAACTGAGCCACACCAGCCCGGGCGGATCTCACGTGTTTTGAATGACATAAGCAAAAGTGACCAATACAACTGGTAACTAAAAGGAAAGAAGGAGAGTTGAAAGAGATGAGGCTGTGGAAGTTCTTAGGAGTCCGTCTTGGGGTTTGGACTCCTCACTGTAGGTAATGGGGAGTCATGGCAGGGTTTTAAGCAGGGTCCTTTTTCTTTTTCTTCTTCTATTTTTTTTTTTAGACAGAGTATTCTGATGGCTACACGGTAGAATAGATCATGGCTTGGAGGAAGCAAGACCAGAAGCAAGAAAATGATTGAGAAGACGTTGCTGAAAGTTCAGGGCCGAGAAGCAAAGTTTGGATTCGTGACTGCTAAACAAGCTACATGGGAAAATTGTTTTCAATGTGAACATGTTGCAGTGCACGCCCTATTTATCCAGTGGATGAGGGCACTTTGGGAGGCAGAAGACAGTGCACCACGTGTATCGGTCTCACCTGGAATCTCTCCCTCACACCTCTGAGCATCCCCAAGACTAGAAGCCACCAACTACTGGGTATGATTTTGGAAACAAAGACACCACCCCCACCACCACCACCACCCCCCGCAACACACACACCCACTGATGCTGGGAAACAATTTAGAGCAAGGATTAAAAATAGAATCCCCGCATGAGCCTAACTTTTCTGTTATATTTATTAGGTTTTGGACACTAAAACATTTGAACAAGGTAAGAGATTGAACAATCTGATGCCAGGTCCTGCACTGGTTACCTTCCATTCCCGCCTGCAGGTGGATTTCCTGCCCCTCGGCATTGCCTGGGAACAGGACCCTGCTGGTGATCACCACTGCCTTTACCTGTCCACATTTTGCTAAATAGCTCCTTCATTTAATTCTCCTTAGTTAACTCTTGCAAGTTTCCTGCCATCCCCTGGCTGATAGGGGTTCTTCCCTTCACTTGTAATTCCTGTGTTACGAGAAGGCCCCTGAGCCCCTGAGCATGAGAGTAGCCATGGAGAAAAGAAGAGGATTCTGGGGTCATAGTAGACCTCCTTCCCACCTCATCTAGGACTGCCTGACTGCCCATCTGCCCGGCTCTTCCTTTGCCTCCTGCTTATGCTGTTTGAGGAAAAGCTGGCCTCACAGATCTGGTTTGAATTTAATGTTAAAAAAAAAAATTCCATATTGGTGTGCAGGCTCCAATCTGTAATTCATAACCACTCCATCAATAGGTATTTCTTGTCTGAGTGTGTAACTTAGTAGACTCATCACATGGAGGGAAACAAGAAACATACAGATGTCCTCTCAAACCAGGCGCATAACAGCGTCCTCAAGGGTTAAGCAGCAGCCACACGCTGTGCCTCAGGTAGGGCAGGTTTACCAGCGGTTCTCCTTTGTGCCGAGACAATAAAGTAGTTGGTGGTCTGCTGGCCACAGCCTGTTACACATTCCTGGGTTTTATTAGGATAACCATAAGCCTCAAAGACCCACCCTGATGTCAATGGCGGGTTTTATAGAACACTCACAAGTTTCTTCTTGTTGTGTTCGGGGGCATATAAAGTGTGAGGCATAATGGGGACCAGGTTGGAAGGCCAGTTGAGGGCCAGCGAAAGCCCCCGTGCCCGACATGAATACTTAATAACTCCTCATTACAGGGAAAGGTGGGCTACCAGATGCCTGTTACCACGGCTCCAGAGCCCCCTAAACCTTTGAGCTACTCCAGGAGCAGGAGTGTGTGCTGGCAGTTACCTCTGCCACTCAAACACCCAGGGGGGCAGGACGTGCCCGTGTGGTTGAGGAGCTCCGGAGAAGAGCATCTGCTGGACCATCTCATGTTATTCCGCTAATGACCTCTGAGACAGCGATTTCCCGAGAGGAGAGAGCACGGTGGGTTTAAAAAATTCTTACAAAACAACACACACACATAAAACTCAAAAGCTTCGCCACCAATGTGTGTTCGTGTTACTAATACCCGGTGTCAGGTTGTGCATGTGTAGGGGTCCCTGAGATCCCCGCCGGAGCTTGAACCCCCGTTAATCGGCATGACAGCGACCCGGCTCTGCACTCCTGAGCTGACACACCCCCTCCCGTCGGTCAGGCTCTAGATGCCGCCGCCTGTCCAGCTGTGGTTGGACCGCAGCTGGTCTGGGAATCGAATGGTTTCGCATTTCCATGGCACATGACGTTTCAGGACAGAAGGTCCATGTGGTGGTCTCCTGCCTCCACTCCCGCGCCCGCTGGGAGAAAGGGGCTCAGGCCGGTCAGCCTGTACCACGTGCTCCCTCCTTCCCAGCATGCTCCACGGCCGAACTGACACAGGGAGAAACAGGCTGCAGTGCTAATGGTCCCAGAACAACTACTGCTTATAAAAAGCACCTCTACCCAATGTTTTAATATGTAGGATGAGTCGGTTGAATTGGCCTTTAAAATCGGAATCCAAGAACTCCTAAACTATAGATAGCAAATTGTTTGGAATATTTTTTGTTTTCTTAAAAAAATTTTTTTTTTCCAAAATGGAAAGAGCGATGTGTCACCATCCTGCTTAAAACTCCAGCTTTCTATTCCTATTAAAATGAAATGCAAACAGCCACTGTGGAAAGGAATATGGAGGTTCCTCAAAAAATTAAAAATAGAACTACCCTATGACCCAGAAATTCCACTTCCGGGTATTTATCAGAAGAAATTCCAACACTGATTCGAAAAGATAACGTGCACCCCTGTGCTCATTGCAGAATTATTTCCAATAGCCAAGATATGAAAGAAACCCAAGAGTCCATCAATAGACGAGTGGATAAAGAAGAGGTGGAACATATATGGAATGGAATATTACTCAGCCATGAAAGAGAATGAAATCTAATCATTTGCAACAGCATGGACAGACTTAGAGGATATTATGCTCAGTGAAATAAGTCAGTCAGAGAAAGACAAATACCATATGATTTCACTCATAGGTAGAATATAAAAAACAAAATAAAAGAACAAACAATACATTAAAAACCTCATAGATACAAGAACAAATGGACGGTTGCCGGGTGGGAGGGGGCCTGGGGGGGATGGGTGAAAAAGGTGAAGGGATGGAGAACTACAACTTGTCAGTTATAAAAACAGTCACGGGGATGTGAAGTACCGCATAGGGAACACAGTCAGTAACACGGTAATAACTACGTACGGTGCCCGGTGGGTCCTAGACTTATTGGAGCGATCTCTTCCTAAGTCATATAAATGTCTAGTCACTATGCTGTGCATCTGAAACTAATATGATATTGTATGTATGACAGCTGTAATTTAAAAAATGATCCCTAAAAAATCAAATGCAAATACCATGAACATGACTTATAAGGCCATGCTTGCTCTGGCCCCGGCCTTATCTGAAGTTCCTCCTCCCCCCAGACTGTGGCCATTCTGGCCTACTTTTAGCTTCTTGAATTCACCATGCCTCGGGGTCTTCGAACATGCTATTCACGACACACAGAACATTTTCCTTTTTCTTTCTTTCCCTCTTCCTCCTTCAGATTTCAGCTCTAATATTATTTCTTCATGGAAGCCTTACCAGACCTTAATTTAGGTCAAGGCCCTCTTGTCTTCACAGTCCCCTAGACTTCTCTATTAAGCCTCGTGTTACTAGAAGCAATTAATTACCAGTATAATTACTTACTTGATGTCTCCTTCCCTTCTAGACTATAGACATCTAGAGAGAATGGATGCTGAATTCTCAATGCCTGGCAGGGTACTTAGCTTACGGACAAATGTCTAATTGTTGAATTAATTCTTTAAATAATGCTTGCTTATTGTAAAACAAATTACAGAGTGTTCAGAAAAAATACAAAGAAAATTAAAATAACCTACAACTCTGCATCCCAGGCATCATAACTATTAACATTTCAGTGTAGTTCCTTGTGGCCTTTTTAAGAAACAAATATATGAGGCATATAGATAAGTCTTACTTGCTGAAAGCTGGATTGTATGGTCATTTAGAAAAATCTCTTAAAATGCACCATGCTCCAGGTGTACAAAACTGATGTGAGTGGGGGAGACCCTTGAGCAGAGATATCACCATTTTAAGTTTCTGAGGCAGGTAAGGGATTAAATCCAGCACCCAGGAACAAGTTCTGGGATCTTCCTACGGTACTCCACCATCCCTCTGAGAGTGGCTATTTAGACCCCTTTGGTAATGTAGCAATTTCTTAAATATTTGGAAACATGTCATCTCACTGTTTAATTTTTGTGGTTGCTATTGTTACTCTTCCCCTAATTCATGTTATAGGGGACATTTTTAAGAATTGCGGTACCAGATTGCCCATTCCTAGCTCATGTGCAAAGGGGGAAGTGTCTAGAAATAGACTGGGAACAACTGAATAATTTCTATTTTCAGATAATGGTGTGATTTCTGTGCCCCAAACACCCGACACAATGTACTGTATAGAACCCGTGTCTGTCAATGGGCTAAGCCCACAGAGCAGGTGCTGGTGTTTTACCCATTTTATACACGAGGAGATGTGGCTGAGAGAGGTCACGGAACTTGCCTATGGCCCACAGCTGGCCAGTGGCTGAGTCAGAGTTAAAACCTGAGTGGGCCTGACTCCAAAGCCCGGGCTCTGAGCCACTACCCAGGCCGCCCGAAGTGGCTCCCTCTAGGTTTCACCATGTAGATCAGGAATATGAGTGGACTTCACAGAACCTTTGAAAACCCCCTTTGTGTGTCTGCAAAGATTTTGTATTTTATCCCAGGAGAACATTTCTATGTTTTATCACATTTGTTTGGAACAAGAAAAAGAAAGATTTATCTGGATTAACAATTGCATTAATATTTGTTGATTGGTACCAAGTACTGTTCTAAGCACTTTGCACTTATTAAATGCTTTAGTCCTTACAATAACCTTGTACAATACATATGATTATCCCCATTTTATGGTCGAAGAAACTTGAGACACAAAGAGGCTGTTACTTGCCCCAGGTCACACAGCTGACCTGTGGTGGTGGAGGAACCTCTTCCAAGCAGTCCACCGGGGTCTGCACTCTGACTTAAGCGAAGTGAACAAATGCCCCCTTTGCAGATAAATCAGTGCAAATCTGCATTTTCCTCCA
The DNA here is from genome assembly GCF_014108235.1 of Myotis myotis. Classification (NCBI taxonomy): domain Eukaryota; kingdom Metazoa; phylum Chordata; class Mammalia; order Chiroptera; family Vespertilionidae; genus Myotis; species Myotis myotis. The sequence continues at coordinate 193,207,915 of NW_023416313.1, read as the reverse complement.
CTGAAATTGGAATGAATCTCCCTGCTAATGTATACAACCCATGGATAGTTTTTCCTTCCTCTCCCTAGAAGCTGTTAATAAATAAAATTGGTGGTGAATCTTAAAATAGAGGACATCCTAGAACAGAAGAAGTGAGCAGCTCTCCTCAGCAGGATTAATCACAGTCGTGATTCACACCTTTGGAAAACTGTTTTAACAAGATTGTAGTCCCACTGAAATGAAATTTGGACAAAGTCTTAATGAAGTGTGTGTGTGGGGGGGCTCTGAATTAGAAAGGGGTTCTTCTAGTGGAGGAAGGGACAGGAAGGGACTGGAAATCACTGTATGTGTGGAGGTGGTCAGAGTTTGCATACACCTCCTCAGTAATGTGTACATTTGTGAATACACACTTCTATTACACACACAGGCCAATACACATTTGATTTGGTTATGACAGATGCAATTTGATTCCAATTTATTTTTTTTAAATTGATTTTAGAGAGAGAGGGAGAGAAATGGGTTTGTTGTCCCACTTATTATGTATTCATTGGTTGCTTCTTGTATGTGCCATGACCAGGGATCGAACCTGCAACCTTGGTGTATCAGGATGGTGCTACCCGGTCAGGGCATGATAGATGCAATTTGGATTCCTTGATACTTTCTGTATCCCTTTTGAGATAACAAGACACAACCTAAGTTGTTTCCAGGTGGCTTTCAGAGATGACTGCATTTGAGGACTGAACACGTTTCCCAGTTTTTCCCTTTAAAGATGGAAAAATAGAGGGAGAGTTGGGCCACTTGCTCAGGGGATGGGAGAGGATTTAATATAAAGCTAAGAAGAGAGTTATAACTTTATTCTCCCTGCTGAGGACTTAGAATTTTCCTGATTAAGTGTCATTGAGACCAAAGACTGAAGTAACAGAACCTAAAAAATGAGAACTGAATCTACCCAGAGTCCAGATGAGGTGAAAGACAAAACAGGAAGCGAGCGAGCCCCGTCCAGCACGAGGCCTTGGCGGCCCCACAGCCTCCCCGCTGACGCCGAGTGGGTGTGGGAGAAAGGCCTGGAAGATGGACCCCCCCGCTGGCTTTCGAGAGAGGACGATCTTGGACCGATTTTTGTCTGAAAGTTCAAATTCTGGCAGAATCCTACTTTCAGGCCCTTTAACATTCAGGAAAGAAAAAAGGGGAACAAATGAAATCTTTTCAAAGAGGAAAAAAGACAACAAACACACCCACTCTTGCAAAAATAAAACCCTGCCCCAAAAGCCTTTATGAAAATGTATTTGAGCTTTAAAAACCAGAAGGGGGTTGGCATGTCGATGGGGCGCGGGCCACGGGATGACCAGGAAGTGTGGCATTCCCACGGGCTCCGCGCCTGTGTGCGTGAGCCTTTGATGCTTGGAGAGAAAAGGTTTCGTTCGGTTCTGTCCTGGCGGAGGGGCGAGAACCCATTTCTAGGGATGGGCTAGATCCCACTGTGTGTTCATGTGGTTAGCCCGAGTGTGGGGAACACTTTGTGCTAAGTCACTGCCTCAGAATAAGAGCCTCTCCCTCTGGAAGTTTCCTTTCCAACCCACCCTCCAGAGCAACCCGCAGTCCTGGCCAAACCCTTCCTCCAGGCTCAGATTACGGTTATATAAACTGTTTTAATCAAACAGACGCCTCCCGATTCCGAACAGGGTGAAATAGCTATTTACACGTACAGGCGTGTAACCAGAGCCGGGACACGGATTCTGAGAACCGTGCTCACTCACGCAGGTGCCGCCGGTGAACAATGGCAGCACATTCCACCGCGCTGCTCTCACTGCCTGCAGTTCGGGCAGCGGGAGCCCCACAGAGGCCCGTCCTTCCTGCAGGTCTGTCCAGGCTAAAGCCCGGTACCCGGGCTCATTACCCTCCCATGCAGATTCTTGTTCTGCACAGGAAACAGAGTTAGCATGGATTTTTATATGGGGGTTCAAATGGTGGGCTTTATCCCCTGGTGCTATGAGGTTTTCTGATGACAAAAACCATACATATTCAGAATTTTAAAATTTGAAAAATACAAAAACATAAGAAAATTAACTTCTGTAATTTCACTCCCCAGAGCTAGTTAACATTTTGTGTATATCCTTCCAGGCTTTTTCCCTATGCATATCATATACATACATGCTATATATATATTCCCTCTGTCCCATAATAATAGTAGCAAGTGAATATTTAAATGGGAATTATTGGTGAATGCAGCTGTAAGTTATGTTGTAGCGCAAAATTGTGAAGCCTTCAATCAAAATCAATGTTTCATGACATCTGTCATTTGTTTTGACACATCTTTCAATTTTTAGGTTAATCTAATTATTATGAATTATAACTATTTTTCTAATTTCATCCACTGATCGAAATCAATTGTTTTATTTCAGTTGAATATCAACCCATTGTAAAAGTAAGATGAAAAAAAGAGAGTTCTCAAGCAAAGATCGAGTTGCGATTGTCCAGTTTTTGATGCATCAAAAGGAAAAGGAAAAGTTGCAGAAAGGTGCAATTACGTTAGCTGCAAAACAATTTAAGTGCAACAGAATGACCATATCAAGAATTTGGAAACGTGCTTCCGAAAATAATTGTCAAGGAGAATCTTATGCTAATGTTGATTCTTTGAAAAAACAAAACTGTGGACGGAAATGCAAAGATTATGGAGAAAAACTTGAAAAACTTAGACATATTCCTCTTAGCAGAAGAGGCACCATATTAGCCTTTGATAATATTTCTCCCGAAATACTGGATAATACGTTTCTGTCACTTCAACAAGTTATGCTGGAAGCAACGAAGAACGATGGCTCCAATAATTTTAAGCTCACGCATATAGGGAAAGCAAAGCCTCGCAGCCAAGGACCCTACCTACAAGTTTAAAATGCAGTAAAAAAATTATTGAAAAATCCAGAAACTATCTGAACACTCAAAATAAAAATTAGGAGTACTATTTTTAATTTATTGTTTAATAAATTTAATCTAGTTTTTTGATAAATAAATGTTGCGTTCTATATTTATTTTCTTTTGCTACTATTATTATGGGACAAATTACATTTATCAACTGCTACTATTATTATGGGACAGAGGGAGTATATATTAAAGGTGTGCTAAGTGTACCTCCTCCCATCTGACCGGTTGCTATGACATGCACTGACCACCAGGGGGCAGACGCTCAATGCAGGAGCTTCCGAGCTGCAGTGACTTACTTGGCAGCAGCAGTTCTCAGGTGACACACCCTAAAACCAGAGAGGAGGGAGCCGATTCCTCGCGGGGCCTCGTGATTGCACCTTCAGCCATGGGTTGTGTTGTTGCTAGGGCACTGTTGGCCCCGAATCTGGTTTACTGCACACTTGTGTTTTCGTTCCACACCCTGTATGACAGCAACTTTGCAGAGTACCCTTTTGCACTCCAGGCCCCCTCAGGGGATATCGGAGAGCCGGTTTTGGCCGGATCCCTGCAGGCCAGGCCAAGGGACCCCACCTGCTGGAGGGACCTTGCTCACTCTGCACACACTGGGGAGGGGCCACGGGAGGTTGGCTTTAAGGCATGTCTGGCCCATCTCACCCAGTCCTGCCCCGCCGGCCACCTTCTAATTAATTTTCTTTCAATGTGCATGAATCTGTGCACCGGGTCACTAGTCTATAATCCTATATAATAAAGAGGTAATATGCAAATTAACCCTCACACCCTCACAAGATGGCTCTCTATGACCAGGCTGGCAGGGGAGCTAGTGAGGGATGACCAAACAACTGAACAGCAGGCTGTATGGGGCGACCAGGCTGGCGGGGTGGGGAGGGGGGCGTGAGGGGTGACCAGGCCGGCAGGAGGGGTAGTTGGGGGTGATTAGGCTGGTAGGGGGAGGAGGTGCAGTTAGGGGCGACCAGGCTGGCAGGGAGGTGAGCAATTAGGAGCCAGAGGTCCAGGATTGTGAGAGGGATGTCCGACTGCTGGTTTAGACCCGATCCCCAGATTGGGCCTAAACCCTAAACCGGCAGTCAGACATCCCCCAAGGAGTCCCAGATTGGACAGGGTGCAGGTTGGGCTGAGGGACACCCCCCTCCCCCCCGCATGAATTTTGTGCACCGGGCCTCTAGTAATTAAATGATACATTGTGACTATACTTGACATTCTATTTTGAAATCTGCTTTTTCACCCATAATTGTCATCATATTAATTTCATATTTGCTCTCATTTTTATCTTTTTTACCTCAGTTATCCATATATTACCTCTGTGAACTTGGTATTGTTAGCGTAGGTAGCTAACAAAGGAAGGGACTCAGACATTATTAAGCATAATAAACTAGGAGCTGAATCAGATAATGGGCCTGCTTCACTAGGAAGCTATGGCTTCATACATTCTCCAGGGGGCCACTGGCCTGTGCCCTGCAGACTATGGAGTGAGGAACAAGCAATAAAAGAAAAATTCCTCTGCTGGGCACATGTCCAGTAACAGTCAAGATGGTGCAAGGGGGGTTGTCTTTCCACTATGAGGCATGTACAGTAGGAACTAAGACTGTACCATAAAGGGGAGGAGTGTAGCCTGGGGAAAGGATCGGATTGGGTAAGGGATGCGGAACCCCAGGAGATCTAGGAAATGGGCTGGGTAGGGGGAAGATCCAATGCACAAGCCCGGGAATGATCGGGAAGTTGACTGGTTATTTTGAAAGGTCACCTGCTCCTTCCCAGACCTGAGATAATATAACCCAAGTTTAACAAAGAGACTTTCTCTCTCTCTCTCTCTCTCTCTCTCTCTCTCTCTCTCTCTCTCTCTAACATGTGCTCCCCCTCTCCTTTTGTGAGTTCTTTCCTTGTAGCAGCCACATGGCCCTCAGCAGACCCTGCAGCTCCCAGTGCAGGCCTGGGCACAGCATCAGACCCATCGCAGCCAGGAACACACTGGCTGGCAGGATGGGGACAGACATGGACTGAGTTTCGGCACAGAGCTGTGAGACCTGGCCTTTGTGTTGGGCTTGATGAAGACAAGGTTAGACTTTTCCCCCCACCAGAATGGACAGAGATGGGACACTGGGGGCAGCCTCTGTTTCCACCAAAATAAATCTTACCACAAAATCTCAACCTCCCAGACATAAGTTTCCCAAAAAGCTTTTTGAGCAACTTGGTGAAAGGACTTCATTTCCACCGGCAGCAGTACCAGCCGTCGCAGGTGGCAGCTGAAACTCGAGGCCTCTGAAGTCTGTGATCCTAGGCGCTGCCTACATCTCACTGCTGTGAAATACTTCTCTAAGGAAGGATTTTATTTTTTTATATATTTTATTGATTTTTTACAGAGAGGAAGGGTGAGGGATAGAGAGTCAGAAACATCGATGAGAGAGAAACATTAATCAGCTGCCTCCTGCACACCCCCTACTGGGGATATGCCCACAACCAAGGTACATGCCCTTGACTGGAATTGAACCTAGGACCCTTCAGTCCGCAGGCCAATGCTCTATCCACTGAGCCAAACCTGTTAGGGCTAAGGAAGGATTTTAGTGGCTGTTTGGCATTCTCATGGTATTCTCTTTAACCCATCTTCTATTTCACAGTGTTTAGATAATTTCCATTTGGGGGACTCGTATACATAATTCTGTGAGGAACATTCTCTGTTATAAATATTTATACTACTATTCCCATAGCATAAATTCCTAGCAATAGAATTTCTTGGTCAAGGATATGCCTGTACTGATGGCTTTTTACTATATACTGCCAAACTGCTTTCCAGAAAGGTGAAATGAATTTACATTCCCACAAGCTACTGCCCATACTCGAAGCAAAGTCATTTCATAATTTTTAAAAAAAGATTAAAACTGAAGGAAAAAATATTTCTCCACCTGCTTTCTTTAGAAGAACAAAATACAGACAGCAAATGTTTGGTGATCTGTCCATTCTCTCTCATTTACTGCTATACATTCCCAGGAGAAAATCGTGGGGGGGGGGGGGCAAAATACAGCTGTGAGCTGCTATTGGACTGCCACGGCAGGTTCACTTTTAACCCCTAAAATATAAAGCCTTTAGTTGTTCCTCCCCTTCCTGTTTCCCCCTGCCCTGCAGACACCTGCTACAGGTCTGATGGCCCGTCCTCCACGGGCTCATGGGAGGAGGTGGCCTCTGATGACACAGCAGAAGGGAACTTGCCGGATGGAGAGGAAAAGGGCTCAGGTTCCGTGCTGTCAGCAGAAACCTCCTATAAACAGGGAGCAACACATTAAGCCCTTGCCGTTAATATGCTGTCTAGACTTGAAAAGATTGCTTTTCTCTCTGTCTTCTAAGCTTCAACTTTTGACCTTGTTTCTGCCCTTGTATCTGTACTGGACTAAAGCATTTCTTCTCTCCTGGAGGTTCAATAGTCAGATTACTTGTCACCCAAGCTACTGCAGCAACTCAGTGCAGACATGATCCCAGACACTTCTCCACTATGAAATGAATGAAAACCCTGACGACACCTGACCCATGAAGCAGAAAATGCAAGGAGTCTCCCTTCTTCTGTTTTAAGGGTAAAATGATACTCGCCACAGACATTGGAGCAGACAACCCTTTGTTGATGTGGATGGAATCCTGGAAGGTATATGAAGGAGGGTTAAGAAGAAGAGGTTGTGAGTGTTACATTTAGGAAGAGAAGCAAGTTGCTAGCAAATGATTTCGAGTCCTTGTGTTTGAATATGCTTCCCTCCGAGATGTTTCTTCTCCCTTCCACAGTCCCAGGATTCCCAGTGCCCTCATGCTAACATCTGGTTGCTCAGGTTCCTCTCCAAGATATAATATTTATTAGGCATTTGCTATATACCAGGTATTCCTATGCACTATCCTAAACATGTTCTCATTTATCCTCCCACCTGTCCTATGCGGTAGATACTCTTATTCTAATTCCGGTTGTGCAAATAAAGAAACTGAAACAGGAAGAAGTTACGCAACTTGAAGATCATAGAGTAAGGGTGTGACTCTTAGAACCACATGATTAACCACTATTCTGTACTGCTAATCAATCTAGACTTTTTTTTTTTGTTCTAGATTTTTCTTCTCCATCATCAAAAAAAAAAAAAAAAGAAAGAAAGAAAGATAAAATCACTTGTCCTCTCAATCTACTTGGGCCATGCCTGTTAAACAAACTTAGTCTGCTAATGGCTGCTGATGGACCAGTGTTACCCATCTCAGTCAATTTATAGTTCACTAGAACTTTCACTGTGAAAAGACTGGTGTCGGCAGCCAAGCACAGCTGAGAAAAATATGTTGGTGGGAGGGGACAGTGGTGATAGAAGGTGGTGAGGTTGCTCCACCAGCTTGGCTCAGTGGTTGAGCGTCGGCCTATGAGCCAGGAGGTCATGGTTCAACTCCTGGTCAGGGCACATGCCCAGGTTTCGGGCTTGAGCCCCAGTGTGGGGCATGCAGGAGATAGCCAATCAGTGATTCTCTCTCATCATTGATGTTTCTATCTCTCTCCCCCTCTCCATTCCTCTCTGAAATCAATAAAAATATTTTTTTAAAAAAAGAAGGTGGAGAGGTGAGGCGGGTAGATTCTTAGAAAGGGGAGCCTCTTTCATGATCAGCCACCAGCTCACTTAGCATGCAGGACAAGACAATCCCTGATATAATATTTAGGCCTTGAACAGAAATGACCAAATGCTCAGACGTTTGCCTTCATGATTAAGAGACCTCAGAATATTTAGAAATCACCATTGTCTGCCAACCACTGCCAAACACCAGGCTTTGTGGGAACCACATAATTCCAGTCTGTCCAGAACATTCAGTTTCCTGGCACATGTTTGTGATGGAAGGAAGTAAAAGTATGACATGGTTGCTCCACACAGATCTGTCTGTCACCCCCACCTGATATAAACCAATCGAAATATCGCAAACCCCCATCAAGTTGTCACACCTTTTTTATTTGATTGACTCACAACATCCTGCAAATACTTTCCTCTCCTGACTCTCTTTGGGGCCAGGCAGATTGTGGAAGAGAAAAGATGACTTGTTGCAGGGGTGTGGCCAAGGAATAATATAATCTTTGGCTTGAAGATGTATATTTTGGTCCCAGGTAAATGTATTTAAAAGATTTTAATGAGTCATGACGGTAGTGCTGACACTTAGAATAATATTTTTCATGTTCTTTAGGATGAATGGCTGACACAGTACTTGGCTCAGTGTGGAGGCCAATGACTGCGTGCTGGTTGAAAGCATGTGAGAACCTAACACGGTATAGTTTCCCTACAGTTAAGACTGTGCTATAACAGAAGTGAGTCTTTAGAGCAGTGGTTCTCAACCTTCCTAATGCCGCGACCCTTTAATACAGTTCCTCATGCTGTGATGACCCCCAACCATAAAATTGTTTTCATTGCTGCTTCATAACTGTCATTTTGCTACTGTTATGAATCGTAATATCGTAAATATCTGATATGCAGGATGTATTTTCATGGTTACAAATTGAACATAATTAAAGCATAGTGATTCATCACAAAAACAATATGCAATTATATATGTGTTTTCCGATGGTCTTAGGTGACCCCTGTGAAAGGGTTGTTCAACCCCCAAAGTGGTCGCGACCCACAGGTTGAGAACCACTGCTTTAGAGGAGTCTTACAGGAGCTGCCAGACTTTGGTAAATGATTTTTGTTTTGTCAGTCAGTTCTACAAACCATATCAGTTGACCTAGGTATTTTGCTTCTCATTAAGAACATTCTGTCTCCTGAGATTATATTTATTTTTTTCAAGAGTATTTAGATAGCCCAGCCAGCGTGACTCAGTTGTTGAGCATCAACCTATGAACCAGGAGGTCATGGTTCGATTCCCGGTCAGGGCACATGCCCGGGGTGTGGGCTCAATCCCTAGTGGGGGCCATGCAGGAGGCAGACAATCAATGATTCTCTCTCATCATCGATGTTTCTACCACTCTCTCTCGCTCTCCCGTCCTCTCTGAAGTCAATAAAAATATATATTTTTAAAGAATATTTAAATATTTTTCACTGGAGTATGTTGTTTTTCCTTGTTTATTTTTATAAGCTGACTGAAGAAGAGGAAAGTTTCCACATTATTGCTGCAGTAACAGAGCTGATGATATCTGCTTATATGCGGGTAGAGCTCTTTCCCAGAACCCCAGAGAGTCTGGGAATGCTGTAATGAACCATGCTCCTTGCCCCGTGAACCCTTCACAGGGGCAGAGAGGGAGGTCTGTGCTCCAGTGTCTTCCTATCACATTGTCTCTGGCACCGAAAGCTGCCCATCTTTAGTCCATTCTGTCCAGGTTACAAAGTGTTTAGCAAGATGCTCTGCTGGGACATTCTATTGTCCTCTCCACTTGGCAGGTGTCAATTCTGAGGCCCCAAGAGTCAAAAATGAATTTCTTAAGCCTACAGTGTGGGAGTCAGTGGTAAAACAGAAATAGGTTCAAAGATTTTTATTTCCCAACAGGAAGTTCCAGAGCTAAAACACACATGCAATTACAAGCCTGTGTGCATGTCCCCCCACCCCCACCCCAACCAAATACTGGCCATCCTGTGAGCCACACATTTTTTTTTTTTAGGATTTGGACCAAAACCAAATCCTATGCAAAGCCACTGAACTGTAATAGAGAGAGCATTTTCCCAGTGCACACAGCACTGTGGTGTTCACCTCGTAAAAGCTGATTTCGATGCAGAGGCATTGCTATAAAAGCATATTAAAATGACAGAGTGAAAGCCCAGTAATCTGGTAAGTGTATGAACTGCTTCTGAGAAGGTGTGAGTCCCATCAGGAATTGAGATCCTACTGAGAACGTCTGATTTTAGAGCCTCTACTCAGAAAACAGTCTTAGCACAAGGTTTGGTGTTCGTAAGGGCCCTGCCCATTTCTCAAATACAGATAACAAACACAGTAGACCCCCTGGAGTGTGGCTGCACTTAGGGACTTGCTTCCAAAGAGCTGAGCATGAAAAGGGGTGGGTGGTGGGTGGGTAATAACCTCACAATGGAGAAACCTTGGCAATACCTCCTTGGCCAGGTGATCAAGGTCAACACCAACAGTAATAAGTCATGTTGACAGCATGTGACTGCTGATCGGATGTGATGAGAATAGCAGAATATACCTCTGTGGTCTTCCTCCCAATCCAACCATGAGAAAAACATCAGACTAACCCCAATTGAGGGCTATTCTACAAAATACTCAGCCCAGCACTCCTCAAAACTGTCCAAGTCATCAAAAACAAGCAGAAAAACTGCCCCAGCCGAGAGGAGCCAAAGAAGATCTGATGACTAGTGCAGTATCCTGGATGGGATCCTGGGCCAGAACAAGGACATTGGTGGAAAACCTAGCGAGAGGTGGACGGAGAATGAAGTTCAGTTAACAATAATGTACCGATGTTCATTTCTCAGTTGTGACCAATGTATCATGACACTGTAACTCAATACCAGTAGAGGAGATTGGGTGAGAATGTACGAGAACTTTTGGTATTATCTTTGCAGTGTCTCTGCAAATCTAAACTATTCTAAAATAAAACGCTTATTTCAAAAAAATAAACAGCAGCACTAAAAGGTCATATAAGAAACTAATAAAAGTGGTTGCACACGCACAGGGTCGGAGTGGGAGTGACACTTCTCAGTGTATACTTTTTCATATCACTGTGAGTTACGAACATGTGAACGCATTACCTGCTTTTTAAAAAAGACACACTGTGGCCTTAACTGGTTTGGCTCAGTGGATAGAGCGTGGACTGAAGAGCCCGGGTTGATTCCGTTCAGGGGCAGGTACCTCAGTCGCAGGCTCAATCCTCAGCCCTGGTCAGGGTGCATGCGGGAGGCCACCAATCCATGTGTCTCTCTCACATCGCTGTTTCTCTTTCTCTGTCTCTCCCCTTCCCTTCTACTCTCTCTAAAAATCAATGGAAAAAATATCCTTGGGTGAGGATTAACAACAACACAAAAAGACACACTGTAGGTCTGCAGACTGCTCAACTATCTCGAATGAGAACAATTGTAAGGATTAAGCTCATTAGGCAAATGCCAGTTTTTAAAAATACAGTCAGTGTACTATCTAAGGGCCAGACATGTGGGTATAAGGTTGCCATTTGCAAATGCACTCCCCCGCCAAGAGCTGCTGTGGCTGCCTGTCTGGGCTGTTGGACTGTAAGTGTGAAGTTTGGAAAAAGCTATTTGGCTCTCAGGGGCCTCTGGAGGGTTCTTTCTTTTGCCAGCCCCTGGCCCTTCCTTTCTGGGTGCCGGCTTTCCATGGCTGTTTATGACAAGCAGCGCCTCTCGTGAGCTCTGTTGCGAAGATACTGTGTCAGGCAGGAAGCGTAGGGTTGTATATTATAGATATGAGTCCTAATAAATAAATTCAGAGACAGATATCATGCTGTATAATGGAGTGTGGGAAAAGAGCAATAAAGATCAGGCAACAGAGCGTTCCCAGGAGGCCCGGGAGGAGGCAGGAGTTGGAGAGAAGCTGAACGCGGGCCAAATGGTAGGAGCCAGAGATGAAGCTGTGGGCGGCAGGCAGTGGAAACTGTGCTAAGCTCATCTCAGCTGCGGTCTGAAAGCGAGGCACTCCAGACTGTCTAAAAGCTAGAGAAATGGGTTGTAGGGAAACGTCACTTCATTGTAAACCCAAACCAAAGTCAAACCTTTAATCCGGATCCCTCTTCTTGTCCCTTGATGTCAACCATTTCCCCGAGCTTGACGGTGGATGGTATCTGGAATCTGAAGGCTGGAACATCATTTCTTTCTGTGACAAGGTTCCCCCATGTTGTAGGATTCCTTCTACCTGACTCCTTTCCTCTGTTGAAACTGTTTAAATGGGTGAGGCTGAAAGACCTATAGAGTCTCTTCCCCTTCTAAAAGCCTATGAAATAGCCCGGCTGGCATGGCTCAGTGGTTGAGCATCGACCTATGAACCAGGAGGTCACGGTTCAATTCCTGGTCAGGGCACGTGCCCAGGTTGCAGGCTCGAGCCCCAGTGTGGGAGGCAGCCGATCAATGATTCTCTCTCATCATTGATGTTTCTCTCTCTCTCTCTCTCTCTCTCTCTCTCTCTCTCTCTCCCCCTGCCTCTCTGAAATCAATCATAAAAAATATATATTTAAAAATAAAAATAATTAAGAGCCTATGAAATGGCTTTGCTTAAGGGGAATTAGATTTCAGAACTTAAATCCCCTGGGATGATCTGACAGGACTAAGAGTTGAGCTGGTTGGTGCAAAATTTTGTTTAAAAATGAGAGTCAGTGGTTCCTATGTAAAAGTGTGTGTTTTTTAAAAGGTGTCCTGACAGACTGAGAATATCTCCCAGGTTTTCCAGGTCTCCTGCATGTTATGGGTGTGAAATTGGCTGCTGGGAATAAAATGTGGAAACAGGAATAGATCAATTAGCTGAATCTTTGAGGTTCAAATTTCATGAGCTCATGACAGCCCTTTGGTCTTCTGAGAAGACAGAATTTATGCAAGAAGCTGAAAGCTTTTTGCCCATGCAGAGTTTATTTTTTCAAACACTGCTTATCCATTGTAAAACTAACAGTCTTTGCTGAAAGCCCATCTCATGAAACGTTGCAGGTAGAAGCAAAATGTTTTATGCAATCACATCTCCCCGGGAGGAAACCCACCAAGCTCAAATGATTCACACACAAAACGGGTCACGGAGTTGTTCATGTCTGAACTTCAAATTCTCAGGAGACGTATTAGCTTGTTTGATAAACCACAAAGAACAGTGTTTTTGTGCAAGTATTTTAATGCAGGAAATATGAGTCTAGTCTGTATCTTTTCAAGTTCATGTGTTTGAGGGAGTTTGGAAGTGAAAAGCCACTTATTGTCTTAAAAACATAGTTAAAAGAGATACACATGAGGATACTACCAATGAAAAGGCTTCTCTGGTCTGTATCAATCCAAATACCAGAAACGCACATAATCCAGTAAGACTAACAGAACTAAAGCAAGTTGCTGCGTGATGTAGGCTCATTTCAAAGATTTTCCCCTGTGAAAATCTTTTCCAATGGTCCTGGATACACAATCTCATAATTTAAGCACAACAGCACACATCAAATTGTGTAGCAAAGAGCAGGAGCTATGGGAAGACTCAGAACCAGTGTGAGATTTCTGAGATTGGAAACGGGGGAAACAGCCATTTTACAGAATCTACTCTTCAGAAGGCTGCATCGGCAGTCTGGGGAGACCAGGGCAAGGCCAGGAGATGCAGGAGAGAGAGTGTTGGGCTGCCTCTACCTGCCCCCATCGCGTACCCCAGAGAACTCAGCTAATGAGCACATGGCACCTGAAGGCAACCTCTGTGGACCATTTGGATTGTAATATTCTCCCAGGCTGAGTTTTTAGCAAAAAGTCATTTGGGGAAATGGGCACCTGAAACCCTTTCTTCTCCCATCGGGTGAATGTTTCAACAACTGATTCTAGGAGGCCGCAGCTAGAAGGAAGAGGAAGGGAGTCTGGAGTTCAGGACTTGGAGAAAGGATGCTGCCCTCGGGAACAGCGAGAAGTTGAGAAGCTGCTGCAAAGGCAGCTGTGCACGTTCCGGAGCGGAACGGCAGATCGCATCCCTGGAGACCGCTCTAGCTACAGGATGGATGTAGGAGGAATGTGGTCAGCAGCAGCTCAAATCTCAGATAGGTGTGGCCCTAATATTCCTCCATTCCTCTCACAAAGAAGAAGATGAGGAGCAAAGGAAAGATGAGAATGGGGAGGAGGCATGTGGAGGGAGTGAGATGAGCCAAAACTTTCCTCAGCAGAAGATAAGGGCAAATACAGATAAAAAAATAAAAATAAGGCAGGAGGGATTGAGCAACAGGAAAGAAAAGAGAAAAAAACTCATGGATACGGACAACAGTGTGGTGATTGTGGGGAGGAGGTGGAAGAGGGTGTAGGGGGAATAAATAGCGATGAAAAAAATAAATTTTATAAAAAGGAAAATGTGAGTAAAATAAATTGATTAAGGTGTTCCTGACACTAATAATAATAATAATAATAATAATAATAATAATCAGAGGTTATTGTTATTATTAAATACTAGAGGCCCAGTGCATGGATTCGTGCACCGATGGGGTCCCTCAGCCTGGCCTGCACCCTCTCACAATCCAGGACCCCTTGGGGGATGTCAGACTGCCAATTTCAGCCTGATCCCTGCAGGTGAGGCCAAGGGACCCCACCAGTGCATGAACCCATGCACTGGGCTTCTAGTATGCATATAAGATGTTTGGTTAATCTCTTCCCACCCTCTCCTCTCCTCCCTTCCCTCTGAGATTCATCAGTCTTTTCCATGTTTCCATGCCTGTGCATTGAGGGTCTGCCCCCTGGTGGTTAGTGCATGTCATAGCTACCAGTTGAACAAATGGTTGAACGGTTGCTTAGGCTGTTATATATATAGATGGAAGTATCTAACATCCAAATACAATCCCAATCATTTTGTCTAAGCTTGTGGCCAATACTGTTAATTTAATGGAAAATCCCTAGAGAAGTAAGCATCCAAAAAGACAAGTTCCAGGAAATAAATGTCTCTCATCCACCAGGGATCTGGCAGCTGGGTTTTTCTCATTCTTTGTAACTGGCAAGTTTTCCAGCTCTCTCCAAGCCAACTGCTGCTGACGGGCACCCCACCTTCTCTTGCCTCAGTTCTGTTTTCCTTTTTTTTTTTTTTAGACTAATCTGAAACCCTCACCTTTGTCCTAAATTTGAAGCTCAAGATTCATTTTTTTTTTAAAAAAAAAAAATGACCTGCCACGACAGCATGTAATTTTTATAAATGTCCTCCCAACACTAACAGCACCAAGTAATAAGATTCAAATCCCCAAAGCAACATTATTCTGCCAACCCCTCCCTTTCTCCAGACTTACCAGAGTGTGGGATGTCTGCCAGGGAAGTACAATAAAATGTGGGAACAGGCATAAATAAAAATAAAATTTTAAATTCTCTACCTTTGCCTGCTTAGTTTTCCTTTCTTATTTTAATCCCTTTCGTTCCCTCCTTTTCTCATCCCATCATTTATGTTGACCTAAGTTTGTTTTTGCCTCCTTCCTGTGTTGGTGAGGTTAATACATCTACCCCTTTTCTTATGAATTCTCCAGGCAAGCAGGTTGCCTGCACCATTCGAACAGTCTCCTCTCTTGCCTTTTCTTATTATACCTTGTGTGTGGAGTTAGTCCTTTCTAGTTCAGCTCTTCCTTGGCATTTGTGTTGTGTGCCAGAATTCTATCTCCTAGTTCCTTTATTGTTGACTCTTTCAAATCTTACCTGCTCTTACAGTGTCACAGTGTTTCCTTCTGGTCGCTGTAAGGCCTCTCCCCATTCCCTGTTGTATTTCTTAAGAAATCTCTTTAATCCTCATATGTCCTTCCGAATTGGCATGAGACATAATTTTGGGCTTTCTTTTTCTTAACCCTGCCTAATAAACTTTGAATATTGTTTGCTTGTTTTCCTTCCTGCTTAGTCCACTATCTCTGACTCTGTCTGGGGTGATCAAAAAAGTTTTCTTCTTGGGTATACACCTCCTAGCAGGACTCTGTCACCTGAAAGAGGAGGTATCCGTAAAAGAGGACAATCAGGAACATTCACCACTGGCACAAGCATTTTGGGGTCGGGTACATGTGCCTTTCCAGGGGCTCCCTAGAGCCATGGCAGCATCTCCCATCACTAATCACTGAGCTCAAAAATACAGATGCCTCCCACCAATGCATTCCTTATACCCTTTGTGAAATATACTGTGAGCCCTTCCAAGGAACATAGTCAGGTAGCAGATTTTCAAGTCTAACATTGTAAATCTATTCTAATGTTACCACCTCCTTGATCCTTCTGACTTCTTTCTCAACATTACGAAACAGCAGCTCTGACATCTCTATCAAAACAACAATGAAGACAAATAGGAGTGATAAAGAGTTTGTTATAATATTGAAAAATATGATACAATTCTTTAAGTTATTACTACTAGAGGAAATCATAGCAACTCAAATGCTCATTTTGTATGTTTCTATTTTTTATATAATGATAAATAGTGATTCCTTTGAGTAACATCAAGTAATATAACTAATCCTATATAATAAAAGCCTAATAAGCTAAGTGTCTGGTCATCCGGTCAACTATTCAACCAATCAAAGCATAATATGCTAATGATAGGCTAAGGCCGCTCAACCACTCAGTATGATGTGCACTGACCACCAGGGGGCAGATGCTCTGACCGGTAGGTTAGCTTGCTGCTGGGGTCCGGCTGATCAGGACTGAGCAAGATGGGCCAGACACACCCTGGAGCCCTCCCATGGTCCCTCCCCGGCCGGCCAACCTCCCATGTCCCTCCCCGGTCCCGATCGTGCACCGGTGGGGTCCCTTGGCCTGGCCTGCACCCTCTTGCAATCCGGGACCCCTCGGGGGATGTTGGAGAGTCAGTTTTGGCCTGACAGCAGAATGACTGGTTGCTATGGTGTGCATTGACCACCAGGGGGCAGATGCTCAATGCAGGAGCTGCCTCCTAGTGGTCAGTGCACTCCCACAGGGGGAGCACCACTCAGCCAGAAGCCAGGCTCACGGCTGATGAGCACAGCGGCGGTAGTGGGATCCTCTCCCACTTCTGTGGCAGTGTTGAGGATGTCTGACTGCCCACGGGAGAGGACCTGAGCTGGCAGTTGAACATCCCCTGAGGGCTCCCAGACTTTGAGAGGGCACAGGCTGGGCTGAGGGACTCCCCTGAGTGCACGAATTTCATGCACTGGGCCTCTAGTAGGGTAATAAAGCACAAAGACACAAAGAAACTTGTCCACATGGTGACAACATTTTACGTTTTCAGTTTCTGGTTTATGAAGTGGTGGTGCTTACAGGCAGCAATTTCCTTGCTTCTTCATGAGGCTAACACTAGGTCCTCACCTGAGTAAGAGTGACGAGAAACTGGTATTAAGAAATTATGAACAGCCCTGGCCCATGTGGCTCAGTTGTTTGAACATCATCCAGTGCACTAAATGGTCGCCAGTTTGATTGCCAGTTCAATTCCTGGTCAGGGAACATAAACAGGTTGTGGTTCAATCTCTGATCAGGGTGCATATGGGAAGCAACAGATTGATATTTCTATCTCACATCACTGTTTTTTTTTCTCTCTCTCTCCCCTCTCCCTTCTTCTCTAAAATAAATTTAAAAAAAATTTTTTTTAAAGAAATTATGGACAAATGGAAACAGAAATGACCCAAGGTTTTCAGATGAAGCTTTACAGAAGCTAATCAGTCTTGCCTCAGTGGGAAGGAGGCAATATCAAGACCATCGCAGTTCCTTCCCTTCATAAATAACACTATGATCGCCAGGCAATATTTGGGACATTCATACTAGAACAATTTTTTGTTAATTACTCAAAATTCAAACTTAGCTGGGCAGCCTATATTTTATCTGGCAACCCTAAAAGTTCACAACCACCACCTGGCATGCTTCGTTTCTATGGGACTCCAAGACCGGCTATCCGTCTGCTCATGATAACCTATCAGACACCTATGAGAGATTCAAATTTCTTCTCAGCTCCAAAGCCGAAGGAGGTTTATAAAATTCAATTTGGGGTCATTTCCAGACTCCGTTTGGGCTGTTTACTTCAGGGACACTGATTAAGTCATATATTACAAGGAAGCCTCCCCTTGCCTCTAATTTGAAACAGCTGAGCCAACTTCTCCTGCCAGCCAACCCTCCTGGTGGAAGCCTGGGGAGGGGACAGTGCTTGGGATGAGGAGGAGGGCAATTGGGGCACAGGCTTAGCATTACGAGAGGACATGTCCTAATGCTCTTGTGGAAATGCTCTTTAAGGAGCATCAGGTTACAAAGCCCCAGTGAGGTGGGGGGTGAGGAGGCATGGAGTGGAGAAGGGCACTGGAGAGATCGCTGCAACATTTGAGGATCAAAGAATCCAGCCTGTCAAGTGCTATGATATTTTTTTCAGTGAGGAAACAAGTTCACATTTTCCCCCTGAGGGCTTAGAGACAAAAGCCAAGGTTCAACTAACATTTTTAAAGACTTTTTTTTAAAACCACAAACTATGTCTGTATATGCCTTGCTTCCACTTTAACTCCCCCCCCCCCCCCCCCCCCCGGCACCTTGAAATTTGGGGTGGGAGCAGGAGAACAGTGTATTTTGAGGCTACACTGATAACGACCAGTTAGGAGGATCTGGCCATTTTGGAATGTACAAAAATGTTCAGGGCCCATAAATCTGGTGAATGTGTTCATTTACTTACAAAAGCTTATTATTCCTACAGTGAGGGAGGGTGTGTTATCTAAATCTACAAGGTGATGCAGAGCTGGCTATGGGCGTGCATAGAGCTCAGCCATGCTTCCTGTTTTATGTTTGCTTGTTTTTCTTCCCTGGAGCATATCTACCTGCACAGCATTGAAGAAGTATACAGGGTTGGAGGATGAGGAGAGAAGAGGAAGAGGATAGAAGATGACTGTGATAAGTGAGGTAGATGCATTTTCCATTCCTTTAGCAAATATTTCAAGTTTTGCTCTTTTGAAGAGAACCCAGCTTGTTTTTACTTTGTTTTCCAGTAAATAATGCTTCTATGAATTTGATTAAACTAGAGAACAGAAATGAAAGAGAAGTCAAGGTGAGCATGCTGTGGACTGAAATGTCCTGGTTCAGAGCACTTCCGCATTCATGTCTGTTGACCATAAGCACAACATTAGCTATGCCAGAGAAATAAACAGATGATAAAATCAAAACTCAGTCTTCGTATAGCTCCAAGGCATGCCCTGTATTTGCTTTAGCATGAGGTATACAATATCTGTTCTAGCCTGATAGAAGTTTGGAAACTCATAAAACAGGGGTTCTTTTACAAATTAGGAGAGGGATTTGAGAAAAGTAGAAGTTGCTTGTCAAAGATCCTAGTTGAGATTTGAGTCAGTCTGTGAATTCAGTGTGCACATCTGTGTATCATAGTACAAGGCCAATGTTTTCATTCTTTTAAATGCCGGAATAACCTTCTTCCCTGGCTTGGCCTTCAGCCTTTCCCATACCCATCAAGAAGATCCCAGTGGAATTCCCATCAGTTGGTGGGCAGGCAACATGTGATGATGGTCCTGTTGTGGTTGAGGTGATATTATGGAGAGGTCAGGAAGACATGTGGAAACTGTAGATGGAGAAGGTTGGACCACAGAGATACTAGACTCCTCTTCCAAGTGCTAATGGGAGTTCAAAGATGGACTCGGCACCAATCCACTCCCTACACTGTTAGGTCCTTTGTTATTTTTTTTCTTTAAATGGAGCGACAGCAGTACAGCTCACTCTCAGTGAAGGCCACAGACCTTACCTTTACAGCTTGAGGAGTTTTTACAAATATATGTGCCCATATAGCCACTCCCAGATTAAGGATCTAGAGTTTCCAAAAGAAAGCAGCGTTGACCACAACATTCCATGTGCAAGAGTTTCATACTTCCCCGTGCCAGAATAACCTTCTTTCCTGGCCTGGCACCAAGTCTTTCTCATGGATAAACAGACATATTAAATTAATTACAATTTTTAGAAATTACCTTAATGTTGTAACACAATGCTACACAAAACAACTGAAAGCTTTCATTTTCACCCTTGAGCCTAATCAAAACCATTCGTGTGACAACATCTCAAGAATCAGCCCAACTTCTCTTAAGCCTAGAAAGCAGTAAAGGGTTTTCCATGTGAGGATGTAAGCATGAATTATGAGCTTGGAGAAATAAAGGTGGAATTTGCCAGGCTTTCCATCCTTCAGAAGGTATGCTAATGTCTCCCTTCATCTGTCCACCACTGCTTCTTATTTCTTTGGTAATCTTTAAATTTTTTGAAAATTTTTTTATTCCAGACTTTTTGCCAACCTGACAAGAAAAGGTACCTAAGATCTGGATTACAAAATAAATAGAGAGAGAAATGGCCCAGAAACGCTTCAAACCCTGGACCACACATTTTATTGGCCAGCAGAGTTTATGAAATCTGCCAAGAACTTTCTGCCACAACCTTGGGCAGACTACATGCACAGCCCCAGAGGCCCTGGCGGTTCTCCTGGACATCTCTTGAAACCTATGCCAATTCTGTGCAGTAGTCTCAATTCTAAGACTGGAACAAAGGTTTCCTATGGCACACAAAATTCCTTCTTCTTTGGGAGTCTTCATTCTTAAGGCCTCCAACTTATTGATAATATCCTCTTACATTATGAAGGGTAATCTGGTTTACTTAAAATCTACTGATTGTAAATGTTAATTATATCTTTAAAATACCTTCACAACAACACTTAGATCTGTGTTTGACCAAATGACTTGCTACCATAGCCATGAGAAGTTGACACATAAAATTAACTATCACAGCATCTAATTGTTTAAACACTGCACTAGGGACTGTGGGCGATGCTCATGAAAAACAAGACACAAGACTGATAAGAAATAAGCCTTCCTCAAGAAGCTTATAACCTAAAAAATTAAAAAAACTACGAATGCCTTTCTTTCGCTTTCTATAAATATGATCAAACAGATAATCTGAAAAGCCTTTCTGATGAAATAATAAACATGATTATTTAAACAATGATTTTCTGAACTAAATGAAAGTAACAAATCTTCAGAGGCCAAAAAATGCACTGAAAGCAGGAACTCTGGAAGGAAGGCTATCCATCAAACTCTGGTGACCTTGAGCTTTTATCATGATAACAGCTCAGGATGTGAGATAGGAGAGGAAGTCCAGTACCCAATCAACTTAAGGAATCAAATAGGAGAACTTCACATAAAGCTGGTATCCTAATGAGCCATATGTCTGAGTTGAATAGATTAAAAATAAGCTCACACTGCTCAGAGAGATTAAAAAAAGGAAACTTGGCACTGGGTAGAATCAGTCTTCATATAGGTTTTATGACCTAAATTCATACTATCTCTGTAGGCTAAAAACCTCAAGTGGAGAATTTAATTAAAAGTAGTTGCAAGTTGTAATCCCCACGTAGGCAACTGACCAAAAAAAAAAAAAAAAGCAAGCACAAATCTTTTCTGGAGTTGTCAACTGTAATTCAAGTTTCAAATAATTCCCACGGATAAAATACTGAGAAACTGAACTCACAGTCACAAATCACAAAACATATAAACAAACAAAGCACCAAGTATGACAGTCAGCAGAATTAGACCTACAAAGACTGCAGGTACTGAAATGATCAGATACAGAATAAAAAATAGGTTTAATATGTTTAAAGAAATAATAGAAACACCTGAAAATATAAGCAAAGAATATGGAATGATAAAAATTGAATTTCTGGCCAAAACCGGTTTGGCTCAGTGGATAGAGCCTCGGCTTGCGGACTGAAAGGTCCCAGGTTCGATTCCGGTCAAGGGCATGTACCTGGGTTGCGGGCACATCCCCAGTGGGAGATGTGCAGGAGGCAGCTGATCGATGTTTCTCTCTCATCGGTGTTTCTAACTCGCTATCTCTCTCCCTTCCTCTCTGTAAAAAAATCAATAAAACATATTTTAAAAAAAATGAATTTCTGGAAGTTAAAAATTCAGTGAATATGTTCAATAACAGATTAAACAAATAAAATAGAATTTGTAAACTGAAATAGGTATTTGAAGAAATTACCCAGAAGTTAGTCCAAGGACACAAAAAGATAAGAATTATTAAAAAGTAGTTAAAAATCATGGATAAGTTGAGAAAGTCTACCATAAGTCTAAAAGGAGTTTTAATTATTTCCAAAATTACTGAAAAATATAAAATCTGATACTCAGGAAAGCCATTGAATCACAATTAAGATAAATAATTAGAAGACATATCTAGACACATCAGAGTAAAACTGAGGAACAGCAAAGACATAAAGAAAGTTGTAAAAACATCTGGAAAAAAAAGAGAACAAATATTTTTTAAAAGCATGTAGTGCTCAACAATAAAATAAAATGCAAAAGACAGTGGAGTGATATACCCAATGTGGAGGAGAAAAATTAAACAATCTAAAATTTTTATACCCAGAAAAACTATCAAGAATAAGTATGAAATAAAGACACTTTCAGACAAACAAAAATGAATAATGTAATACCAAAAAATTCTCATCCAAGGAAAAACCTAAAGGATATAAATTCATGAACTTATAGTCCCAAAATAAGGCAAGTCATAAGGAAAAGAAAATAACAGAAGAAACAGGACAGATAGAAAGTAAAAATAAGGTGATGGAAGTAAATGTAAATATGTTGGTAATCAAATTAACATAAGAAACAATTATGATGTTATAGAGATTTATAAGGACACAGAAAAGTTTAAAGCAAATGGATATAAAAACATCTATCAAGACAAAGTTGGTATGTCTGTTTTACTATCATATCAAATTGATTTTTAAGGAAAAAAACAAGAAGAATTTCTAATGGTAAATAGGGTCATATTGAACTGATAAAAGGTTTAATACATTAAAAATATACCAATTCTAAAATGATATGTATTTGATATATAAAATAAGAGTTCAGAAAACATAAATGCAGAAAAGTATAGTGTAAGCATTTAAGTGACAAGTATTTTGGAAGAAAAATGAGCAAATACTGTGTTAATTCAGAGGAGAAAGGGGATAATAGTTATTAAGGTTTGGAATGTATGGTAGAACCAGATTATAGAGGGTGCTGAAAGTGAGAGAAACCTGTACTCAGCAGGATAGGAAATTGCTCACTGCCTATATTCTTAAGCAGGAAAGTGACATGATGGAAGTGGTTGCTTAGGAAGAAAAACAATCTGGCTATTGTGTGCAAAATGAACCGAATGAGAGATGTCAACATCAGGGTGCAAGAAAAGATGAGGCAACACCAGGGTCACAATCTTGGATCCGGAAGTCCGAGAACATAGGAAGGAGGGGTAAATCTAAACGACATTTTCATAGACAAAATCAACAGGAAATGCTGGCCTTGTGCCATTTGGTGGGCTGTCTTCATAAGTAACTGCAGGAAATACACTCCCCAAAGATACCCATGTAAAAAGAAACCTGGAAGCTAGTGGATTGCTGAAGAACTCATCTCTATTAGCCTCAGAAAGTTAGGCCAATGGCCCCAGTTTTTGTGTGCATGGGTCACTTTCTACCTGCGCCCTGTGTAGATGATTTTAAAACGTTGATTGCATGAAGCACTGTGGGAAGACTTTATGGCTCCAGAACTGTTACAGACTCTTCTAAGTTTATTCTCCTTTAATCATGATGCAGGCAGGGCACAGTCAAGTTAGATCCAGAATCAAAGATTGTTTATAGAGACAGATGTCTGGATGTAACACCTTGAAATTTTTTTCCAGGCTGAAACTATTACAACTGTGGTATAAGGAACAGGACATTTGGCCTTGGTATCTCATCATGAACTTACGCAATAGCATGGGTTCAAAGCAGTTTCTGATGAGACTGTGTCTTGCCCACAGGTGCTCCCCTGGTTCACCTCTAAGCCTGGATAGTGTGGCTGCTGATTCAGGCCTACATCTTTATTTGATTTCTTTATTTTTACAAAATATTGTTAAACCTAATCTCAGAACAAGGCCCATAGATCTATCTTCAACTGGAAATAGAGACTCACTGCAATTGAGATAGAGAATAGAGAAGGGAATTCAAGTGCACTGTGAGTTCATATTTAGCAAGCATTCAGCTGCAATGAACAAAGAGGACATCTACTATATTTTCAATACTCTGAGGTATTTAAAAATCTACTCCTGGATCAAGCAAAGGCAACTGAGAATTGTGACTTGGCCCACAACTTATCTATCACCCAATAGGTGGATTTTGCTGAACTGTGTTTTTTTTTTACAAGATGCCATCAGCCTCTATTGAGGATCTTTATTTTAAAAATTGTCATGAGATTCATTGTTGTTGTTTTTCTCAAAGTTGTAAGGAGGTTAAGTATACAATCATGCAGTGGCCTCTTTAGAAAAATCCTCAAAGAAATTCCCATGTCATCTTATTGTCAAAAATAGTTGCACCTCTGAAGTTGGTATTTACTTTCTGAACACCAACTTGTACAATTGACCAACTTCATTTACCTTTCACATTATAGCCAAGCATGTGGCCCGCCTGGGAGGAATGAGTACATTAGAGTACACATTTTAGTCCCAATCCTGGCCTCTTTCTTATGTTCCTCCCCTATTCTGTTTCTTCTTCTTTTATTAGGTAGTTATGTAATCTTATTGTATATTATGTGTCCTTGGAGTTTTCTTTGTGGAACAAGTTCAATATAAGTAAGTAAATGAACAAAAGAAAGGTTTGAGATATGTTAGAATTTCTCCCCACCCCCTGCCATGGGGTCAGGACAATCTACCCTCTGTGAGATTTTGCCTAAAAGTCACACCCTTGCTTAGTTGTTCTCCTTTCCCTGTTTTGCTGCTCCCACTCAGGAGCACTTTCTTCACAAATCACTGGCAGATGACTCTTTTTCTCAGGATGGGCCCCTTCATGGAATCTCCCTCACCCTCTACCTTCAAACAAGCACTGATTCTGCCTCCTACATGTCTTTGGAACCTGTCCATTGTCCCCATCCTAGGCCAGATCAGCCATCTCATTTCCACTGGACGACTACAACAGCCTCCTGGATTCCAAACATATTTGATTTGAATCCTTTTTTCACATGGTAGCCAAGCGACATCTTGCCCAAAGAAAAATCAGATTGTGTCATTTATCTGCTTAGAATTCTTCAAGGATGTCCCACTGTCCCTCAGACAAAGTCTCAATGTTTAACTGGGCTTACCAGAACCTTCAATAGCAGAACCCATCTTCTATCCAGCCTCCTTCCTTCCTCCCTTTCCCCACCTGACTCTCCTCTCACCAGCTTCAACCTTGGGCAAGGACTGTTCACTCCTTCCAAACACTCTTTCTCTGCTCCCTACCCAACACTCCTCTCAGCATTTGTTTGGTGAAGCCATTCATTTCCAGGCATTGAGATTGGCTCTGAGGAGGGTATGAGTCAACCAGCCACTCTGACGCTTCAAGCATAAAGGTCCTTTTCCCTGCAACACCCTCTCAGTCCACTCACCCTCAGTTGGTAACTCGCTGGGCTGCTCTGAGCTCCCATAGCACCTGTAACAAACATGTCCCATGCTAATGACCTGCCTAATGTGTGCCTCTAAGTTTTCTCTGACCTGCATGCCCCCAGAGAGCAGGTCTGGGTCTGTCTTGTTTTCTGTAGTATCTCCGGGGTCATAGCACAATAGCTAGCTTTAGTAGTTGCTCAATAAGTAGTTGTTCAATGAATTAATGTCTCCCATTTTGCAATACAAAGGTGATGGCTCGTGTGGTCAGTCCCTTTTGCTCCATCTGCATTTGCCATAGACTCGGGTCGGGAGAAGCAACAGAGCAGCCTCACCTGGGCCTCCTTCTTAACCACAGGTGCAGACAGTTGGGTTCAGAAATAACCAAATGATATTTTTGGCTTATTGGCCAGAAGAGATTTTTCACTCACCAATTTTCATAATCCTGTTTGTTTGAGATGAAATTTGATCCAGATGTTTCAGACTCATTTACATTAAGCTCATCACCACGTGACACTCTAACAGCTTTTGACGGCCGTGAGGTCCTTTTTCACAAACCAGCCAGTCGCCCTGTGCCAGCTCTAAATGAGGGCAGGACTCCAGTTCTTTGCACTCGGGTCCAAACTGAGCAAGGACTGGGGAGTGTGAAGTTTGGCAACTGTCCGTCCTCCCCTCCCTGCTGAGGCCTGGGTGGGATTTTATAGACTTTGAAATGTAGATTTCCTAATGATTCACACGAATGTCAATGTGACGGTTTAATCCACCAAAGGACAGGGGAGCGAGATTCCTCCTTGTCTTTGTAATTTCTTCTATTCTAAAAAGCAGTGGGAGAGAGGGGAGAGAGCAAGGGAGGGGCCTTAGAAAAGTAGACAATGAAACACACATGTGTGCACACACAAGTACACACACATATCCAAAATTCTTAGCACACTAACAGTTCACTAACCCTGCCAGGGACTTGAAACGTGCTAGGCCCTTAGCAGGCGAAGAGCCACGGCCTCCCTCCCCTCTCCCGGCTCCCTGTGCTTTCCTCTATCCACCCCTTGCTCCCTGAGAGAAGGGTAGCCTCATTCCACTGAGTTACCTCAACACTGGAAAACGAACTCAAAGTGATCCGGACGGATATGTTATGGCACCGACAATGTGTGGATGCGGGGGGTTCTCTGAAATAACTGGAAAATGTGACCCCAGCACAGTGACCTGCTCCCTCCTCTGCTCACGGAGCACTGGACTCCCACTTTGCTGTAAACATGTTGTAATTTATCTGCTTAAAAGGCTGTCCCCATCAATAGACTGGTGAAATCCAAGGACAGGAGTTTTATCTCATTTATTGCTGAGCACCCAGGAATAAATGAAATAAAAGTGTGTGTTTAATTGCCCTCTGTTCACACTGCCACTGATCAGCTGGCTCACCTGGCACAGTGAGAGTCAGCACCTAGACCCACAGTACATGGCAGTTACTCATGAAATGTCTGATGAATGGATAAATGAATGAATGAATGAGTGAACATGTATCTCTACACTAACCAGATCTTCCAGATTACTGTGCTACCACACACACACACACACACACACACACACACACACACACGCACGCACACACGTATACACACAGCTTGAGAAAGAGAGGTGGGGAGAGGGAATACAAAAAAGAAAGAAAAAATCTTCCATTTCTTGAAAATCCTGTGAGGGGAACTGGAGAATTTTAAATAACAAGCAAGCTGCAGCGGCAGACATAGATTTGAACATACCTACACACTACTCTTTCATGTAACTTTCTGTTTCTATTCTTTTCTAGGCTTTTTTGGGAGGCAACTCCCTGAAAATGGACACGTCTCCGACTTCTGATGAGGCCACAGTTACAGCCTCTGGACCATAGGAAAAACCCATGCCTTCCACAACCTTGACAAGCGCCCCACAAATCCTTCCGTGAGCCAGGACAGCTATGCCCTTGCTTACATCCAAAAGTAATGACACCTGTTTATAAAGGGGGACAGAGAGCAGAATGTGTTAAACGGTGCTTTTCCATGTGCAACTGCGTTTTCTAAGTCAGCCTGCAAGCCACATGCTTGCTGGACCACAACAGCAGTGCTCTGCAGAAGTGGCCAGCCTGTCTGAAGCGAAGGCAAGGATGACGTCAGCCCCAGCGGTTAAGGACTGAAGGGATTATGAGATTTGAAGCAGGATTTGGAAAAATCTCTGGTGCTGCAAATACTGGGGGCCGCTGGCTGCCTCTTCACCTGGGCAGAAACACCCCGCTCTGGCCCCGCCAGCTCCCGAGGCTGGGATACAATAACCGCCCTCTTGGCTAGCACTGTGACAGGTTATTTTTTGTCATGTTTTCCACTCCGAGTTTCAAGGGCTTTTTCTGTGGATCTTAATTTCTCCCCCACTTTTCTTTAACCCTTTTTGACAAGGTTTCAGATTCTGAGCCACCTTAAGTGTGGAAGGATATTAAGTGCACGGTGCATTTGGCAACGGAGGCGATGCGATGGAGAAGCAATTAAGGAGGAGTGGGGGTGGGGGGCGTGGAGAGGCACAGTCATGAGGGATCGCTTCCCTGCCATAAAGACTGCACAGCTGTCTTGGCTTATTCGTGCGAGACTGCAGACTAAGACAGCTAATATTGACAGTGTTTCATCAAGATGGAAAATATTTATGGAGGATCCACTAAGTGTGAAGCATTCTCCTTCCTACACGTTGTGTAGAACTGTAACAACCAGTAGAGCTTTCTTATCATGGGGGTATTTTCAATCCAGTAAAATCTATGCCAAAACACCTGGTTTTGTGCTGTGTCAAACAAATCACCTTCCTCAGCATGTCCTTCTCCGTTTGATTCTGGGACAGGGCTGGCCACGTGAGAAGCTTGTGGACGCGAAGGTACCTCCCTGTCTTTGCTCAGAAGGTTGATGCAGGGTGCCCGGCACTGTTCACACTACCACTGGCTCACCTGGCACAGTGAGAGGCAGCCTAGAGCCATGGCTCCTCTAGCTCCTTTTTCAGCTTCTCCAGTCGTGGGCCACATGCCAGTGTGCTCCTCCATGGCCAAGGGCAGCAACTTCTGCAGCGCAACCCCGTATTCCGGCTGGAGTTGTTGAGGGACAAAGGCAGGTTCCAGTCTGCCTTGTGGGTTCCAGTTGTCCAGGCGGGTGCCAGTTCATCCGTTCTCTTGTTCATGTTCACCTTTTCTCCCCAGCGACAGCCCCTGCTGGCCCATAGCAACTTCAGGGTCAATAGGAGATACAGAGACAGCAGCCCAGCATGGAGTCCTCCTGTAGCTCCCGCAGTCGCCCATGGTCTCATCCCTTTGCTAATTGCCTCCTTCCCCATCACTCCCAATGCTCCTCTGAGCCAAGCCTGACTGATGAGGAACACACACACACAAAGGACACTTCATTTGTATGACACGACTACTTGGGGCTTCTATACATTTATTCCAAAGATGCTGACTGACTCAGCCACGTGGCACTTGGAAAGCCACTTCATCCCCCTGACCTCGTCTGTGAGAGGAGGGTTTGAGATAGGTCAGCATTTTTCATCTTTGTGTGATCATTAGAATCACCAAGGTTCTCCTTGTGAGTGCAGCACCCAGTATCACAGTTCAGACCCACTGAATCAGAATCTTCAGGGGAGTGATCAGCAAATCTTTATTTTTACCAGTACCCCAGCTAAGTCTTGCCATCAGGGAGAGTCGGGGCAAGGCTGGCAGGTATGGTGCCTGAGGAGGTAAGTGGAAGCTGGAATTTAATACGTGCTTTACTCACTGAGCCTGGGTGAATGCCCAAAGAAGACATTTTTTCCCCTAATTTGCCCAAAGGCTCATGGCAACCACCTTGAACAAGGTCAGGGATCCGAGTGATGTGCAAAGTCTAATTGTGGATCTTAGGGTGCCTCTCCTTCCCCGTGGACAACATATCCTTTCTATTGTGGACAGGTAGTGCTCCTTCAGGATACTTGTGGGGTCCCATGGGCCCTTTGAGGATGTCAGGACACCTCAGGTTTCCTGTTATAGAAAAAATAGAGCCATTCCAAAGGAGGTTGGTGCACTGGCTACTCTCCATTGCTCCCCCCACCCCCACCCTCAAATTGTTATCACCTTTTTCTGACATGCTTTTGAGTCCCGGATGCTGCCCCTGCATATTGCATCTCCCAACCCCCTTGTCTTCTTGTTTCTGGAGGAGTTTGGCTACTTGCAGGAGATAGGTGGATGGAAGGAAATGGAAGTCTGAGTATCTCTACCTTCTCCCCACTCCCTTCCTGTAGTAAGTTGAATAGTGCCTTTCTGCCCCAAATTTATGTCCATCTGGAGCCTCAGGATGTGACCTTATTTGGAAATAGGGTTTTTCCAGATGTACTTGTTAAGATGGGGTCCTTCTAGACTAGGGTGGGCCCTAAATCCAATGACTAGTATCCTTAGAGGAGAAGAGAGGAGAGGATACACACAGACACGAAGAGAAAGGCAATGTGAAGACAGGCAGAGATGGGAGTGATGCAGCACAAGCCAAGGTTGCTGGGAGCCACCAGGAGCTGGGAAGAGGAAAGAGGATTTTCCCCAAGGCCTTCAGAGAAACTGCAGCCCTGGCAACATGCTGATTTCAGACTTCCGGTCTCCAGAACTGTGGGAGAACTAATCCTGTTGTTTTAACCCACAAAGTTTGTGGCAATTTGTTACAGTAGCTGCAGAAAACAAATATGCCATGTTTTCTATCTTTTTTTTAACTCTAAAATCTCCCTTTCTGTCTTAACTCCCTCCCTGCTCCTGCCAATTACAGTTTTTATTGGTAGCCCTCTTCCCATAGTGTCTTGGTCTGGCATCTTCTTCCTAAAAGCAAACACTAAGAAAAGCACTTGGTTAAACGTGATTTATTGGGAGGTAATGCCAAGGGGCACAAGGAGGGAAAAGGAGGAATGAGAGAAGGAAGAAACCCAAGAAAGGGGAGATTAATGAGCAGTGGCCATTTGGGCGTAAGAGGCTCAATCCTACTGGACTCTCTGAGAAACAATGTAGAATTCACTTCAGAATCTTCCAGCCAAGAGATGGGAAAGTTGGGGTGCTTAACCACTGACTACCATCCCTGGTGCGTTGAGAGTTGCACCTCGGGTGTTCCATCTCAACGTTTTAGCTTTATCTGATGCCATGGAGCTGGGGAAGGTCCTGGGGCAGGGAAAGGCCCTCCGCAGGGAAGCAGGGACTCATGGCTCTTGGGTGGGAAGCTGCCAGCATGAAAGACACTGTTGACCTCTCACAGGTCAACTCAGATGGGAGCTGAGCAGACTCAGGGCAAAGCAACAACAGTTTCTACAGCACAGGATTCCTTCATGCAAACCCCTGGAGGCCACGATGTGCTAATGGGCTTCCCCTAGTTGCTAGTCCCTGGTTGCTCAGCTCTCCCTATTGGTTGACTTTATCCTGCCCACACCTCTGTGTAGTACCTCTTAATGAAATTGTCTTCAAAATCCCAACTGCTTCCTTTTCCTGCCAGAACTCTGACTGACAGAGTCGGGCAGAGCCAGGGGTCTCTCAGAAGGCCTTTGGGTCCCCATACAGAAACCCACAGGCTCCCTTAATGCGACCAAGCCCATCTGTCACCATTGGCCAAGGGGATACTTATTCAGGTACAACAGGACTTCAATGCCTGTTGGCTAGAATTAGCTTTCTCTTGAGGATCACTTGCTAAAACCTCACTGTTGCCCAGTGTTGGTGATGTTGGTCATGCGGGGGGTGGGGTGTTGTCTACCTTAGAGAATTTTGATTTCAAGGAGAACTCAGGACTCTTTTTATACCTATGTTAGGCTTAAATTTGAATTAAAATTTCATCAAAATAATACAAAACACATGGTAACAAATAAAATAGTACAGAAGAATTTACCTACTTTCACACTGTAGATTCAATTTATTTTAACTTCTGGTTTTAATTCTTTTGGTGGTAACCTCCATAATTCCAGATAAGTATGCTTATACACCCTTTCTTAGTTTATAAATTTTAAACAATATCTATTAACCCTCCAATATAAAAAATGAAAATGATCTCATACCTTCCCTTTCCTCTTCCTCCTTCTAATATTTAATACTTATACTTTTATTTGTTACCTTTGCACTTTAAACTTTATATAAAGTATGACATCCCTATTTTCTTATTTCAGCAACTTCATTTTGTCTTAAATGTTTTTTATGAAATATAAAAGTCTAGAGAATAATACCTATGTTACTTCTTAAATATCTTTTATATATACATTTGTATGTATCCATAAATAATATATAGCATTCCCTTCTGTTTTAAAAACATATATAAATGGTATATTACTCTGAAATTTTACTTTAAAATTTGCTTTCTTAATTCAACCTGATGCTTTCAAAATATATCCATATTGATACATGTAAGTTGTAGTCCTCTCATGTATTCCTACTATGAATGTAATCACAGAGTATTTATTTATTTAGCACAGAGCCTTGTTGGTGAAAAATAATCATAGTAATAGTAATAACAACACTGAGTGCCTACTATGTGCCAGGATTGTTCTAAGTACTTTTTTAAAAAAAATATTTCCATTGATGAGAGGGAGACAGAAAGAAACATTGATGCATGCCTTCTGCATGCCTCCTACTGGGGCTGGAGCTCGCACCCTGGGCAGGTACCCTGACCAGGCGGGAATCAAACCAGCAACCTTTCAGTGCAACAAGGACACCCAACCAACGGAGCCACACTGGCCAGGGTTGTTCTAAGTACTTTGCACGGCTTACCTAATGTGATCCTATCACAATCCTCATTTACCTGTGAGAAAACTGTGACCCAGAAAGGAAGTCACATGCCTAAAATCTCAACAGCTAATAAATGACCATCCTGCTCCAAAATCCTTTCTCTTACGGACTACGTAGCACCGCTTCTCAGATCAATCCGTTTGAACTATTCCAAACAATGCTGCAGTGAGCCTCTACTTACACATCAGAGATTCGGATGATTATTGGGAAGTAGGGTGGGGACATCTTAAGTTTGCCTAGATATATTGCCAAATTGTTCTCCAAAAATTTCTTCCAATTCACACTCCTCCGAGTTTCCATTCACTTCTAGCAGTTACTTGATTTCCTTCTCTATAAAAACGAGGCAATTATTCCATTCTGCCTTCCTGCTTTCCTTTCTCTTACATTCTACTTTCTGATGGTTATGTTTTACCTTTCACATGATTAAAGCTGTTGACTTTTATATTCTGCATAACCTCAATTAACTTTTCTCTGCTTTGTACATAGAGTGACTCTGAAGGTTAGACACCAGTGAGAGGTATTTACACATTTATAACCATTTAAATATTGTTCGATACCTGGGCAAGCTGTGTGCTGGAATTACATTCCCTTCTCTGCTGCTCCTGTCACCAATCCAAGACGATATCAAGTACAATGTTCATAGCATCAAGGACTAATGGCCTTTCTTTTCATACATTTACCATTTGCTTTGAATTATGTCAAGTTGACTGAGGTACTTGTATAGCTTTCTCTATCTCTTGGAATTTCTTACTGTCTTTTTTTTTTTTTTTTAGTTCACCATTCTCAAAAATTTCCCAAACTCTCTATCATACCATATTTTCTGAGTGAACTGGGTTTTTCCTCAAAAAAAAAAAAAAAAAAAAAAAAAAAAACCCACAAAACAAAAATGAAAAAACCCCTCCATTTTAAAGTCATCTCTCCTCCTGCACCAATTCGGACTTGCCCCCAAGCCTACCATACTACTGCTATCATCCTGGGACCTTCTGTCTGTCCCTGTCATCTGGGTCACACTTGTTAGCTTATGGACTGCGTATCTTCTTCCTTCTTAGTTTACACCCTTATTTTGTTGGAGTACATCCTTAAGTAACTTCCCACAGAAAAGGGCATGGAAGATAAGCTTGCTAAGTCCTCACCGGCCTGAAATGTTCTTACCTTCACACTTAATATTATGGCTGGATATAAATTTCTGACTGGTGGTTGCACTGTGGGAGCCCTCCATATCTTAATGAGAAGAGTGTGTGTATGGGAGGTCTTAGCTTTTCCTGACTTGCTGGGGCATACTTTTCTGGAGCAGAGTTGGCAGATTTTTTGCACTGAAGAGTCAGCTGCCACGCTTTACACACTAAGGGGCCGGGGTTATACCACTATGCCAACAGGGGCGGTCGTCTAGTTTCACTCCCAGTTATCACCTTGACCCTTGGCCGTACCTGCTGATGCTGAGCAGAGCCTCGCAGTGACTTTGTCAGGTAGACTGCCTCCAATCACGTTTGTAGCCCCCCAGGGAGAATATGTGAGCTTTCAACTTTCTCCACCTGTTTCACTTAGTAGCCTTCTCCCATGCACGCTCCATCTTAACGAAATCTGTTGACTTTTTTAAATCACTTATGTATTTCCTGCTTTCTCCCTGTTGTCGTTTTATACTTTTGTTTCCCCATTTATTAGCTGTGTGACCTGAGAAAGTTATTTAACCTTCTTTACCTCAGCTTTCTCATATATAAAATGCAAAAGAATGCAAATGGATTTTGTTATGAGGATTAAAAGTGTTAATACTTGTAAGTCACTAGGATAGCACTCAGAGCGTGCTTAGCTCTACAATTCAAATCAGATACTGTTACTATCATCATGATGATTATTTTGGTGGGGTCTTGAGAGGGGTGGGAGGCAGGATCCCAGGATACCTCTAAGCTGAAGTATTTAGCCAGTTTCGTATGGGCTCTGGTCTCAAAGAGAGGAAACCCATGGAGCAAGATCACCTGAGGTCGGTAGGTATGGATGGCTCATCTTTAGCGTGGGGTCCCCTGGAGCAGTGCTTCAACTTTAATGTGCGGCATAGATTACCTGGGAACCTTATCCAAGTTCAAATACTCATTTATGTCAAAAGTGAGCTTTTTATTCTGCATTTCTAGCAAGCCCCAGGAGAAGCTGACTCTGTTGGCCCTGTGTAGGATGTGGTGTGTGCACTAGATGTCGATGTGAGATATATTTTAACTGTAGGTCACAGTTAAAAATGGTTGGAGACCACTGCCTAGAGAAATATCTTTCAGCCTTACTCTCAGCTGTCTCCACAAGACACTCTCCCCCAGAGGTGCCAACCTCAGAGGTCAGGGTTTGATTGTATTCAGGAAGCAGAAGATCTCCAATGATTCCTAATCACTCTGCAACAAAAGCTGGGCTCAAATCCTAAGTCCTGACATTTGAGGCCTCCCATCCCCCCACAGCCTCTGGGATGTTGCCTGGCATTTTCTACATCTCACTGCTGGGTTTCCCAGCAATGTGGGGGCTCCTGGCGTGGTGCCACTTTTGGACCACCAGAGACCTGACATCCCCATCCCTTCCCTGGGATATCTGGTTTCATTTTTTTAGCTACTGGTGTAGGGTTACTCTTCCTTGGAAGACAGGGACAGCTGGGAATGTGGATCTCATCCTGCCTGGGTTTTCCCCTGACAAGTGGTGGCAGTGGCAGGATATGAGGTGCTTGAAGACCACTCATGACGCTATGATCACAGAGAGCAGAGTTGGTAAGAGAAAGAACAGGTGCGGTGGACCGGATTTCACTTCATGGGCAAGTGGGAACAGCCAGCAAGGCAAGCCTGGGAATCCGGACTATCACGGAGTTTTAGAAAATCAACTGGGGGAGAGGTGACTAGGTGGAGCCGGGGGATTTTCAGGACAGTGAAACTCTTCTGTAGGATACCGTAATGCTGAATAAATGTCAGTCTACATTTTTCAAAACCCATAGAATGCCAACACAAGAATGAACCCCAAGGTAAACTTTGAACTTTAAAGTTACTTAGTAATCATGTATCACACAGGCTTGTCCATTGTAATAAATATACCACACTAATACAAGATGCTAATAACAGGAGAAACTGAGGGTAAGTACATGAGAATTCTCTGTGCTTACCCTCTCTATTTTTCTGTAAACCTAAAACTTCTCTAAATAAGAAGGTATCATAAAAAAAAAAAATAGCATAGCCAACCTCACTGGGCTACTGCAGTGAGATTTTTAAAGGGTGGATAAAACATTAGATGTTTTGGGTAAAACATCTGAAAGCACTGACTAAATGTCCATAACACACACAAAAGAAATATCCATTGCCCATGTCCTGCATGAATACATTCTCCCCTCTCCACTCCTCTCCCCAGAGGTGCCTGAGCTATTGGAGTGACTGGTATCCTTGCAGACTTTTTCCTATGAATTTATATATGTAAGTGAGATATTACTTTTGAAATTATAGTGCATTTTTTTTTCAATAGGCTGCTTTCTCTTCCTGCACCCCATCTGCCATGAAGGCCAAGCCACAAGACTTGTTGCACTGGGAATCAGAAGGGAAAGACACAAAAGGAAGAGGAAGTGGAACCTACTACACTTCCTCACCCAGAAGTGTAGTCAAAGATCAAAGAAAGTGGCCTGGCCAGCGTGGCTCAGTGGTTGAGCATTGACCTGTGAACCAGGAGGTCACAGTTTGATTCCTGGTCAGAGCACATGCCCAGGTTTCGGGCTCGATCCCCAATGTGGGGCATGCAGGAGGCAGGAGGCAGCCGATCAATGACTCTCTCATCATTGATGTTTCTATCCCTCTCCCTTCCTCTTTGAAATCAATGAAAATATATATTATTTTAAAAAAGATAAAAGAAGGTGAGAAGTTGAGTCAGGAGGATCCTCATTTTTCTCCCATCTGTGAGGTGTACCTTCAGATAGGTGGGGTGTAAAAGACATTCAGGTAGGTATAAGGAAACCCCAGCCCACTGGAGCGATGGTGCTCACCCAGCACCCCCTACACAGACTGTAATTCCAGCCTTTGAAAGAAGCCCCTCATTTTGCTTAGAGCCACTTCCATATGCACGTGATCAGCATTTTTCTGGGGCGGAAACCTAGATGTCTATTCACTGTAGGGAATAGCATGGACATGGTTCTTATTATAAAATGTAAAATGTGCACATGGAAATAATCATTTAAATGAAAAGGTATAAAATAAAATATAAAAATCTCACTCCATGATTCCCAGTCCAGACCCACTCTTTACAGGTAACTGGTTTTCGTCTGTTTGTTTATAGGTTTTGTTTTCTGGTAGTCACGTAATTCAAATAACATGTTTATACTGTTTCCTGATTTATCCGCTCCAAGAACAACCTACTGAATGCTGCTTTGAACAGTAATAAATTTGACTCACTTATATTAAACTTTCTTCCAAATTTTAACATATTTTTATTTTTAGTTCTATTAGCTACATCTGTAACTTTAAAAATATAGTTCTTTTGATGCAGTAACATTGAACAATATTTCTCCCTCTGAGGAATATAAGGAAATAAGTGCTCTTATCCTTTCTCTCTATCTCTTTTTCCCTAACTTCCTTTTTTTCATTCCTCACCAGAAGATATGTTTATTGATTTTTAGAGAGAGAGGAAAAGAAAGAGAAAGAGAAAGAGAGAGAGAGACATCAGTAGGTTGCCTCCCCTACATGCTGGGACCAGGGATCGAACCCACAATTTTTTTGATATATGGGAGAATACTCCAACCATAGAGTGACCTAGCCAGGGCTACCATAACTTTCTTTTATATATTATTTTTATGTGACCAAGGTTAATAATGTTTACATTATTGTTTGTAATTATAATTCTTTTACATGCTTTATCTATAGAATAATTTTTTTAAATCAAAAGAGAATTACCCTGGCCAGTTTTTCTCCATGATTAGAGCACCGGCCCATGGTCATGTACCTCAGTTGCAGGCTTGATCCCTGGACCCACTTGGGGCATGTGCAGGAGGCAACTAATTGATGTGTCTCTCTCGTTCCCTCCCTATCCCTTCCA
Organism: Myotis myotis; assembly: GCF_014108235.1. Lineage (NCBI taxonomy): Eukaryota > Metazoa > Chordata > Mammalia > Chiroptera > Vespertilionidae > Myotis > Myotis myotis. The sequence continues at coordinate 193,171,249 of NW_023416313.1, read as the reverse complement.
CTCTCTGTGAAAATCAATGGAAAAATATATCCTTGGGTGAGGATTAACAAAAAGAGAGAGAGAAAGAATTATAATTGTGTAAATATTATTCATTTCTGATTGGGATAATATCGTATAGCAGAAACAATATATGATAGAGGTAAAGCGTGCAGCTTAAAATAGCTTTGTCACTTAAGAGCTGTGTGACTTGGTATAGTTATTTAACTTCTCTAGGCCTCAACTTTCATCTGAAAAAAATAGGGTTAATATTTTTAACAATATTAACAGGGTTGTTTGAAGATTTAATGAAAGTATCTATTTAAAGCACTTAGCACAGTGCCTGTCACATAGTAAGAATTTTAATAAAAATTAATTATTGTTATTATTTCAGTAGTGTAATGGATGCATTAGGGATATGTTGCAATTTTTATGTTATTAAACCTGTGTTGTGCTAAGGAGAATATTGCTAATATCAAAGCCAAATGGATTCTCTCTCTTGACAAGCCATCAGTTCAAAATCATGCCACAGTTTAATTTGCTTTATTTTGGAGTATGCCTTTTAATATTTCCTGACATGTTTAATTGTCTTCCTATTTCTTTGTTGAGTGAAGAAACTTATAATACACTATACCAGTGGTCAGCAAACTCATTAATTAACAGAGCCAAATATCAACAGTACAACGATTGAAATTTATTTTGAGAGCCAAATTTTTTAAACTTAAACTATATAGGTAGGTACATTGTTATTAACTTAATTAGGGTACTCCTAAGCTGGCCTTTGCTAAAAACGTCCTCAATCTGATTGAGGTATGTTCGCTGAGGTCAACCCCTTCCAACTCTCCCATCCACACTCATCTTGATACTTGTTTCGTCTATCTCCTTTCCTTCATCCTCTCTATATGTCCACCCCCCACTTCTTCTAACGCCACTTCTTCAAAATAGACTCGCCCAGGCCACAAACCGACTTCTGCACATGGGCCACGAAGTTTCAATCGCACTGTATGTGCGCGCCTGCACGTGGTATTTTGTGGAAGAGCCACACTCAAGGGGCCAAAGAGCCGCATGTGGCTCATGAGCCACGGTTTGCCGACCACTGCACTATACCATATTGTGTGTTGAATGGTAACTTTTGAGAAAAAAGAGATTGTGCAACCCCTGACAAATGGAGAGAGAGAACCCCTGGTTTCCAACTTCCTAGTTCTGGCCCCATGGACTTGGCTGTTTTTTATACCTCAGGTACCTGAAACGTTCCCTCTCCTATACACACACACACACACACTCATTCCTTAAATAGCACATAAGGGTTCCTTTTCTTGAAATCTAGTGATGATGTAGAGGGAACTATAATAAATACATTTAGGGACTTTCCCAACCCTGACATCTTTTCTGTGGCTTTACATTCTTCTGGTAGTCTGCTTATCCAGTTTGTTCTCTCTCTCTCTCTCTCTCTCCTCTCTCTCTCTCTCTCTCTCTCTCTCTCTCTCTCTCTCTCTCTCTGTCTGTCTCTCTCCACCTTTTCCCTCATTTTGTCCTCACTCCTCCTCAGGCTTTAACAGCGGACACCAGTGTGTTAAAGGCAATCATTCTCCAGCTCTGGGAAGGTCCGAACTGCACTCAGTAGATTTAAGGGGATCCCATAGAAAATGCAAATTTTAACACATCAGAACCAGGATTGCTCTGGAGGAAGAGGAAGGAGCATTTTTGTTTCTTGATAAGAAAAAAAAAGCTTATCATTTTGTATCTCTTGGCAGGTACGAAATCAAAATTAGGGTTTGGGATCCCATCCCAAAATCTTGTAACATACTAGGAATGAATATCCTTGGGGTATAAGCTTGCTTAATGCCAAACTTCCCTGAAGACTGAAGCGTGGGGTGGGGTTGGGGAGACTTCGTAACAGCCCTAAGCTCTCCACAGGGAACTACCGTCTGATATTTCATGACGCTTTCCAACAATGCAAATGGTGTCAGTTCCCCTACATTGACTGTGGTGTTTTAATAAATCAAATTTTCAAAGCTTCATAGACATAAAAAAATGAAACAAAAACAAGTGAAGCAAGCATAGTTTGCTACTCTAACATCAAAGAACCCCAAACCATAAATCCAGAACATTCACTTTCAAAAGCAGATGATGAAAAATATGGAATGAGTTTCTTAGATTTAATTTTAAAACAGCAAAAGTATGTGAAAGCAGAGGAGAAATGCTGAAAAGCAGAAACCAGAGCAGAGGGCACTGGGTTTGAGAATTTTTAGCTTCTCCAGGGAGTGAAAGAGCTTAGTTCCTTGACGGCTGGAAAGCCATAGGCGAAGTTTGCAAGCGCTTTTCTGCATCGAGCCCAGTCATTCAGCTCAAGTCAGTAAATCAGACACCCGGGGGATACATAACACATTATTAAATGTAGGCGAGAGCTCTGAGCTCATCAAGGAAAATAAAGAAAGGTGCTAAATGTCACGAGTGATTTCGCTGGTCATCAAACCATCCAATATTAAATTAACTTTTAAATCACAGAAGTTTCTTCAGAGTCATAGAGACGTGTCACTTTTAAATTTTTGTTTTGTTCTGTTTAGACATATTTCATCCTTTCCTGATAACATCCCAGGTTCCTTTGAAGGAACCCCGGCTCCCCATGTGTGTATCCTGGTGGAAAGCAGTGCCTGTCCCAGCCGCAGCCTGGCAAGAGGATGAGGGTAAGTGGACCTCATCCCAGCCTGTCCATGGGGTGAGCAGGCAGAAGGCGTGCATGGACCCAGACGCAGACAATGAGACACTTTCCCCAGCAGGGGAGACTCTCCTGGTGGAGGGGACAGGGGAGGTGAGAGGCGAATGTAGGGATATGAGTGGCAATGAGAATTTATTTGTCCCTGCAGATTTGCCCTCTTAGGTTCCCTTGTGTCCTGCTCATTTACCAAACCTGTTTTTCTAGCCCTTCATGGATCTGTCCCCAGTAGCCATAAAAACATTCTTTATTTTTTCTTGAGATCATCAGTCTATTTCAGTTGCTGTGACCAGGAGGTGTAACATAGTCATTTATTCAAAGAAAAAAATGTCTCGAATATCTACTATGTGTAGCACTAGAAATACAGAGGCGTGGTTCTGCCCCGAGACTGACTGAGAATGTGGTGTAAATACAGTGTAATATAGGAGGTGCTCTTGTAGTGATGAACAAGATCACAAAGGAAGTAGTCGGTAATTCTGCTTAGGGGACATAGGCAATGCTCTGCAAAGGGGGCAAAGAATGAGTCTGGTTTTGAAGGACAAGAAGGAGTTTACCTTTGAAAAAACAGCAACAACAACAAAACAAACACAAGGCTAGCCTACCAGCAGAGGAAACAGCACACACAAAGGCATGGAGGTGCTCCCAGAATCGGGCTGGGGCAGGGCTTACGTGAGTGAATAAGTTTGGAGGAGGCTGAGTCTACATCACCAAAGATCATGTACCAGTGCACTGAGACTGGTGTTGAATAAATAGCCAGTGGAATGGCTAATGCAAAAAAACCCACAAAAAACTTTAATTGCCCTCAAATACACAAAGTCTCAGAAGCAGTAGTGGGGTAGAAGTAAAACTTAAAATGGAATAGTAGATGTTTCAAGTCAGTCATGAATAACTTTCTTTTTCAAGGATTCATTCAGGAAAAATCAAGATATTTGCAGGCTATATTTTAAAAACAAAACCATCACTTTAAATCTCATGGGAATCCAGTCCTGATGATCTACTTTACTGATCAGAAAAATGTCAAGGAAGTCATTGGCAACTCGTATTAGTTGCTAAAAGTGTTAATACTTGGGAATATTTGAGAATTACTTGCCATTGGGAAACAATTCTTTCTCCACGGGTGACTTGCATTTCTGCACACTTTGCAAGCACAGACAATGCCTGCCCTTAGTTTTGGATTACCTTTGCAAGACTGTGTGTATAGGGGACAGCCTTGGAAGATGGTGAGAGTGTCCCCTACACAACATAATATTGGCATAATATTGAGCACCTGTTTAGAGCTCCGCCCTGGGCTGGGCTCTCTGAGGGGTAAGAGCAAAGAATAAAACACAGCCCTACTTCCACTACATAGGGAAGGTGGCCTACACATCTGACACTAGAGTGAACAACACAAAACAATACGTAACCACGTCCCTAGCAACAGATGCCATTTCGTTTATATTGTTTAGATGCTTAGTTAGATGTTTTGAACACTGTCAAATTTCAAGGGAGAGAAAATCAGTTAAGACTTGATGATATGGAAGAAGCTTCTTTGGAAGGCAACTTAGCTGAGCTCTGAAGGATGGGAGGGTGTTTATGGGAGGAGACAGAAGGGAAACATTTATTATGAATGCTGAGAATGAGATGGTTAAGGAGCAAGCTGTTGGATGTTAGTGCTAAGCTGTCTCCTGTGTTCATCCTCTAGGTGTCTCAGTCCCCCTATCTGTGAAGTGTGGGTAATAATGTCCCTTTTCCTGAGGGAAGTTATAGGGAAGCAATGGACTCACAGGTGTGAAACCTCATTTGAAGTGAGAGCACATAAAAGACAACACAAATAGACTGATTAAATCAACAATGACCTTATTACTGCTGAATCTTCTCTTCTCCAGGCTAAACATCCCTCAGTGGCTATACCCCCGTGCCCCATGGCAAGGCATGACTCATTGTTCTGTGTGACCAGAGCATAGTCTATGCTCTTCTCAAGTGTAGTGCTCAGAACTCTCTAATTAAAACCTGATAGGCAAATTGGACTGAGACTTTCGCCTTCTTTGGTATAGATATTGTATTTGTACTAATGCAGCCAAAAATGCAATTAGCACCACCAACTCTTACTGTTCTGTCAACAAAAGTGCCCTTTTATTTTAACGTGATCTGTCACTGTATTTCCTCCAGCCTGTACTTCTGGGCTCAAAGGCAAGGAATTTCAACTCAAGCTTCCATTTACTGTCTCTAGATGACAGCTGATACAAAATGGCTAAACAGATTAGCAAACCCAAGGATGTGTAAGACATTACCTCAACTAGACAGCATCACTCAGCTAGGTAGCCTGAGCCATATCAGTCCATAGTTACCTGGCACAGATGGGCCTTGCTCCTCAGATCCCTAACTCCCCACCATCACCTCACCCTCAGGGACTTTGCTCTCACACCAAGCTGAACTTCCTCCCGGAACTCCTGCAGAGGCGTTCATTCCACTGGCACCAATCCTCCTCCTTCCCTCTGTGATCCAAGGCTATACTTGGCTTTTCATGATCATATTCCAATAACCCATGTTCTCTCTCCTATATCTATAACAATGCCCTCCTTACTGGCTCTTCAACCTCAGTAATATATATATCTATCCTTCCTGTCTTTTCCATAAAACCCATCTGTTACGGGTGAGTGTTTCACACTGTGAAGCCCCACTATGGCTACATTTGAAGATGGGATCTCTAAGAAAGTAATTCAGGTTAAATGAAGTTATAAGGTTATAAGCCTAATCCCTCTCTCCATTAGTATGCGCCGAAGAAAGGCCATGTGAGGACACGGCGAGAAGGCAGCCATTACAAACCAGGGAGAGAGCTCTCACCAGAAACGAAACCTGCCAGCATCTGGATCCATGACATGGCCTCCAGAACTATGAGAAACTACATGTCTGTTGTTTTAGCCCTGCAGCCTGTGCTATTCTATTAAGGCAGCCTGAGCCAACTGAGCCACCTTGGCTTTCCCTTGTTCCAGCTGTTGTCCAATTGCTCTATTTTGGTCAGAGCCAAGTTTCTGGAGACAGCACCCTAGGTTCACCATTTCTGCTTTCTCATTCCCCATTCATTCTTCAACCCATGTCGTGTAGCTTCAGTCTCTACTGCCCTGAGAGGTATGCTCTCACCGAGGCTTCTTGTGACCTGCAATGATGAAAGCCAGGATCAAAACATTGTGTATCCACTCACTTACTGATGTATAACCCATGGACACAGATAATAGGGTGGTAAAGGCCTGGGAGGGGCAGGTATGGGGTGGAGCGGGTCAATGGGGCGGGGGGGGGGGGAGCTACACAAACAAACGAAGGGGACATCTGTAATACTTTCAACAATAAAGATAAATTTTTTAAAAAAATAGAAATGCTGCCCTGGTCGGTTTGGCTCAGTGGATGGAGCATCAGCCTGCGAACTCAAGGGTCCCAGGTTTGATTCCGGCCAAGGGCATGTACCTTGGTTGCAGGCATATACCCAGTAGGTAGTGTGCAGGAGGCAGCTGATCGATGTTTCTAACTCTCTAACTCTTTCCCTTCCTCTCTGTAAAAAAATCAATAAAATATATTTTTTTAAAAATAGAAATGCTGTTATCACTCAGTACACTTGGTCACTCCTTCCCCTATCTAAATGTGACTCTCCTGGTTTTGCTTCTGCCTTTCCTGCCATTCCTTTCTGTCTTCTTCCCAGATACTCTCCCTGCCCCAAATCTTTCAATAATCACCTCTGTTTTTCTTACTCTATACTCTGATACCTGGGTGACTTCAATCAAACTTTAATGTGATGTCACTCAAATGCCTACTTATGGTCAAGTTCTCTCTGCTGAAGTTCCATATGCCCATGACCTAGGCCATTTGGATGTTCCCAAATTACCTTAAACTCAAATGTTTCCAATACTGAGCTCACATTTCCTTCCTTCAATCCTGACCCTCCTCCACTATTCCCCATAACAGTGACCACCACTGACCTTGAAGTCAGAACCTGAAACTTGGGGTCCTTCTAGATCCATTCTTTTCATTCAATGTGTGCCTCAATATGAATGTCTGAGTACATTCATATATAAATATAGAGAAGAGAATGTTAGTCTATGATAACAATCTACTGTATTATGTCACTAGCCCTATAAAGTGGATACTGTCCTTGGCCTGCTCCCACTTTACAAATGAGGAAAAAGATTCCTAGAGGTTCAATGATATGTCCAGAGTTGCTAGGTAAGGGCAGAGCAGATTTGAAACCAGTTATGTCTTATTCCAAAATCCAAACTCTTCACAACTATGCAATACTACCTTGGAGTAGCTATTATTTTCTATGTAGCTATATATCTCCACAGTTCTTCCTTACCTCTTCTTGTCTTGATTATTACAATAGCTTCCTACTTCTTTCTTTTGACCCTTCTCTGGGTCACTCCCAAGCCAACTTCACATTGCCACAAGAGCAGTCTTTTAAAAACACAACTTAGATCAGTTCCCTCTTCTACTTGAGACCCTTCTGTCACTCTTCATGACCTGACTCGTTAGCCCACAAGGTACCTGGTGTTCTGGCCACTGTCTTCCTGCTTGAGCATGCCCCATTGTTCCATAACTGCTTGCAGTTAAATGTGATAACATTTTACACCACCAAACTTTTACACCTTTGTTCCCTATCCCGGGAAGGACTTTCCCCACCTTAGATTTGTGCAGACATGGTGTTGACTAATCCAGCAGCCTTTCCCAGCATTCTGCTCCCTGTTATTCTCCTCTTCCAAGGCCCGAAAGCCACACGCTTCCTTGCCAGCTTCCCTTGCAGCTGGAAGTAGCCACATGACCACTTCTGCCCAATGAGATGCAAAGAGAAGTTTTCTGTGGAACTTCTAGGAAACAAAGACAGATATGGCTGGTGCTGTCTTTCTCTGTTTTCCCACCTTCAACATGGATGTTATTCCTGGAGCTGTGATAGCCATGTTAAAATCATGAGACCATAAAGCATGAGGATAAAAAACTCTCACACTAAAGATGGCCTAGCAGAAAAATAGAATTCTATCTAATAAAAGAGTGATATGCAAATTAGTCAAGATGCCCTCATGCATAGGGACGGGCAGGAGTGGGTGGGTGTAGCTGCCTGCCGCAGGAGGCAGGGGGACGTGAGGCTGCATCAAATAAAATAAAATGCGTTCACATGCCCTAAAGCCAAACATCCCAGCAGATAACTCAATGCAGGTTATTGTGTAATCACAATGATTACACAAATCACAATGATTACACAATATTGATTACACAATAAACGTATTTTCACCGAAAAAAAAATAACAGCTTTTAAAGATGTCCCAGTGAGGCTGCTGAGGCTTTCATCTGTCCCTTTCTACACCGAAGATGTCAGGGTTCAAGGAGGAAGGACTCCAGTTTCGTTTTCTCAGCACCCAGCTAGGAGGCCTCCCTGGGGCAGCTCTCCCCTCCGAGCCCTGCACAGGACTGACAGTCCGCTCTGGCCTGGGAGCCCTCGAGGGGAGGCAGAGCAAAGTGCTTTCCTTCCGGGACCCCACTCTTCCTGGGAGTCTGGCATGGAGGGCACTCTCCCTGGGAACCCGAAAATCCTCCTCCCAGGGCCACTGTGCAGCAACCAGGCCTGTTGAGCTGCTGAGAGGGCGACCTACCCATGCGGTGTTACACTGCCAGAGGCCACACAGCTGCCATAGTTGAAGTCGTCCTCAATGGAGGAGCGGGAGTAGTGGGGATTGGAGTCGACCATGTCAGCAATGGAACCCCAGCTCCCCGCCTAATGACTAGAGCACACAGACCTCAACGGTACTCGGTCACTTCCTGAGCAGCAGTCAGCCCCGACCGGGGATCAAACCCGAAACCTAGGTAGGTGCCCTGACAGAATGAAACCCAAACCTTTGCTGTGGCAGAGGAGCTCCGGCCCACAGCAGGCGCCAGGGCACCCAGAGGGGTTTTGGTGAGGGGCCCTGACAGGTAGCCCCCAGCGCAGTGGGTTAGAACCTCCTCCCCATACAGCAAGGTTGAGGGTTGGATCCTGGTCAGGGCACAGACAAGAAGCAACAAAAGAGAGCATAATAAGTGAAACAACACACTGGTGTTTCTCTTGCTCTCTTCCTCTCTCTGAAATAATCAATAAAAATTAAAAAAATAAACCCTCTGGCTTGCAGAGTTGCTAAAACAGTTAGAAAGTAAAGTCCCATCCCTTCCCATTCATTCAACAAATACTTCATATGCTCCTTCAATAATCACACTGGGGATGGGTGTTTGTTTGTTTGTTTTGGTTAATCCTCACCTGAGGACATTTTTGCATTGATTTTTTTTTTTTACAGAGAGTGAAAGGGAGGGAGAAAGACAGAAGCTAAGGTGAGAGACATCAATTGGTTGCCTCTTGCTGAATCCCCGACCAGGTCCCTGGATTAAGCCTACAACCCAGGTACGTGCCCTTGATCGGAATCCAACCTGGTACCCTTCAGTCCGCCTGCAGAAGCACTATCCACTGAGCCAAACCAGCATTTTTTTTTCTTTTTAAGCCCTTCTCTAAGGATATGTTCTTTTCATTGATTCTAGAGAGAGAGGAAGGGAGAGGGAAAGATAAAGAGAAACATCAATCAGTTGCCCAAGCAATCTGACAGGGTTGGAACCCACAACCTGTGGTATGTGCCCTCACCTGGAATCGAATCCATGACCCTTTGGTGCATGGGAGGACACTCTAACTAGTGATCCACACCAACCAGGACCTGGAGGTACATTTAAAAAATTTTTTTCAGATCTGCCCTGGCCAGGTGGCTCAATTAGTTGGAGTCTCAACCTGTACACCAAAGGATTTCCTGTTGCATTCTAGGTTAGGGCACATATGTAAGTTTAGGTTAGATCCCGGTGGGTCAGCAGGTGCAGAGGCAGCCTACTGGTATTTCTCTGTCACATGGATGTTTCTCTCTCTAAAAATCAATTTTTTAAAACATCCTCAGGTGAGAATTAAATATATATATATATTAAAAAATTTTCAGATCTAAAATTTTATTTGGTTCTTTTTTAAATTTTATTTTTCATTTACAGTTCACATTCAATATCCTATCCTATATAATAAAACCCTAATATGCAAATTGACTGAATGGTGGAATGACTAGTCTCTATGAATTGACCACCAGGGGGCAGACACTCAACATAGGAGCTTTCCCCTGGTGGTCAGTGTGCTCCCACAGGGGGAGTGCCACTCAGCCAGAAGCTGGGCTCACAGCTGGCGAGCACAGCGGAGGTGGCAGGAGCCTCCGCGGCAGCCTCCACAGCAGCACTAAGGAGCAGTGAGCCAAGCGGTAGGAAGCAGCAAGCAGGTGGGCGGTAAGGAGCAAGGAGTCGTGGACTGCAAGAGGGCACAGGCCAGGCTGAGGGGCCCCTCCCACCCCCAGTACACAAATTTCGTGCACCAAGCCTCTAGTCCAGCCGTGGGCAAACTACGGCCCGCGGGCCGGATCCGGCCCATTTGAAATGAATAAAAAAAAAAGACCGTACCCTTTTATGTAATGATTTTTACTTTGAATTTATATTAGTTCACACAAACACTCCATCCATGCTTTTGTTCCGGCCCTCCGGTCCAGTTTAAGAACCCATTGTGGCCCTCGAGTCAAAAAGTTTGCCCACCCCTGCTCTAGTCTATAATAATAAAAGTGTAATATACAAATCAACCAAATGGCTGAACAGCAGAACGACCATCTGGACGACCACACTATGACACCCACTGGTGCCAGGCCAGCTAAGGTGGATGCAATGCGATTGGTGGGGGGGCCTGCCATCATCCCACAATCACCCTGTAGAGCAGCGGTTCTCAACCTGTGGGTCGAGACCCCTTTGGGGGTTGAATGACTCTTTCACAGGGGTTGCCGAAGACCATTGGAAAACACATATATAATTACATATTGTTTTTGTGATTAATCACTATGCTTTAATTATGTTCAATTTGTAACAATGAAATTGGGGATCACCACAACATGAGGAACTGTATTAAGGGTCGCGGCATTAGGAAGGTTGAGAACCACTGACACAGAGGGAGGCCCAGGCCACCTTCTGCGGGGCGATAGATTGGCGGGTGGGGGGGCGGCCTCTGCAGAACCGGGGAACCGAGGGGTCGGGGGTGGTGGCAGATGCAGGAAGCCCCAGGCCAAGGTGGATGCGGGCAGGGGGTGGGGCTGGGGCTGCAAAGCCGGGGCTATAAAACCAGTAGCCAGGGGAAAGAAGGCCTACACTTGCATGGATTTCATGCATTGGGCCTCTAGTTAAGATAATAAATGCACAGCTAAATCAATGTCAATGCCTCTGGACTTCTCATCTAAGCCATTGTTAGATATTCTTACTTACAGACAAGTAACTCTTGACTGATACATGGGTCTAACAACATCTACTGTTTTAAAATTCAATCCAAGGTGCCCTGGCTAGTGTGGCTCCATTGGTTGAGCATCGTTCATGCAGCAAAAGGTCTCTGGTTCGATTCCAGTTGAAGTACATCACATACCCAGGTTGTAGGTTTGATCCCAGGTAGGGGGTGGTACAGGAGGCAGTGATTGATGCTTCTCTCTCTCTCTCCATCTACCTTCCTCTCTCTTTAAAATCAATAAAAATATGTTTGTTTGTTTGTTTGCTTGTTTGTTTGTTTTTAAATTCAATCCAAGGTGTCTTTCCAGGAAAATATTCCCTGACTCAATTCTGAAATTCTGATTTGGATTTTCTTCCTTTGGCTCCTAAAATAACCTGTGCAAATTCTATAGCAGAGCCTGTCACACCTGATGGAACCATTTATTTCCCTGTATTTCTTAAAAGACTCTGAGCTGCCAAAAGACAAAACCATGTTTTATTTGACTGTATATCTGAGTGACTAGCACATGACACATGGTGGGCCTTTAAGACCTGACACATTATAGGTTTTGAGTTATAAAATGTGCTTTGAACCCTTCCTTTTAGGCAAAAGATAAACCTTCAAAATCATAAAATAGAAATTTTATCCCTAAATACTGAAGTCTAGCCTTGAAGGTGGAAAAAAACAATCATTTGTGTAAACTTGAGCAGAGAAATTACCACTAGTAGAAGAAACACCCATAGATCACAGAGTAACTTTCAAAATAAAGGCTCTCAAACAAACAAAAACCGAGAGAATGTTTTGGCAGCAGATATTTACTTAAAAGAATTACTTAAGGAAGCTCTTTAGGCAGAAGGAATATAATCCCAGATGGAAACATGGTAAAACAGGAAGGAATGTAGAGAAATGGACAAGGTAAACATGTGGGTAAAACATAATAAATATTGACTGTTTAAAACAACAATCATCATGTTTTGTGGAAGTCAAAGGATGTAGAAATAAAACACATGACAACAATAACAATAGCCCAAACAGGGAAATGGGTTAAATGTTGTAAAGCTGTTTTGTTGTCCAAGAAAAATTAACAGTATTAATTTATAGTAAACTAATAATAAGTCAAGGACACATGTTTGTAATCTCTGTGGTAACCACAACGAGAATAAAGAGTGTGTATTTAAGAAGCGCCAAGAGAATGGAAAATGAAATTATTTTTAAAATACTAAAAGTAAGAAAAAAAAAACAACAGAAAACAAGAAGGGAGAAAAAGAGGAGTAAAGAAACAGATGGGATAAATAGTAAACAGAGATTTACAGTCAAATAGGAAGCCATGGTGGGCCCATTGTTCACCAAGCAGGCAGGCCGGAGCCTTTGGAACAGGTGTGCAGAGGGAGATGGAGAGAGGACACCCTGTGCCTTCAGATAAAGATGAAGAGATATATTGTTAGGTCAACTTTCTAAACTGCTTATACCTCCTGAACATGAGTTTTCTGAGATTGAAAGTCTCCTCTATCCTTACAACAAGCTCTCTTTTCTGAGCTAATTTCACACAGTTGTGTTCCAACCTTCTGTTGCAAGCAAATGACCCCTGACTGAGACAGCGGTCACGGTTAATAGGAGCTGAGAAATATGGTCTCATTAGAATGGCCTCCGGGGAGAGAGAACTATTGTCTTAGTCATGAAGCTTCTATCACAAAAATGCTCTTCTATTCCAGGTTTATATAATAACGATCCCTGTTGTGTGTGTTTTTATATCCTGGAACACCAGACAGTCACTCTTTATATTAATCTTAATAGAAAGATGGTTTTGCTTATACATAACAGAATACTGAACTTCATAAAGTAAAAATGTTTCATGCTAAGAAAACAAAACAAAAATAAGGCCTCTTGGTTGGTTTTTCTACCACGACCATCTGGTTTTATAATTAATGTCTTGCCAATGTACTAAAATATTTTCTATGTAAATCTTTTACATTCTTGCTGCATTTTCAATTAAGTGCCTGAATTAAAACTTTGTACCATGAGTCAGCAGTTAAAGCAAACATGTTTTTTCCATTTATCTTCCTTTGGGAAAACCCAGTCCCAAATGCAGAGTGCCTGCCATCCTTCAGTTCTTTTCACCAATCCAGATGTCCATAATTACTTCTGGGGGTTGCCACAGTGGTGTGCCCTGCCATCTGACACCATCGTTCCCATGATGCCTAGGATGGCTTCCCTTGCCTTTCACTGTTCCCTACAAATGCTCCCATTCACAGTGAAGAACATAACTGTGGTCTGCAGATCAGAGGACCTAGAGACACCTCATGTTCCTGGGTGGCTTCATGCGTGATCTGCCCTTTTAGATCACGCTGAGGCAAAGAGACTCTCTTTAGGTCCCATTTTAGAAGCAGTTGTCTTGTTCACGGAGCTATATTGCAGAAAGCTAATATTCTAAGGCAGGAAGGTGAAGTTACAAAAATCTCATGACAAAAGTCATGAGGTCCACACAGGCCTTATTGATGATAATGTCCTCCAATGCCAACTGACCATCGGCTGTGGGTGTGGGTTAGGAAAGATGCTGAACTTAGTGGTGTCTGATTGCCTGAATATCTAGGCCAGCAGGCACTTTTTTTGTTTTGTTTTTTAAGAAGCCCTTCGGAAAGCAGCCCACCTTGGCCACCTGGTCAAGACATTTCATTCTGTATGCTCCTCTCCAAACACACTACCACCATCTGGGCGATGATAGTGTCACATAGAACTTCATTCAAAATGTTACTCAAAACTAGATAGATAGGACCATTTACCTATGTTAAAACTCTACTCCAAGCCGTACATTGTTCTAGGGCGCTTTGCCTAAATTATCTCTACACCTTGAAACAACTGCGAGTGAACAGCTCTCTCCCTATTTAACAGACGAGGAAAACTAGGCTCAGGGTGATTAGGTTCATGAGCCACAAATCACATGGCTAGTTATTTTCTTTTACTGACATGGATTTTCACTTAGGAAAATTAACTAGTCAGGAAATGTTTGCTCAGGATTTGAAAAGAGGAGAGAAAATCCTAAAATGCCAACAGGTAAATCACTTCTTTTAGAGTAAATTCCAATAATATGTAACTGCATCATCTCTTGCTTAAAAATCTTCCTATTTCACACAGCAGAACAACACCTAACTATTGGACTGGCCTATTTAGGACTCTGAGCTAAGGTGTCATCATTTCAGGCACACACCCACAAAATGTTTTAGGAAAAGTTTCTTATTCTCTTATACTATGTACATGTATCTCCCTGCCAATGCTCCTGGGACAAGTTGAGCGTAAATGAATCAAACCATGTGGGCTACATTTTTCTGAAATACAGATGAGCTTGTAAACTAAGAGGGGGGAAACTTGGGAAAACATTTATTTGGGGGTTTGATCAAAACCAAATTGCTCAAAAAAAAATACAATATATATAATCTGCAGTAGTTCAACAAACTCCCACAGCCATCTAAGCCAATGGCCTCTAAACAACCCAGCCAGGCACATCAGAGAGTGAAGGTAGGACTTGTAAAAATTCACACCCAATTGCCTAGTATATGTTGTTTCCAGAATTTTCTCTATGGAACCCAAAAATTTCTTTTAAAGAAAGCTCATTAGCTCGTTGGTAAGACCTAAGAAAAATTAAGTAAGCCAGCAACAGCTGATTCTCTTAACAGACCTAGTCAGTGTAGATGTTGAATACATAAGAAATTACCATCCTATATAATAGAGGGAATATGCCAATTGACCATCACACCCTCACAAGGTGGCAGCACCCACAGCCACAAGATGGCGGTGCCCAGTCCTCCTGCACCCCCCACTGACTGAGGTGCAGGCAAGCCTCAGATGGCAGCTACCCAGCCGCCCAGGGCCAGCCTGAGGCACAGACAAGCCGCTGATGGTGGCTGCCCAGCCGCCCAGGGCCGATCCAAGGAGCAGGTAACCAGGGCTGGCTGAGGCCTGCGCTGCCAGCAGTGGCAGCAGCAGAGGTGTGTTGGGGGGGTCATCTTTCCCTGATCACCACGTTGCCTCCTGCCCTGGAGGGCTCCCAGACTGTGATAGGGGGCAGGCAGGGCTGAGGGACCCCCCCTCAAGTGCATGAATTTTCATGCACTGAGCCTCTAGTCATTACAATAATAAACCCTTTCTTTCATCCCACTTTCTTGAAAGCTGCTTGGGGGGAAAAACTTTCACCTTGTTCAGGCTGAAGGGAAGTCAGCTTTCTCACTCTTTTGTGAGTCCTTCAGTAGTTTTCCTGGGGCAGAATTATATCCATCCAATCTCTGACCACAGGCTGTAGACACAGGCTCACTATTAAGAATGATCACTTCTGTTTTGATTTTAAAGACTGGTTAATCCTGTGACTCTCTTCCTGCTTTGAGAGCTATTGCATTTGTTTTTGTAGTCTTTTGGCTTGAGCTGCTTGTTTATAAGTTGTTTTTCTCCCTAAATTATAGGTTCATTCTTTTAATCAATGGATGAATAAATAATTAATCACAGTGCTATGAAAATAAACAAGGTGATGTAAGTAGATGCTAACAGGGGGTGGGGTGCAAGCACTACTTTAGATCGGGTAGTGGGATGGCATCCCTGAGGAGGTGGCATTTGAATGAGAGTCAACCCTCTAAGGAGAAGAGTTTCGGGCCCAGAGAACAGTGAGTACAGAGCCTTCAGGCAGCAGAGAGCTTAGTGCCATTAGAGAATACAAAGGTCAGAGGGTGGTCATGGAGCTGAAACAGCGAGAGGGAGAGAGGGAGAGAGGAAGAGAGGGAGACAGGGAAAGAGGGAGAGAGGGAGAGAGGGAGAGAGGGAGAGAGGGAGAGAGGCAGAAGGCAGAAGGGAGAGGGCAGCACAGGAGGTGGTTGTCCCTGAGAGTGCAGTTTAGATCTTATTCTAACATATAAGGGGAAACCATTGAAGAATTTCCGGAAAGGGAGTGGCATGATCTGGGATTTCTGAGGTGTGTTGTTTGTTTTTGAATTTCTGTTTTTAAAAGGCACTTTGCTGTTTGGAAAATGGACTGAAGTGGGGCTAGGGTGAAGGCAGATTTACATCATTTCCTGAAGTGATATGAATATCGAAGTGGAAGGACTTTGAAGACCTGATTAATCTAAGATCCCAGAGCCGAGAACCTGTTAACTAATTTTTCTTCAAGGGTAGAGAGTTGGGTGGGAGGATGATAGAACTACAGTGGGGCCTTGACTTACGAGTGTCCCGACTAATGAGTTTTTTGAGATACCAGCTGTCTCTCAGCCGATTTTTTGCATTGAGTTGACAGAGTAATTTGAGTTAACGAGCTCAGTCTCAAAATGAATTAAACTCGTAAGTCAAGGCCCCACTGTAGTTGTGTTCAGTAGAGCAGCCCCTTTTACTGTGCTGTCCCTATCGAGTGGTTCTATGGGCCGGGTACATTATTATGTTTAACATATTTCATCAGTCCAACAATCTTACCAAGTGAGCATGATGAACTATTTTTCCAGGTAAAGAAGTGGAGGCTTAGAAAGGCTAAATGATTTATTCAAGGTCACAAAGCTAGTGATGGATGAAGATGAGATTTGAACAGGTCCCTGCTCCCTTCAGAGAGAGAGGGGGGACACCAAGTACAGAAATGATAGGACCATTACATGAAAGAACACATGAAATACTGACTTTTGGGGAAGAAGGATGGAGCTCTCAATAAATATTAGAAATTAATTTTAAACATTTACTTCAACTGTTGGCTGCCTGAGAGTGATGAGAGAGGAAAGAAAGAAAACGGTTAGGCCAAACTTTTAGGAAGCAAATGGACCTAAAAGCATGGTTATTATCAGAAAAAAAAAATCAAACAAACTCTCAACCAAAAAGGCAGGAAGATAGGGAGGAAAATGTGCCCTCCCCTCCCCCGCCTCCACCAAGAAATAAAACTCTCTTTCCAGAGGCAACACTCCCAGGGCAGTGTCTTCTGTGAAGGAAGCCCTCAGAGGCTGGCAGGAAAAAGCCTCCACCTGAGATGACCCCGAGAGCAGGGGTATCATAGAGCCACAGCTCATTCCCCTCCTTGACTGCCTTTTCCATAAACTTAATTGAGATTTTTTGCAAAAAAATAAAATGAATTAAGGGCTTTGCTGTTACTCTGTTTTTTAAAGAAACCGTGACCTAGTGAGAAATCTCTGCGAAGTCAGGGCCGCAGACAGGCTAGTTGGGGACACCCGCTGGGATTCCCAAATACAATCCCCCCCTTCCCTGAGGGGCCTGGCTGGGGGAAGCAGAGTTGTTGCCTAACATTTGGTTCCTCTCAAAATAAGATTGTCTTTCAAATCCCATTTCCCTAGGCTGCTGCTGTTTTATTTTGTGTACTGTTGGTTTTTTCTGTTCAAAATACACAAATGTCTGTGGGTGGGGTGCCCCAGCAGTCCCTGTGGCCCCTGGAAGATTCTCAGATGCAGGCCGTGGGTGCATCCTGAGCTGAGGGCGAAACAAGGTGTGCTTCTTGCATCCAAGCCAAGCAGCTTCCCTGCTTGGGCTGGGGCCCTGAGGCCCTCTGCCCCATAAGCCTGGAGCTGTGGCCCTGTCTTCTTCCTTTTCCAGGCTTATAAGGGGGGAGCAGGGATCCTGTGCCCACATCCTCCTCTGAGCCCACTGTTGCCCACCCCTGCCTTGGACCCTCAGATAAAGCTGGGCTGCCCCATCTCCCTCCCAGGAGAACCCTGCACACCATCCTCAGCTGGCAAAGGCAGAGGTGAAATCAGCACTTGTCCCTCACACAGGTCTGCTGTGGGTGCCCTTAAGACAAATGCAATGAGGGGTAGAATATACATGATATATACCAGCCGTGGGCAAACTACGGCCCGCGGGCCGGATCCGGCCCGTTTGAAATGAATAAAACTATTGAAAAAAAAGACCGTACCCTTTTATGTAATGATGTTTACTTTGAATTTATATTAGTTCACATAAACACTCCATCCATGCTTTTGTTCCGGCCCTCCGGTCCAGTTTAAGAACCCATTGTGGCCCTCGATATATACCCTTTATACGCCTGATATATACCCTTTATATCACATCTCTCTCTATATAAAAGCCAAGCAACCGGAACAGCGAAATGACTGGTCGCTATGACATGCACTGCAGTGGCCAATCAGCCCTATCAGGGCCCTGATAGGCCCCCCCTCCAGGTCCCTCCCCCGCACTGGCCTGGCCCCCAATGGGGCGGGCTGGCCAGACCCCATCTGTGCATGAATTCGTGCACCAGGCCTCTAGTATATAATATATTGCATGTGTTATGTTACTTAATCCTCTCAACAACTTAACCTAAAGCTCAAAAGGGTTGAGTAACCCGCCCAGATCTTGATTCCAAAGCCCTGCTGTTAATTTGGATTCATGCACTGTTTCAATGAATTTCTTAAGCAGCTACTATGTACCAGGGAAGGACAAAGACCCGTGAAGGGCCAAGACTCTGAAAAGATAATGGTGCCCCCCATGAGCAATGTGGAATTTAATTTTTTAAGGTGTCAATGTTTATATGCTGAAATTAAGAGCATATTTAGTTTTTAAATTTTTTTTTATGATTGAAAAGTTCTGAATAAGCTCACTGAAGCTACATTTTTCTCTCTTGTGTGTGCATGCATCCCAGCACATGCGTGGGTAACCCAGGCCCGGGTGTGACTGTGACCAAGTCAGTGGCATCAGCCTTTTCTCCAAGGAGCTTGGAGCCCGAGCAGGGGCAGGCAGTGCACCTATAAACACACAGCGTTGTGAAGGGGAAGCCAAGGTCCCCCTGGATCTGGCCTCCTGATGCTCCTGCACTCACAGGCCCCAGAGCAAATCTGGAGGCCGGGAGCAGGGCCCGCAAAGCAGGGCTCCGGGGTCATCAGGCCCACAGGTGCTGCCCAGGTGGTCTCAGCCCCCCACGCTAGCCTAGGAAAAGCCATGCGATGGCTCAGCAGCAACCAGTCCCCCGGGCTGCCAGCCTGCCTCCTTGAAATAGTCCAGATTTGACTTATTAAACATATTAATCCGAAGTTAACAATTTGTGGTAGTTTCACTAAATGGCTTGAAGAGCAGAACGTGAGGGAAAAAGAATTCGATCTGATGGGAAGGCTTAACCCCGATGGACTAAGTGGCCTTCACATCCTGCCTTTGAAATAACTGGAAATGAAGGGACTATTCACAGAAGTGGAGTCAGAGGGTGAACCTAACTGGAGTTAAAGAAACACAAACAAAGCCCATCCCCTCTCGGCCCCGACCTGCCATGTGACTCCGAGGACATTGCTGACTGCAGTGACAGCATTTTAAACAGCTGCCCAGAGGGGTTTTAAATAGACTTGATGTAATTCAGTGATTTATAGAGCATGGGTTACCAAAATATTAAAGTTCTGAAATGCCCCCAAACGAAGACCAGGGCCCCAGCCCTCCCCGCTCTGGACCAAATAATTCTCGGCTGAAGTGTGGTGCGTGTGGCTCCTTCAGAAAACGGTGGCTGCCCTGAATGAGGGGCCAGGAAAAGATAAACAGCCTCTGAGGAATAGATACTTGGATTCATTTACGCTCAACTCATCCCAGAATCGCTGGCACGGAGATACAGGTTCAAAGTCTGCAAAGAGCCCTGGCCAGTGTGCCCAGTGATTAGAGCGTCGGCCCTTGAACAAAGGTTTTCAGGTACTATTCCCAGCAAAGGGCCCGTACCTGGGCTGTAGTTTCAATCCCAGCCCCTGTCAAGGCTTGTGTGGGATGCAATCAATCGATGTTTCTCTCTCATATGGATGTTTCTCTCCCTCCCTCCCTCCCTCCTTTCCTCCCTCCCTCCTATTCTCTCTAAAAATCAATGAGAAAAAAAAAAATCCCCAGGTGAGGATAAATGACAACCAAAAAAGTCTGTAAAGAATAAGAAACGTTTCCTAAAACATTATTTGTGTGCGTGCCTGCGTGATGGCGTACTAGCTCAAGTCCTACATAGACAATTCCAATAGTCAGGTATTATTCCTCCATGTAAAAACAACTCAGTCCACGGAAGGCCCCAATCTCCAGGAAACAAGCCAGGCAATTACTCTTTAATTGCATATAAAAATCCAAATACTCAAGGAAATTGCAGGGGGGAAAGACGAAGAAATTAATCTGGTTAATGAAGTGCCCCCAGACCTGGATTTTTATAAAATAAGCCATAATTATGTAAACATTGTACAGCCTTCATCAATAGCCCCCCAAAGGCAACGGTCTAAAAGTGCACTCAGGTGTGGAGCTGGAGATCATTTCCATTCTTCCATTACGTTCTTTTCATTACCTTGGAGCAACCCTCCTTTTTCTAATCCTCATGGATCTTCCCGCCTCAAAGGGGACACCCTGGACCAAAGGCAGGCCTCAGAGAATTCTGACAGTTTTGTTCATGTCAGAAATAATGAAAGATGACAGGTTATCACATTTAGATTTGTAACCTGATCATTTACTTCAGGACTCCCTGCTGAGATTAATTTGGAGACCGAGAAGGAGAAGGAAAAAGAGGAAGAGGAAATGGGGGTGGAGGGGGAGAAGAAGAGCTCTAAAATGCCCTCCTCAAAAACAAGGAAGAGGGACGGGCAACCTGAGGTGCTTTTTACTTAGCTCCCGAGGCAGGAGAAAATTGAGTGCATCTCTGTGTGCTTTTACCTAATGTGCCTCCTAGCTGCATGCTTCTTTTGCAGAGGAGATCTGCGTTGAGAAACCATAGAAACCATCTGTGATAAATGCCTCAGGCGTGGCAAGAACTAAGGAGAAAGTCCACCCTCTCCTGTGTGCTCATCCCCACCACCTCCACCATCACCATCACTACCACCATCACCTCAAATAAGGAAACATCATGTCTTTGGGGTAAACTTGTATGGTGTACCCAAAACAGTTCCTTGCTCTCTTCCTCTCAACCAAAACCAATTAAATGATAGATTTCAACTTTTCTATTTTGCAGGAAGAATTCCTCTCCTTCTGAAGCTACTGCCCTGACATACCAAAGGGAAACTGAGTCTCCTAAGAGGGACTCTTGTGAAATGTGCCTTGGCGCTGGGATCGGGTGTTGGTAGGAGCCGAGATAACACAGCAGGTAAGAACCTTCTCTCTCAGCTGGGTTCGGGGAAAGTCGTCCCAGGCTTTCTGCCAACACGTCTGGGTGCAGAGACAAAACACTTAAAACTTTTAGCCTCACATAGAACCTACATGCAAAGACCTCTTTTGAAAGAGACACAAAGGCAATAGATACAACGATCCAATGAAAAAGAGTTTTCATATCAAAGGCTAATTCCCACCGATTGGTGGTGGCTTCTTGGGACACTGTATTGAAAGTTTTGTGTTTCTTTTTTTCTTTCTTTAGGCTTACTAAGAGAAAGAAATACAAACGCATCACACACACATAGACAGTATTTAGTTGTTACTGCATGCCCAAGGTGCGGGGGGGGGGGGGGGGATGGAGACCTTGCCACCACTTATTTATCATCTCCATCCCTCCTCATGCCCTATCCCAGAGAGCCCATGTGTCTGATAACTCTCCATTTATATATGATCACATCCTATTGCACTAGCCTCAGAGGCTTAATACCGCCTTCTGAGAAGCAGGAAATATATCGCTAACAGACTGGTTACTGGTTCACATGGCCAAACCATACAAAACCATACAAAACCCAGGGGACTTGTCTAGGGGTCTTAAAATCACCAAAATGCACCCCGTTGCTCCTCTGCTTCTCTTAGTTGGTGTCTGCTCTACTCCGACAAGGTCACTTTCTCCATGCCACTGGCTATATCTACTTAAAGCATGAGAACCACACCCACGGCCTCAGAGCAGAGGGGCGAGGCTCTTCTTCTTCCCCCAGGCCAACTTCAGTTTGGGACAAAGTTCCTGGGGGAAGGACTCAGATTGGCTTAGCTTGAGTCCTGGGCACATTTCTGCATCAGTCACTGGGGGCAGAGTTGGGGACAATGACTGGTTCAGCTGGGGGCAGATGTCCATTCCTCAACCCAGGATTGTGGCCAGAGAGGTGAAGTCCTATAATCAGAAGTCTGCTTCAACTCGGACCGCGTGGCTGGCAAGAGTGGGTGAAGGGAGTAGAGTTTGGTCTTGCCAAAGAAGAGTAAGTAGAATCCCTGTGGCTACTAGGGCCATCGTAGGAGTGACACAGCCACTCCAATGGGGCCTCCTATGGAAGGGATTTGGAAAATCCAATGTGATATAGCTCAGCTATACAACTAGTATTATTAAGAAAAATACCTGTTCTTGGCCCTAAGACCTTGCCAGTTCCACAAACAGTTGTGGCAGAGAGGTTGAGACGCTCAAGTACAGAGTACAAATGACATAGTGGGGGAGGAGGAGGTTTGGAATCAGACTCCCAGCCCATCCCCGAGACTGTTTTATAGAAGGTCCAGCCTCTCATCTGACACCAGGCCCCAAGGTTGGGCGCATGGCGAGTTCTCCTGAGAGTGGGAGCGGGCGCAGCAGGAAGGCTCGGTCCGTTACCAGCTGGCAAGGCTTTTCTCTGCTGTTTCAGTTTTAGGTTGAAAGAAATGACCTTCCTTTCCCAGGACTTTAGTCCTAACGCCTCTTCTTCGGAGTCTCAAAAGGACCAGCCACCCAGCTCCCAGCTCCGCTGCTCCAGGTGCCCTGGCCTTCCTGCCTGGAGTGGATACAGGCCAGACTGAGGTCTCATCCCCCCGATGCTGAGCGTACAGGGTGAGGGCTCTCAGCCAAATCCCCTTCCAGGAACTAGCCTTAGACTCTACCTTGTCTAAAGGCATATCCTTGGCAACAGCCTATACCTAATGACAGGTCAATACAAGGTATACAGACCCCAGAGCCTCCCCCCGGGCAGGACAACTCTGGGGCTATCCCAGCTCCCAGAGCTTCCTATGGGATTAGCTGAGTCTCTGTGGCAACTACCATGGTCAGTACTGTTTAAGCCTCCCTCTGCCCAGTCCTCTTCCAACACCCCAGGGGTGGACCCTGGGGGCCTCTGCAGTAAACTTCCTCCAGGCAATTTCCCTGGGAACCTGAAATAAGACCCGCCTTAATCCCAGTTCCCCATCCTCCAAAGTGCTGTTCTCCCTCCTCTTACCAATAGTCACCGTTTTCAAGTAATAATCTAGGTTA